>NC_140957.1:50432231-51077731 GCF_014529385.1 Adiantum capillus-veneris
GAGACAGGACGTTGGGGCACTGGCGAGGAGTCTCATCGACTTTGCACCTTATGCCCTCGTCAAGTACGAGAGAGTGAGTACCACACACTACTTGAGTGCTCAGCTTTTGACCACATTAGGTCCTCTTTTCCCCATATATTTAGCCATGAGATCTCCCTACATACCTTCCTCTCCCAACCACGATGTGGACTCCCTATTGCGACGCTCATTTCAACCATTTTTTAGCATCGATAGTCACTTATGACCTCCACTCACACCACGTGACATGTTCATTTGGTCCCATAGGTCATATTTGACCTTCGAGGATGATAATAGAACTATCTATCTATCTCTAGTGTATTGAGATTTCATGCTATGTATATACATCAACACCCATTAAACAAGAAAACAGTTTTGATTTGACCACTTTACGATCACATAAATGTTTTGTTTTGATGAGAATTGCTACAAACCGGAGCGTGGCTGCCCTCCTAGAGCGGAGTGCTACGCCGGCACGGAGAGAGAGAAGAGAGGAGAGATGAGAAAGCAACGCAGACACTGGGTGCAATCTCCCCCCGTGCAAGAGTGACCATTTCCCTCTTGCACGTATTTAATTTATAGATTTCTTGAATGGTCAAAATGAGTACAAACTGACCGGTCGGTCATAAATGGCCAAAGCTCAAAAAAGAGCACTTGAATAATAAAATGTACATGATATACATATCCATTCGCATAGGCCAAGCTGGGTCTAGTCTTTTCCACCTGTCAACTGCAATAAATAATAAAATATCAATTCTATAACATACCTCTCCGTTGAAAAGCAATTGTCCTCAGTTGCGAAGATAAAAATCTGCAAACAATACTTGTCAAAAAAATGATTAGAAATCTGTATCAAATAGTAAGAAATTCATAAAATTAGACAACATTGCTCATGCCTGTCGTCATCCATATACTACCTATTCTAGTGTCCCATACCACTAGAATAAGTAGTATATGTCATATCCTGATGAATCAGGATATCATTGGTCACACTCATCATTGTATAAATCAATTCTCATCAATCTCAAGTTCACTTTCAGAAATACTGTCACAACAGAAAATCATCATATACCAATTCCAAATCCAATTCCAAAATATCTTTTATTTTCTAAACCCGGGTAACAAAATCATACCAGTTACAGTGGTGGCCAACCACCACTGCAGCATGATTTTGTGATCGGTGTTGCCTCATCCGACGAGTCTACACCAATAAAGTGTGTTGCCTAAATCGGCAAATCTGCACTAATGTTGCCTATATCGGCGGATCTGCATTTACCATTGTGAATTTGCAATTTTTCAGTGTGCTGCCTAAATCGGCGGATCTGCACAAATGACTGGTGTTGCCTAAATCGGCGAATCTACACCAAGGTGAGCATTTACACACTGCCTAAATCGGCGGATTTGTGTGCATGTGACCAATGGACTAGACAAGACATAAAAAACAAAACATTGACTACCTGTGTGACACCACATTGGAGTTAGTTGAGTAGTAGAGTACTTACAATTTTTTTGTTCACTAACTCAAAGCACCTTAGCTCACATGAGTAGCTGCATAGCTTATTGACAAACCATCTCAATGAAATTTCCTTTCAATACAATCAAAAGCCATGTCCTTAGTAGTGTTGTTTGAGTATTCAACGTAGAACACAATGGAGAGAAATGAAATAAGAAAAGAGGAATGACGTATTTGATGGAGACAAGTGGGGGGGGAGGGGGGGGGGGGGGGGGGGGGGGGGGGGGGGGGGGGGGGGGGCTGTCATTATCACTCCTGCACGAAAGTATAGCTAACAATTGCAAAATGTGGTACTTTAATGCTGAAAATATGGTATGTAATAGAATGGCAGCCTGTTTAAGATAATGCAATGTATGTCAAAAGAAGAGCAGTACTACATGTCCACTCTAAGGATACCATTGTATAAAAGGCTACACGTTGAACTCAATTGCACATGGAGGATGTTGATGACTGGAAGTTCGTTGACATGAAACAAATAGTCAAAGCTTTATCTACAATAGTAATCTTCAAAAGCAAAGGGTAAAAAATGACGTCTGATCAATTGTAAAACTAATTGAAGCACCCACTAATTGTTTGAACAGGTGAAAAGTTTGTAATGAGAGTTGTGATGAAGGTAGAAATGACAAGTAGTATAGAGGAGGGTCATGTGAGAAGAAGACGAAGGTTAAAAAGTCGGTCCAAGGAAGAAGCTAATAAAGGGGATAAAATTTCATTCTAACTATATGACCTTATGTTAGCATTGAAGCTGTCAAATGAGTGGACAAAATAAGGTGATGAGATATGCGCATTATGGTTGCATACGTACGTGTGAATCCGTAAGTGAGTTAGAGACATGTAACAAAAACATATGAGGATCATGATAAAAGAAAACATTGGAGTAATGACAATCAAGACAGAGATATAGACAATTGAATAAACTCAAAGTGCGAATAGTAATAACCACCATGACATTTTCGCTTTGGCGATCGGAGAAAAGATGATTATTTTACGTTGAAGAGCTTGCTCAATTCATTGCTGCAACTATCCGGGGCCGACGATGCATGTGTTGTGGTAGTCAAATTTGGCAGAGAAGGGCGGCCGAGAGAGGGGGCGTTAGCTACGGATTCAAGCACTGGGAAGGTTATTTCTTGTGTTGCTTCAAAAAAACAGGCCTTGTAGGCTATCAACAATATCACCAATGCCTTGGCAGTGAGCGGTCCACCTTCAGGACTAAAGCCCGGTGTTTGCCTGCGCTGACTGTGTGCTAGTAGGCAAGTGAAGAAAAAAAAAAGATGAAATTTGGAGAAGCTAGTGTTGCCTCTCATTCATGAGAGGGAGAGAGAAAATCTTGTTCGCCACGAGAGAGAGAGAGAGAGAGAGAGAGAGAGAGAGAGAGAGAGAGAGAGAGAGAGAGATAGATAGATAGATAGATTTTATTATCGTCCTCGGAGGTCAAATATGACCTATGGGACCAAAGTTACATGTGATGTAGTATGTGTATGGCTAATGAGTGACTCTCGATGCTCCAAAATTGTAGTGATGAGAGTCGCAATGGAGAGCCCACACTTTGGTTGGGAGAGGAAAGTGTGTAGGTCTAAGTTATGGCTGAAAATGTGAGAGAAGCAAGTTCGGATGTCATCAAAAGCTGAGCACTCTAGTAGTGTGTGGTACTCAGACTCTCGAACTTGCAGTGAGCATAATGTGCACAATCGATTTGACTCTTCTCCATTGCCCCAACGCCCTATCTCGCATCGAAGGAAATGGGAGCTTAGCCGAATTGTTGCGATAGTGCGTATCGCATACAAGGGAATAGGCTCAAGCATGTAAGTGTGAGTATGGTTTCCTCTCTCAGCAAAGAACATGGTTTTGTAGTTGGGGACAATATAGGTGGTGTAATGTATGAAGCGTGACCCACCGGATTTCTCCCAACCCGTAATACATTGGCGTTGTAGAAAAGCTTCATTCACTTGAGAGTCAATTGAAGCATCATGTAGCAAGTGTAATGCATCCCATCTCCCAAACCACTTCTTTATGTCTTGCATCCATCCCGTGCTCAAGATCTTGCTTTTATGCGTCTTTTGAACTTTTTTGCTTGCTTCCCATGCAATTGTAGGAAGTCGATGTGAGGGGTTTTGACGCATCTTTATCATGTACTCCACAACCCTTTCCATGCCCATAACCTCAATTGGAAGAGATCCCGACTCAAGAAGTAGGAGCATATATGGTGTTTGTGTCTTAACTTGGAGAAAGTTTGTAAGAAAACGCTTTTGGACATTCTCAAACTCTTTCCAAGTAGACTTTGAGATGCTCCTGCCCCACACTTCAACTCCATAAAGAAGAACCGGTGTCACCAATGCATCAAAAAGATACTTCTTGAGAACCCAACACTTGATGTTTCCCGCATTACACATGTTCTCAAATACATAATATGCTCTCTTTCCCGCTTCCAAACGACGCATAGCACATTCATGCCACTTGTGATTGGATGGAACCTCAAGGCCAAGGTACTTAAAGCTCTCAACAACTTCAAGTGTCTCGTTGTTGTACACAATGCATGGCTTCTCCTTATGGTTGGTTTTCACAAGCATAACCTTTGTTTTGGATTCATTTACAATCAGCCCACTATGCAAGCAAAAGTTCTCAAGGACAACCATAAGCTTTTGTGCATCTTCTAAAGTGTGTGCTAGAAGCACTACATCATCCGCATACAACAAAAGCATGATTACCGCATTGCAAATAGTGACCTCTTCAATGCCTTCTTCTTGCATAAAGTCAAGTACCATTTGTTCCAATTGATCGATGCATAGACCAAAGAGAGTTGGTGACAATGGACATCCTTGTTTAACCCCAATAGTGCTTACAAAAATTTCTGAAATTTCTCTTCCCATGCGCAATTGACAAATCACCTTCTCATAGATTCGAGAAACCGCAAGCATAAACTCACTTGGCACTTGGAGTTCTTCCATCCTTCTCCACAAATTGTTACGTGGAATCATATCAAAGGCTTTCTTAAAGTCCACAAAACAACAATACAATCGCTTGCCTTTCAACCGACTTTCCTCCATGAGAACACGCAGAGTGACAAGATGATCAATGGTGCTATGGCATCGACGAAAACCCGCTTGTCCCTTTGCACGCTTGTCATTCTCTTCAGCCCAATCACTCAATTTCATCTCCATTATGCACCCAAACAACTTTGCCATAAGAGACCCAATCATTATAGTCCGGTAGTTGCTTACATTCTTTACATCCCCTCCTTTATGCAAAGGCTTAACCCAATTAGTACTCCAATCATAAGGCATACCATGTTGAAGTGCAAGGTTGAACATATCACACATCCACTCATGGGTAAAATCTCCCCTTCGGCTTGATACCTTGAAGATCTCCCGCTTTGCGAGTGGCCAACTTTTCAAGCCCAACGCATACATCCTCAATAGTAAAAAAAGACGGCATACATGGGAGTGAACCATAAAATGGAATTTTTTCAGTATTTGCTTGCTCATATAATTGCCTACAATGTGTGTACATATCCACTAGACTCAAGTTACCAAAATTCTCAACCCGCTTGCCTCTCAAGTTTCTCCAAAATCTTCCACATGCATGTGCCTTTTCTTGGACTTGAAATTCTTGTTGCTTTACTTCCCATCTTCTTCTCTTCTTTTGAATCAATGCCTTGTATGTATGCAAATGACTTTGATAGTTGTCTTTGTCCATAGTTGCATCAAGCTTTATCAAGGACTTTCGAGCATCTTGACATTCTTTATCAAACCACCTTTTGCGTGATCTATCTTTGTTGATACCATGGAGATGCTTTATGGCAAAGCATTCTTCCGCACAAGAACAAATAGCTTTCTTGAAAGCTTCCCATTTAGTTTCCAATGGTGCATCACATTGAAGCTTTGTCATCCATAATTTTTGCTCAACCATTTCAATGTACATTGGTGCCCGTTTGAAATCCATACATAGTGATAACTTCTCTTTCCTTTGGCTGAGATTATCATGCTTAGTTGCTTCTCCACATGAAAGGTCAATACATAAGATGAGATGGTCGGATTCCGGGGTCCATTGACCAAACATAAAACTCTTTATGCGATACATGATGGCTTCAGAGAGTAGCATATAGTCAATCACACTATCCCCATTATGTCTCCTACATGTAAATCCATTGGTTCCACTCCACAAAGATACACCATTGGCAATGAGCATACCCGTGCTATTACACATGTGTAAAAGTAACTTTCCATAGTGATCCGGCTCTTTCTCATCCATTGAAGTACGATCATACAAGTGAACTTCCTCCAACTCCTTGAAATGTATGGCATATCAAATTGTTGAGTATCATGTTGCAATGTTTTTGTGCGAGCATTCATATCCCCAAATACAATAACATCACCTTCACCTTTGAAATAAGCAATGTCCTCTTCCAAATCAGAAAATGGTTGATCTCTATCCATGCAAGCATAAAAGGGAGAATCATGATGAGGAATGTAGCAACCGGCTACAAAAATGGGTGCTCTTTTTGGTGTCATAATTTTCAGCCATACATAACGTTTGTACTTGTCATCTTTCACAATTGATACAAAATCTTCCAATCCTTTCTTAACCATACATGCTAACCCTCCTTGTCCTCTTCGTTGCTTGAGATTCTTTGACCACATCAATGAATGTACATTGTAATCCTCCAAGCCGTTAATCCTTTGTGTATCATGCTCCCAAGTTTCAACAAGAAGTACAACATCGGCTTTGCTTGTTAGTTCATCAATGCCAACCCCCGCATTCCATGGGTATCCATGAGAGAGAGAGAGAGAGAGAGAGAGAGAAGAGTGTTGGATTGCTGAGGGAAAAACTGACCACCGCTTGTGTGTGTGGCGTTAAAAAAAAAACAAATAAAACTGCGTACTTTAAAAAAAAACTGCACGAACTGCAAGTCGGCATGGACTCCATGAGTTGTTATTAGGGTTGGCGAACTGCATGCACCAAGACTCCAAGAATCTGAGAGCGACTACAGTTGAGAGACAGAGAGAGGTGTGTAGTTGGTAGCTTGGGTGGCCACTGCTTGGGGTCATAATGTGCATGCAGAGGTGCTGGGTAGCCTGTCGTGCGAAAGTGGTTGGCAGCTTGAGTTGATGGCGTCGCCACTGGTTGGCAGGGGGAGAGAGAAAGACATGCGGTTTGAAGTGTGTGGGAGCTGTTTGCGAGGACTGAAGTGGCGGGTGGTTAATATCTGGCTGCATGGCGGCATAGTAAAGTAAAGCAAAAGAGAGAGCTAAAGACAGTGAAATTTTGTGGTTAGCTTTACTGCTAACTGTCCGTGGAGCCTTTGTTGCTCCATGTGCACAACTGGAGAGGGGGAGAGAAGGAGATTAGCGCAGTTGTGGCCTGCATGCGGCAGGGAAGAAGCACCCCAGAAGTGGCCGGCTCTCGGACTGCGTAAGCCCAGCTTGGTCGAACTTTGCAGTGGGGATAGGAAGAGATAGAGAGCGTGTGTTTTGCTAGTAAAAAAAAAAGAGGGTAAGCCGATGGCTGCATGGGGAAAGTTGCGAGGGAGAGAGAAAGAGAGAGAGAAAATCTTGTGGCGGCACTGCGGGTATTAGTGGTCACGCTGAGGCGGTAGCGCATGCAATTCTTGCAGAACGATATTAGTGAAACAATATCAAAGCGTGCAAGCCAACTAAAATAATGGGAGGTGAGGTTTGGCAGCTCCAAACCCGTAGGTTTTGTGCTCCACACACTAATGGAAGGATGAGGTTCGTGCATGGCAGCTTACGGAGGTCACCAGTTGTTGACGACTACTACCAGGCTTGGCTTGTGCGGTACTTTAGTAAGGCCAACCTCCAATAATTGCAGCGAGTGAACGCCTATATTCTTCCTCCAGCAATGGCGACCAAGGCAGCCGCATATGGGGCTTTTCCACAGCAGGCATGCGTTGCTTCCTGCTAAGGATTATGATTATAACTCTCTCCTCTTCATCATCCCGGGCTCAAGTCTACACAGAGCATCAAAAGTTCACTTGGAATTCTTAATCTTTTTGTTTCGATATTCTTGTCTAAGCCGTTTAACCTTTGTAAAACCTTGAAATGTTGCCTCGTAATCCTATAATGTAAACTGTTGCTAAGCCCTCTCGAGTAAGATTCTGCTCTCCTTAATATCGACCTACTAAATGCTATGTATTACTCCTCTTTGTCGTAACTAATCATCTCGACATGATTTTTAGTTTTTTTCTGTGTTTAATTAACACAATATTTACATTAACAAGCACTAAATTATGGCGATGAAGAAGGGACTCTCTTAAATTTCGACCAAAAAACATTAATTGCATCATGCAATCAATATTAAGTGAAGCAATTAGCAGAATCTGCAAACATAAGAAAGAAAAACCACTTAGCTGTTGCTTCTCAGATTGTTCAGTGTGGGAGCGTAGCCTCCGCTTTGATACCACTGCTACAAACGGGAGCGTGGCTGCCCTCCTAGAGTGGAGTGCTACGCCGACACGGCGAGAGAGAAGAGAAGAGCAACGCAGACACTGGGTGCAATCTCCCCCCGTGCAAGAGTGACCATTTCCCTCTTGTACGTATTTAACTTATAGATTTCTTGAATGGTCAAAATGAGTACAAATTGACCGGCCGGTCATAAATGGCCAAAGCTCAAAAAAGAGCACTTGAATAATAAAATGTACATGATATACATATCCATTCGCATAGGCCAAGCTGGGTCTAGTCTTTTCCACTTGTCAACTGCAATAAATAATAAAATATCAATTCTATAACATGAATGTCTTGAGTTGACCACATATGGACTTTTTGTCCTATTGTTTTGTGATCTATAATTCACGTTTAAGCTAGCATGAGAGAGAGAGAGAGAGAGAGAGAGAGAGAGAGAGAGAGAGAGAGAGAGAGAGAGAGATGAATTATCATCCACGAAGGTCAGATATGACCTATGGGACCAAAAAAAAACATTACATCTATTCTTTTGAAGTGAAGGCGTTGGATACATATCAGTTAGGGACTAAGGGTCCATCAAGGGGGAAGGAAAAAAAGGATAAGATCAAGAGCAAAACCCCAAGGGGAATCAGGTGGAGGAGGAGTTGGCTTGGGAGTTCGAAACTCCTGAATGATGGCTTTACTACCACGCTAGATTGCCCATTTACCTTGTTTACGTGCATCACACACCTTTTTGAACTCGCTTGCTTTAAGCTTGAGTTGGTTTGTAGTCAATTCCTCGGCAATCCAAAGCTTTGTCCCCTTGAAGCGGTAGGATTGGCGTAGCAGCCTTGTCCGTTCTTCTTTATTTTTGAAAGTGAGGATACATTGGCCAGGTGGTATATTCCTATGCATGTCGTTGATCCAGGAGACAATGTTGGGCTCGATGTTGATTAGTTGACGAGTGTCATTAAGCTTGGTGATGGCTTCTTCGAGGGTGTCCTCCTCAGTGCACCATGGTGAAGAGAGTCCTCCAATTCTGATCTTGAGGGCAAGGTAATCTTGTAGCCGGCATTCTTGTAAGGCTGCTTGGATTTCGTTATCAATCTTCTTATGCGCTGCCGCATTTGCTTCTTGTTGAGCCGCCTTGACAGTCTCATTGAGAGAAGCTTCAACTTCGTGTTTTTTGCCAAGTAGAGTTGCGTTCTCCTTTGCCGCATCCTCGAGCTTATTCAAGCGTTGTTTGAGTGCATCATTCTCCAAAACAAGTGCTTGGATCTGAGCCTCGAGGGCTGTGATCCTCGCATCTTGGTGAGCGGCGGGATCCTTCCTGGGTGCAGTTGCCACAACAAGAAAAATCTTACGTGTGCTAGGGGTCGGCGTGTTGAAGGAAGACATGACTCGGTGGGTAAATTTTTAAGTGCTATGTGAACAATGTAAAAACCCTAGAAGTTGGGCTCTTTGTAACCCGTGGGACGCTGTGCTTGTGATTTTTCAAATCGGAGTCGTCAAATAAGGCCTCACGAGTAGAGAAGCTGGCTATACTGGCCTGGTGTTGAGAGCCTCTCACTGTGTGAGCAAGCCCCATGTATGCATTTCTGTCACGTTGCTGCACTAGCGAAGAGAAGAATGAAAAGCGGGCTCTGTAGAGGGCAAAATCTTGTGTTGAGAGCCTCTCACTGTGTGAGCAGGCCCGGGCGGGTTGCGAAGCAGGAGAACGCCTGCACCATGGTGCGTTGTCGAAGGCCTGATGCGGAGCATGGCTAGGTTGGTTCGTCTTTAGGCTTGTGTAGGGCAGGGTTGGGTTCAGAAGCCCTCCCATAAGGCTGCCCCTCGCCCAGGGGAGGACAGCATGAGGCGTTAGAGTTCGCGACCTCTCAGAGAGAGAGAGAGAGAGAGAGAGAGAGAGAGAGAGAGAGAGAGAGAGAGAGAGAGAGAGAGAGAGAGAGAGAGAGAGAGGACGACAACTAAACTTCTTGTCTTTCGATTAGTAATTCAGTTTAAGTCAACAAGATAGAGAGAGAGGAAAGGGCAGGGGGGAGAGAGAGAGTTATGAAGAGAGAGAGAGAGAGAGAGAGAGAGAGAGAGAGAGAGAGAGAGAAAAGGGGGATGGGTGCTAAGACGGTAGTGGTGGTGGGATTAAACTAGTCTTGCTTGGTGGGCCTTTGCTATGTAACATCTATAGAATACAGTAGTACATATCGAAATTGACATTTAGCATATGAAAGAAGAAGGAGCATGACTAGTTTGCCAATGCTCGCACTGTGTGAAAAGCATATGTAGTTTTGAGAAATGGTACGTTTTTTTCTTTGTGACGAGAATATGGCGCTTGTTTTTTTTAAAAGATTAAATGGGAGGACCCAAAATTGATTTAAATATGGAACAATAGAGATTGATATGAGTTTCTTAACAATATATGAGTAATACTAATTGATGGGAGTCTTGCGAATGTTTACTTGTTTTTTTGTGCAGAATAATTGACGAAAAAGAGAGGAAAAGGATGTTGTGTTAGCGGACAGAAAAAATCAGATTTCTTTGAGACGTGCACGAAAGCGACAAGGATAATTTAGATCTTTCTTTTTTGTTTCAAGAACATGTATTTCTTGCAGTGAGGGGGATGAGCTCGTAGAATATTATATCCAAATGAACTTGTACTACTATGTGTATTGATGAATGTTTTTTCTAATGCACGTGCTACATGTAAATTCTTGGAGACGGAAAGTATGTCAAAAAATGAAGTTTTCCTCGAATGGTTGGTAGCGATTAACGTCGGATCGCATTTTTGAAGGTGGTTGTCGAATGTGCTCTGCCTTTCGTCTTTCAAAATTGTTTGTGACACCTATGTACTTTCGTCAGTTTTGGCGGCATGTGATGGAGTAGATTGTGTATTCAATGTCCGTTGTTTTTTGCTCGGTTGATTGTCGTGGTCGAGAAGCAGAACTTGAGGCTTGTTGTCCTGTTCTGCACAGCAAAAGCAAGAAAGAAAGAAACAGGATTAATGTAAGATTGCATGCTGAAGCTTGACAGTATTAGACTATATAATCGAGCGGGGTATTTCTTGATTTTTTTTTTTCATGGTGGTGTCACCTGTGGGTGGGTTGTCGATGTTGATGAAAGCGTATGGATAGTCACTTCCAAAGCGTGCTTTGTAAACATCCTTGTTGTGTTGCCACGTCAGCTTTTGTTCCGTAATTGATGGTGGCTCGTCGTTGCACTGTCTCTTGAAGCTTGCGAAGATCTCACTTGCGTCATTGTTCGTTGTATCCAAGAGGTCCTCGAGCGCGACATCGTAGCCATAGTGCAACATCTCAAGAATGTAGGGCTTTATTGGTGTCTTCAATTGAAGCAGACAATTACCATCCTCGATTGTCATGAGATCCTCGGGCACGTCAATCTCTATAGATAGTTTGCAAATGATCTCTTTCATTAGACCTAGAAAGAAAAGGAATATTAGAAGGGACAAACAAATTTGTTTTCCTTGTAAAAAAGCATGTTTTTTTAATGTTTAAAGCAATGAGAAGAAGGGAAAAAAAGAGAAAATTGCATGTGTGTAGAGCTGACCTGTTGCTCTTTTAATACCCATGCTCTTGTTTTGTTCGAGTTGCTTTACGAATCTGTCTATTAACAATCGCAGTTCAGCTTAGCTTGCAAAACTGTTGACGTAAGTGTCTGGCCGGCAACCTGCCAGGTTAAGTAGGTGCGTTTGTCTCTCTGTTGGATACTGACGTGGTTCGATTTGGGGTTTTTTCTTTGAGGCAATGTTTTGCTTGAAAAGGGTAACAAGTCTCTGCAAGGTTATACAAATGCGATCAGTATTTTGTGTGCATTGCAGGATCATAATGTGATATGGTTTATAGAGCAGTATACCTTTGAATTGCTCATTTTATCCTCTTCGTTTTTTATGTTGCCTGCAATGATGACATGGTTAGAGTTCATACTGGAAAAACCAATAGTAGAATTGTGCAGAAGCACTGAGAAAGTGTTCATAAGAATCAGAACAAAAGTAGAGCGCAGGAAAACGCTACAAAGAGTGCATTGCAAGTTAATGACAGTTTATAGATTATTTTTGCACAGATGCTGGAAAACAAAGGTATATGGAAATTTTATGAACTATTAGAGTACATGATTTACTAGCCACCAAAAAAATGGAAAAACTCTTGAGACATCAGTTATATTTTTATAGATTATTTTTTGCACAGATGCTGGAAAACAAAGGTATATGGAAATTTTATGAACAATTAGAGTACACGATTTACTAGCCACCAAAACATTTTAAATGAGATCCGTGTATAACATGGAGTGGAACAAGGCGAAATATATCAGGAGTCGGTAGATTGAGAATTCGGAGATTGCGACGATCTGTGATTCGCGATAACATGACGTATGCAAGCCCCGGTGCAAATGCATCTCTGAAGATAAGAATAACTTTGGTAGAAATTGTTGCACCCTGTGCCTTGTGTCCAGTCATGGCATATGCAAGTGTCAAGGGGAATGTGGATTTGTGAAACCATGCGCCATTGACTGCAGTTCGTTTATGCTTTGTTCGACGAAGTGTCATCTTTTTACCGGTGCAATGAATGAGAACAACGATACATATAAGTTGACCTTCGTTGTTATGCGTTATGGCGTCAACAGTACATGTTGCACCATTTGCTGCACCGATTGTTAAGTCGATGTTTTCAGTGATCATGCAACGAGCCCCAATTGCGATTGAGTCCAGCTCGTTGAACTTAGGGTCTAGGAGCCATTGCTGAAGTACATTTATGTTACCTACGTTCGTCTTCAGGTCAACTTTTGTAATGTCAATTTGATTGTACAACTTATTCAAGGCAAGGTTGTTGTAGAGTTGGACGTCTGATCTATGAGTGCAAATTATTGTAGTGGAGTCGTTGATGTAGTCATGAACATGTGATTCATCTATAATGCATGCTCCCAAGGTACAATTGATCTCATCTGTGGTTGGTCTTCTTTCACGAATAATGATCAAGAATTGGAGGAGTTCAGGGTCTGTTGCATGCCGTACGGAGCATGACATTTTGTAGAAAGTTGCATGCAGCCAGTGCACCGAGCTTGTGATATGGCATGCTTCACAAAGGTCCGTGCGTGTTTACAAACTGGGGGCAACTGTGCAAGGTCACCGAGCAAGAGAATACATGTGTTGTTGAAGGGATCTGTCAATGTGCCGCTTCTTACATTGACAATCTGTCTTACATTAAGGTCAAAAGTGGTCCGTGTTAACATAGACAGCTCGTCTATGATTATAATATCTGCTTCTTTTATATCCAAATATCGTTCGTCAGTTTCATGAATAGAGAGAGGGTACTGTTGATTTCTTGTTGGTATCTTGAATTGATAATGGACTGTAGATGCAATGCTGCTTAGTCTTGTTGCTGCAGCTCCAGTCGATGCAGCAAGTATGACGCTCATGTTCCGTCTGACATACTCGTATGTCAAATATCTGATAAGATGTGTTTTTCCGCTCCCCGGTGTCCCTGTGACGACATGCAAGCCATTCTTGGCATTCAACAATTTGTTGTATATATATGAATGTTCCGTTGTGAGTTCTGAGTCATTTACAGCAGCAAGCTCCTTCAATATGGCTAGTGACTTCAGTCGATGGTGGTCCATGCCTGGGTCATTATCTGTTGAAGATGTAATTGTTTCATTTGCTCTTCGCAATGTAATTTTTTGAAGTATCATATGGACAAGCTGATCGATTTGTTCATTGACTAGCATGTTTCTTTGTGTGTACTCTGTAATGTACATCTCCAAGTCCTCATTGCTTTGGATCAAATCCCTTGCTTGACACTCTACGAAGTAAGATCCCATTGTATTATCAGCTGATAGAAGCTCTGTCTCTTTTCGGAAGCATACATGACGTAGCAAGATGTTGTAGAAGAAGGCTTCTGTGTGGTGTCCTGGATGGTATTCAGTGAACCTGACCAATCTTTTCTGATGTTTAATGGCATTGCCATAGTTGTCCAACAAAGGTGTAGATTGTGCACTTTACCGACGTTTTTCGATAATGTGGTTTTTGTGGTACTCAAAGAATGTCAAGGTTTCAAGGGTGGTTGGTCTAGCACAATACAAATCAACAGGGTGCATCACAACATTGTGTGATTTGGACATGATATGTTCTATGTAGAATACAGCGTCGCTTTTTGTTATGACTGGAATTTGTAAGCAGTTCAATGCAGCTTCTGTGGCATAAATTGGCTTAGTCAAAAGAGCAACAGCTATCAGTTGCAGTTTAATCTTGTCGAGGCCTTCCAAACCCAATTTGGTGGCCGCTTCTGCAGATATGTTCAATGGTCCAATATCTTCAGTCTTCATTGTGTACTTGAGTAGATAATTAAAGATGAATTTGTGACACGTTGGATATTCATATGAGCGCCCCAAAGTAGAAGAACAATTGAATGGTACGGAACCACATTCCGATCATCGTGAGTTGGTCGATAGTACATCCATTTCAAGGAATGGGAATCTAGAGATGGACACGGATTTGGCTGAATGTCGTATGGAAATCCGTACTTGCATTTGCCGTTGTGGCTGTGGACGTGACATGCATCGTGACATACATGCATTTGTTTCTTAAGGACGAGCTCACGAAGTGTGCTTGCATGTATTTCATCAGTAAGTGAAATAGGAATATGAGCGGCAATCTCTGATGCTGTTTGCTCGATGTCATTCTCATCCACCCATAGGATGACATGGGCATGAAGGGATCCTCTGTTTTGGATCTCATACCGTACAAGGTAGTGATGAATTCAGCCCAGGATCTGGTTTCCGTGTAAGATATAGCGATTCATGAACTGTTTTAATCGATTGTGGAAGAGCAATGCACATTCAACTGGACAATCTTTCCAAGAGAACTCAGCGTTGAATGCCCGAGCTATCATCTCGATTGTACGGATCTCATTCCATTTTGTGGCGGTCACTTCATCAGCTGTGAAAGTAATGAATATGTTTGGCAAACCCCATGCATCAACCATGGTGATCAAATCCTTTAATGAACGTCTATGCCAGGATGGACTGCTAGCAATTGTCGCTGGGAGATTGAAGCGAAATATGTTCCTTATGGCTTCCTCGTCGTTTGCATTCTTGTGTGCTCTTTTGTACTTGTCGATATCTCTCTGCAGAATGGTGGTTGTTGTACTGTTCGCGATCAAAATTGCTTGTTTCAGCTGGTACATTAGCAGGAGGTATGGCTTGTACAATGTATACAAAGAGAATAGAGTGTAAATTCTCATTCGAATGTAGTCACTGAATCAACTGCCCATTGTACTGGCCATGTCCATAAGGAAAGAAGAACGGAAAAAGAGCTGACTCTATTGTGATGTCTTTGAAATCTGATATCCGGCTTGGCAAGCCATTGTACATGAAGGAAGCAACACGATTGAGAAGCATATTTCCGTTACGGAGCTGTATGGAACCAAACTCATGTGTGTTGTATGTAGTATATGCGTGTCGTCTAGATGGCTCAGCCAATGTTGCCAAAATCGAGAAGCTGTTTTCATTCTGGGCTTGCTCCATCAAGTCGAAGGGTTGTACCTCTGAATGACGACAGCTTATTTCTCCTAGAACCTCTTCAGACAATATGCATAACCCTATTCTTTTGTGTGGTCGTTCGGCCATGCACTTATATCTCTGCAATATGGGATTGTTCTTGATATTGAAAGCCAGGACATCTGAAATGCTTGAGGAGGATAGCTCATGACTTGTAGAGTGTCGACTAGCAGCACTCGACCAAGATATTAGTGGGTTATCTAGTAATGACCTCCGCTCTAGTGATCCTCGTGCTATTGCATGTGTAGTTTTTGTCACACTGATTGATACATCTATAATGCTAAGCAGTTGTGTGTGTATTTGTCGAGCAGAGAGAATACGCTCTATGTAGTCAGGTGCATGAATGGCAATATATCTTTGATGGGAATTAGTTGTTTTACAAGAAGTACACGTCGTCCATGAGTATTTGACTTCTGCGTGTTCCAAAGCGCTCAACAATAATACTGAAGTGAGTGCAGCAGGACTGTCTATTTCATGTGTCTCACGGCCTCGTTTGTCGTTGTACGTAAGGTTTGTCACTGCGCAAGAAGGACATAGTTCTAGATTGTGAGCGAGGATGTCACATTGCATGATCCAATCTTTATATAGCAAAGTAATTTCAAACCATGACCTAGCATATGGACGGTGAGCTGCTTTCAACTTGGCTGCAGTTCATTTCCTGGCATCATGACACTTGGACTATAACCTTGCAGGCCTTGGGAACTTCATATTGATACCTAGTATGGGAGAAATAAGGACAAATATAGTATGGCATCAATTGTTTAGGTGAAAAGTGAAGATGCAAAAACTTGGATTTATGATTGCAATATACTACATGTGTTTACTAGTCAAAGAGTTGTATGTAAAATTAATATATATATAGATGTTGGTCGACATCGATTGTATACTTATGAAAGCAGTATGCAAGTAAAGGAAACTGAAGGAACCAAGCTACAAAATTCTAAAACAAGCAAATCGATACAGCATCAATGACTGCAATTTAAAATGAAGTGCTTCATTGACGTGAAATGTGGTACAAATGTTTTCGGATTGTCCAAGCTACACGCCGATATTTGGCTCGAGCTACAGAAAAGGAATGTGAATAGTTAAACATTTCATCTTGTAGTGAAGTGCCATAAATTGAAGATATTAAGTAAACAGTGCACGGCATGCAGAAGTGCCATACAAAAGTATGGTGGAGAGTTGGCACTGTGGTCTCTCCAAAAGTTATAAGAAACGGAAGCCGTGCCCTGCCCCGTAGCGTTTATGTGTTGCGCCAAGCAAACGCATAGTCATGGGGAGTTGGATGGAAATAACGAACCTTGCAGTGTAGTCCAGCTAGAGTAACGGTTGTGCTGCAATCCAAATGTCCAGTGCTGTGAGTATATGTTCTCCCTGCAGGACACAAAATACGCATTAGCATAATACAGGGCATGCAAGGAAATGTAACATGGCAGATTTCATGCAATGGTATTTGGCATAATCTGGAATCGAGTCAACAGTAAAAGACACGGGCATGAATCTCCCTCTCTCACACACATGGCATCGGTTTGATCTGGTTCTATTGAAATAGAAGATGCCAGATTTGAATCGATGATCAATCGGCAAAATCCTATGTATCCTCACTGACTAGAGAAGGTCTGTTCTACTGCTATTGGAACAGAAGATATCAGATTCCAATCAGTTGGCGTAATTCTCTCTCTCTTTCTCTCTCTTTCTCTCTCTCTCTCTCTCTCTCTCTATCACACGGCATCTTGCTTGATTATTCTCATCAACTTACGCTGCTCTGCTTTGCTTTCCTTATCACGCGGCATGGCCACGTTTACCTCAGCCATCATTAGTATTATTGCGCTGTTGTACACCATCATCATCATGATTATCATTGCCAATCCCTGCCTGCACAGAATGCCACGAGCTCATCCCATGGCTTACCCAACGTGCACTCGGCCGCCAACTCCCACCTCTTCTTCACCTCGACAGGCATAATCTGTCTGTCTCTCTCTCTCTCTCTCTCTCTCTCTCTCTCTCTCTCTCTATCTCTTGCTTCAGCGCGATACCATCATCATGATGATTATCATTGGCAATTCCCGCTTGCACAGAATGCCAGGATCTAATCCCATGGCGTATCCCAAGTGCCTCGACAGACATTATCTCTCTTTCTCTCTCTCTCTCTCTCTCTGTCATGGCAAACTTTTTAATGAGCATAATCTCTCTCTCTCTCTCTCTCTCTCTCTCTCTCTCTCTCTGTCATGGCGAACTTTTTAATGATCATAATCTCTCTCTCTCTCTCTCTCTCATGGCGACAGGCACAATCTCTCTCTCTCTCTCTCTCTCTCTCTCTCTCATGGCGAACTTGCGCACCTGAAGCACGGTTGTTGACGGGAATTGAAGTTGTCGAAGTTGCGCACGTGAAGCTGCTCAGAACTTTTTAATGATCATAATCTCTCTCTCTCTCTCTCATGGCGACAGGCACAACCTCTCTCTCTCTCTCTCTCTCTCTCTCTCTCTCTCATGGCGAACTTGCGCACCTGAAGCACGGTTGCTGACGGGAATTGAAGTTGTCGAACTTGCGCACGTGAAGCTTCTCCGAACTCCTGCAGCACTATTCAACAAAGCTCTGTTGACGAATTGAAGTTGTCGAACTTGCGCACGTGAAGCTGCTCCGAACTCCTGCAGCGCTATTCAGCAAAGCTCTGTTGGCAAACTTGCGGACCTGATGCAGTGTTGCTGACGACATGGCTGCTGCGGTCTTGAAATTGCTCTGCGGACTTGAAGTTGCTCTGCAGTGTTTCGAACTCCTACAACGCTTTATTCTGTCGACGTAGAGCTTTTCATGGCAGCGTTTTACGTTTTTTTTTATATGAGCTGGAATTTTTTACTAATGCCACGTGGAGCCTTGTGCATCCAGATACTGGAAAGAGCACCTTTGGCTCACCAAGTAAAAAAAAAATCTTACTCCATTGAGCTCGCTCCGTAATCGCCCCTTTGCACCACCTATAAGTTGATAAGTGATGACAGGTGCCCGCGTGACCACATCCTTAGACCCAGCGCTCAGGTAAAATTGTGCCTCAGTTTCGCTAGGGTAGTGTACTGCGTGTGTGCGCGCGCGCACGAGAGAGAGAGAGAGAGAGAGAGAGAGAGAGAGAGCGCTCGAGCTCGAGGTCTTTTCTGTACAGCATGGCGAAGAGGAAATACTACTTCTCTCGGGTGAAACCGAGCAAAGTGGGCAGGACGACAACTTGCATGCAGGAAATGTTCGACTTCCTTAACTGCCTCCCCCGCAACAGCCATGACGCTGATCGGTGCGCCAAACAGCGAGACGCCCTCAACGCTTGTTACGAGAACGATGTATCTATCTTCCTTTCCAATTGCAGAGAGAGAGAGAGAGAGAGAGAGAGAGAGAGAGAGAGAGAGAGAGTGTGAGTTAGAGTTCTTAAGAGGTTTGTGGACATTGTATGTCTGCTCACAAACACAATGGGATCAGTTCTGAAATGAATTTCC
Source organism: Adiantum capillus-veneris (assembly GCF_014529385.1). NCBI lineage: Eukaryota > Viridiplantae > Streptophyta > Polypodiopsida > Polypodiales > Pteridaceae > Adiantum > Adiantum capillus-veneris. The sequence goes on from NC_140957.1 coordinate 50,451,207, forward strand.
ATATAAGTGTCATCGTAACAATGCCATGCTTTTGGATACTAAACAGGGCAGAACTAACATGATGGGGAGGTATAACCCTCACGCAGCTTTAGAGTAGAGTTAGCCTGGTGGTGATGTTGGCAGAGTGGCGCGCTGCATCTGTTTCTTCTCACTAGTGAATTTAGCAGTCTCATGAATGTACAACGGTGATAATGACAACAATCAAAATAGATGGGCGGGTACATGTGGATTTTGTTATGGTGAAACCGTCATATGGGAACACCAAAGGGTGGTCAAACACCTTATAGAACCAAAAACTGTAGTCTAGATCCCTGCAGCTCAATGGGACAAAGATGTGATCTATGAAACAATGTAGGGGTTTACACAAAGAGAGAGAGGAGCTAGAATGTTTTTGCAGAGAGTGATCAACACCTGGGACACAACACCAGGTTTGCCTTGCCCCTTTCTTTATTATTGTTGCCTTTCAGCAAATTGCCCACAAAGAACATGTTGGAGATATGTCTGTCAGAGCGCAGCGTCTATTGGTTGAAAATGCAGGTACATAAGGGCTCTTTGTGACAAAACAATAGCAGGCAGCGATCAGTCAGCCCTCTCTTGTTGTAAAAATGGTGGTTGAAGGTCTGTCTCCGTGATGGAAATGCAGCCACAAGTCGCCCATTTGGTGGCTAAAAATGCAGTCTCAAACAGCTTTCTCTCGTGCTCTGGATCCACTAGGTGTCATCGGTCCTGGGTCTGATAGCATGTCAAAGTGCAACAAAAGGTGTGGTGACAAGGGAACACGTGAGGGAGAGAGGAGAGAGAAAAACGCTAGAGGGAGAAGATGAAGAGAGAGTGGACAAGCCCTGCGTAATGTGCAATGGAAGTGATTGATGGTGAATGCTTAGGATGAGTGCTCAATGTGTACTCAAGGTTCCTTTTACTTCATGTGAGAGATGTGTAGAGACTAGAGAGAGAATGATACCGTGAGTGAAGGTTGAGAGAGAGAGAGAGAGTGTTAGGTGCAGCGGAATGATTATTTGCGCTTTGCTCAAGATGAGTGCTCCAAACTGTGTTCAAGGTTCCTTTTAGTTCTTATGGAAGGGAGAGCCTTCCGTTCTTCATGAAAGTGCTATGATCACAAACAAAGTGAATGGACACTGTGCGTGCAAGTGAATGAGACTGAGAGATAGAGAGAGAAGAGAGATACGACACCAGAGACGTTGTAAAACCCTCCTCCGAAGGTTCCACTCTCGTTGGTGAGAGTGGTCTACTCATGATTGCACAAAGTGATACAATGACGATGCAATGGACTGATGCAACCTGGGACTATGTCGTTGACGACGACGACTTACGGCTGAAATCTGCAAGCTTTTAACGGCTGTCTAAAAACGCTACGTGCTGAAAATTTGGGACTGTTTTCGGTGGCTGAAAATGACTGTTTTGGCTGCGTTTTTGAGGGCTGAAAATTGGGGATCTTTTGCAAGTCTGGGGCTGAATCTGCTACTGTCTTGAATGCTGAAAACGCTGCTGCAAATGCTTCATTTACGGTTGAAAATGAAAACGCTGGCAGAATGGGGTAGCGCTAGCAAAAATGCTAGGCATTATGGGAAGCTTGGCGATGACTGCAACTGGAAACGCCAGGGAACTGTGGGAGGTGCTGATGAAGACCAAAACGCTAGGCTGATCTGATAGCGTTAGTGAAAACGCTGGCCAATCTGGGATTGCGGCGATACAGCAATGCTGAAAACGCCAGGGAACTGTGGGCGATGGGGGAAACTGAAACGCTAGGGCTTGGAGAGGGAAATCGCCAAGGCTTGCGGGGTACTGCGGGTTCTTGTTGAGAAGATGCGTGTTGAGCGGGGAGCTCCTGTTGCCTCTTTTGTCCTTTAGTGCTAACTTGGGTTTGCTTATATATTAACTTAGCAAAATTGCCCTACCTACTTTTGTTGGAAAGTCACTTAAAATAATAAGTGAAAAATGTCAAAAATAGGAAAAATAGGCAAAATGCACTAGAAAATTTCCCTAACTGATTTTGATGGAAATGCTTATGATCATGCTGTGTGCAACCAGAGGATATGCATCTACACTAAGTGACTGGGCATGCACGGTCTACGAATAGACTCACAAAAGTGCCAGATCACTTCTAAATCTAAATTGACTGAACTGACTGAACCCTGATCATGCTGTAGCTTGTGCACGGACACATAGGGTTGGATGTGTCACGTGACATCCCCTCCTTTTTAAAGTGAGGTACTGGTACCGAACTGTATGGCGTCAAGGGAGATCGCCAATAACATTCGGAATCCTGGAAGGGACTCTTCGCCGGCCCACTCGGATGTGTGGGTCGTGCGGTACTTGAACTTCATAAAGGTCTGCAACGCTTGCTTCTTTGGGCCGCGCCGAAAGCGACAATCTTTTGTGGCTCCTTCAATGCTTCAACTTCGTCGAGAGTCATGCTTCTTTCTTCTTCAAGAATCTCCATGGCTGAAAATTCTTCCTGTGAGGGTTCTGTGGACCTCGGCTCGAGAGCCAAGATCGGTTCTTCGTGAATGATCGAATCGTCCTGTGGGGGTTCTTTGGACCTTGACTCGAAAGCCAAGATCGGTTCTTCGTGAAGGGATTCTTTGGACCTCGACTCGAAAGCCAAGATCGGTTCTTCGTGAAGGGATTCTTTGGACCTCGACTCGAAAGCCAAGATTGGTTCTTCTTGATTGATCGAATCTGCTACGAGGTGAGCTTTGCTAGAAAAAGCATCCACTAACTCATCATTCTTGTGAACAACCACATCTTCTTCATGCAACTCATCATGCTTGTGAGAAATCACATCTTGATTATGCAAAACATCATGCTTGTCTTTGTCATCCAAACCATCATGCAAATCATTATCATTCAAATCATCATGCTTCTCATAATCATGCAAATTTTGTGTGTCATGCTGTGGAGAAAAAGAGACTGAGAGAGTCTCTTTCTCCTGAATCCTTTCAATCTTGTCTTGGATAGTAGCAATGAGAGATGGAGAATGAACAATGTCCTCTCCATGAATGACAATAGGAGAATGACTTTTGGCATTGAGAGTTAAAGTGTTAGCCTCAAAATCAATGAGAGCGTTATTATCACGAAACCATCTAATGGCCAAAATCATATCACATCCTGAGAGAGAAGAAACAACAAATCTTCTGGTGAAGACAGCTTGTTGAATTGCAAACAACACATCAAGGCACTCCTTCGTGATGAGAGCGTCCATATCGGGAACAAAGCCAGAGACCTCAATAAGAGATCTCGAACTAACTTCGAGGCGGCCTCTCTCAACAAGAGAGGGACTGATCACATCATGCATACTACCTGAGTTAAACAATATGACAAAACGCTACCCCGGCGTACGACCATAACATTTAATGGTAGAATCATCAATGGGAGGGTCATGAGAAACTTGGGGTACACTCGTGGTATCATTAATTGCATTGACAGAGGAAGTGGATTCTGTGGATTCTTTAGATTCATTCAATTCAAGCTTAGGACTTGTTCTTTTTATGTGACCCTTAATGTGACAATGAAAACAACGACCTTCCTTAGAATAAGTGCTTTGCTCTTCCGACGTAATGTATCCTCCTACAATTCCTTGTGCTACCTTTTCATCTGGAGTAAGCTTAGGTTTAGCAATTGTGTTAGCCTTACCCTTAGATTCATTGGAAGAATTCTTTTCTGAGAGACTGTTGGAAGATTGGTTAGAAGAGGTTACCATTCTTACCATTCTTACCGTTCTTAGGGTTCTGAGAAGTCTGCGAGGTACTTGTGGAAGTCTTGTTCTCCTTAGGCTTTCCCTTGTTGTGCTTCATCTCCTGTGCGAGAGCAATCGCTACCGCCTTGTTGAGATCGATAGGATCGAAGACTTCTACATCAAACTTGATATAGTCGTCTAATCCAAAAAAGAATGTCTCTTTGCGTTCATCGTCCGACTTGCGTAATTGGGTACCTAGTTGCAAAACACGATTAGAAAAAGACATAACCGCCATACCATTTTGCTTGAGAGCGCGCCAATCGTCCTTCAATCGTGCGAGGTACTGAGGTGGCATAAACCGCGCCTTGAGCTTGTCTTGGAAATCAGCCCAATTGAAGGAAAGGGGCGTGAATTCGTCGGCTTCCTTTAGGTGCGTGGCTAGCTGTGCCTCTTGCCATGCGTGGTACCAATTGATGGCATCACCGGCAAGGTACATAGCTGTCGTCAAAACTTTGCTATTTCCTGTCTTCTTAGTTGTCGCAAAATACGCATTAAATTGATGCAACCAAGAATGAATAACCATAGCATCCATCTTACCATTATACTTACTGAAAGTCAACTTCTCTGTGATGGGATGGTTGGAATCCGCATCGTGGCTTGCGCCACTTGAGGAACTCCCGTGATCTTTGGGTGGTTCGGTCTTCGAGGGTAGCACTTGTCGAAGCAATTCTTGAGTGCGTAGCTCCCTTTGAGCTTCACGCTCGACCTCCCTTTCTGCTTTTCGTTCATTTCGTTCATCGCGCTCGTGTTCGAAAGCAAAGCGATTGGTTTCTTGTTGTGCCAACGCAACTCGATTCGCTTCTTGTTGTATTGCATTTCTTTCAGTGCGTTCCAAAGTAATGCGAGTCGCTTCTTCTTGTTGTATTTTTCTTTCCATTGCGTTCCATCGCAATGCGAGTCGCTTCTTGTTGTGCCAGCATCATGTCCATCATTGACTTGTCCATCATTGACTTGACCATCATCTCCATAGGAGTTAGTACAACTCGTGGCGTAGATGGTGAAGGGGGAGGGTTGGAAAAATCTCCTGGTAGGGAGAATCCTTTGTCGCCTCTCTCATGCTCAACACCTATATGCGAAGTATCCATTCCGCTTTGGGTGACGACCATGCACTAGGATCTTTGGTTCTTAAGTTCACGAGGAACTTGGTTCTTGAGGTTCTTGAGGTTTTCTTTTGCTTGCAAATCGCGTTTGAGAAGGATCTTTTCTTCACCCGAGTTCTACTCCTTTCTGCGGGCGCACCCCTTGGCGGCCTTGCGCTCACACCAAGGTTGCTTTTTCCCACCTCACATCGATTGGCCGGCCGCTAAGTGCATGGTCCGCTCTCAATGAGTGAAAAGAGACACAAGGGGAGGTTGGACAAGCCCTTCTTTCTTGGGATTCCTGTCACTCTTCAAAAACACGATTAGGAATCGACGCGCCCAAACGAACTCGGGTTCGTGCGACCGCAACAAGCTTTTTTTTTTTTTTGGTGGTTCTTTCCTTGAGTGATACAGAACACTGCCAAAACTCTGATACCAATGTTAGGTGCAACGGAATGATTGTTTGCGCTTTGCTCAAGATGAGTGCTCCGAACTGTGCTCAAGGTTCCTTTTAGTTCTTATGGAAGGGAGAGCCTTCCGTTCTTCATGGAAAGTGCTATGATCACAAACAAAGTGAATGGACACTGTGCGTGCAAGTGAATGAGACTGAGAGATAGAGAGAGAAGAGAGATACGACACCAGAGACGTTGTAAAACCCTCCTCCGAAGGCCCCACTCTCGTCGGCGAGAGTGGTCTACTTATGATTGCACAAAGTGGTACAATGACGATGCAATGGACTTATGCAACCTGGGACTATGTCGGTGACGACGACGACTTACGGTTGAAATCTGCAAGCTTTTAACGGCTGTCCAAAAACGCTACCTGCTGAAAATCTGGGACTGTTTTCAGTGGCTGAAAATGACTGTTTTGGCTGCGTTTTTGAGGGCTGAAAATTGGGGATCTTCTGCAAGGTCTGGGGCTGAATCTGCTACTGTCTTGAATGCTGAAAACGCTGCTGCAAATGCTTCATTTACGGCTGAAAATGAAAACGCTGGCAGAAAGGGGTAGCGTTAGCAAAAACTCTAAGCATTATGGGAAGCTTGGCGATGACTGCAACTGGAAACGCCAGGGAACTGTGGGAGGTGCTGATGAAGACCAAAACGCTAGGCTGATCTGATAGCATTAGTGAAAACGTTGGCCAATCTGGGACTGCGGCGACACAGCAATGCTGAAAACGCCAGGGAACTGTGGGCGATGGGGGAAACTGAAACGCTAGGGCTTGGAGAGGGAAATCGCCAAGGCTTGCGGGGTACTGCGGGTTCTTGTTGAGAAGATGCCTGTTGAGCGGGGAGCTCCTGTTGCCTCTTCTGCCCTTTAGTGCTAACTTGGGTTTGCTTATATATTAACTTAGCAAAATTGCCCTACCTACTTTTGTTGGAAAGTCACTTAAAATAATAAGTGAAAAATGTCAAAAATAGGAAAAATAGGCTAAATGCACTGGAAAATTCCCCTAACTGATTCTGATGGGAATGCTTATGATAGGTAAAAAGCGAAGCAAGAAACAAAGCTTCGGAAAGGGAAAGAAAAAGGCAAAGAAGGCTACATCTCGCCCAGAGACTGACAGTTCTACTGAGGACTCGTCTACAGACAGCTCAGATTTCGATGACGGAAACTTTTATGCGAACAAGAAGAATTTTTACAAAGCTAACCAGTATGACTTTCTCGAAGATAAAAGCAAGAAAGTTCGAGAGTTTAAGGAAGGTGGCCACTTGATCAAGTTTGATACTTTTTCAGGATACTTAGATGCTTCGAAGGCTTTGTCTTTTATATAGCAGTTTGACATCGCTTTCAACGGGAGGACGCTATTTAGAGCACTCCAAGATTCGGAGAGCTCTCTCTTACTTTAAGGGGAATGCTCGTACTTGGTGGTCCACGCTTCTTTTAAACAAGACTGCGCCAGTTAAATGGCTGAAATTTAAGAAGCTTTTTTTTCTTGGTTGACGCAAGAATATGAACGAGATGTACGAGCTGCTTGGAACCATCTTCGGATGACCAAGAAAGATACAATCAATGCTTATTGTGAAAGATTCTGGAGCTCTTTTCTACCCGCCTCTTCATTCAAGAAGATCTTGTTCAGAGAACAAATTGGGCGGTTTACCTTGGGTCTACCTACAGAGATCCAAGATCACTGCTTGGAACAGAAGTCAGCTTCCATTTAGGAGCTGATGAGTCATGGGAAGCGGGGCTTTGCCATTCACTCTCGCAGTCTGACCTACCCCACAGATGAGGCCATGACACAATGAGCCGAACAGACTTCTGGGAATGAAAGTAGAAAGAAAAAGAGCAACCCAGAGAAAAAGGATGCACGACCCAAGCTTACTCCTGAGGATAGAGCTCGCTTCATCAGAGAAGGGAAGTGCTTTGGATGCGGGGAACATGGACATATCTCCGCGAAGTGCCCTAAAAAGGCATAGAAAGAACAGAATGATAAAGACGACGACAGGCCTGAGAGTTCGAGAGCAATTGAGGAACGTGGCAGAAAAGGCACATAGAAAAGCAAAACTGGTACCACATGGCGTGGGACCTGCACCGAATCTAATGAATGAAAGTACAAACTTTGCCGCCTTTTTGGGGCAAAGTGAAGGATCAGGAAGCTCTTTTGAAGGAGCCAAGGCCAACTTCTTTTCACTTGGAATTGGCGGCTCGATTTGGAATTACGCCCGACAGACTGACGCCACAAGCGGAGGTAGTTCGATTGGCACCCGGATGGGATGTTGCCATTACACCGAGCATTGGCAAACTTTGTTTGCAATGACAGGGGTGTTCAGGGCACGCTAGTGATGTTCTACTCAGGATCCCTTGGTACCACAAGAACTACGCCATAGTTGACTACCGGGCCGAGAAAGCGACTTTGATAAATGAAGGGCTTAGAGATTGTACTTGATGAACTTCATTTTCTTACTCATTCTTTTGGGAGAGAACTGAACGATGGATAAAGGTTGAATATGTTTTGACCTGATCAAAAGAACGCCAAGATTTTTCTCCACACTCATGCCGATTGCTTTTCAGAGGGCCTGAAGATCAAACCATTGATCTGATACCTGGAAGCACGCCACCGAACTGGCCACCTTACCGTGTGAGCCAAGTACAGAATGAAAAGATTATGAACCCAATGAAAGACCTCTTGGAAAAGGGTCTTGTCCAGCCTAGTACTTCACCGTATTGCTCTCCAGTGTTGTTGGTTTTGAAGAAAGACGGATCTTGGAGAATGTGCATCGATTATAGCACTCTCAACGAAATCACCATCAAGAACAGATTTCCGATTCCTAGGATCGATGATATACTCGACAAGATACAGGGATCCTCGTGCTTTAGCAGGATTGACTTGAAGAGTGGATATCATCAGATCAGGATAGCGCCGAGAGATGTCTACAAGACAGCTTTTCGGACGACTTTTGGGTTATTTGAGTTTTTGGTGATGCCTTTTGGCTTAACCAATGCTCCTGCGACATTTAATCGGATGATGGATAGGATTTTTCGAGAGTACAGGCTAACTTTCTTTGACGACATTATTGTTTTCTCCAAGAATGAGACAGAACACAGAGATCATCTGCTTCAAGTCTTTTAGGCATTACGAGATCACACGTTAGTGATTAATGCAAAGAAAAGTGAATTTTTCCTACCAGAGATACACTTTTTGGGACACATTATGTCAGCAGCAGGAGTGCAAATGGACTCGGCCAAGATAGAGACTATCCGTGATTGGCCCGATTTGAGGAATGTCCATGAAGTTAGAAGCTTCTTGGGACTGTGTTCGTACTACAGGCGGTTCATACGAAAGTTTGCAAAGGTTGCCTCCCCTTTGCATACCTTGACTCAGAAAGGAGTACCTTTTTCGTGGGGACCCACAGAGGTGATTGCCTTTCAGACATTGAAAGAGAAATTGACTACGGGACCTATTTTGACTTTGCCGGACTTGCAGAAGTCATTTGAAGTATATTGTGATGCTTGTGGTCGTAGTCTGGGTGCGGTCTTGATGCAAGAAGGCCATGTCATAGCTTACGAGAGCCGTTTGTTCTCTAGGCCGGAGATGACAACACAGATCTATGAGAAAGAGCTTTTGGCGGCTATCCATGCTCTTACTCAGTGGCGGCATTACCTACTCGGAGCGGATTTTACTGTCTTTACAGACCATCAGAGTTTGCGCTACTTCTTGTCACAGAAGCAGCTTTCGGAAAAGCAGATGCGGTGGGCGAACATCTTGTCATAGTTCCACTTCCAGATTGTCCATGTGCAAGGACAGAAGAATGTGGTGGCAGATGCTTTGTCTCGGAAACCGTTGGTTCTGGCTATTTCTGGGATACATCATAGGAGCTTCGAGGATATGGTCGATCAGTATGCCACAGATACAGATTTTGCAGATATTTTCACACGGATACGGGATGGGGAGACAGTAGCGGGATACTCCCTTCAGGAAGGCTACTTGATGAGAAAGACTATGTTGTGCGCTACACAGCCGTTGAGGGAAAAGGTTATGACTGAATGCCACTGTCCACCTTTTACGGGTCACCGTGACATTGCTATCACCATGAAAGGGGTAGAGAGATATTTCTTTTGGCGGAGACTCAAGAAGGATGTGGAAGAGTTTGTGCGCAGTTGCTTGGTATGCCAGAGGGTCAAGTTTGACAGGCACAAGGCACAGGGATTGTTACAGCCTTTACCCATACCCACCCGCCCCTGGGAAAATATTGAAATGGATTTCATTTTTTTGATCTCCCGAGAACACAGAATGATCACGATGATTTTCCGATTACATGGCACGTGTGAGACGATTGTCTCCGACAGAGACCCCAGATTTATGAGTTTGTTTTGGAAGGCAATTTGGGAGAACATTGGCACACGGTCGTAGTTCTCGTCATCGTTCCACTTGCAAACTGACGGTCAATCTGAGATTGCCAATTCAGTGGTTTTAGATTTATTGAAGTCTTGCATCTCGGATCAGAAGACTCAATGGGAAAAGAACTTACCTTTGGTGGAATTTGCCTACAATAACACGATACACTCTTCGACGGGGGAAGACGCCATGTGAGATTGTTGAAAGTGCTGCGAAGGTTCCATCCTTCCTGAGCACGAAAGATTAGATCTTTGAAGCGGATGAATATTCGCGAGATTTGGATAAGGCTTTTGCCAAGGTTCGCGAGACTTTGCAGGAGTCTCAAGAACGACAGAAAAAGGTAGCGGATCGCCATCGTCGCGACTTGAAATTGAAGGAGGATGATTGGGTGCTCTTACGTTTTGAGAAGGCACGCCTACGAAAGAAAAAGGGAAAGGAGAGGCTTTTTCCAAAGCTTAGTATGCGATACTACAGACCTTTCCAGATCACTGACAAGATAAATGATGTCTCCTTCCGATTGAAACTGCCAGATACTTGGAGGATTCACAATGCATTGCATGTGAGTCTCTTGAAACCTGTTAAGGGTAATGTGCCTGATGATGGGGAGCCTGATGAGCAACCCGAAGTGGAAGAAAACGAGGAGATCCTTGTTCCTGAACAAATTTTGGCACATAACGATACGAAGAATAAGGGTAAAGTCCGAAGGCGGTTCTTGGTTAAATTCAAGAACTTTCCTGCATTTGATGCGAAGTGGATGGAGGAGGAGGACCTAGCAAATCCTCCTTAGATTGTGAAACTTTACCTCGATGTTTTGGTTTAGCATAGTCTACTCCAAACGGAACCCAGAATTCAGCTTGGCCGGAGATCTGGTGCAGTGGGATGCACAAGAGGGGAGTTACTCCGCTCCTTTGTCAACAGATGCCTTGATTTTGATACTAAAGTCACTGATGTCTCTTTGAGCTTCAGGGATACTGAGAGCTGACAGTATTCTGCTGGATGACTTTATGAAATGGAATTCCTGATAATGATACTGATTTGTTCTTGACTTCTTGTGAGTGCAGGAACTGATAGACGAAATGACTGCAGCATTTTGGTCCGATAGACATGGTTGCAATAGGGGTTAGTCAATCGGACATCGATGAGGTCCCGATTGGACCTAGATGTGATTGCTAGCTACATTGCCGATAAATCATGGTCTAAGATCCGAATGAATGTTGAATGTCATGTGATGTCCTGTGATGTCCTGTGATGTCGTGTGATGTGACTGTCGATTTTGTACATGTGCTAGATGTGTGTTCCTAGTACGTAGGTACTAACAGTCAGTGTCTGCTAAGACGGTTTATGGCTTTTGTCGGTTTTGCAGGCGTAATCGTGGTCGATTACAATGCTTTCAAGAGGGGGGTATGTCACAAAGTGATGACGTGGCGGACAACAGAAACCCTAAAATTCCTGCAAACCCTAATTTCTGCCAAAAACCCTAATTTCCGGAAATCGTGGAGGCTAATTTTTTTTTGGGGAAATTACCAAAATACCCCTCTAATTTGAGGAAATTCCCAAAATACCCCTCAAATTTCAAAAATTCCCAAAATGCCCCCGATATTTTGTCATGAATTCCCAAAATGCCCTTCAAATTTTCCAAAATTCCCAAAATACCCCTGGTTGTGAGACTAAATTTCTCAAAATAAATTTTTCTGTAGGTCTTCACAAGAAGAGTGATTGTCTCTCGTACAAGATGCTAAAACTACAATTTGAGTTGGTTACGTAGGCTTTGGAGATGAATTGCTTCATTATTTTTAGAAATAGTTGCCTTTTTTGCGACGGTAACTGGTGACAAATTACATGCTGAGCACTCAAAAACGGATCTCAATTGTCAAAAACGAATGAAGATTAGAAAATCTTGAACATTCCAACCAAAATAGATACAAGGGTATGTTGGGAATTTTTGAAATTTGAGGGGTATTTTGGGAATTTCCTCAAATTAGAGGGGTATTTTGGTAATTTTCCCTTTTTTTTGGGAAAATTACCAAAATACCCCTCAAATTTGCTTTTTCTCTACAATATGAGAAAGAGAGAGAATGCTTTTGCTTTCAAGTTTTGACTCTTTGTGAGAGAGAGAGCAATTGCTTTTGATTTGAAGCTTTTGGGGCTCTGCATTTGGGCATCCCTTGTAACCTTTAAATTAGTGGTGAGGGCCTCACTTCTCAAAGCATCTGGACGCAGAGTCTGAGAGTGAAACCCTAACCACTCTCTTGTACTTTGATGATTGATTAATACAAAAAGAAATACCGAAAGGGGCGCTAGTCTTTGGGGCCAATATCTCTAGGCACGGAACTCCGCCGGGCCAATGCAAATCTATTGTGATTTGTGAATTGTTTTGAAGTGGTTATTTGGTGCTGTCGCGATTGATTCTTGACTTGGAGTGTCCAAGTCTGTTACAAGGAGTGCGCGAGGTCACCTCGAGGAGGTGAGGCCGGGTGGTATGGGACGCTCCGTCTTACAGGTGCACGTCTACGTCCTCGGATGCTGGCCCAGCACGGGGGAGCTGCCGGATGGTGGCTATGGTTGGGTGGTTCGTTCGACGCGTCTGTAGGCGGTCCGTGTAGATGGGAGATCCACTCCCTGTGTTCGTTTCAACTGTCTTCTTCACTGGAACGAAGTGAGCTTGCTTGCTAAATCTGTCGATGACAGTCCAAATGCCATCATGCCCACTCTGTGTTTTCAAGAGATCAAAAATGAAATCCATAGCAATACTTTCCCAGGGGCGGGTGGGAATGGGTAAAGGTTGTAACAATCCCTGTGCTTTATGCCTGTCAAACTTGACCTTCTGGCATACCAAGCAACTGCGTACAAAGTCGTTCACATCCTTCTTGAGTCTCGGCCAAAAGAAGTAACTCTCCACACCTTTCAAGGTGGTGTCAATGCCGCGGTGACCCGTAAATGGTGGAAAATGGCATTCAGTTAGAACCTTTTCCCTCAACGGCTGTGTAACGCACAACATCGTTTTCTTCATCAAGTAGCCATCCCGTATGGAATATCCCGCTACTACCTCCCCATTCTGTATTCGTGTGAATACATCCGAAAAACTGTGGCGTACTGGTTGACCATGTCCTTGAAGCTTCTATGATGAATCGCGAAATTAGCCAAGACTAACGGCTTCTGGGACAAAGCATTTGCCACCAAGTTCTTCTGTCTCTGTACATGGACAATCTGGAAGTGAAACTGCGACAAGATGTTAGTTCACCGCATTTCCTTTTTCGAAAGCTTCTTCTGTGACAAGAAGTAGCGTAAACTCTGATGATCAGTGAAGACCGTAAAATCGGCTCCAAGTAGGTAATGTCGCCACTGAGTAATAGCATGGATAACCGCCAAAAGCTCTTTCTCATAAATCCGTGCTGTCAATTCCGGCCTTGAAAACAATCGGCTCTCATAGGCAATGACATGGCCTTCTTGCGTTAAGACCGCACCCAGACTACGACCACAAGCATCACAATATACTTCGAATGACTTTTGCAAATCCGGCAAAGTCAATACTGGTCCCGAAGTCAATTTCTCTTTCAAAGTCTGAAAGGCAGTCACCTCTGTGGGTCCCCACGAGAAAGGGACTCCTTTCTGTGTCAGAATGTGCAAAGGGGAAGCAACCTCTGCAAATTTTCTAATGAACCTAAGCCCAAGAAACTTCTAACTTCATGAACATTCTTCAAATTGGGCCAATCACGTATAGTGTCAATCTTGGCCGGGTCCATCTGTACTATTGCTGTTGAGACGATGTGTCTCAAAAAGTGTATCTCCGGTAAGAAAAATTTACTCTTCTTGGCATTGATTACTAACTTGTGATCTCGCAAGACGAGCAGCATATGGTGTTTATGTTCTGCCTCATCCTTGGAGAAGACTTTAATGCCATAAAAGAAAGTGCCAACAAAAGATCTGTACTCTCTGAAAATCCTATCCATCATTCAATTGAAAGTTGCTGGAGGATTGGTAAGGCCAAAAAGCGTCACCAAAAATTCATATAAACCGAAGCTCGTCCGAAAAGCTATACTGTAGACATCTCCTGGCGCGATTCGGATATGATGATATCCGCTTTTCAAGAGGATCCTTGTAATCGGTCAAGAATATCATCGATCCTCGAAATCGGAAATCTGTTCCTGATGGTGATTTTATTGAGAGCTCTATAACCAATGCACATTCTCCAAGATCCGTCTTTCTCTAAAACCAACAACACCTGAGAGCAGTAAGATGAAGCACTCGGTTGGATAAGACCCTTTTCCAAGAGGTCTTTCACTTGGTTCATAATCTCTTCATTCTAGGCTCGGCTAACACGATAAGGTGGCCGGTTCAATGGTGTGCTTCTAGGTATCAGATCAATGGTATGATCCTCATGACGAGATGGTGGCAACTCGCCTGGCAGGCCCTCAGAAAAGCAATCGGCATGAGTGTGGAGAAAATCTTGGCGTTCTTTATCAAGTACAGAGATATTCGCTTTGTGTTCATCATTTAACTCTTTCAAATAGATCGAGTAAACAAACAGACTGGATTTCATTAATTTGGAAACGGCTGAAGCCTTTCAGTTTCACATCAAGTACAATTTTTCGGCCCTTTTCATTAGTCAAAGTCGCTTTCTTCGCCTAATAATCGACCACAGAGTTGTTCTTATGGTACTAAGGGACTCCGAGGAGGATGTCACAACCTTCCAACTGCATTATGTAAAAGTCCTCGTGTCCCAAATACCCCTGACAATGCAACTGAAGTTTGCCAATGACAGGTGTAATGGCTATGTCTTGTCTGGGTGCCACTAGAATTGCCTCTGTTGGTGATCCCATCCGATCGGGTGTAATCTCGACCCGTGCTGCTAATTCAGGTGAAATGAAGTTGGCCTTGGTTCTTCCATCAAAGAAAATCAAGGCTTCTTGATCTTTCACTTTGCCCCAAGCGCAACAAAGTTCTGTACTTTCATCAATCATGCTTGGGTCAGTACCCATGCAATTTGGAACGAGTCTTGCTTTCATCTTGCCTTTTTTGCCACGTTCCTCAGTTGCTCTCGAACTCTCTGGCCTGTCTTCATGTTGTTCTTGTTGTGCCTTTTTAGGGCACTTCACGGAGACGTGCCCATGTTCCCCACATCCAAAAGACTTCCCTTCTTTGATGTAACTGGCCCTCTCTCGAAGAGTGAGCCAGGGTCGTCTTTCTTTTCTTGGGAACTCTTTCTCTTTCTACTTTCATTGTTAGAAGTTTGTTGGGTTTTCTGAGTCAAGCTCTCATCAGTGGGGTAAGTCAAGTTTCTCGAATGTATCGCAAAACCCCGTTTCGCATGACCCATCAATTTTTGAATAGAATTAGATCCAAGCAGTAGTCTCGGATCTCTGTAGGAAGTCCGCAACAAAACCGCTCAATCTGCTCCTTAAACAAGACCACCTTAAATGAAGAGTTTGGTAGAAAAGAGTTCCAAAATCTCTCGCAATAAGCGTCCAGAGAATCTCCCTTGGTCATCCGAAGATGATTCCAAGCGGTTCGTATATCTCGTTCGTACTCTCGAGTCAGCCAAGAAGAAATAAAGAGCCTTTTGAATTCCAGCCATTTAACTGGAGCTTCTTGCCTCAGAAGAAGAGTGGACCACCATGTTCGAGCATTTCCCTTGAAGAAAGATCTAGCCCTCCGAATCTTGGAGTGCTCTGAGTAATGCCGTCCAGAGAAAGCTATGTCAAATTGTTGAATGAAGGCCAAAGCCCTCGGAGCATCTCGGAATCCAAAAAAAGAGTCAAACTTAATCGATTGTCTACCTTTTTTGAATTATTTTACTTTCTTGCTTTTATCTTCGAGAAAGTCATATTGGTTGGCTCTGTAAAAATGCTTCTTCTTTGCATAAAACATGTGATTGTCGGAGTCCGAACTGTTTGAGGATGACTCCTTTATAGAACTGTCAGAAACTGGGCGAAATCTAGGCTTCTTTGCCTTTCTCTTGCCCTTTCCGAAGCTTTGCTTTTTGCTTCGCTTTTTGCCTTTTCTGTCTTTTTCGCTTGAGTTAGAAGAGCTAGAAGAGCTGTAAGAAGAAGAAGAAGAAGAAGAAGAAGAAGAAGAAGAAGAAGAAGAAGAAGAAGAAGTGGGTAGTCCTTCAAATCGTTCACGCTTCTTCTACTTTCTTGCCGATGCAAAAGAAGATTGACGACCCAAATAACGCGGGAAGTCAGTTCCTTTCTTGTGATTTTTCTCGTGCTTTCTGGATTTGTTGTTTGCCGGCTGATCTGTGTTTGAACCAACTCTTGTAATTCTTGCTCTGTAAACATCCTCCGAAAGACCGAGATTTCTTGATTGCCGGTTTGATGGGTGGTTCTGTGGCCTTCTGCCACTGGGTGTGTACTTCTGCGATGGATTGCTGAGACAAAATTTTTGCAAATTGCGGATCCTTCGCAATTTTAAACATCTGCTTTGTTGCCTCGTCAACCAGTTGTCGACGTTTCATCTCTTCAATCTCGAACTGAGTAGGCCGAGGTGGGCCGTACTCTTCCTGTGTTTGATCATGAGAATCTTCTTCGTGATCTCCTCCCGCATTTGCAGATGCAAAAGAAGTCGAATGTTTCTTGTTGAAATCCATAAGTGCCGCGAGAAAAGGATCGGATTGCCCGGTAGAAGAGAAATCGGCCGCGCTCTGATACCACTGTAACAAACTTGGAATTCCCAACTCTAGATTCTGTCGCGACACGAGAGAGAATCACTTAAAATACTTCACAACTTTAAAATCTCCGTGCCCAGAGGTATTGGCCCCAAAGACTTGCACCCCTTTCGGTATTTCTTTTTATATTAATCTGTGTTTAAAGTACAATAGAGTAGGCATGCGCTCTCTCAGATTCTTCGTCCAGATGCCCTGAGAAGTGAGGCCTAGCCCACTTATTTATTGGTACAAGGGATGCCCAAAAGCAGAGCCCCAAAAATCTCTATTTTAAAAGCTTCTTACTCAAAAGCATTAAGCCCCAAAAGCTGCTAATAAATCAGCCAGTGCAATTTACGCAAATCCATAGGAAGTGCCACGTCAGCAATGTCAACGCAATTTGTGGCGTCCGTACAGTTGCCACGTGCCAGCGCAAATTTCGGTGCGTTTTCTAGGACTGTTCGTACAGTCAGCTTGTCGGCGCAATTCTGTGGTCCTGCAGGCTGCCGCGTCATCAATTTGTGACACAAGCTGCTATCTTAAGTTTGGTCCCATAGGTCTCACCCTGTCATGTAGAGGGTCCCTCTACAACCACCACCCTCCCATCCCTATAGAAAGCCATCTTCCCCTTCTCTCTTGTTGCCCTAATTTCCGGCATGGCGTCCTTCATGTGGGCAAGTTGTGAAAGAGTAAGGTCATCACCAAGGAAAATGCTGGTCTTCTTTAGGGTAGGCCTCCTTTTCTTCTTCACCTCAGTAGAGGGGAAGTGCAATATGAGAGCTCGTTCCTTTGATGTTTCCCCATTGCTCCCATTCTTTTTACCTACTCTCTATGCTTTTATGTGTGTCGGTGTATCAATCCCATCAATCCCATGAGCTCTTTCACTTCTTTCCCTGCATTATCCCGATCTTTGAGGCCAGCAACCCTCACATGTGATGTGGCCTTTGCTCTTTCTCTAGCATCATGTTGATAAGGATGGGAGTAGTGGTGGTAGGTAAGTCCTACCTTTCCCTTTCTTAGCTACTTCGATCCATCTCTCAACGTCATTTCCCTTCATTTGTGTCTTTGTAATGACCTCCACCCATGAAGATGTCTTCTTTTTGTGTTGCTCTTCCTCTTCTTGAATGGTGTGTCTTGTGCTTTTATGGTGGTCAACTCTTCCATGATGGAGGTCTGAAATTCTCCTTCAACCTAGCGTCTCATCTTGACTTCGAGGAGTTCGTTCATGAGGGCAAGGATTTTTGCTGCCACTCGCGCTTTGGTGTCTTGCAGAGGGGTGATGGTTGCTTTAAGAAGGGCATCCTTTTGTGAAGGTGCTTTTCTCTTATTGCCAGTGTCTTTCCTCTTTCGCTTTCGCTCGAAGAAATGCCGCTTTTTCTTTTCGCCATTCTCTTCCATCTGTGTCCTCCATTCCTCCACTCTTTCTTGACGATAGAGAGCTCCTTGTTTGTGACCATGAATATTGTCTTCGTGACGGTTTATTCATAGGCGAAGCCATCGCCTCTCTCTCTTGGGTGAGACGGGCTGCGGTGTTAGTGTTGGTCTCCTCCTCTCAAAAGCCTTCCATTGTGTGTGCAATGGCGGGCTGAGAGAGATTTGATTTGATTTGGTATTAACGTCCGCGGGGGGCCAAAAATGACCCATGGGACCTCAAAGTGATACATAGTCTCCCCTCACGGGGGTGTATGGTGTGGTGTGTGTTATTCTCTTTTTGTGTTCCTATGAGTGTCTTTTGGTGCTCAAGTATGCAGGTGAGGTATGTTCCGAGAGCTGTAGGGGAGGGGTCTGTCTTGGATAATAGGTCCGCAAAGGTAGAACAACCACTTAGAAGTGGTTGAAAATTAGCCCGGATGTGAGCGTATTTTGGGCATTCCAATGTCACATGTGCTTCATCTTCGGGAGCTTGCATTGTACATGATGTGCATATCCGTTTAGAAGCATCAATTTTCAGCCAGCCCTCTGTTTCTATTTTGAGCATATGTGACCTTGTGCGCATCAAAGAAATGGCTCTTCGTGCCATGTGGGGCATGGGTGTTCGTATGTGGGCTGGGCTTCCATTGGGTTTGTGCTATAGCCTACCCAATACTTTGTGTTGACATGCTTGCAATAGTATTCAAATTTCGAGCGGTGTTGCGTTGTCTTCCACTCGGTGTGGAGGCTATTTAGTAATGCAATGTCAAAATTCAGCATGTGTTCTCCCTCCTTGCCCTCCTCAATAAGCATGTCCACATATGCCTCTACATTCCATTTAGCGAACCATTTCTTAATGTCGTGTATGAGGCTCGATGACAGAAATTTGCTTTTTTTTTTTTTTGTCTTTTGTGGCGCACATCCCGTTTCCCATGCAATGCGGGGGATTCGAGTAGTAGGTATCGCTTTGACCTTCATGATATACGTGTACATTTTTTGCAATGCTTTCATTTCTAGTTGTCTCTTGCCTGTCTCCAAGAGTAGCACGGAGTATGGTGTCGTCTTTTTGACCCCCATGTGTCTACATAGAAACTTCTTCTGAATTTTTTCAATTTCATTCCATTTGTGGGCTGAAATGCTTGCTCCCCAAATTTCCACTCCATAGAGGATGGCTTGCACCACGCATGTCTCAAAAATGGTCGATTTTATTTCCCATCTTTTTATGCTCCTTTGTGTGCACATGTTTTCAAATTGATAGTACTTGGCATGGCCGATGTCAATTCTATTATGTGCGCATTGTCCCCAAGCATAGTTGCACGGGATGTCAATCCCCAAGTACTTGAAACTGTTGACTTTCTCAATTTGTTTCCCTTGATACATGAGGGGGGCGTGGATATCCATCTTACGAGTCTTTACAATCATGAACTTTGTTTTGTCTACATTGATTGATAGACCCACATTTTCACAAAAAGCATGTAACGCATCGACCAATTTCTGTAGATCTGTAATGTCATGGGCGAAAAGAGCCACATCGTCTGCATAGATGAGCATGAGAAGTGTAAGCATCCCGATGGCTGGTTCATCCCCTTCTAGTTGAGGGAGGAAGCTTTCTATTTGATCAATGCACAATCCAAAAAGAGTAGGGGAGAGAGGGCATCCTTGTGTGACCCCCATGTTGCTCGAGAAAGCTTTGGACAGCCCTTCGTGTGTTTTTAGTTGACATATGACTCTGTCATAGAGATGTGCTACTGCACTCCTAAGATGCATCGGTACTTTTATGCATTCCATCCTTTTCCATATACCCATTCTCGGGACCGTGTCTGGTGAAATCTACAAAGCAACATTATAATGTTTTTCCCTTTAGCCGACTCTCTTCCATTAATACTCTAAGTGAAACAAGGTGATCAATGGTGCTATGTTTTGGTCGGAAACCTGCTTGTTCTTTTGCTCGTTTTCCATTTGTCTCCGCCCATGTGCTTATGCTTTGTTCTAAGATGCTTCCCAAAAGCTTTGCCATGCAAGATCCTACCATAATGGTACGGTAGTTGGTAGGCTGATTTACATCCCCTTTTTTGTAACGTGCTTTGATCCAGTTCTTTTGCCAATCCTCGGGTAGCCCTTGAACAATGACTTGGTTTAGCATTCTATGTATCCACTCTCTTGCTCTCATACCTGACCATTTAAGCATTTCTGAGTTCAAGTGTAGTATGTCCGGAGCTTTCCCATTTGCAAGTTTCTGTATGCCTTTTTTAACCGTTTTGAAATCAAAGTGGTCTTGGGCATGGAGATCGGTTTGCATGTGTGGCATACAGAAACTTCTCAGTTAAGGACTGAGGGTCCAGTGAGGGGTAAAAAGAAAGGGGGAGCTAAGATGAACAAAAACTATGAAAGAGGAGGTGAGGAGGGAGCTGTTTTGGGAGTTCGAAACTCCTGGATAATAGCTTTACCTCCTTGATAGACTGCCCCATTTCCGTGCTTTGCGCGCTTCTCGCATCTTTCACAGTTTTTCTTTTTTCTTGAGCTGGGCGGGCGTAAGGTCTTTTGCAAACCACATTTTAGTGTCCTTGAGAGCTCAAGGAGTTTGATTCGGTCCGCTTTGGTCTTGAAAGTGAGGATTGCATGGTCGGTGCGATGAGGTAATTGTTGCTGGATCCCATTGTACCATGGGGAGTGTTGTTTGAAGGCGGGCCAGGGACTCGTGAAACTTGAGGTCCCCTTCCCCTTTCCAGTCGCTTGGGAGCCCGCCAATGCGAACATTGAGGGCGATATCTTCTTGTTGTTGTCGTTCGCGTAGCGTGGATGCCACACGGTCTTCCACCTTGCTGGAGATCACCTCTTGCACTTGAGTCTTGACCTCTTTGATGAGGGTTGTCTCTACTTCCAGCTTTGCTGCATTAAACTTAACTTCCATATGTTGTAACTCTTCCTTCTTGCCGTTCTCCACCACGGCGAGCCGAGCCTCGAAGGCCGTAAGTTTTTGTTTCAGCTCATCGTTTTCCTTCTGAAGTCTTTCGACTTCCATTTGGAGGTGGGCGAGCTGTCCATTTTTGGGGGAGTTGCCACGACCCTTGCAAAACTAGGCTTACCTCGAGATGAGGCTCGAGTGGCCATGGGCGGGCTTTGGTGGAGCTTGGGGCGAAGTTAGGTTACTTAGTGTGCCAGTATCAACAGAGACATACTAACCACTTCATTGCACGTCACGAGTTTAAAACATCTGGAGACCCTGGTCGCAGAGGAGCTGGAAGCTTGTGGAGAAGTAGGTCGGAGAGGAGCAGGACGTTGGGTGAGCGGGTCACAGGCTGGATTGAGGGAAGGGCGAGACTGTGGTTTAACCCCTCCCCACAGGGCTGCCCCTCGCCAAGGGGGAGGTTGAGGGCAGCAGCGGGAGAGAATGACAGCCTGTGCATGCGTGTTAGTTACGAGCTAGGGCAAAGTTACGGGGCGGGCGGAGAGAGAGAGAGAGAGAGAGAGAGAGAGAGAGAGAGAGAGAGAGAGAGAGAGAGAAGAAGAAGAAGAAGAGAGTTTTAACGTCGTAGGAAACTATCCCAAGAGACCTTAGAGATCTAGCCGACGAGGAGAGTTGAACTCAAGATCTGTTATTCAAGAGAGAAATGGCATAACCAATCTGCCACACTTGGGTGATAGAACTAAGAAAGGTTATACCATTTTCCTCTTTTTATTAGCACACACACACACACACACACACCGAGAAGAAGAGAGTTTTAACGTCGTAGGAAACTATCCCAAGAGACCTTAGAGATCTAGCCGACGAGGAGAGTTGGACTCAAGACCTGTTATTCAAGAGGGCAATGACATAGCCAATTTACCACACTTGGGTGATAGAAAGGTTATACCATTTTCCTCTTTTTATTAGCGCACACACTCACGCACACACACACACCCGAAAAGAAGAGAGTTTTATCGTCGTAGGAAACTATCCGACCTTAGAGATCTAGCCGATGAGGAGAGTTGAACTCAAGACCTGTTATTCAAGAGGGAAATGGCATAACCAATCTACCACACTTGGGTGATAGAAAGGTTATACCATTTTCCTCTTTTTATTAGCACACACACTCACACGCACACACACACCCAAGAAGAAGAGAGTTTTAATGTCGTAGGAAACTATCCCAAGAGACCTTAGAGATCTAGCCGACGAGGAGAGTTGAACTCAAGACCTGTTATTCAAGAGGGAAATGGCATAACCATTCTACCACACTTGGGTGATAGAAAGGTTATACCATTTTCCTCTTTTTATTAGCACACACCCGCCAGAAGAAGAGAGTTTTAACGTCGTAGGAAACTATCCCAAGAGACCTTAGAGATCTAGCCGACGAGGAGAGTTGAATTTAACACCTATTATTCAAGAGGGAAATGGCATAACCAATCTACCACACTTGAGTGATAGAAAGGTTATACCATTTTCCTCCTTTTATTAGCACGCACACACACACACACATGCACACACACACACACACACATGCACACACACACACACCCGAGAAGAAGAGAGTTTTAACGTTGTAGGAGACTATCCCGAGAGAGAGAGAGAGAGAGAGAGAGAGAGAGAGAGAGAGAGAGAGAGAGCCGACAACTCAATTACTCCAGAGGCGAAAAATACAAGATGATCAGTGAGTGTGTGAGAGAGAAGGAGAGCTCCTTTGGAGGCTGACATCGAGCTATAGGGTAGATTGGATACACCGTTCTTTTGTACATTCCTTACGAAGCTGGCACACAAAAAGAGTGAAGCTAAAGATGGTTTGAAGGGTCTCCAACAATGGGAACCATGAATTACAAGGGGTATTATTACTATCCTCATACGTGAGAGAAAATAGATATCATGAAATCACAAAATATTTTTATTTTAGGGGATGTGGCAATAAAATCTCTTGCTTTCCCTCCTCTGTTTGTCCACTTTCCTTTTTTCTTCGCTTCTTTGACTTTAGTTAAAATTCTGAGGATCTATTCTTGAGCTATAGTGGGGAGGGCTCATCTGCTTCCACATGGAGGTCCTCTTCAAAGATTTTGTGTAATATTAGAGAATCGCAGCTTTGCACCTTCGCCCTTTACTTCGGATCCTTACCGTCTTTATAAAAGAAATTGTGATCAGTACTCAAATGTTTTGTTCTCTTCATTGAAGCACAAGGTCTAAATTTTAGAACTCTGTAAGCAGAGTCTATCATGTCATAACAATAGGTGTGATCTCAGTACTTTCATTTTCCTTTCATCTAAGTGACAAGGTTTCAATATAGCTTGTGTAAAAAAGTACAATATGTGATCAACCTTAATACGCGTGGTTTTATTTAAAGCTGAAGCCCGATGGTCTATATTATATGGCTCTTCTCAAGGCAAAAAGGAATGCCTTGTAACTTGGGTTTTCCTATCTTCGTCTTTCCGGTTTATTTTGGGGTGGACATGCTATTTAATAACAGCAGGTTATTATGGATTGTTTGTAGTTTTTCTATCTATTTTTTGCAGCTGGATTGTGCTTACTGATCTTGAATTATGTTACTGAAGTGAAGATTGGGGATTTCAGGGAAAAGGCAACGAGAGAAATTCTCTGAACTACTACTTATCAATGCTGTGCAAAAGGAAAAAGCGATGACAATGTTGGTGCAAGATATAGGCTGCAATATTCTGTGAGCTTTCAAAAGCACATGGTCAATGTTACGTTTTGAATGTAGTGGAATTCGATTTATTTGGATTGGTGACCAATATTCTCTCTTCTAAGTTTTAAACGCAGGGCGGTTGGAAGTTATGAAGCTCGTTGTAGGCTTTACTTATATTTTTTGGCCGAGCATTGAGGTTCAGCTGTTGAGTACCTTGCCTCTAGTTTGAAGTGATTGCTGTGTTTTAGGTAGGCAACCACATTGTTCGTTTTCAAGATCAAATTAGTGTTGCTTCACTGTCTGTGTCTTACTTTTTTGGCCTTGGGGGTTATGGCCACAAATGTTTAGTTCGGAAGTTCCAACTTTTCTTAGCCTATGAAGGTGCGTACATGCACACATACACAGATGTAAATAAAACGAAAGTATAAACATAAATATCGTATGCACACGTTTATAAGCATAAATGTTCAAATATGCATGTGTTTCCTGTAGTCTAGCAAATCTGCCTTGCTGTTATCTCTTTTTCGATGTTTTCTATTATTTCTCTTTTAATGTTTGCGAGTGTGGAAAAATTCAGATAACTTTGCTTCATACACACTTGTTTAATGAGGTTTTGGTCTCTGTTTTCCATTTCGTCTTGGCAAGCTAATCTCTTGCTATCAGCCGGAATGTGATAAATGGAGAGGCTCTTGTGACTATTGAATTATTTGGGCACGAAATACTGTGTGTGCAGGTGTGTAATTTTGTAGATGAGTGGAATCCCTATGCTTTAAGACCAAGCATTTAGATGTAGGGTTTGCATTGCATCAGTCTTTTGATTGGGAATGTGAGTGTATGGGAACTCTTTCCATTTATTATGATGTTAAGATTGCTGAGGATGACCTCCTTTTTGTGGTGCCGATGCAACCTTAGGGCACTACCAATTGATGTGATGTTAGAAAGCATAATGCAAGGTGACCAATTAATGAAATCCTTTATGGATTCTATTGCAGATTATATTTTTGCTGTCTTCATGCAAACATTTGAGGAAGCATTTTACACCAACTCTTTACTTTGGGGATAGGTCAGTTGGGCCAGTTTTGAAGATCTTGAATGTTAGGTTTCTGGCAGACTTAGCCATCGAGCTCCAGAATCCTATTACCAGGGAGTTTATATTAGAAAAAACCGAGAAGATGTGCATGAAGGGGTCTTGGAACTGATACCAAGAGGAGAGGACACTTTGTGCTCTTGATTATTGGCTTGCTTCTTGATCATTGTGTCATGAAATGACAAGGCCAAGTTTTGTTCTTATTGATAAGGGCTCTTTTTGTTGTCCGTTAGGTGATACTTTTGCATATGAAGATTAGGCAGCATCACAATTCATCCGTTCTTTGGAAGTTATGGTGCCCTCTTGCCTAGCATCTACAATGGTATTGTGGTGAAAGGAGGCTTGTCATCTTGTTACCTAGCATCTACATTGGTGTTACGGTAAAAGGAGGCTTGTTATCTTGTTTGGAGCATACATTAGACTAGAATTTCACACATTGTAGGAATGCTGAAACGGATGAACTGGATGTGCAATCTAAGCTTTGTAAGTGGCTCCAAAAGGTATACAACATGAAAATAAGTCGCCATGGATAAGTGCTAGTTAGGATACTAGATGTAGCTAGCACACAAATAGCCTTCTAACTTCTCTCATATTTGTAGGTTGAGCTCTACTACAAATTTAAAGAGAAGCATCCAGATTGCAAAATTGGTCTGAGAATGTTTTGGAAGAGATTGTCATTTTTTGTATGGTGGTTGAAAGATAGATACACATGCTATTGTGAATATCATGTGCAAATGTCTTTATAAAGGACATTTGACAATATGCAGTCTCAATCATTCGGGTTGCATGAAGTCCAATGCAAATGTACATGCAAAGGTCACACTTTTTTGTCCGAAGCAGATAGATGCTAGTTACCACAACGGGACTGTTTGATGGGAAATGGTAAGAAATGTGGTGTGAAATATGTTGCCTAGATGTGAGCTACATTTTTCTCTCTGAATAGTGCTCTCTCTCTCTCTCTCTCTCTCTCTCTCTCTCTCTCTCTCATATTGTCTCAGCATTAGAATCATTTTGAGCTATTGTTGGGAGTTTCTTCAACGCTTGCAAACCAAGCCCAAGGTTTTCATCAAACATAACTATATCGTTCAATGGTAAGCACACGAATTCAGTCTTAGATTTCTCGATGCTGGTTGTAGGTTTTGTAAAAAACTATGCGTTCAAGGAGCAAAATGAGATTCAATATATGCATTGACAATCAAGTAACCATTTTTGTGCATGAAACTTACTACCGTAGGGAAGGGGAAGTAGTCAAGACAATCCACTTGTTCATATTAGATTTGTTTGTTCAACATTGTTTTATGCTACATTGTGATTGATTACAAACAGAGTGCCACTCCAAAATGACATTGGCTTTGGTCAGATGGCATCGTCTCATAGTTTAAGGTTGCTAGGACTTTCTATTTTGTTGCAAGGTATGTTGAATTGACAGGAATGAAGATGAGTTGGTTCTTCTTTGGATTAGGACATGGCAAGGGAGAACATGACGGTGCAGGTGTACGTACTTCAAAGATTGTTGACACATGAACAACCGAAGCCTAATGGGGCCAATTTAAAATGTGTTGTAGATGTGTTTGCTTAATACTAAGCCAACCTATCAAATGGAGCATGGAATTGTGCCATGGTTGAGAAGTCTCACACTTTGCATGATTTTTGCGGTCACACAACCTACAAGATCCAACTTCCATTGCCACAATTGCATTGGCATGCTTTTGTGATAATTGAAATTGGAATCAATGCAGTAACAAATCTCATGTGCAACCTTGGGAGTATCACCTTGTGATGTTATTGGATGAAGATGATAAAGCGGTTGATGGTACCCTTGAAGAACAGATCATTGGATATGGAAAATTTACACACAAAGGCCACCATGATGTATTAAGTAGTGCTGTGTGTGTTGGTGATACTTTTGCAGTGATTTCGGATGCTATAACCAATTATGAGAATGTAGACTTTTACTTGGTAAAGTGCATTGCAGTAAAAGAAAAGAAAAAATAGGGTTATATTGACCAATGGAACAACGTGATGGACAAAGACTCTTATGTTGTGCAAGGGCTGTATTACAAGCAAGAGGATGCATACACCTTCATACTTTCAAATCTCAGAAGATTATGAAACAATGTATAACATCATGTCCCTTTGTATTTGACATGTAGTTCGTGGTCTTCTTCTATTTTACATGTAGCTTGTGGCTATACTTTTTGTTGCGGCTAATAAAATTTCCAATATACTTGTGCTGTGGCTAATAAAGCTCACTCAAAATGATATATGCGGTGATAAGTTCAAGTACGCTAACTAGCATACATTATAAAATTAGTAACTTATAGTATATGCCAACTATCATATAGTACATGCTACTAGCAGTTTGTATATGCTAGCTATCACACAATATAATATAACTAGCACATAGTACATGTTTACTAGCATACACTACATGCTAACTTTTACACAATGGTGCTAACTAGTATAGTATATAGTAACTAGCACACAATATATGCTTATTAGCACACAATATATGCTAACTACTATACAATGTGTGCTAGCTAGTACATAGTGTATACTAACTAGCATATAGTATATACTTACGAGCACAGGATATATGCCTACTAGCACACAATGCACATTGCACAACTATATAGTATGTGCTAACTAGCATATGGTGTATATTAACTAGCATACAATATATGCTTACTAGCACACAGTCTTTGCTAACTACTATATAGTGTATGCTAGCTAGTATGTACTGTATAATAATTAGCATATAGAGATGCTAACTAGCATACCATGCTTGCTATCTTCAAAACTAGGTGTGCTACTTAACAAGAGACCCAATACAAGACATCATTTTTCATCACATAAAAATGGAATAGTAGAAGTGAGTTCCCAACTCAACGTTGGATGATGAAAAGGTTATATCATCATTAACTTCCAACATCAAATGACTTTATATAGGTTTTAATTTTACAATAAGAGTTAGTGATGCCATTAAGGCCCGATTTAAAAAAAGAGTCAGTCTTTCAAAAACATAGGTTTATTGCAGACTTGCCAAGGTTGCAACATGCATTGATTTGGAGAGGAAAAACAAAAAAATCTTTGGCATCTGTAATTTAAAAACAGTCCTGCAAATATTGGTGACCTTCGATGCATGCTTGTGCTCCATATATACACAATGAAGAATTGAAGTCTAGAAACTTGTGGGTATTTTTGCAACAAAACAGAAGTTGCCTAATCCATTTATAAAAATATGAACCCCCAAAGGGCCTTGTAAGAGCAACCAATCAGATTTTAGTCAACAGTAAGACACAAAGGGGGTGCATGGATAGCCCATATATACATACCTTAAAACTATATCATGTAGCATATCTATGGAAAGAGCTCGGCAATGCGATCCAAATGTACTGTTGTCCGACAAATTTGAAAGTTATTTGCTCAAGTTATGGCCTTTAAAAAAATACAAAAACTGGTGGACCCTGGCCACACGCCTATTTTCATTGGTGTAGAGAGTATATTCCAAAAGCATCTTTGACCCTAAAGGGCCCTTTTGGAGTTCATATTTTCCGTAATGCTCTACATTGTTTTTTTCATTTTATTTGCATATGCAAGGGGTTGTTCGTTGTAGCGAGTCTCTACATTCCTCACAAAA
The DNA here is from genome assembly GCF_014529385.1 of Adiantum capillus-veneris. NCBI lineage: Eukaryota > Viridiplantae > Streptophyta > Polypodiopsida > Polypodiales > Pteridaceae > Adiantum > Adiantum capillus-veneris. The sequence continues at coordinate 50,479,266 of NC_140957.1, forward strand.
AGACCATTGAGATCAACTAAAAGAGCCTGCTTTTCTCACACAGTTGCTTAGGCACCCAAATTGGATCTGGTAGAGGATAACATTCAACATATATGATCTCTCTAGTTGGATTAACATAATTTAGGCACTCATGAATTCTATGGGCACGTTGTGAATAGTGGTCAAGCCACTTTTCAGTCTCCATTTTTTGTCTTCTTAACTGATTGGCTTTTGCGGCTCGCTGTTTTTGTACGTTTTGCCATTGCATGTCCGCATTTATATCAGACGATGCAATTAATGCACGTTTCTCTTCCTCTACAATGAAACAATGATAGCATTTGAAAAACAGGAAAAAATTACATGTCAGCCATAAGAGGCTCAAAGCAAAATATGTTTTCAAAATGGCATAGCTAAAATAGTAAAGAGCACAACAGGTATGGGAACACTAATAAGTAAAGGCATAACATCTGCACAACAACACTTGCTTGCTTACAATACACAACTTGGGTAGGATAGGAAAGGTTCAACACATTTTTTTTCAAGCTCTTGAGCGATTGGCTTTCTTTTCACCTTTGGTGCTATCGGCTTTATCATCCATCATCTTTGGGGAACCACAAATGTTGCTTGCAGTTTCTTCAGCTATCTCTTCAGGTCTAGCTCTTTTCTTTAGCTTAGATTTTCGGGAAAAACCCTCAAGAGGACTACTATCACCAACTTGTCACATCACCTCTATGCTATCAGTTTCCTCACTCTTTCACCCGCGAGCAAACTCCTCTATGTATGTGTGTGTGTCTCCGTGGCTTTGGACTTAGTAAGCAGGCCTTAGCCAGGGATGGCGTGTGCATGTGCGTGTGTCTATTGCTGTTTTTAAACTAATACTTGTACACAAAAGAATATATCAGTTTAAAAGACAGCTAGCTTTAGACAAGGGACAGAGAGAAGCACAAAAACGACTCAGTCTTTGATTGATTTTTGCACATTACATTGAGAATAAGATATCATTCTAATGTTTTTGTACAAAGGATAGTCAAGAGTAGTAGTTTCTAGAGTGAAATAGATTAGGTGCACCAATGACGGACAACAACTTTAAGCCAAGAAGACCCTAAGTAAAGACAGAGTCCTCACCTACATCCATATAAATGAGTCAACATATTTGTTAGCTTTGAATATGTATTACAGGTGTTAGCGAACTTATCAGTTGTTATCCATGTCCTACTTAAAATATTTTTACCTTAACCCTACCATCAAATATTGTTTGAAGTGTCACTGTATCTCTTGAAAGGGTATCTTTCTTTTAATTCATTTTCAAAAATTTATGATCCTAAGGTCATTACTCCTTCAGATCAACAAATGAGATCATAGGTTATAAATAAAGTTAGTAAATATCCCCATTTTTAAAAAAAACTGATCACATTTATTTAAATAGGTTAAGTTTTGATCAGCAGGCCACTACCCCTTCTGATCCAAGTGTTTAACCCAAATTACTGTCCCAGAGAGGTTTAAGATGTGAGGTCTTTTTGTTCTTTTTGTCAAAGTCACAAACTTTTAATACATAAGTGCTAGCAAGGTGACAAATGCCCAAAATCTACCAAAGTTTGCTTTAAATGCTGTGAGAGAGTAGTTAAAACAGAATTTCAAGTATAAAAACCTAGTTGAAGTAGTACTACACCAAAAGCACTCGGGTAGGTAGATCTATATAGTTTTATTGTAAAAGTATGGTATAAGTTAGCCCATTCTTTAAATAATATGACAATACTAGATACAGTCAGGTAGGCTATGGTATATGATAAAAAAAACTTGTTTCAAAGTGCATGCACAATAAGAAAGGTGAATCATTAAGTGATCTAAGTTTTTTGTAAGTCACTTACATAACATGAAAGTGCCTGGTAACCAATAAACTTTTTATGTGATCAAAAGTAGTAGAACTAAAACATTCAACATGAGTATCCTGTAGCATATAGATCGGGAATGAGAAAGGAGCACTACAAGGGTGTGCATTAATCAAAAACCATGTCTAGAAAGAAAAGTTCTCAATAGCCAAGTAAGAAAAATATTATAGTGCAAGCCTAGTATTTCTTTATAAAAACCAAAATATCAATCTGCAACACGTTTATGCCGGCTAGTAATGTCACAGCCGACTTCCCTACTCGGGAGTATTTTTCATAGAAATTGGTAACCACAGAACTAGTTTCCACATGCTATACGACTCTATGCTAGGAATTAGGCTGAGCAAACCCAACCACAAAGACCATATGAAATCAAGGGGGAAAGGATCCCATATTTCTCCATTGATCCCCATAACTAAAGAATTAGATTTACACAGTACACTATCGATTGGCAGATCAAATGAGGCAATGAGAGTAGTTTTTTTTCAAAAATAAAAACGATAGTTTTTGTACCAGCACCTTAGCTTTAAAGTTATTTACCGAACAACTTTTTTTGAAGTTTAGAAAGCAAAAAAAATCCAAATGGTTGTTTTCAAAATGAGTACGACACCAACCTGTGAAGGAGGGTTTTGATCAACCATCTCCATGGAGTTATTTTTGTTTTCTGGTTCTACTAGATTATGTTGGTATTGGTACTGGGACTCTACACAACTGATACTGATACTGATACTGCTATACTGCTAAGCTAGTACTGGTAGGTGTGGTGTACTGGTATTGTATATGCTGGTACTAGTACTAGTACTTAATGATACTACTGGACTATACTAGTACTGGTACTGGTACACACATACACACACGTGGTGTTATTGCCTGTTGCCATTTCCCTGATATAATTCGCTGGAACTGTTGGCCTGGGGTACCTTTGGTACTGACTGGTACTATTGGACTATACTGGTACTAGTAATGGCACTATACACTACTGATACTCACATTGACACTACTATACCGCAATACTAGTACTGGTACTGACTGGTTGTACTGGCACTGTATATACTAATACTAGTGCCACTGTATATACTAATACTAGTGCGCACGAGCGCGCGCGCACACACACATGGGTGGTTATTGCGTGTTTCCATTTCCCTGGTATAACTCACTAGAGCTTAGGCCTGGAGTACCTTTGGTATTGATGGCTGGTACTACTGGACTATACTACTACTATTAATGACACTATACACTATAGATACTGATGCTGCTATACTGCTATACTTGTACTGGTAGTACTGGTACTGGGACTTACTAGTACTATTGGACTACACTAGTACTGGTACACGCGCGTGCGCGCGCGCGCGCACACACACACACACACACACACACACACACACACACACACACACACACACACACACACACACACACACACACACACACACACTCATATGGTTGGTTCTTGCGTGTTTCCATTTCCCTAGTATAAATTGCTGGAACTATTGACCTGGGGTACCTTTGGTGAATAATTGGCTTAAATTCACTAGAAAATATTTTTTGAGGTGGTACCTTAATGGTACCTAACCCTTAGTTATTAAAGGGTTTATGGGCGGCGGGCTACCTGGCTCTATAAAGGATGTCGTCTTTTGCTTAATAGTGAGGTGGCTCCCTCCTGACGGGTCTGCAATACTGTGCCCTTAGCGTGCTCTCTCCCCCCCCCCCCCCCTCTCTCTCTGTACAAGGCGGTGCTGCTGCACCATCCCCCTATTGAAATCGGGCCCGCCATATGGTTGTGAAAGATGGTGGCTATTTGCTCCATCCTTATAAAAACATGAGCTTGACATGCTCACTTAGCATTGGTTGCATGTTTTTTTTAAGGAGTTGTTGTCTGTACATTGGAAGTGTGAAGGTTTTACCTACAAGGGGTAATGTTAAGTGCTGGATCTATGGCAAAGGGCAAGGATAAGCAAGCTATTGTGGAGCTGACTGCTCTGACTCAATGTCAAGTGACGTTTTGGCATTGAAATGGATTGCTATTTGAACTAATTGATGGGTTGTGATTCACGTGTTGGTATGGGAAAACTCTCATGCATATGACGGTAGAGGTACTTTAATGGCAACTTCTGTTGAGATGTTTTTGTATTTACAACATTGATTTTTTACTTACCTTGTGAGTTAGGAAATGTTTTTTCCTATCATATGCATGTAGTGTCTATGACTTTGGTTAAATACACTTTCGAGTTTAGGGATATTTGTCAATGTATTTCTACGGTTGGCTATAAGCATGTAAAGAAGCATTAATAAGTTGTAATTTCTTAAATATGACCTTGAAAGGCGGTGTATTGATAAAGGTTTTGCATGAATATCTGGTGTATGACCCTATATATAGTGGGGTTGACACACTTGTGGGGGGTAAGACAGTGGCCTGTATGGTCTGGCCTTATCTCATGAGAGCTTGCAAAGCTAAAGGGGCTCCAAATGGTTTTTCCCCCCTTGTATATGAAAACATCTCTGAATATATGAGTAGCTTCACATTTCTTATTATTTATCTTTGAAATTTTTTTAGTTGGGTGACAACTATAACATGTGGGATACCCATGCATCACTTGCATACGGTGCCAATGCTAATTGATTGTTGTGTTGTTTCCATGGATGCAGATGAGTATACCTTCTCAACTATGGTTTTCAAAGTTCCTTGGCTTGAAGATGACTGACTATTATATCTTCTTGCCCTTGATTTCAACACTTGTGTACAAAGCCTGTTCTGTACTATGAATGGGCACCTTTTCATTGACATAGTTTCTAGTGTCTTTTGTAATTCGAAAGGATTCTTTGGTGTATATGTTATATTGTTATTGAAACACGCACACACCTAACACCAAGAATAGTATTGATACTACTCAAATACCTAGTTACTATATTTTAATCCCTTGATGTCTGTCCTAGATTTTTTTACCTTGGATTGATCCTTGAGGGATGGGGCTCTCTTCACACAGCCCTTATAGGTTCTCCTAGTCGGTTGAACGCTGAAGAGGCTACCAATTTTCACCATTGGTGGTATATTTCTCTAAATAACTTTTTATGAACTATGTAGAACTTAGCACTATCTCAAGGGTTAGAGCTTCATATGGAGCCTATTTCTAAAGCCTCGCTTCAAGTACTTGGATGCTTAATTCACTTTATTCTGACGATTTTAGGAACAACTTACTTTTAAACAAATTACACATATGAGGATTCCTTTGGGATCAGGAGAAAAAGCATAAATTATATAAGTGATAGACTATGAATGACAACCATAATTTTTTCAAACTGGCTACCAAAGCCTTAAAACTCCTACAGGAGTAATGTCTTTCTTGAAGACAATATCAGATATTGTGTTGATAAGATGGACTTTACCCTCTTCAAGGACACTTTGACTTGGCACATCTTTGCTAATGCTTCATACTCGACTTTTGTCACACTCATCTACTTCACAAGGAAATAGGCCCATACACAATGGGCTTACTGCCAACCCATTGTGTATGGCGTCTGGGATAGGGTGGGCGCGCGCGCACACACACACAAATGTCAAGGAATATTAACTTAAAATGGGGAAATTAAAGTTTCCTTGGCCGAGAATATTACCTGCTTCGTGTGTAACTAGGCTTAAAAAATCCCTTTAAGGTATTTTTTCACTTAGTGAGCATTAATAAATTGGGACATACTCAGAGCGAGTAGAGAGAATTAGGTGAAACTCTATAGCGCGCGAATTTTGCCGGCGCAATTGGGAAGCATCACATATGTAGCGAGTGATGCTAGCAAAGCACATGGGCCATTCAAAGCTATCTACCACCACCGAATGCATGGTCGTAGGTGATCTGCAGGACTCTAAGTATGGGTTGTGGAATTTCGGCCTATTCTGCAACAACAATATAGAAGGTGCGGGTCTCCCTCACTTAGCTTTTGTATTCTTTGTGTGTAACTGAGGGTTAGTGCATAAGTGGTGGAGCTTGGAGTGTATTAAACTATGGTGAAAGGAAAGCAAGTCTTGGAATTCCAACCATTGGCTTCTGCTTCTTCTCAGGTCGAGTTCCTTTGCTTGATATATAATGAGTAGGAATGATGCTTGGTACTATGAAACCCATTTCTTGACATTAAGATTATTGAAAGAACAGTCCATTTGGATTTGTAGTTAGCAAAAGAATTTGGTTTTTACTTCATGCCTGATATTGACAACACACACACTTAGCTTTTTGCTACTGTACAAAAAAATGGCATCAAATCTGGCATAAATATGGATACTGTTGTGGTTTTTTACTGATGGTGAGTATAAGGTTGAAATATTGGTGGTGTTGATGGTTATGCTGCCATGGAATATATATAAGCATTCTAGTTCTTTTACAAAGGTTTTTTGTGACCCTTTTGGATGCTGGACTAAACGGGATTTTTGTTGTACTGACATTGGCTTTTATCGGCATTGACTGTTGTAGTACTTGGGGTGTAATTTTTTGAGAAGGAATCATGCTCACTACCTTTGTATGAGAGGTGTACCATTTTTTAATAACTGGCTCATAGAAATGGATGTAATATTTGATAATGCTTTTAAAATAACCTTGAGGATGATGTGATGTATCTCATAAGGTTTCCATGGCATGTTCCTTTGACTCTTTATAGGTTCAAACTTTTCAAAATTGGAAAAATACTGGTAGTATAAACATGGCTGAGTGCCAAATCACTTGATGACTATGAGGGTGCTAATCAGTAGGGTAAGGAATGAATAAGTATTCTGACTAGGGACGTTACTTATCAATTTTTTGGTTATGGGCTGAAAGTTCAGCTGTTACTTTGATCCCAAGGGTAATTTTGACTGACATGGATCTGGTTTTCTACTTGTTTCTTGGATGCATGGCTTAGATCTGGCCCATACTACAAAAAAAAACCTGTTATATACATACATATTCTGGTTCTTTATGCTTACTACTTGAGATTTGGCATAAACTAAGATTCTGACCGAGATGGGTATAGTGTTACTCTGGCTCTGGCAGATACTTCCTTGGCTTGAGCTGATACTTCTCAAAGTGATGGTTTTTAGATACTTTTACTAACTAAATGTGGTATGGTATTATGGTATAGGTTGGTTTTTCTTAACATGGAAATTTTGACTGACATGGATTTAGTTTTCTACTTGTTGCTTGGATGCCTGGCTTAGATCTGGCCCGTACTACAAAAAAAAACCTGTTATATACATACATATTCTAGTTCTTTATGCTTTACTACTTGAGATTTGGCATAAACTAAGATTCTGACCGAGATGGGTATAGTGTTACTCTGGCTCTGGCTGACACTTCTTTGGCTTGGGCTGCTACTTCTCGGAGCTGATGGTTTTTAGATACTTTTACTAACTAAATGAGGTATGGTATTATGGTATAGGGTGGTTGTTCTTAACTTACAAAGAATTTGACCTTGCTATTTGGATGCTTTACTTTGATATAGTTTTGATAAACATATTCATACAGATACAATGGCTGTATCTAGTAAAAGCTTGAAGTAGCCTGCTTTATGGCTAGCTTTGACTATGGCTCTGCTCTAGCTCTGGCTAAAAACTTTTCTAACCTAGCTTTTACGTCTCTGAAAGGGGATCCTTTATCTAACCTTCACCTGTTGCTTGGATATCTTGCTTAGATCTGGTTTTGTATATACATATTCCACTACATCAAGTGATGACGCTACCATAAAATATACTCTGGTTTAGATACTTTACTATTTGCTTTGACTAACAATATAATCTGACCTTCTACTTGTTGCTTGGATGCATGGCTTAGATCTGGCCCATACTGCCATAAAAGCCAATTATATACATATATAATCTAGTTCTTTATTCTTTATGATTTACTACTTGAGATTTGGCATAAAATAAGATTCTGACCGAGATGGGTATAATGTTACTCTGGCTCTAGCTGATACTCCTCTGGCTTGGGCTGATACTTCTTGGAGCTGATGGTTCAGCTTTTTCTTTAGTCTCAAGGGGAACTCTTTATGGAATGTAGAATAATGCTGGTAAATATGCATAACCTGCTGATGACTTCATGCTTTCAATGGGTGTACCTTCCTTTGCCAATATTTGTTTTATTTCTACTCTTCTTGTTTCACTTTGGTGGCTTGCATCACTTGTTCGATCCAGTTTGTCTTCAAGGACATTTTCACCTCTGTCGCCTTTTGTAGGTTGTATTCTTTTTGTAAAAAATACCTTAGTTGACCAAGCATCATTCTTAGGCTTTCAAAATTCCATGACTTCTTTATATCTGCTATCTTTTTCCAATGCAGGTTGTCCATAATGCTTAGAAGCAATTAACTCACGCACATCCCTACTCTCATCAAGCCGAAACAAGTAGGAAAGAAGTTCCTCCAAGACCATATTGTCAAATCTGTTCTCAACATCAAACTGTGGTGGAAAAACGCAATTGTTGGCAGGTGAAACACATCCCTTGTAAGGAGAGTCATCAATAAGCACTGTTCTTTTAGGATCACATTCAAATCCCATGGCAATTTTGGCTAGAGGCTTGAACATTGCCTCAACAGTTGGGTTGTTAGGTCTAAATATGTTTTGGCTTTGAGAGATATAACAACCATCTTGACACCAAATTGCAAAAAATGGTAATGTATCTCCAGCTAAATTGTCAAGTGCTTGAAGGATTTGAAGCACATTATTCTTGGTGGCTGTTGACCAAATTGCAACATTAAACTTTTGTAGTACAGTCTTCAAGAACTTGATGCAGCCTGGCATGAGTATAATGTATCTCTTTGAATATAATTGCACTAACTTGTGTTGTGAAGATGGTTGTGATGTACACTTCAATAGTAAATCATTTAAATCCATTGTAATTGTAAGAATGGATTTCTCAGTATCTACCCCACATGAAGCGAAATCTGGTGATGATAACTCATCAATCAGCTTATTAGTCTGTTTTGATATATATTGCATCGTTGAAGCACTCGTTTCTTCATTCTCATCGAGCTGCACACCACTAGAATCTTGTATGGAAATGTCATCCATCTTGGGAGCTTCGGAAACAAGAGGCTCAGTGGATTCTATAGTTGTTGATTGAGCCATAAGAGCTTTGTTCATCCCAATTTGTGAATCTAAGAAAATCCCACATAAAATTGATCTTAAAATAATTACTGCATTAATAAATTTTAGGAGTGTAACATAAGGCAAAGATATTAAACTTTTAAAAAAGTGTGACAAGGTTTATGTACATTCACTATTAAACGTTTAAACAAGTGTGACAAGGTTCACGCATATTCAGTTTGGAGGTGACATTGTTAAGGCATTGGCCCTTAGATTTGCGTATATTCACTTTGGAGATGACACTATTAAAAAGGCGTTGGCACCTAGGTCCACCATATGTCCAAGCTACATTCTCTTGAGAAATATATAGATTCATGGGCCACCATTTTCTCTAGCTAGGCTCAACTTAAGCAATTGATGTTAAAAGTTCCACCACTTTTTCAACCTAAAATAAAGGATTGGATAAGAATGTGAACTAAAGTCAAGATCTTAAGTCCAAGAGTATATAAAAAAAAGGAAAAGCATAATGGCATTTAAATTCTAGTTGAGCATAAACAAAACATAAACTACACAAAATTCAATTCATTGTCAAACCTCCACTTCATTTATTTTTTGGAAACAATTACATTTAAATGTTTTTTTAAAGCTTAGATCTGTTGAGACATTTAGATAAGCATAGTGCACCTCTTCCTTGTATTAGGAATGGGAATGGAAACAAGCTTCACCACTTGTCCAACCTATGCTCCAGCCTAAACTATTTTATGTTTTAGCATGGGGAGATTGTTTTAAAGTCCATCACTTATAATGATTCCAATAAAGTTCTACCATTTGTACAAACTAAGTTCCATTGAGACAAATACATAATCTAAGTCCATCTAAGAGTGAGATACTAAAGCAAGGTCCACCACTTGTCCAACCTATGTTGTTGAAGCATTCAAAGAAGTGGAGAGAAGTATGGGAGAAAAATGTTCCATGCTAGTCACACTGGGTATAAATACAAGGTTCCCCACATGTCCAACCTCCACTTCATTGATTCTTGGGTAGAATCAAGGTTGACTACTTGACCATGCTATGCTCCATTGAAATGTCTAAATAAGGATGATTTACCTCTTCTCTAGACTAGGCATGGAGAATGGATATAAGATTTTCCATTTGTCCACCAACATGTGCTCCAGTGTACAACATGTTATGTTTTAGAATGAGTTCTTTGTTTTAAGGTCCAATTGTTTTTTTTAAATTGAATTTATTTGAGCATGGAAAGAAGAAAGGTCCACCATTCATAAAATCTAGGGTGCATTGGAACATAGAGAGTTTTAAGGTCACCAATTCTTCAAGCTAGAAGTGGAGTTTTGAATGAGGTCCACCACAATTGAATAGTCCACTACTTGTCCAAGAAAATTCCAATACTTCTTCAAGTTATAAGTTGAGCTTTGAATGAGGTCCACCATAATTTTAATAGTTCACTACTTGTCCCCAACACTTATTCAAGTTAAAAGTGGAGTTTTGAATGAAATCCATCAGAATTGAATAGTCCACTACTTATCCAAGTTAAGTCCAACCTTTGTCCAAGCTAAGCCAAAGGAAAATTTTCAAGGAGGGCCACTTTTCCAACCTATAATATGTTAAGACTTGGGGAATTCTAGGCACATTCCTTGTCAAGGCTAAGTTCTATTGAAAATGAAGAGCTGCAAGGTCCACCACTTGTCTAAGATAAGTTTGATTGAAACATAGAGAGCAACAAGAGCCATCACTTGCTTAACCAAGATTTTTAGGTATGTTGATTGTCTAATCAATAGAATATTCAAAATCACATCTTGCTGATGTTCACAATAGAGCACAACAATTGAGGCACAAAAAAGGCCTCAAATGGGATTTTTATTTTTAATGCAGTGACTGAAGGATGTGCCAAAAAAAATCCTATCACAACCGCACGGCATTGTGCATTGATATTGGAATGTAAGAGCCGAGTCCTGCAGCATATTATCATGATTAACAAAACTATTAGTCCTAGAGTACCTTTGGTACTCACTGGTACTACTAAACTATACACCTACTGGTAAGGCACTATACACTACAAATACTGATACTACTATACTTGTACTGGTAGTACTGGTACTAGGACTTACTTGTACTATTGGACTACACTAGAACTAAAATTGGTACTAGTGCACACACACACACACACACACACACACACACACACACACACACACACACACACACTGATATGGTTGATTCTTACGTGTTGCCATTTCCCTGGTATAATTTTCTGGAATTGTTGACCTCCTGGGGTACCTTTGGTGAATAACTGGCTTAAATTCACAAGAAAATATTTTTTGAGGTGGTAGCTTAATGGTACCTAGCCCTTAGTTATTAAAGGGTTTATGGGTGGGGGCTATCCAGCTCTATAAATGATGTTGTCTTCTGCTTAATAACCAAGTGGATCCCTCCTGACGAGTCTGCAATACTGCACCCTTATCGCGCTCTCTCTCTCTCTCTCTCTCTCTCTCTCTCTTTCTCTCTCTCTCACTTGGTTATAAATGATGTTGTCTTCTGCTTAATAACCAAGTGGATCCCTCCTGACGAGTCTGCAATACTGCACCCTTATCTCTCTCTCTCTCTCTCTCTCTCTCTCTCTCTCTCTCTCTCTACAAGGCAGTGCTGCTCCACCATTTCCCTACTGAAACTGGGCCCACCATACGGTTGTGAAGGACGATTGGCTATCTGCTCCAAACCCTATAAAAAGTTAAGCTTTACATGCTCACTTAGCATTGGTCGTGTGTTTGTTTTTGGGAGTTCTTATCTGTACATTAGAATTGTGAAAGTTTTAAGTGTCCGATCTATAACAAAGGGCAAGGATAAGCAAGCTATTGTGGAGCTGACTGCTCTGAATCAATGTCAGGTGACATTTTGGCATTGAAATGGACTGCTGTTTGAACTAATTGATGGGTTGTGATTCACATGTTGGTATGGGAAAACTCTTATGCATATGACGGTAGAGGTACTTTAATGGCAAGTTCTACAGAGATGTTTTTGTATTTACAACACTGTTTTTTACTCACCTTGTGAGTTAGTATTTGCTTTTTCCTATCATATGCATGTATATGAACACCCTTTCGGTGTCTATGACTTTGGTTAAAATTCACTTTTGAGTTTAGGGATATTTGTCAATGCATTTCTACGAAGCATGTAAAGAAACATTAATAAGTTGTATCTTCTTAAATATGACCTTGAAAGGCGGCGTATTGATAGAGGTTTTGCCTAAATATCTGGTGTATGACCCTATATATAGTGAGGTTGACACACTTGTGGGGCGTAAGGCAATGGCCTGTATGGTTTGGCCTTATCTCATTAGAGCTTGCAAAGCTAAAGGGGCTCCAAATGGTTTTTTTCCCCTTGTATATGAAAACATCTCTGAATATATGAGTAGCTTCACATTTTTTATTATTTATCTTTGAAAACATTTTAGTTGGGTGACATCTATAACATGTGGGATACCCATGCATCACCTGCATAAGGTGCCAATGCTAACTGATTGTTGTGTTGTTTTCATGGGTGTAGGTGAGGGTTACCTTCTCAACTATGGTTTTGAAAGTTGCTTGGCTTGAAGATTATATCTTCTGGCCCTTGATTTCAACACTTGTGTATAAAAACTGTTCTGCACTATGAATGGGAATTATACCACCTTTTCATTGACATAGTTTCTAGTGTCTTTTGTAATTTGAAAGAATTTTTTGGTGTATATGTTATATTGTTATTGAAACACACACACACACACACACACACACACACACACACACACACACACACACACTCAACTCTCTTTCTAAAACCCACTCATGTCAAGGCTAAGTGAGGGGAAGAGCATCCCTCACCTCTATTTATAGTGGTTGAAGGAGGTGGAGCCAATAACATCGAGAGGAGAGAATCTCTCATATTATGCTTCCACAATCGGATCAGGGTCTGAGATAACTAGCTACACAGAGAAAGTGTTAGGGGTAAATAGTAAATGTGTAGGTATGAAGGAGAGAATATCAAGCGGCACGATACCTCTATATGATGTCCGACGCTTGTGGCTTTGTGAGTAATGCATTTTACATACGACTAAGGTATTAGAGTAGGGGAGAGGGAAGGGAGTAATGGTTATTATAGTAGGGACTTTTTTCCAAAAGATTATTATCACGACAGCTCAGGGGAGGGATTTTAATAAAGGACACATACCCGATTAAGTCTAATTCAAGAACCCCCCCTTTTTACAAGGACTTTTAAGGTTTTCTCCCACAATTCAACTAGGAGATATAGTTTTAAGAGGTGATTTACACTAGCATATGTTGCCAAGGTTTTCTTCAAAAACTACCAGGCGGGTTTTCTAGACTTATCTTTTTGTTTCCAGAGATTTACTTTCAATTACCCTTTTTAAGTTTAAATGGTGCAAAATATGAGTGGGGCTTTTACAATTATCAATTCCTTCATAAAAAAATAGTAGCCCTAACGGGAGTGTGGTATTTCATACTTCAATGTGGGATATTTTGATGCATAGGTTTTAGTTTAGTTTAGATATTTTTCAAGTGTAATATATACCAATAATTAGTAATTGACAGAGATGTGTGTGTGTGTGTGTGTGTATGTTGTGAAATCCTCTCCTTGTTGGGCAATATAGACCCCTATCTTTGCCTTTTGTTCGTGCTAACACACATCCTCTCTCTCTCTCTCTCTCTCTCTCTCTCTCTCTCTAAAAAAAAAAACAAAACCAAAAAGAGCAACCTTGTTCCAAACAATAAGACTCGAGTTCTACATTTAGATATAGCTAAACATTCATCTAACAAGATTTTTAGGTATGTGGATTGTCTAATCAATAGAATATTCAAAATCAAATCTTGCTGATATTCACAACACAACACAGCAACTAAGGCACAAAAAAGTCCTCAAATGGGATTTTTATTTGCAATGCAATGACTAAAGGATGTGCCAAAAAAAGAGGCTATCACAACCGCACGGCTGAGTACTACAATATATTATCATGATTAACAAAACTGTTAGGCCTAGAGTACCTTACTGACTGGTACTACTAAACTATATTGCTACTGGTAATGGCACTATACACTACAGATACTGATATTGATATACTTGTACTGGTAGTATTGGTACTAGGACTTACTTGTACTACTGGACTACACTGGTACTAGTACTACTGGACTACACTGGTACTACTGGACTAGTATTGGTACTAGGACTTACTGGTACTACTGGACTACACTGGTACTGGTACTGTTACGGGTATACACACATACACACTCATATGGTTGTTTCTTACGTATTGCCATTTCCCTGGTATAATTTGCTTGAACTGTTGACCTAAGGTACCTTTGGTGAATCATTTGCTTAAATTTACAAGTAAATATTTTTTGAGGCGGTACCTTAATGGTACCTAACCCTTAGTTATTAAGGGTTTATGGGCGGGGCTACCCGGCTCTGTGAATGATGTCGTCTTCTGCTTAATAGTGAGGTGGCTCCCTCCTGACGAGTTTGCAATACTCTCTCTCTCTCTCTCACTCTCTCTTTCTCTCTCTGTACATGGCGGTACTGCTGCACCATCCCCCTATTGAAACCGAGCCCTCCATATGACTGTGAAGGATGATGGCTATCTGCTCGAGACCCTATAAAAGGGTGAGCTTTACATGCTCACTTAGCACTGGTTGTGTGCTTGTCTTTGGGAGTTGTTGTTTGTACATTAGAATTGTGAAGGTTTTACCTGCAAGGCGTAATGTTAAGTGTCATATCTATCGCAAAGGGCAAGGATAAGCAAGCTATTGTGGAGATGACTGCACTCTCATGCATATGACGGTAGAGGTACTTTAATGGCAACTTCTACTGAGATGTTTTTGTATTTATAGCACTGGTTTTTTACTCACCTTATGAGTTAGGAACTGCTTTTCCTATCATATGCATGTATATGAACACCCTTTCGGTGTCTATGACTTTGGTTAAAATTCACTTTTGAGTTTAGGGATATTTTTCAATGCGTTTCTATGGTTGGTTATAAGCATGTAAAGAAGCATTAATAAGAGGTATATTATTAAATATGACCTTGAAAGGCAGTGTATTGATAGAGGTTTTGCCTAATTATGTGGTGTATGACCCCATATATAGTGGGGTTGACACACTTGTGGGGCGTAAGACAATGGCTTGTATGGTTTGGCCTTATCTCATGAGAAAAGGGAAAGACAAAAGTGATAAGTGTGGTCACCTTGGAGAAAGCACCAAAGCTGGAGGATACATTAGTGATGTCTATTGATTTTCATGTGATGCCAACGGGGTTGGGAGCATATCCTATTATACTGGGTAGACCATGGTTACGTGCAGTGGCAGCTGTTCAAGATAATGGTCGTGTCTTCTCCACTCTTTGTGAGCGTTGTGATCAGCTCATGGGCTTGTCCATATTATGCTCACTCATGGGCGCGTCGGTATTTTGCTCACGCAATGGGCTATGCTAGAAACTCGTATAGGCCAAGTCTAGAGATGGACCTGTCGGCATTGGTCGGCAAATAGTCTATTGTGTTGAAGCCTTGAGGCATTTGAGGTGCCTCCCATTTTCTTATGGCATCATCTTTCCATGCGGTTTTGAAGACTCTCAACCCTTGTTGCTGCTAAGTCAGTTCCTCCATGAAGGAAGCCTTTGCCCTTATGATGTTTGCCATATCCACCTGGAACCTCTCTATGTCTTCCAGCTTGTAGATAGTGCATAGACTCATCTTCTTGGAAGTTTCTAGCTTTTCTTGCCATGGGAATGCATGATCTATGCATATGAGATCTCTGACGGTCGTGTGTACTCGTGCGCTCGCTCTCTCACATAGGTATGCTATGTGCAAATGACTAGTAAATCCCCCTAAGTTAGTATATATGCCTAGATCACAGGTTCTCGTCTTTATTTTTGATCCATGATTCCTTTGCATACCTTAGATTCCCCACGATCTTCAATTTCCGCGTTTGGACTTCTTATGCCTTAGATATGACAGGTTTACCTTTTGGGTCATCGTCGCATTGAGGTCAAAATTCAACGTCTTCAATTTGCTTCCAAAATTTTTCTGGGAGTTGTTCATGGTATGGTGTTCCATCATTTGGTTTTGGATTTTTCATTGCTTCTTTGGAACTTTTTATTAGAAATTTTACAAAAATCCAAAAAGGTACTTAAAAATCTATAATAAATAAAAAATTTAGCAAAGTAAAGCCAAAAGTTATCCAAAAATCTGGTAAATTATTCCTAACAAAGAAAATAAACTTGTCACTATGTACAGATTATCTAGGCCGTTATTGGTCTATTTTTTGTGTTTTTCTCAGTTTTTGACCATATTGGACCATATAATTAGAGGCAAAATATGAAAACTTAAATATAGGAAGTATATACAAGAGTATGGGATTACTTTTGGCCTTGTAATGACCTGAACCCCCTTTAAGTATTACTTAGCATTTGTTGAAAAATCAAATCGCACTAAAACGCAACAAGGTTTAAACCATTGTTAAACAGTGCCCGAATATGTATAAATCAATTTTCAATGGGTTCCGTATTGAATGCCTCCCCCCCTCCCAATCATGAGTCCTCTCAAACAATTGTCGATGAAGCCTGTGGGCTTATGGAATTTGGTGCAAAGGTGGTGCTTCGTGTTTGAACGACTGTGTGCCAGGGAGTTTGAGTTGTAGTTGAAGTATGCGGTCCTTCATAGGTAAGTTGTAGAATTTCGTTCTAACCATGGATACTTGACTCTTGGGTTGCCAAATCTGTTTGGGTTTTGACATAAGTGACATAAATACTCTTATTATTGGCGAGGTTTTTGGCTTTGGGACCCAAATCTTCACTTGGTGTTGCTGCGCTTGAAGCAGGATCTTTGAAATTTAGATTTCCTGGGTGGGTCTTGTGGACTTAGACCATGCTTGGGCAGCTTGGTTTTTTGGTCCGTTTCTTGAGCTAGAAGGGTGCATGTTTTTGTTCTTAACTTTTTGCTTGTCTGCACCCTTCTTTAGCCGTTGGGCTTTTCCTTGTCTCCATTGTGGATGGGCATGGCTTGTGGTTTTTCTTGAGCCACGAGACACCATTCATTTGGGAATCCATATGAATTGTTGACCTCTTGTGCTTGAACCACGGTTTTGGGAATCCAAATCACTCTTTGCAAGCTTTGTTACCTGGCAATGTGATCCCAAAGTGGTGTGCATGTTTGTGACCTTGCTTTTGAGGGTTTGGACCTTGTTTTTTAGTGTTCCTTGGTGGATTTTTCCTTTTTTATCCATTTGTAGGCTTTTTGTGGCCTTATTTTTTAGGGTTCCATTGTGGACTCTATCTTTGTGGGCTCATTGAATGGTGGCTTGGGTTTCCATTCCATCCTCGTATTCAATAGATGCTCCTCTGTTGAGATCCCCTTGGATGATTTTTTTGGGTGAGAGAATGGAATGTCTTGAAGATCATTCATAAGGTGGAATTGAATTGCTTCTTGTAACCAATCAATCTTGACATTGTAAGTTGGTTTCCATGGCTGGACAAGCAGCAGTTGGTGGTTCATTAAAGAATCTTTGACCACATAAAATTTGTGTGATTCTAAAGTGGTGTGCGTGTTTGTGGCCTTGCTTTTGAGGGTTTGGGCCTTTTTTTAAAAGGTTCCTCGGTGGATTTTGCCTTTTTGATCCATTGATAGGTGTCGACCGGCGGGCCAACATCACGACATAACTCAATTTTTGTACCAAATCCTTATTCTTTGAGAGTTATGAAATGCTGTGTATTATGGTTAGAAACATCAAATGCCTTAAAGTGATTTTAGACTTGCATGACTAGTGCATAAGGCGATTAAGCTAGTTTTGTTAATCATGATAATATGTTGCAGGACTCGGCTCTTACATTTCAATAGCAATGAACGATGCCGTGTGGTTGTGATAGCCTCTTTTTTTGGCACATCCTACAGTCACTGCATTGCAAAA
Organism: Adiantum capillus-veneris; assembly: GCF_014529385.1. Taxonomy (NCBI): domain Eukaryota; kingdom Viridiplantae; phylum Streptophyta; class Polypodiopsida; order Polypodiales; family Pteridaceae; genus Adiantum; species Adiantum capillus-veneris. The sequence goes on from NC_140957.1 coordinate 50,497,131, forward strand.
AAATCCCATTTAAGGCCTTTTTTGCCTTAGTTGTTGTGTTGTGTTGTGAACATCAGCAAGATGTGATTTTGAATATTCTATTGATTAGACGATCAACATACCTAAAAATCTTGTTAGATGAATGTTTAGCTATATCTGAATCTAGAACACAAGCCTTATTGTTTGGAACAAGGTTGCTCTTTTTATTTTTGTTTTTTGAGAGAGAGAGAGAGAGAGAGAGAGAGAGAGAGAGAGAGAGAGAGAGAGAGAGACGACGTGTGTTACCACGAATGCAAAGGCAAAGATAGGGGTCTATATTGCCCAACAAGGAGAGGATTTTACATCGCGCGCACACACACACACACACACACACACACATCTCTGTCAATTACTGATTATTGGCAATATATTACACTTGAAAAATATCTAAACTAAACTAAAACCTATGCATCAAATATCCCACATTTAAGTATGAAATACCACACTCCCGTTACGGCTACTAATTTTTTATGAAGGAATTGATAAATTGTAAAAGCCCCACTCATATTTTGCACCATTTAAACCTAAAAGGGTAATTGAGGGGTAAATCTGCATGGTAGTTTTTGAAGAAAACCTTGGCAGCATATGCTAGTGTAAATCACGTCTTAAAACTTTATCTCCTAGCTGAATTGTGGGAGCAAACCTTAATGTCCTTGTAAAAAGGGGGGGTTCCTGACCCATACTTAATCGGGTATGTGTCCTTTATTAAAATACCTCTCCTGATCGGTCATGATAATAATCTTTTGGAAAATTGTCCCTACTATAATTACCATTACTCACTTCCCTCTCCTCTACTCTAGTACCTTAGTCGTATGTAAAATGCATTACTCACAAATCCACAAGTGTCGTATATCATATAGAGGTATCGCGCCGCTTGATATTCTCTTCTTCATACCTACACATTTGTTATTTACCCCTAACACTTGCTCTGTGTAGCTGGTTATTTTAGGCCCTCATCCGATTGTGGAAGCATGATATGAGGGATTCTCTCCTCTCAATGTTACTGGCTCCACCTCCAACCACTATAAATAGAGGTGAGGAATTCTCTTCCCCTCACTTAGCCTTGACATGAGTGGGTTTTGGAAAGAGAGTTGAGTGTGTGTGTGTGTGTGTGTGTGTGTGTGTGGCTGTTTTACTTTTATAAATAAACACACCAAGGAACAAGACGTTCGAAAGACGACTGGCTATAGATGTTTAGACAAAGATTAGTACAAAAAAAACTCAGTCTTTGATTCATAATTGTATAGCATAATAAGAATAAAGTATCATTCCAAATGAGTTTATACAAAGGTATTAGAACTATCCCAATTGAATCATCAAGTGTTTTCAAAGTCGGACTGCAGCAAGCTAAACCTTTTTAAGCCAAGATAGAGTTCTCACCTGCATCCACACATTCAAGACAGCAGATATGTTAGACTTGGCTACGTATGGTAGGCTTCAAAGAGCCTATTAGTTGTTACCCATGTCCAACTTAAAAATTATTAGACTAGCTATTGTCCTGTATATTTAAAGTAGATAATATCTCAAGTTTTTTTTGCATTTCAAAGTAAAAATGTACCAGAATTGCTTTATATAACAATTCTTCTTTATAACAACTGTTTACTTGTGAAAGGAAGTCTTCTGCACCATATCATTCAAAGTATTCTTTTAGCGAAACATTGTATGAAAAAACAACCAAAGTATTTAGATAGTTTTTTTTCCAAAGCTCAGTGAGCAGGCCCAAAGTACATTTATCCAGTTTGAATAATTCCAACCTATTTAGTGATGAGGCCATAATTTAATATTTCATGTATACTAAACCAAGTGAGCAGATCTCCCTAGATTTATAAAAGATATTTTCTCAGAAATTTCAAAAACAGAACTGCAACATTCCAAATTCAAATTTTGGCAGCATAACCAGCAATGCCACTATTCTCACAATAAGTATCAATTTTAATGCAAAGAAACATCAAATTTTCAACAATTTCCTTGATAAGCTTCCTTGAATCCCTCATAACCCACCGGAATATGAACCATCACATAATATTTCAGAGTATCAATAGTATACCACATTTAGATAACAACCTGATCAATAAAACCATAGAGTTTATGCCACTTTTTTGTCAAGCCACAAAAAACTAGAGTGAGTAAATAAGTAAGCAGTACCAGGCAAGAAGCAAAAAGAAAATATATGTTGAGTGCAATTATCAGTGCCAAGGTTATCAAACATATGCTTTAGCTAAAGAAAATCCCAATGTACAGTTCTGCCAATATTTCTAATGTAAAAAACCTGTTGTAATTACCCTGCAGAGCAAGGAATTAAGCATTTGAGATTTTGAGCATTAGTAAAAGACTAAAAAATCCATTGTGGTAGAATGCTCAGTACACATTAATGGCAGTGAATAACCTTTGAAGTGAAGCCAACATCACAGCAGCAGTGGAAACAGATGATTGCGAAGCCAAGCATCAAACTGACCTTACCTGTCAATTCTACACCAAGTCTAAGTGAGGGAGGTCCCCTCACCTTATATAGTGGAAGAGATTGTAGACGCTGCAGTTATGGAGGTGCCACAAACACCTAGCATAGGGGGGGAAGGATGTCTGTTGAATCATGCCCCGTTGTTGAAGGCTCGGTGTTGTGTCAAGCCACCGATTATTTGATCGAGATGTAGTGTGACGCTTCATGAGTGGAAGGGGAAGAGACATGCATTGACAGAGCAACCTACAATAATGCATAGCGTAACCGAGAGGGGAGCACTTATAGGTATAGAGAATTTTTTAGGGAATGCTCTCACTGGGACCTTGTTCCAAAAGATTGGTTCAAACTAACCCAAGCAAGCCAAATCCACAAGGGGTTTTACCCTCCAAGTGTTATTACAAGAGTCTATTCCCATGGGGAAAGTTTATTAGAGGTACCAAGCTACCCAAAACGGCATAGTTTTGCTTTAGCCATAGTGTTTTTTCAAAGCAAGAGATAGTAGTAATTATTATGTAAAGCCTAAGGTAGACACACAAAAGGAAACAACTCAAATCAAGTATGAGTATAAAAGGTTGGATGTCATATTATGCAGCCAGATACAGTGCTTTAAGACGCAATCAGAAGCCCATCCGATGTTATCAAGGTCAGATGCAGAGACCAAGTATATGTGTGTGTGTGTGTGTGTGTACCTGCCCTAACTCAAGCACCATACACAATGGGTTTCGACAGTAGGCCCATTGTGTATGGGCCTATTGCCTCATCATAAGATGAGTTAAACAAAAGTCTTTAGCATAGAAGTGCCAAGTTGGAGAGTTCGTGAAAAGGGTAGAATTGTTTGTACTAATATGCTATAAGATATCATCTTCAAGGAAGACATTACTCCTGTAGGAGTTTTAAGGATTTGTCAGCCAGTTTGAAAAAGTATGGTTTTCATTGAGTAGCCTTTGGATGATATACGCCAAGCTTGTCCTCTAGTTCCAAAAAATCATCATATGTGTAATAGGTAGCATGTTCCTGTAATTGTCAAAATTCAATTTTCTTAAGCATAGATGAGTAAAATTGGATTAACCTGCTACTAAAAACCGAATGATCCAGAAAAGACTACAATAGCCGTAAGTAGGAATCCAATCTAAAGTCAAGGAGAGACCACCTAACACATGTCAACCAGTCAAGGATTTATAGACAGTGGGTCAATCCAAGCCTATAGACAAGAAGTATACAAAGCCAGTGTCCCAGTCCACCCAATTTCTTGGGAGGGATTGGTGTTTAGGTGTGTGTGTGTGTGTAGTTGTTTTACTTTTATAAATAAACACACCAAGGAAAAAGATGTTCAAAAGACAACTGGCGATAGATGTCTAGGCAAAGATTAGTATAAAAACAACTCAGTCTTTGATTCATAACTGTACAACATAATAAGAATGAAGTATCATTCCAAATGAGCTTATACAAAGGTGTTAAAACTATCCCAGTTGAATCATCAAGTGTTTTCAAAGTCGGACTGCAGCAAGCTAAACCTTTTTAAGCCAAGATAGAGTTCTCACCTGCATCCATATAGTCAAGACAACAGATATGTTAGACTTGGCTACATATCGCGGCTTCAAAGAACCTATCAGTTGTTATCCATGTCCAACTTAAAAATTATTAGACTAGCTAATGTCCTATATATTTAAAGTAGATAATATCTCAAGGTTTTTTTTTCATTTCAAAGTAAATCTACCAGAATTGCTTTATAGAACAATTCTTTTTTATAACAACTGTTTACTTGTGAAAGGAAGTCTTCTACACCATATCATCAAAGTATTCTTTTAGCTAAGCATTGTATGAAAAAACAACCAAAGTATTTAGATAGTTTTTTTCTCCAAAGCTCAGTGAGTAGGCCCAAAGTACATTTATCCAGTTTGAAGAATTCCAACCTATTTAGTGCTGAGGCCATAATTTAATATTTTATTTCTGCTAAACCAAGTGAGCAGATTTTCCTAGATTTATAAAAGATATTTTCTCAGAAATTTCAAAAACTCCAAACTATTCAGTGTACCAAAAATAGGTAGTAAAGTGCCATAAAAAAGATGAGCTAGCTGTAAAAAGTGTCGAATTTAAGCTAGATATCCAAGACCCAAAAAGTCCAACCAGTAATCAACAGTCAAGGAGTAGGTAACCTCACCTTGGTATAGAGATACCCAAGAAAGGCCAAGCAGTCAAGATGTAGATAAATCAAAGCAAACCAACACCCGTTGCTTAGTATAGAGATTTTTGTATTTTTAGATTTATCAAACCTGGACCAGATTAAAGGTGTTAATCCAATAATCAGTGGCATGTTTTAGGATTTTCACCTCAAGGCAAGCAAGACAAAGTCCAGCAAGGTCAAAACTAAAAAGTGAGAGGAGCTTACAAAGAAACAGCTCAGAGAAGTATTAGATAGAGCCAGAGAAGTGCCAGCCAGAGCCAGAGCTGGCCAACCAGATGCAGTAAAAAAGGAACCAATTTTAAGCTAATAAACTAAGTATCAAGATGAAGGTTTTGTGTTTTGTCAATGCAAGTAGCCTCCCCCATATCATACCATACACAGGTAATAGAGCAAGAAAAGGCCACATCAGTACTTCCCAAGGTCAGATCAGAATTTAAGCCAATGATTTTTTTTTATAAAAACCAGATTATGTATGAAGCCAAACCAGGAAAAAGCCAAACCATGTTTTAATCCTGCAAAACCATAGAGGCCAGTAAGAAGTGAACTTCTAGCAACAGTTTAGAGAATAATTTGCCAGAGTAAGAGAAGTATCAGAGAAGTGCCACTCAGAGCCATAGCCATAGCGAGAGCACCAATGTTTCAGATTTTTTGCAAATTGAATGTATCATAACCAGATGAACAACTGTAACATTCCAAATTTAGATTTTGGCAGCATAACCAACAATGCCACTATTCTCACCATAAGTATCAATTTTAATGCAAAGAAACATCAAATTTTCAACAGTTTCCATGATAAGCTTCCTTGAATCTCCTCATAACCCACTAGAATATGAACCATCACATAAAATTTCAGAGTATCAACCAGTGATTAGCTAGATCAGTTTCCCCATATTACCATAGTATACCACATTTAGGCAACAACCTGATCAGTAAAACCATAGAATTGATGCCACTTTTTTGTCAAGCGAAAAAAAACTAGAGTGAGTAAGTAAGTAAATAGTACCAAGCAAGAAGCAAAAAGAACACTTATGTTGATGTGCAATTATCACTGCCAAGGTTATCAAACATATGCTTTAGCTAAAGAAAATCCCAATGTACACTTTTGCCAATATTTCTAAGGTAAAAAACCTGTTGTAATTACCCAATAGAGCAAGGAATTAAGCATTTGAGATTTTGAGCATTAGTAAAAGACTAAAAACAGCCAGTGTGGTAGAATGCTTACTACACATTAATGGCGGTGAATAAAACCTTTGAAGTGAAGCCAACATCACAGCAGCAGTGGAAATAGATGATTGTGAAGCCAGGCATCAAATTGACCTTACCTGTCAATTCTACACCAAGTCTAAATGAGGGAGTTCCCCTCACCTACTATAGTGGAAGAGACTGCAGAACGTCGCAGTTATGGAGGTGCCGCAGACACCTAGCATAGGGGGGGAAGGATGCCTTTTGAATCATACCCCGTTGTTGAAGGCTTAGAGTTGTGTCAAGCAACCGATCGTTTCATTGAGATGTAGCGTGACACTTCATGAGTGGAAGGGGAAGAGACATGCATGGACAGAGGAACCTACAGTAATGCAGAGCGTAACCGAGAGGAGAGCACTTATAGGTATAGAGAATTTTTTAGGGAATGCTCCCATCGGGACCATGTTCCAAAAGACTGGTTTAAACTAACCCAAGCAAACCATATGTGGTTAAATCCACAAGGGGTTTTACCCTCCAAGTGTTATTACAAGAGTCTATTCCCATGGGGAAAGTTTATTCAAAGTACCAAGCTACCGAAAACGGCATAGTTTTGCTTTATCCATAGTTTTTTTTCATAGTAAGAGATAGTAGTAATTATTATGTAAAGCCTAAGGTGGACACACATAAGGAAACAACTCAAATCAAGTATGAGTGTAAAAGGGTGGATGTCATATTATGCAGCTAGATACAGTGCTTTGGGACATTATCAAAAGCCCACCTGATGTTATCAAGGTCAGATGCAGAGACCAAGTGTGTGTGTGTGTGTGTGTGTGTGTGTCAATAACAATATAACATATACACCAAAGAATTCTTTTGAATTACAAAAGACACTAGAAACTATGTCAATGAAAAGGTGGTATATTTCCCATTCATATTACATAACAATCTTTATACACAATGTTGAAATCAAGGGCCAAAAGATATAATCTTCAAGCCAAGGAACTTTGAAAACCATAGTTGAGAAGGTAACCCTCACCTGCACTCATGGAAACAACACAACAATCAGTTATCATTGGCAGCGTGTGCATGTGATGCATGGGTATCCCACATGTTATAGATGTCACTCAACTAAAATGTTTTCAAAGATAAATAATAAGAAATGTGAAGCTACTCATATATTCAGAGATGCCTTTATATACAAGGGAAAAAAAACCATTTGGAACCCCTTTAGCTTTGCAAATTCCTTCTGGGTTAATCCACTGGTTCCTTCTTCTCCCTTAATTTCAATGCCATAATCATTTGACCTAGTTAGCACCTGTCTTGGCAATGGATACATGTCTCCCCCCATCCTTGGTGGCTTATCACATTGCGGGCTGATGTGGCCCAACTCTCTGCAATTATAACACATGGGCGTCTGCCTCCAGAACCTACCATTGCTTTTTCCAACACCATTCTAGGTCTTTCTTCACCTCCTGGCTGATTGGCAAACCTCCCCCGACCTCGATTATTTCCCACAATACCTAGCATGTTTAGGTTGAGATTCTTCATTAAATCTACTACTTGCCTCATGTCTTTCCTTAGCCCATCATCTTGCACTGTTGTAGTGACCACTGCTGGCATAACTTGAGGAGTAACAGAAACCACTGGTTCATGATGAACCCCTGGCATGCAACCTTGCAAAGAATCCATAGGCTGAAGTTCAGACCTCATGGGCAAAGACTCTACTCCTAGCTGACTCATTCTTCTCAGCTTCCACTCTTTGTTCCTCACTACCTCTAGTGCATCTTCATATGTCCTAGGATTCTTTAGCTCCACTCTTCAATGTATATTCTCCCAAAGGCCAGCCAAGAATCTGTCCTTCTTCATCATGTCAGGTGGGGGTACCTGTGGTGCTAAGGCCTTGCACATCCTCTCTCATGCCATTGAAAACTTATGTATGTACACATCTACTGGCTCACCTTTCCTTTGCACCAAACCCTGTACTTCTTGCCAGACTTTGTCAGGATATTTTGTCATCACAAACTCCACTTCCAATCCATACCTTAGATTGTCCCAACTTAATCTCATAGTGGATCTGTCGCACCCAACTCCTCTTCAAATTCTTTGGACCAAACTCTTGCATCACTCTTCAAACAGATTTGGAGAAGACGTAACATCTGTGCAGGATCATGAATCTGATTGCTAATGCAGACAACCTCCATCTTTTCCAAAAAGTCTTCCACATATTCATAACTTCTTCCATGAAATTCCGGATAAGAGAAAGCCATGGCTACTCAAGTTTTAATGCGTTGAGAACCCCTTCTAACACACGTGGAAGAACCCAAACTTTTTACTGACCCAATCCCCAGAAACTTCAGTGGAGCTCAACTTTAGATAAGGACAAACACATGCACATCAAATGAGTTTTCATAGTTAATCATCAGAATTACAACAGGCAAAGGGCATTCCAGTATCTCTCTTAATCTTCTTGGCCCGAACATAAAGACTATGCGCTACTGAAAAAAATCTTCCTGGACACATGAACATTTATTTGGATTCTTTGTGTTAAATGAAAAGGAGTAAATTGAGGTCCGTTTTGATCATCCATTAAAGCCAGCCATGCAGCTCCCAAGAAGGCACACCTAACTTATCCTCTAATTTTGCCAGAATTTCAGCAGCATAACAACATAAATGGCTCAAAAGACCAAAAAACCAGCCATCACAACTTGGAAAATTTTTGATAGAGTTTCCCTAGAAGTAGAGCAGTAAGAACCCAAAATATAGACTATATATGTATGCATAACCGCCAACAATAGAACCCAAGCATCAAGTAGGAATCACTAGTACATAGCCTATTGGCGAGGTCACAAAAAGGGTGCTCCAGCCACCTGTATCACCGAAAGGATCTCACATTTGAGAATCCCCTAGCTCAATAAAACCTCACGCTATCGACCCTCTCACAAAAGCTTATGAAAATCTCGTATAGTCAAGTCTCAGAAATGACTATCTTCCAGACCAAGTCTCAAAAATGGTTGGGACTGCCATATAAAACCAAGTTTGGCTCCACAAAGGAGTACAATGGCAATATCCACAAGTAACGTACAATGCAAGACAATTCGCTCAAACAGGCGCCAATTGATGCATACCCACGGCAACTGCAAGAAGTGACTTCCACTTGCGAGTATATCACTCTACTCCAGCTACCTATACCTATGTGAATCACATGTACCTATACCTGTAATTTGTAATCTGCAACTTGTAATCCTGAAGCTGAAGGCACTCAAAGAAGATCCTCGTGGGGGTGCCAAAAGAATGTGAGCGGGATGGAAACACACACAACGCCTCTATAATCACCCGACACACACTCTTGGGATGATACACACACACACACACACACTATGGGGCACCACTCGGCTTACACAATCCACATGGCCAAGACAGGAAACACACCTATGGAGTGAGAGGAGAGAGACTATCCATTTGCCCACTCAACACAGAGTCACACACACGCACACATATCCAAAAAACTCAGCTCAAAAGAGGAAGATTTTTGATGTTTAGATGCAATTGAGCTTGGGCCAACACCAATGGGGCAAATAGCTCACACAATATGGATGAAATAAGCCAGATACAATCACAAAAAACGATTGAGGAACCAAGGCCAATCCAACTCACCATCAAGGCAGGCTCCTCAACTACACCTCTGGAGCCTAGAAAAGAAGATAAGACAACACTACCAACAATGGAGCCAACCATGCATGCAATGGGCAACAAGCACACCCATGTCAAATCTCAGGCAGCTTGCTAAGGAGCTAGCCAAGGAAATCATCAAGCAAACCATGCTACTCAAGCAGGAAGAACAAAACACTGAGCTGTAAGCCTAATAGTGTTGAGCTCCTAGAAGTGCCTAGCACAATTTGAGAAAAAAAATGACGAGCTCACCACTACAAACACTGACCTGCTTGAGGATTTGAGAAGAAGGGTGGCCCAGCTTGCTCACATCTAGGGAGAGGCAAGCTTGCTCACATCTATGGAGAGGCAAGCTTGCTCACATCTAGGGAGAGGCAAGCAGGTTTAAAGAGATCTATGAAAAAGAGAAGATAGAAAATGAGATCCAAGAGGGCATTACATTTCCTCAGCTACCCCAAGACAAAAGGAGAAGTTGTATGCCTAGGCACACCAAAGTGCAAAAGAAGCAGTCGCTCTCACTCACAAGCAAAACATCACCCTTGAGTTGTTTCAAACACGGGTGACTGACCAGGCAAGACAATTGGATGCCTTTATGAGAAACCCAATGAAGGTCCCCACCAGAAGCTTAGAGCAAGTTGATGCATGCACAAAGAAAATAGAAGACCTCCAGGAGCAGCTGGAGATAGCAAAGCATGCCCACATCACTAGCAAGGCTGGTAGCTATAGGGTAAGAAGCCAGTGTAAGGAGGAGAGTGTCTTGCACAAAACAACAATCCAGGAATTATTCATAGAAGTGGAGGACCTCATAAAGTCAATGAGCAAGATGTTAGACACTCTCCCCAGCTTTGTCGAGGAAGGAATGGATACAGAGATTCTAGAAGAGCAAGAAGAGGGCCTGGTAGAAGGTCATAAAAGTCTAATCTTTAACCTTAATGACCCTCCAAAAATGAAATTCATATTCGGATGATTTGCTCGCCTGCTATTTCTACCATGTTAGGCATTCAAAGAAGCCTTCTACAGTGGCTACTTTGAGATGGAAAACACAATATTCATGCCAATCTGCAAGGACGTGCGTGCAAGATTTGTCGCTTACAGATTCATGAGAGTGACATGCCATATTTACACCTCTATCATCAGCCAAAAGAAGACCAGTGGGAGAAGATGATAGCGGCATTCAACCAACACATGTCAGAAATGAAGAAGACCATGTCAGTGCCTCAGGAATAAAGGCCTTGTGAGGGACGATAGGAAAGTCGGGAGGGGGGCGTGTTGAGGCTGAGCAACAACTATAGGTTTTTTAGATGCACACTCTGGCAGGAAGGACAAGTCATTGCATCCTCACCGTGTACATTATTTTGCCTAAATCACTTTTTGGTGCCCAATGGGCGATGTAAATTACCCGATGCATCTTTTGTAAATTCTACTTTGCGATGAATCCAAAGACATGAATGAGTATAATGATGTGATTGGATTCATTGCCAACTCTCACTTTTTGTAAAACCTCATAGTTTTTAACGTCACCCCATCTCTGACCCTAGATATATGAGGAAATGCCTCATTTTTTGGGATATAATCATTGTAACCCACTTGAGAGCTTGTGGTGCAAAGCTACTGATGCTTGCATACGGATAACCATCACTAATGGAACATCATCTATTGCTTCTACATACTCTAAACTTCATATTGATTGTTGCTGTATTATCAAGCTTGAGTGTGTGTGCACGACGCATTGACCGGTTTTTGCTCTAGGTTGCCTAGTGTGTTGAATTGTGATTTGTGGTCATTTGGTGTATCTAATGCCATTTTTGAGCTTGCTAAGGAGGTCCAAAACACCCCTCATTCATCATCTTTGGTCACGGTGGGTGGTGGCACGATCATGGTTGCTCACCTACCACCCTGGTTGACATGATGTTTTAAGTGCAGATTTAGGTTCCTCTTGGTATGTATGCCTAGGATCTAAGAGCATTTCAAGTTTGGAGCACATTTGGAGTCCATATGACCACTTGCACATTGTTTGACCGCACAGGAGACTTTAAGCAACTTTTGTTAGTTTTTTCTATTTAGGTACTTGTGACACCTCTTTTCTCAGTGCATTGTCGCTTAGGACTTTGCATATGACGTTTCCATGCACTAGTGAGGTCAGCTACGTCCTTGGAGTGACATATTTTATGTTGGTTTGAGGTCTCGCTAGCTACTTTGCCCGATCACGGCGATCCGCCAACACTTTGCAATAGAGTCTACAACTCCTTCTCAGCTACTTGCAACCTCTTTCTCATGCCCGTGACAATTGGAGTGACCTTTTTATTTTTTGCATTCAAGGCCTTTGTAAATTCAAGGCCCTCTTGCACATTTTTGAGATTCTATTTATCATACTGCACTTATGTTTCAAATAAAGGACAACTACCTTCATGCGTTGCCATTCCTACAACCCACAAATGAAGAAGTTTCCATCTCCTGTTGACTGTTTTGATAAGGCAAAGGTGTGGCCTTGGTAGATTTCTCACCTGCAAATTTCATGTTGAAAATCTCCCAAAATTTCAATAGGCTCATCCTCAATTTTTGGAGCTAGAAGCTAGAGATTGCGTATTCTCCACTTGTTAGCATGGCCCTCATAGTAGCCCTTCTCTCAAATATCCTACAAAACTTGCACCACAAACTTGTCCCAATAGAACTTAATGGCTGCCCTGGTTGCAATCACGGTAGGACTAAATTCTTTCAGAAAACCCTTTACAAATATAGAGAAAATTTCCATGTTAGTTGGACCCTTCTAGTATACATTGTAGTGTGATTTCATCATTGACTCATACATGTAGGTGCGGATGGTGCTATATTTGATGCGGTACTAACTGGGATCCTTTGTTTGTTTGAACACAGTGAACCATTTGGCATTAGTGACCCACTCCCACTTTACCATTTTCAGATCTAAACCCTCCATAGAAAGGCCATAAACATTATTAAACTCTAACAAAGTTGCACCAAATTTGTCTTGCACACTTTTGAAGATTTCCATCGGCCTGCACACATCAAAGGGAAATTTTCCCAACTAGTAAAGGGTTGAAAATGCTCAAAAAAAGCTTTGGGCACATTCCCTGTAATGTAATAATTATCATAGATAATTTACTCATTAGCATAATGAATATGCTAATTAGCACATTGAATTAGCTAGCTAGTATACTAAGTATGCTACCAAACCTTGTGTGCTTATTAACATACTAAGTATGCGCTTTCCTCCTTAGCAATGCACATAACAATGGGGATCTACTTGCACCCAAAAAGACACGGAGAAAGGCGCTACTTCTCCCACAAGGGCAATTGCATGAAGCTTGTTGTGGTACTAAATCCAAAAAGTAAAAGTGAAAACACATAGAACACGCACACGGGGGGGGGGAGAGAGAGAGAGAGAGAGAGAGAGAGAGAGAGAGAGAGAGAGAGAGAGAGAGAGAGAGAGAGAGAGAGAGAGAGAGAAGAAGAAGAAGAAGAAGAAGAAGAAGAAGAAGAAGAAGAAGAAGAAGAGAATTTTAACGTTGTATGAAACGAGAGAGAGAGAGAGAGAGAGAGAGAGAGAGAGAGAGAGAGAGAGAGAGAGAGAGAGAGAGAGAGAGAGAGAGAGAGAGAGAGAGAGAGAGAGAGAGAGAGAGAGAGAGAGAGAGAGAGAGAGAGAGAGAAGAAGAAGAAGAAGAAGAAGATGAAGAGAATTTTAACGTTGTATGAAACTAGAGAGAGAGAGAGAGAGAGAGAGAGAGAGAGAGAGAGAGAGAGAGAGAGAGAGAGAGAGAGAGAGAGAGAGAGAGAGAGAGAGAGAGAGAGAGAGAGTACTTGAGTCCCATTTCAGGCTGCCTACCTAAAATGGCATTGGGGATCCTGGGGATGAAGAAAACTTTGTACTAGTGTAGGGAGAGGGAGAAGTAGTAGGTGATTTGGCCCTATTGTGGTTTTTTCTTGAAGAATGGTTAGGTAGCTCCTTTGTTTGTAGACTTAGATCTATCAATCTCCTCTTACTGGGGGCTATGGAAGAGAACCCAAATGCCTTCCATGCATAGGCTTGCTTGTAGGCTCCACACTCTCCTTGCCTGTTTGCTTCATCACCCCATCTCTTTGTGGAGGCATGTGCAACTCTTTTTGCTTCATCATCCACCTCTCGATGGAGCCTTATGAAACTCTAACACCCATGCCAAATAGCTTCAAAACAACAACAAACCTTGTTATTCAATATGCCATCATATTCAGTGATGGTGTCAAAATAATTTTTATTGTACTTTTCCTTTTAGAAGAATATACATATGATTGCCACAATAGTGATTGACTTGGCAAAACTTATGCTAACAAGATATGCTTGTTGGCACATGTTATGTAGCATAAAAAGAATAGAACGTTCACATGCTTCTACCCCACCCTGTTGGCACATGTGTAGTAGCATAAAAATCATATCACGTTAACGTGCTTCATCCATGCTTCTACCCCACCCCTCTTTGCATTGGCTGCACCACATCCTTCCTTGGCTTTCTCTACCCCTTTCCCATTATTAGCATTTTCCCCTTCCTTCTTCTTTGTGTCCTCAACGGCTTCCCCGTTCTTCGCATCCTGTGTCCCTTCTGCCCTTTTGGCCTTTGCCCCTTTCCCTTTCCCAGCTTCTGTATCCTCCATCTTCCTCATTTGTAGCCTTCACACCAAATGCATCACCTATGTCCCTTGCTTCACTGCCAAATATGTTAGGAGAAAAGGGGTGGAAGGTATAGCAACCCTCACCCACACAAGTCCTTCCCCTTATCCTTGAATCACCAAACAAGTTCTCTAGATATCCTTTACCTTCCTAGTACTTTCGTCAACATCACACAAATTTTGTATTAGACTTTGGAGGACTAGAGTCCCATTCTTTTTATTCTATGATGTTTTACCATTAGTGCTTGCATCAACAACATCCTCCTCATCTACAACTTAACAAGCAACAAAACACATCTTACGAGTAGAGTGACAATCAACATGGAGAAAGTTCCAACATGAAAATCACTAACATGCTTACTCTTCACTGCGTATATTCCATCGACCCAATATTTTTTCACCTCAGGAATCATGTGACAATCGGATTGGGCACAAAACTATTGATTTTATAACATAGCACTAAACCAAAGGGGTTGATATTGATATTATCGACATTCAAGCATAAACGTCCCAACAACATGGGCAGACTCTAGAAGCTTGCCACATGCAATGCATGACCCAAACACATGGATCATATTGTTTGAATCCATAATTTGGGGCTTTGGGAATAATAGGAACCTCTTACCATTCTTCACCACCTCAATCATCTGCTCCACAAAACTGGTATGGCCATGACCTTTCTTCCATGTTTCCTCATCATCTTCTTACATTGTGAAAAAGATAGACAAAGAATCATACATACAAACAAGTCATCATCTCAAAAAAGCACTACAAAAATCAAAGTACCAACAAAAGAGTACAAAAAATCTGGGCCAAAAACGTTAGCAACACCACAAACAAAGTATCCAAAGAAGGGTTTCAAAAGTAGAGTAGCGTTACAGATGAGGGAAGGACCAATAGCTTAGACTTTGTACCAATTAAGATGAGTACATTTCTATCCTTGAACAAGCACACATAGGGCTAGTAGGGGGCATTTCTCTCATGAAACCATGATTAGAGAAATGTTGATGGTTATTATATTGTGGCCAACTCTATCTACTGATGTGAAAGAATATGTTAGACGAGGTGACTCATGTCAAAAATAAAAAATGCCGACTAGAATTGACAACATGCCATTGTGACCAATGATGGGAGTAAGAGAATTATCTAAGTGGGGTATATAATTTGTTGGTCCAACACAACCACTTGCTTACAGAATTCAAGTGCAATACACTATTATGGCCAGTGATTATTTAACTAAATGGGCATAAGCTAGAGCACTAGGAAGAATGATGCACAAACCATCGCTGCATTCTTGTATTAGTGCATATTCATATGATGCAGGTTTCCTATTGATCTTGTGAGTGATCTAGGAACACACTTCCTCAACGAGGTGATAGAGAATTTGCTTAATGAGTTTATGGTCATCCATAATAAATCCGTACCCTATCATCCTCAGGAAAATGGCCAAGAAGAACATACAAATAAGATCTTAAGCTTGATGCTTACTAAGATTGTAAGCTCAAGAAGAACACACTGTGAGATGAATCTCCACTCAACTCTATGGGCTTATATGGTTTCATTTAAAACATCTCTAAATACCACCCATTTTCCTTGGTCTATGGATTTGATGCTATTTTTCCAATGGAGTTTTTACCACCAGCCCTTAGAGTTGCACACAACTTGGAGTGGAAAGGTCATGAGCTATTGGAATGACTTGAGAATCTCAAACAACTAGATCAGAAGAGGCTAGCCACTATTGCACACATCTATGCTCAAGAAAGAAAGAAAAAAACAGTTCTATGACTCACATTTGTTGACGAAAATCTTCAAGCAAGGAGATGTGATATTAGTCTACTTGCTGAAGCAACACATCTCTAAATTCAAGAAAAAGGGCATGGTCCTTTTATAATCGAAAGTGTTTCACCAAGTGGGACAATCAAATTGGCCACTTTAGATGGGGAAATCATGGAAATTTGAATTAGTGGATGTCAATTGAGAAAGTACCATATGTCATTCACTAATGATCTCTTGCAAAGAATGCATATAGCCAAGGAACACAAGATCAAATGATAACAGGTTATTGAGGAAGCTCAAAAGGAAGTGCACATTCAAAACCCTAAAGCAAAAAGTCACAAAGTGACCAGTCGTTGAATTTTTTCTAGTACATTTCAAATTCAACCTCTATATTTTACTCAGTTTTTAGTAGAATATGAAGTAGAGACCAATATTGGGACCGATCAATATGAATATATTCATTTGTGGATTTTTGTGCCCGCACATGTTTGTTTGCATTCTCATGAGCATATGAATGAAGATATAGTCCTAGGAGGTCCATGGATGTGGACAGACAAAGCTATCCAGGACTTGGATGGCAAAGTTCTTGAGTTAACACTCAAGGGGGGGATAGGTTTTTCAAGTACCATTTGCTTACAACAAAGAAGAGTGGAAAGCCAATCTATGGGCTTTGAAGTTGACAAATGGAAAAATCAATTCAATACCAGTGTCAATCACTCAACATAGAATCCATCCTCATAAAACAAGCATACAAAGAACTAGGCAATTTGGAATACTAAAATATCACTTGCAAAACAACCCTAAGCAGATCTGGGTGTCCAAGAAACATTTTATTCAATAATGAAAATCACCACACCACAACTAGCTCCACAACCTCGACCAAACAAGTCCAAGCAATCCCAACCAACTAAGTGGGTGTGGGTGCCAAAGAAGCAATCTGCATAAGTGTGACCAACTAAGTCGACATACAAGTGGTTACCCAAAACTACACCAAAGTCAAAGACACCAGGTAATCTCATCCACAAGTGGGTACCAACAATTTGGCACACATTGCAATAGCACACACTGCAATAACAATCAATCTCTCTACAAACCAACCCAATGGAAATAGATGGTTGTTTGCCAAGGATTATCAAGGAACCAAAATAGCTGCTACAAGTTCTACTCTTCAAGAGAGTTAACTATGATGCTTCTCCATCAGAAACCCTTGAGTCCTCCGCTCAAGACCCTCCTCTGGCAATGCATCACATTTTGGATTACATTTGACATCGATAGCATGGTAGAGACAATCACAATGTGCATATACATGACTTGATGACCCAGACACTACACTATCTAAGCCACACCCTATCATCCCGGAGGACTCCCATTAGGAGGGTGGGAGGCATTGTGAATGTGAACCCAAGAAGATGACATCGGCTCAAAAAGGACAATGTTTAAAGTATTTGTATTTGAGCGTGTGACTTTTTTGCAAATCCATTAGAGATGCCCTTATAAGTAAAGAGAATGTTTAAAGTAGTTGTATTTGAGCGTGTGACTTTTTTGCAAATCCATTAGAGATGCCCTTATAAGTAAAGAAAATGGGGATTACGTAATAAGATAACCCTAGATGTATGTAAATAGTGTAAATATCATTATAAAAGCTAAAAATACTACAATTTTTACTCTTTTGTGTGTTTTCAGTCAAATTAGTGATCAAAATGGAGAAATCCACAAAAATATGGTTGAGTAATGTGTTTATGTGTGTTTAGGTAATTTTTGAATTGGTTTTTTATTTGTTGGATTAGTTTCATATTTTTCTTTTAATTTTCCTAATAAAAAGGATCAAAAGTAGAAAATAAATAGTAAACAAGCTTAGATGAATAAATGGAAGATACATTGGTGATCAAGAATGTTGGAGCCCAACTTGTCCAACTGTTGTAATGAGCCCACCTTGTAAAGCCTATCAAATTCCCATTTTTATGTCAAAGACGTCTTATCATTTTGATCCACTTGTCTGGGTTATGTAAAGATTAATCAGTCAGTCAGGACCCAGATGTGTTTCCACTTTGTAATTATGATGAAAAGAACCCCTTGTACATTTTTGAGCTAAGGTGACTAAAGTATAAAAGTCACCTTAGAACCATTTTTTGAATAACATTTGAATATTAATCCTGTGTCGTACGAGTCTGAGAGAGAGAGAGAGAGAGAGAGAGAGAGAGAGAGAGAGAGAGAGAGAGAGAGAGAGAGAGAGAGAGAGAGAGAGAGAGAGAGAGAGAGAGAGAGAGAGAGTCTTATCCTCTTCGCTAAGCGCTTCTCCCTCACCGGATTCACAACGTGACGACACCATCGCGGTAGCCTCTCCGAGAGCTACGCGCCCACGCCACGCATTCACATTTTTGAGATGTTCGCGATCGATTCTTCCTCGAGCTTGTTTTGCTTATAAGTAGCACAAACAGTGTCTGTTTTCAACAATCAAGTGCTTTATAGAATGAGTGGGAGATTAACTACACATAGATACTCATAGACTTAGGTTTTGCACACTTTTAGATTATGATCTGTGAGTCTATTGTGACTGTATTCGAGATAACTAGGGTTCAAATCTGGTGAGATTAGACTTATAGGTAAGTATATCCTATTGAGAGGATGGTGCCTAGTAAGTTTGATGCGATTCTGAGTTCATTTGATGTGTTAACAGTGTTGTGAGCATTTAGGGATAGAGTAGGTTGCATTCAACAAGGGTTAATGATTGATGCATCATAGAAGTGTGTATGTGTAGATTGGTCTCAGCTTGACAAGCTAACGAGATTGCCTCTGTGCACCTACGGGTTAGTCGTGTCATCGGATGATAAGTATGTTGTCTATGTCATGCTTGTGAGCATGAACATGGGAGTAGTTTTGCCCTAAAACATTGGCGCCGCTGCCGGGGACACAAGACCTTAAGTAGGGAGATCTACGTCACTCGTGTGATGGTTAGCTTACTTTAGTTTCGACTAGAGAGAGCTTAAACTTTTAGAACAAGAGCCAAGATAGAGTATCCTGAGGTCTAGTGGATAGCCAGGAAGCCTGTGTCTTGCCGAGGGTCTGTGACTAGTTAGATTTAGTTAAGTAGGATAATGTGGAGCTATGGTTTTTTGGTTTTGAGTGCTTGTTATACTTGTGTAGAAATAGAGTACAAAAACGTTATAAAAACGCAAAACAAACAAAAAGAAGAAACAATAAGGTTGTTTGATTGCCTTGAAAGCAAAACCCACACCATATACTCTTTAAGGGGGTGAAAAGAGTAGACATTGGAATTTATGATCCAACACTTGAGAAAACATATAAATTGCGACCAAAACCAACAAAAAGAAACAAGTGATTGTCATAAGAAAACACTAAGTGAACCTAAAGAGGCCAAGAAGAGATATAACCATTAGCCTAGGGTAAACTGACTTCGTCATGTGGTATGTCATAATAATCAATATCTAATTCTCCTAAATGATTTTCTCATATTAAACTGATCATTTAATGTGGGGAAGTGCCAAGGGAGAAAAAGCTAGAATATTGGTTAAGTTAGCAGACCGGCCACAGTAGGGATCCAAAGGAGGGAAAATAGGGATCCAAAGGGGGGGCCATCTGCAAAAGAGCCATGTGAAACAACGGGCTAAAAAGACCCTAAGGTTCAGCCCATTAAGACTTCCAAAATGCTAAGGTTCCAAAATTCAAAGGTTGTGTCCAAAGGTCAACCTTAGGGAAAATTGGATGCTTAGTGTGTGTGCCCAAAAAGTCTTTCTGCATCCCTACATGGGAGGGGGCGAGCCCCAAAGCTAGGGGATGAGAGAGAAAACCACACACACACACACACAGGCTCCCTTTACACAAAGGGAATGAGGGACACATGTCAGCTCCCTAGGCCAGATGCCCACAAGGTGTGCCCAATTCCTATTGGAAGACCCTTGAAGTGGACCAATGAGAATTAAGCTAGAGTAAATCTAGTTTAATTAATTTAAAAACATTTAATAAAAGAAACCAATAAGAATTAAGTGTCCTAGAAGACTATTGGGCAGTCTCCCAAGGGGTCCAATGAGCATTCAGAAGCCCCATGGCTTGCCTGATTCCTATTGGCCAGGAGGCAAAGGGGTCCAATGAGAGTTTAGTTTAATTATTTAATTATCTAAAGCTCTCACAAAAGGGGAAAGGGGGACACATGTCAGAAGGCTATCACTTATGCTGCTTAATTCCTATTGGCTTGACCTGGGGAGGTCCAATGAGGAAAAAGCCAGCCTAACTTAGCAGCTAGGGCTCGCCCAAGAGAGAGGGGGGGCTGATTTTTGCTTGGCATTCACTCTCACACTCTCACACTTGACCATGTGTGAAGGGAAAAATACTCTATCTCCTCCCAAGCTTTAATGGAGAGCTCATCACCTACTCCAAGCTTGGGAGATAGAAGCCTACATCAACACTCTCTTGGCATGTGGATGCAAATCCAACCAAGAGCCAAGCTTCAATGCATGCTCATCTTCTCTACCAAGCTAATTACTAAGCTAAGCTATGCTAATATGAGTGATTATGTGAGGAGATGTACTTCTTTCTCGTAAGATACTTCTTTTTCCTCTCAATCTACTCTCATACCCTGCTAGCTCTCACCATCTTCGAAGGTGTGTGAGGTCTTGGGTCTGAGAACGGGGATAATTCAAGTTGTGTTTGATTAAGTGTTTTGCTTGGTGTATGAAGCTTCCATCTTCATTGCACTAGCTAGTCTTGAAGGAACACAAAGAATTGTATTGTACAATGTCTCTCTTGATGGGAGAAACCATAATACAAAGCCTTTTGGAGGGGGGACCGGCTCCATGCAAATCCGGTCCTCAACTGTTGTCAATAGTTTAATTGCTCTCTCTTTTGAAAGTATTGTCGATGCTATCTAACTAGGTGTTATGCTTTTTGTTGCTCTCTCCACCCAAGCACTCTTGTAATTCTCATTAGGAATCTATTCTAATGAAATGCCCACTATGTTCATGCTAATTTCCGCTACAAATAAGATTTTAGGCCATTAAATATTACATTGGTATCAGAGCTCAAGGTTTCTCTTTTCTTGCTCAAGAAGGGAGGTCCTCAAGCTAGCTACAAATGGTTGGTATTATTAATTGCCTGTGAGTAAGTAGAATAGGGATTTTTCAGCCTTTCAGTGCGCCTGCCTTTGTGCAGTTAACGGGGCATCACCGTCGAGAGCTATGGTCTTAATAGTGGAGTCCTACGGGGCTTGCCTACGGCTTAACCACTATTGAGCTATTAGAAGCTTGACAGGAGCCGGTGCTGTTTTGGTGTCGAAAGACCCTCTCTTCTATTCCTTGCAATTAATGGTATTCGAGCCGCGGGTACAGTAGCTTGAGTGGTTTTTCTAAAGGGGTAAAGAGGAGTAGCAACTAGGGCTTGAAGTGCCAAAGTACACCTAAAAAGTTTACACCTAAAAATTGTTAGAATGGCTGACAATATTAAAGAGAGTGAAATTAATGTTGATAACTTTGATTTTGCTCATGAGCAAGCTACTAATGATGCTTCAATGCTTGTTAATTATCTTGTTTCTAGGCTTCAACAAGCCATGGGCAATCCATCTCTCCAAAGTGAAGTGCAACGGCAGCTCCGTGCTCACGGGATTCTCCAAGCTCATCACCATGACGAGAGAACACCTAGGAAGCCTCCTTGTGAGACTACCAAAAGAGGTCTCTCTCCGATTCGGGAAGAAGAAGAGAATCCATATGAAGGGCTCAAGAATTTACTTCTTGATGATGCATCTCCTTCCCAAAGGAGAACTCAAGAGCCTCCACCGAAGGAACGAGAAAGAAGCGAGTCTCCCGCCACCTCGGCGGAGATGGCTCCACGAAGACGGCGGGCTAAACGCTCTCCATCACCACCAAAGCGGAGAAGACCATCACACTCTTCTCCACGCCATAATTCAAAGAGGGATGATAAAAAGCAAGAGAAGAAAAAGGCGAGAAAGAGGACACCCTCTTCTCCATCTTCTTTATCCTCTTCCTCTTATGAAAGCTATGGTGAAGACGACAAAGATCAAGACAAGAAAAAGGCGAGAAAGAGGTCACCCTCTTCTCCACCTTCTTCAAATTCTTCATCTTCTGAAGAAAGTGATGGTGCAACTTTTGAACCATCAAAAAGAAGAGGCCATAGGAAATCCTATGCCGCATGGAAGAGGTCGTCCAAGCTGAAGAAATTCAAAGAGGGAGGGAAGAGCATCTCTTTCCTTACCTATGATGGCACCTTCGGTGCTACAGACAAAGTTTTGGCCTTTATCCAGCAATTCGATGCGGCGTTTGGAGATGAGGGCTTCACGGAGTCCTCTAAGCTACGCCATGTAGCTATGCACTTTCAAAAGTCCGCCAGACAATGGTGGTCTAGCCTACGAGCCAACGGTGAAGCTCCACGAACATGGAAGGCTTTAAGAGCTTCCATTATGAAGCAGTTTTTGGCCACCGATGCGAAAGACAAAGTACTCACCGAATGGCGAAGCTTAAAGCTCTCTCCCAATGAATCCATCCACAAATATGTAGACAAGTTTTGGGACCTACAACTCAAAGCCACTGTCTTCAAAAAGTTGGATTTTGGAGAGCAAAAGCAACAATTTTGTGCGGGCTTAACCGAAGAAATGGCGGAGTATGTCAACTCCCAAAGGCCACGTACCATATCGGCGGTAATACACCATACTATGGTGGCCTCGCGAATCAATTTCCAAACGGGGGGTAAAAGAAATAATAAGCCCCCGGAAAACAAAGGTACCAATGAGCCTAAGGGGAAGGACAATGTCCAAAAGTCTCCTAAGGGCAATTCCAACAAAGCTAAAGAGAAGGGAGTTTACAAGGAAAGAATAAACTCTCTCCTGAAGAGCTTGAGCGTTATCGTAAAGATAACCGGTGTTTCAAGTGCGGCGAACAAGGGCATGCGTACCGCGCTTGTCCCCAAAAGAACAACCGCCAAGATCCTCCTAGAGCTTCTTTGGTTGAAATCCAAGAGGAGGAGATTCACCAAACTCACCACAAAGGATCTCCTCTATGCCATGCTTGGGGAAAGGTAAGAGAACATGATGCTTTTATTCTCTTTGACCCTGGTTCTACTCACAATTTCATATCTATGGAGTTAGCCACCAAGCTAGGCATACAATCCTACGAGATGGGAGATATCCTACCCGCAGACAGTGCCTTCAAGGGGCAAGAAGCTTCAGTCACTCCCTTAATCGGGAAATTGAGGCTTCATGTCCAAGGCTATGTGGACAAAGAGGATTTCTTTATCTCTCCTCTCAAGCATGAGGATGTAATCCTAGGGGCACCATGGTTTGACCGTCTGGCTGCCCATGTTAAATTTCCTGAAAGGAGAATCTCCTTTAAGTTCAGGGAAAAGGACATGTATATAGATGCTAGGGAGATGGGTAACACCATCCCCATTGTACATACACCAGCTTTCAACAAGTCAATAAAGAGCTCTATTTCCGTGTACATGATTTTTGTTAAAGATTCTCAAAATGAACCTAATGCTTTAGCAAAAGAAAATAAAAGCAACCAAAAGGAATTAGAGTTATCCAATTTTCTCAAGGGGTTTCAAGATGTCTTTATTGACGACATCCCTTGTGAGCTACCTCCTAAACGAGGTAATGACGACCATGCAATTGAACTTCTTCCAGGAAGTTCACCGCCTAACAAACCTCCTTATAGAGTTTCTCAAGCTCAACAAGAGGAGATTATGCGGCAAGTGCATGAGTTAATTGAGAAGGGCATGGTTAGGCCTAGCTCATCTCCATTTTGCTCACCTGTGCTATTAGTGCAAAAGAAAGACGGCACATATCGTATGTGTGTCGACTATAGAGCACTAAATAGGATCACTATCAAGAATAGGTTTCCCGTTCCACGGGTAGAAGACCTATTTGATAAGCTACAAGGATCGACCTACTTCAGTAGGATTGACCTAAAAAGTGGCTATCATCAAATAAGGATAGTTGATCAAGACATTGTAAAGACCGCATTTCGTACTACATTTGGTCTTTACGAATACATTGTCATGCCTTTTGGCTTGACTAATGCACCAGCCACATTTAACCGCTTGATGGAGAAGCTGTTCAGACCTCATCGAACCTTCACTGGAGTGTTCTTTGATGATATTATCATCTACTCTAATTCATTAGAGGAACATAAGCAACACCTCCAGGTAATATTTCAAGTTTTAAGAGAGAATAAACTTTATGTTAATCGAAAGAAAAGTGAATTTTTCTTGCATGAGATTCAATATTTAGGTCACATTATCTCTCAAGATGGAATCCAAATGGATCCATCCAAGTTAGAGGTAATAAAAGGATGGCCTAAACCAAGGAATCTTCATGAACTAAGAAGCTTTATAGGTATGTGTGCATACTATAGACGCTTCATAGAAAAGTTCTCACAAATTGCGGGACCATTACATGACCTAACAAAGAAAAATGTTAGGTATACGTGGTCTGCTAAGGAGAACAATGCTTTCGAAAAGCTTAAAGAAAAGCTTATCTCTCAACCTGTGCTTACACTACCGGATCTCTCAAAACCATTTGAGGTCCAATGTGATGCTTGTGGTGATTGCCTTGGGGCTGTTTTGCTCCAAGAAGGGCACGCCATAGCCTATGAGAGTCGAAGGCTCGACCCTGTTGAGCAAGCTCTAGGCATATACGAAAAAGAACTCCTTGCAGTTCTTTATGCCTTAGACTCATGGAAGCACTATTTATTAGGGACTCCTTTTATTCTGCGAACGGATCACCAAAGTCTTAAGTACTTCATGACGCAGACCAAGCTCTCCGACAAACAAATGAGGTGGGCAAATTTCCTTTCGCAATTTCATTTTCATATTGCTCACATTGCTGGCAAGCATAATCAAGTAGCCGATGCACTCTCAAGACGACCGAGAGTGAATGCGGTTTCCATAGCAACTCACAATGATCTATCTTCAATGATAGATGAGTATGCTATTGATCCCGATTTTAGAGATGTGATTTCAGCCCTTGCATTAGGGAAGAAAGAAGAACCATTTACTTTACAAGATGGTTATCTTCTCTATGGCAATAGACTATGCGTTACTAACTCACTACGTGAGAAAGTAATGTATGAATCTCATGCTCCCCCATATGCGGGGCATAGAGGGATTCAGTCTACCCTAAAGGGAATTGAAACATATTTCTATTGGCCTACCATGAAAGTGAACATACATGAGTATGTTTCCAAATGTGTGGTATGTCAAAAGACAAAATTTGATAGAGGGAAGCAACTTGGATTGCTTCAACCCTTGCCAATCCCTAATTCACCTTGGGAGAGCATATCCATGGATTTTATCTTTGGATTGCCTAAGTCTATCCATGGGAATACGGGAATATGGACGATAGTAGACAGGTTTAGTAAACAAGCTCATTTTATACCTGTCAAAAAGACTATCAAAGCCCATCAAATGGCAACCCTCTTCATTTCACAAATTTTCAAGTACCATGGCTTGCCAATGTCCATAGTGTCGGATAGAGATCCTAGAATGACCAGTAATTTCTGGAAGGGTCTCTTTGAGAATTTAGGAACAAGGCTAAACTTCTCTTCGGCCTATCATCCACAAACTGATGGCCAAAGTGAAATAGCTAACCTAACTATTCTCGATCTACTAAAAGCCTATGTAACGGAAGTAGATCAAAGATCCCAATGGGAGAAGTACTTACCCTTAGTAGAGTATGCTTACAATAACACTGTACATACTTCTACAGGAAAAGCACCTTTCGAGGTAATTGAGGGAAGATCAAAAAGTCCCTTGCTACTTAAGGTACATGGGAAGATCTTCGCTGCAGATGAGTATAGCCGAGACCTACAAGAATCTTTCCAAAAGATTAAGGATGCTATCTCTATCTCACAGCAAAGGCAAAAGGCTGCTGCTGACAAGCACAGAAGAGCCCAAGCCTTTAAAGAAAACGATTGGGTATTGTTAAAGTTTCCCAAGGCTCGATTAAGGCACACGACGGGCAAGAATCCTACGGGCCACCAAAAGTACTATGCTAAACTAGCAAAAAGGTACTATGGTCCCTTCCAGATTCTTAGGCCAATCAATGAGATGGCCTATCAACTTAAGTTGCCCAATCATTGGCTCATACACAATGCTTTTCATGTGAGCCTCTTGAAGCCTTACAAAGGAGAGCCACCTCAAGAACCAACTATTGAAGACCCACCGGAGATCGAGGACCACGAGGAGGTGCTGCAGCCCGAGTCCATTCTCCGACATGAAGACAAGGTATTAAGAGGCGGTAAGACTATCCGACGATATCTTATTAAGTTTAAGAATTATCCTTTTGAAGATGCTAGATGGATGCAAGGCATACAATTAAAGGATAACCTAAACCTTGTCAATGCTTACAATGCTTCCCAAGAGTAAGCAAATGTACAAAATGTTAAAAAAATGAACAAAAATTTTTGTCTTATAAGACTCTCTTTTTCTTTATTTGTGCACAAAAATAAAGTAGTATGCATGCTTAGATCAAGTTTGTGGAGACGACGTCTCCCAAACACCAAGTAGAACTTGTCACTCTACTATGGAAGACTGATAGGACTAATGTGCAGACATGCTTGTGGCAGCCTCAGGCTCTCAAGCGCCAAATGGACTAGTCATCCATTATGGAATGATGTCGTAGGGTAACATAGGGATCCTCTACCCGCTAAGAAAAGGACTCATGCATATGCTTTATCTTCTCTACACCATAGTCGAGGACGACTATGATTTCAAGAGAGAGGTAATGTCATAATAATCAATATCTAATTCTCCTAAATGATTTTCTCATATTAAACTGATCATTTAATGTGGGGAAGTGCCAAGGGAGAAAAAGCTAGAATATTGGTTAAGTTAGCAGACCGGCCACAGTAGGGATCCAAAGGAGGGAAAATAGGGATCCAAAGGGGGGGCCATCTGCAAAAGAGCCATGTGAAACAACGGGCTAAAAAGACCCTAAGGTTCAGCCCATTAAGACTTCCAAAATGCTAAGGTTCCAAAATTCAAAGGTTGTGTCCAAAGGTCAACCTTAGGGAAAATTGGATGCTTAGTGTGTGTGCCCAAAAAGTCTTTCTGCATCCCTACATGGGAGGGGGCGAGCCCCAAAGCTAGGGGATGAGAGAGAAAACCACACACACACACACAGGCTCCCTTTACACAAAGGGAATGAGGGACACATGTCAGCTCCCTAGGCCAGATGCCCACAAGGTGTGCCCAATTCCTATTGGAAGACCCTTGAAGTGGACCAATGAGAATTAAGCTAGAGTAAATCTAGTTTAATTAATTTAAAAACATTTAATAAAAGAAACCAATAAGAATTAAGTGTCCTAGAAGACTATTGGGCAGTCTCCCAAGGGGTCCAATGAGCATTCAGAAGCCCCATGGCTTGCCTGATTCCTATTGGCCAGGAGGCAAAGGGGTCCAATGAGAGTTTAGTTTAATTATTTAATTATCTAAAGCTCTCACAAAAGGGGAAAGGGGGACACATGTCAGAAGGCTATCACTTATGCTGCTTAATTCCTATTGGCTTGACCTGGGGAGGTCCAATGAGGAAAAAGCCAGCCTAACTTAGCAGCTAGGGCTCGCCCAAGAGAGAGGGGGGGCTGATTTTTGCTTGGCATTCACTCTCACACTCTCACACTTGACCATGTGTGAAGGGAAAAATACTCTATCTCCTCCCAAGCTTTAATGGAGAGCTCATCACCTACTCCAAGCTTGGGAGATAGAAGCCTACATCAACACTCTCTTGGCATGTGGATGCAAATCCAACCAAGAGCCAAGCTTCAATGCATGCTCATCTTCTCTACCAAGCTAATTACTAAGCTAAGCTATGCTAATATGAGTGATTATGTGAGGAGATGTACTTCTTTCTCGTAAGATACTTCTTTTTCCTCTCAATCTACTCTCATACCCTGCTAGCTCTCACCATCTTCGAAGGTGTGTGAGGTCTTGGGTCTGAGAACGGGGATAATTCAAGTTGTGTTTGATTAAGTGTTTTGCTTGGTGTATGAAGCTTCCATCTTCATTGCACTAGCTAGTCTTGAAGGAACACAAAGAATTGTATTGTACAATGTCTCTCTTGATGGGAGAAACCATAATACAAAGCCTTTTGGAGGGGGGACCGGCTCCATGCAAATCCGGTCCTCAACTGTTGTCAATAGTTTAATTGCTCTCTCTTTTGAAAGTATTGTTGATGCTATCTAACTAGGTGTTATGCTTTTTGTTGCTCTCTCCACCCAAGCACTCTTGTAATTCTCATTAGGAATCTATTCTAATGAAATGCCCACTATGTTCATGCTAATTTCCGCTACAAATAAGATTTTAGGCCATTAAATGTTACATGGTATGACTGATATTCACAAGCTTAAGATGAAGTGTCATCAAATTTGCATCACTTTAAGTGCATTTGAGTTGTGAATTGCCATAGAAAAGTGAAAGTTGTGAAGTGCTTGAGTCCAAGGTCAAAATAAGTCCAAACTTCATAAAACATGAGGGATAGACTTATATGGGCACAGAGAACACAACTGTCCAAAAATAGACAAAAAATCAAATCCAAATTGCTCTATGCTGAGTCTATCGCGATAGACTGGTGAATTTGGTGATTGACTAAGAACTGGAAAAACCCTTTATACCACAGGTTTAACACATCAATACAAGGGTACTCACAAAAATTGAGTGAAACTGAACCCCATCTTGACCACAAAACTTCAAAACTAGTGTTTTAGAGTCTGAATTCAGAGACAGGGGCAAGAAGGCTTTGACCAAATGTCCAAACAATGCAAAAACTTGTCAATGCACTACACAGGGAGTGGGTGAACCAGCTGTGGAGATAACTTGTGAAAAATGCCAACAGTGGAGAACTTGCTGAGTCTATCGCGATAGACTAGGGAAGCTGCTTCCGCGGAGGACCTTATTTTTCAAATTTCCCCTATGGAGAGCTTTAGCAAAGCCTATACAACATACACACCAAATTTCAAGGCATTTAGATCACTGAAAGTGAATCTAAGGCCCAGATAGAGAATCATGCTCTGACCAAAATACTAAAATTGGACCAAAACCCAAACCAAGTGTCCAAACTTCATAAAACTTAAGGGATAGACTATAGAGGGTAAGATGAACTCAAAGGTGAAGTCACAATTTTAAATTGACTTATGCTGAGCAAATTGTCAGTCTATCGCGATAGACTCGGAAAGTGGTGATTCAGACAATTTTTGCAAGTTGTGACTATACTGCTAGGACATACTCTTCACATAGATCCCAACCATCATTTCATATTTGAAATTGGACCACCAAAAGACTGACTAAGTGATTGTTGCTATACATACTTGAAAGATTTTTCATGGTTCAAGGAAAACCCTTGTGAACAGACTAACCATACTTGTGTAGATCCTAGAAGGAGATCATCACAGAGCCGCACAGGAAGAAGGAGTCCATGTAAGCTTTAAGTTTGCAACCCAGTTTTCATTCTTATGTATTTAAGGTCGGGAGCCTTTTTAAAGTCAGGAGCTAAAAGTGTCAAAAGTCAAGTAAGCACCACGTCCACCGAAGAGAGTGTAACTCAGACGAGACTAGACCCATTAGCATCGATCATAGAAGAGGGTAGTGATACTGACACTTCGTCGAAGAAATCCTTCTTCATGATGGGGAGTCAATAGCCAGGAGGTTTCGATGGTGAAGGACCAATGCCAGGGGGAAGCACCTCCCTACATCCTTTAAACAAAACCAAGTTCACTATAATCTTCTTAGAAGGAACAAACTTGAGGGGAGCCTTAGTTTATTCTGACTATCGAGGATGCAAGTGTATTTGTATTGAAGAAAGACCGGCTCAGAGACTGGAGATAATTCGAGTCTATGATGATGGAGATAGATTCCGAGACGAAAAGGTGAACCACTATATGATAGTTAGTAACCCTGAGGATTACAACAGATATGGAGATAACGTGGCAAAAGGGAAAATGGTTTCAGAAACCCAAGAACCGCCTCCTAACATTGATCGACCTGGAGCGCTTTTTATGTATGATAAGAAAACAATCAGGGTCTCAACCTATAATGAGAATGTGGGGATTTACAAGCATGAAAGCGAGGGAATAGTCTCTTACTTTCAATGCAAGGAACCCTACCCAAACGAATTAAGCAAAGACAAGGTTCTTTACTTATTCTCTTATGAAACTGCTATGGGAAAGGATATTGTTTTTGTTGACAGGTACGGGCAAGAATACAAACGTATTCTCCCAGAGGAGATTGAAAAGGCAACAGTTCCAAGACCATCAACATATGCCCCCGACGAAGTACCAAGAGCCACCTACACCCCTAGCAAGTCGAAAAATCCCTTTTCAGAAGAGTATGACGCTACCTCACATTCTACCCGACAACCGACGTTCAACTACCAGGACCAACCAGCTACTCAGCCATCATTGCAGGCATGGCTTCGACAGAGTGCTACATTAGAACAAGACCGAACCCGAGAGGGTTATCAAACCACACGAGGGCTAAGGGATTTACAAGAACCACCACTCTATGCACAATATCAAGGAGAGAGTAAGCCAAAGACTCAGGGGTCAACAGAGCCTAGAAGACCACCCCTAGAATGAGTTTGGAGAGATGAACCATCTCTTGCAAGAACTGTTAGAAATTATGGCTTAGGAGAACCATTGGGAGAGGAACCTGACCACTACAGAAGACCAGAGGAGGTATATCGACTAGGACGTGGAGATCCAATGATGAGATTTGTAGACCATCGTAGAATTAGACCTTCTCAAGTGCAAAAATGGGTAAACAAGAAATACACGGGAAGCAGGGATTCGAGAGATCATGTAGCAGCCTTTGTGCGTGTAATTAGAGCTGAAGAGGTGTTAGACTTCCCTACCCAACTTGCAGGGTTTGGATTAACGTTAGAGGATGATGCTGCTACTTGGTTTGACTCTGTGGAGCGAAGAGACTTTGAGTCTATGGAGGAAGTGTTTAACGAGTTTATCGAGGAATTCTCACAAAGGGGAATAGCTCATAATACAGTCTCACAAATCCATAAATTCAAACAGAAAGATGGAGAATCTGTGCGAAAGGAAGCCCTACGATTAAAAAGATATGTTAAGTTCTGCCCGGTGGAAGAACTGCCAACTCAGTCCATACTTATGCTTATATTTATCCAAGGACTAAGGAATGCAGATCTCCAGAAGGACTTACATATGAAGAGGAGCATGACGTTGAATGAGTTAACCAAGGAGGCTCTATACCTTGTGGACAATTGTGCGTTCTACAAAGAGGGTGAGTTCAAGGATATCGACGATGATTCCTCCTCGCAACAAAGCGGAAGCAAGTCTGCTAAGACAACACTGAAAGGAGAAGTAGCTGTAAGCCAAGAGCAGCTTGTAGAGGAAATGCTAAAAAAGATTAACTTGTATTCCAAACCACAAGCTAAATAGCCAAAATGGTGTGCGATTGAACAAAAATGGACAAACCATGGGACGGAGGAATGTTATTATAACAAGGGATATGTGAGAGAACGACCATATCCTCCGCAAGCTCAGGCGACATCCCCTCAAGTTCCACCGATGCCTAGATATTGATAGCCGTTTTTCGGCTCTCCATAATTGCTATACTAAGTTACTCCACCCTACCAAAATCACCCAAACACTATGGCTATCCCTACCATTTCACTGCAAATAGGCGTGTGTGAGTTAGGGGGCTTTTCCTATATTTTCTTAAAAAACCCTCAGCTAGCTAGTCACTGGGCTAGGTGAGCCAAAAAAAATAAAAAAAATAAAAAATAAAAGTATATTATGGCCTCTTTGTGTGTAAATATTTCATTGTATATATGGCCTAAATATAGGGATTTTTTATAATTATTTTGGTATTTTATTTAAATATTTCTACTTAGGTGTGTGTTTTATTAAACCTATGTACACCTTCTTTCATCCTCTTACACCATAATTATATTTTTTGCCAATATGTACATACTCTAACCTCATATTTTTCCTTTATACAAATCACTCCCACATTTTCACCCTCACCCTCGTGAAAACAAAAAATTGATTTCTACTCATTGGTTACTTTTATTATATTATTTACTTGCATACCTTTTCCTCTTTCACCCAAAATAATTCAAGGAGGGATCATATCATATGATTCCAATATCTTTCCATATCCATAACTCCTCCATATTTTTATTATTATTTTTACTCATTATTCTAACACCATGTGCTCATTGAGCTAAAGTCCATGAATAGTCCATACACTAGTCCCACCATGTATATATTTCTTTATTCACTAATAATCCTCCTCCATGCATGTGTCAAGGGCAACTTGGATGCTTTGTATTATGATATGACAAAGGAGGGGCTCACTCTTGGATGCATTGTACAAATTCAACAAAGGAGGGGTCCACTAAAAGACTTTTGCAAGCATAAAAACAGGCTTTTTGGTGAGAATTTTGGCACCTATCTCCACTCCGAATTTGGAGCAGTGGTCAAAAGAGAAAATGTAGCCCACGCTTTGAATAATCACCTCAAATTTTTTCATGATTTTTGGAGCTACCAGCGGTGAGCTATGATTTTTTGAGTGGACCCCAGTCTGCCCACTTTTTTCACAAGTAGCCCCTAGTCTTCTCTCACCTCTTTCCACACTTCTACACACACACACACACACACACACACACACACATTTCTCTCAATCCCTCACTCAAACCTGCACCTTCAATGGTTTCTCTCACCTTCTTCACCATTAACCTCCCCACTTACTTCCATAGCTCTCATATGAGCTCTCCATGTACATACACCATCTCTATGCCTCTCTCTATTATCTCCAAAGTACAATTCCATCTTACTCCTTATATATATACATAAATTCAGCATGTGTACCATGCTTAACCTCTGCAAATCAAAAGATCTCATCAACGGAATTACCATTTTCATCACGATGATCAACCTTGGCAGCGGCGGCGTAAAGAAGCGAAGAAGAAGAAGAAGACCAGCGGTCATTTTTTCCACAATCTACACAAGGGTGAGTTCAAGCTTCTTCAAAGCTTCACCATCTCAATGATTCTCTTTTAAGTCACCCCTCTTCCTTCATCAAATCAAATCACTCTACCCATTGTAAATGTAACATTAACTTTCTAGTGATTACTAACGACTAACATGCTAACACAAAATAGCATTGACCTAACCATAAAAGACACCTCACCTCAAGACATGTGTATAGTAACACACACACTCTCTCTCTCTTTCTCTCTCCTTACTGACTTCCACCTTATTTACCATCAATAATGCTCTCTTTTGAGCCCACACCCATGACTCAAGCAGACAAAGAAGGCCCGCAATGTTTTGATATTCAAAAAATTCATAATCCTGATTTGTTAGCTTGTAAATTAGGATTTCCAATAATCTTTATGAGGGGTCTCCAACCTATAAATAGGCCCCTCTCCTTCTTGTAAAACAACCTCCAACATCTCACATAGCACCCCAACACTCTATGCGTGAGGAGAGACTTAGGTGTAGCAACCACTTGTGAGCTTCACTCTTGGGGTGAGAGAAGCCTTCAAGCTACACATTGCAAGTGAGAGAGCGTGAGTTCCACAAATCTCAAAACCACTATTGTACATGCTCCTTCATCATCAATAAATCGAGGTTTGGTGCATCAAAGGCGTGATTCGACGTTCAAATCTTCGTCCTTCCATTTGTGTAATACGGTTTGGTGAATTCAAGGTGACTTGTGTATTTTGAGTTTTTATCGGTTGATCTTGATTTTAGAAAGTGTTTTAGTGTGTTTTTCATTGCCAGTTTTGTGTCCATTGTAAGAGGGTATTGTGGTGAGAGGTCTCCCACACCCTAAGACAGTGTGTGTGTGTTTTGGCAATGATTAGCAATCACTAAGCATTGAGTGAGTTTTGTACAAGTTCTACGATAGCATCATAACGAACCATCTCCATTTGCAAGTCACAAATAAGGTATTACGCAAGATCCTTCCCTCTCTCTCTTCCCTTTGCTCTAGCTCTCTCTGCTCCATTTCATGTGTGTCTTGGTGTGAGGTTGCTTGTGTGTGTTGTGTGGTGCATCTTCTTGGTTGTGCCAAAATCTCTCTTGCATCCTAGTTCGCATACCATAACTAGGTGGTGCCCCTATCTTGTTTGGGTTTGGCTGTGGGTTTGTTGTTGTGTTGTGCTTGTGGTTGCCCCAGCCCCAATTGAGCAGCACGGGAGCCTTGAGGGGTGTTTAGAGGTCGCCTCTCTTGTTGCCCGCCCCGGACCGCTCCAATTTTGGTGCCCCCACTGAGGACAGACTTGTGTATGTTTTGTGTAGGCTCAACCTTTAGCATAATCAAGTAGCTTGCATGAATCACGAGAATTTGTATGATCCCTTCATTCCCATTGCAAGGCAAAAGGTACACATAATTGTTAGTACTAAGTTGCAATTTCAACGTGTAATTCGTAGAATTTTAGGTCCTCTTAGGTTGGCAGGGATATTGAGGAAATCTACAGGAATAACAACAAGGGGGTGTTAGAGGATGTTGAACTTTCTCGGGAGATCACTGATGTCTGCCGGGCTGCTATTACAGCATTTGTGGAGGAGACAACCAACAAGAAGGGGCAGGTTGTCAATGTGTTTGAGAACTTGGGTTCTCTTTTTGCAGTGCCTAAGAAAGCACCCTGGGTTGCAGTGGTCAAAGAACCAAGTTTAGCAATGCGAGCCGGGAGAAGATGCGGATTCTTTTTGAGTTCCTTGGGGACTGTTTGAAGCAAGTCGTTGCCAACAATGAAGTGGGCAGCTTGAAGGATGCCCTAGAAGGCAAATATGTTGAGCCAGGCCCAGGAGGTGACCCAATCAGGAACCCGAAGGTCTTACCTACAGGAAAGAACATCCATGCCCTTGACCCACAATCGATTCCAACTGTTGCTGCGATGCTGTGTGCAAAGACGGTTGTGGACAGGCTGTTGGAGAGGCAGAGGGTTGAGAATGGAGGTGCCTATCCAGAGACGATAGCTCTTGTTCTGTGGGGTACAGACAATATTAAGACCTATGGAGAATCACTTGCCCAGGTCCTTTGGCTTTTAGGAGTCGAGCCTAGGCCGGATGCCCTTGGCCGTGTCAACAAGGTTGAGC
The DNA here is from genome assembly GCF_014529385.1 of Adiantum capillus-veneris. Taxonomy (NCBI): domain Eukaryota; kingdom Viridiplantae; phylum Streptophyta; class Polypodiopsida; order Polypodiales; family Pteridaceae; genus Adiantum; species Adiantum capillus-veneris. Next base: position 50,532,172 of record NC_140957.1, read on the forward strand.
CTGTTTCTTTGGAGCAACTTGGCAGGCCTCGGGTGGATGTTGTTGTCAACTGCTCTGGAGTATTCAGAGACCTCTTCATTAACCAGATGAATTTGTTGGACAGGGCTGTGAAAATGGTAGCCGAACTGGATGAACCAGTGGAGATGAACTTTGTCAGAAAGCATGCTCTTGAGCAATCAGAGAAGCTAGGAATTGCTGTCCGAGATGCCGCCACCAGAATTTTCTCCAATGCATCCGGCTCCTACTCTGCCAACATAAGTTTGGCAGTTGAGAACTCTTCATGGGAGAGTGAACAACAGTTGCAGGAGATGTACCTGAAGCGCAAGTCGTTTGCCTTTGACTCTGATGCGCCTGGAACTGGTATGAAAGAGAAGAGAGAGGTGTTTGAGTTAGCACTGGCTACGGCCGATGCGACATTCCAGAATCTAGATTCGCCAGAGATCTCATTGACTGATGTAAGTCATTATTTCGATTCGGATCCCACCAAGCTTGTTCAGGGACTAAGGAAGGATAAGAAGAAAGTTAGTTCATACATAGCAGACACTACAACAGCAAATGCCCAAGTGAGGAGTCTTTCTGAGACAGTGAGGCTGGATGCTAGAACAAAGATGCTTAATCCCAAGTGGTATGAAGGGATGCTGGAAGGTATGCTATCAACAACACTTACAAAGGATGAAAGAGAGGAGTTCAAATGTGTGCTAAGGAAGTTTCCTAGGCTTTTTGCTAAAGACTACACCGATGTGCGTGGAGTAGATGCTGTTCAACACAAAATTGAGTTGAAGCCAGAGGCCACACCTAAGGCTCAGAAGCTACGAAGGCTAGGAGTCATCAAGGAGCAGGCTTTACTCAAGGAGGTAAGAAAGCTTCTAGCAGCAGGGTTCATTTATCCAGTGGATAATTCAGAGTGGGTCTCTCCTGTTGTTGTCACTCCTAAGAAGAACGGAAAGTGGAGGGTGTGTGTGGATTACCGTCCACTCAATGAGGCAACAAAAAGAGATCACTTTCCCCTCCCATTTCAGGATGAGATACTAAATGAAGTAGCTGGTCATGAGAAGTACACTGTGTGTGATGGCTACTCAGGCTACTTTCAAATAGGTATCGCATTGGAAGATCAATTGAAAACAACCTTTATCACTCCTTGGGGTTGTTATGCTTTTAGAGTCATGCCATTTGGTCTGACAAATGCTCCTGCAACATTCCAACGTTTCATGAACATGGTGTTTCAAGCATTCTTTGGAAAGTCAATTAGGGTGTTCATTGATGATTTTTGCATTTATAGCTCAGAATCATTGCATCTACAAAGGGTAGAAGAAGGTTTAAAGAAGCTCTACGACATGGGAGGTCAACTCAACCTCGACAAGTGCCACATAGGTGAGGATGAAGTGATCTTGCTCGGTCACAAGGTTTCCTATAAAGGCATTGAGGTGGATCCTTCAAAGGCAAAGGCTCTTATTGAGCTCCCATCACCGAAGAGTCTTAAGGAGGTCATCTCTTTCATTCAGAAGGTGAAGTATATGTCACGCTTCATTCACTTAGCCTCGGAGTTGCTTCATCCTTTGCAAAAGTTGACACAACAAGTAGAATTTGCATGGTCTGATGAGCTTGAAGAGTATTTTTGTAACATTAAAGTCATTTTGTCAGAGCTACCAACACTCATGCCTCCTTGTTGGGAGTACACATTCTTTGTTAGCTCTAGTGTTGGAAGGGAAACAATTGGTGCTGTGTTGCTACAACAAGATCCCCACAGTACAAGGATGCGACCCATCTACTTTGCTAGTAGGGTCATGAATGCTTTGGAGAGAGACTACACCGAAGCAGAACTCATGATGCTTTCTCTCATGTTTGCGGTGAGAAAGTTTAGATCCTACCTACTACCAAAACCTTTTGTAATTCTCACTGCAGAAAATTTGTTCCCTTGGGTGTCATCTCAAATGAATCTTAGTACTAGGATCTCAAAGTGGATTATGGAGTTGCAAGAGTTCCAATACTCTTTCAAGGTAGAAGATAGTGTGCGTGCACAATTGGCAGGGATTCTCACTTATAGGGTACATAAGAAGGAAATTAAGGTGCCTCAAGTAAAGACCCTACCATTGCCACCACCAAAAAGTATTCCCAATGCTTTTACCTTGTTCTTTGATGGAGCTTTTCGACAAGCCACAGGAAAAGCAGGGGGAGGGCTAGTGTTGCTCAACCCAAGTGGAGAGGTGGTCATGAAAGAAAAGTTCAATCTACCAAGTTCAGCTAGCAACAATGAAGCAGAATATGACACTCTACTTCAAGGTTTGAAGATGTGCATTGGCCAAGGGATACAACGCCTCATGGTAAAGGGAGATGCACTTCTCATTGTTAAACAGATTTTAGGCATTTGGGCATGCAAGAATGAGAGCTTACGGACAAAAGTTCATGCCATTCGTAGATTGTTTAATCAATTTGAAGAAGTGCAACTATATCATATTCCTAGGAAACAGAATGAAGATGCTGATTTACTTGCACAACAAGCCGTTGCATGTGTAAAGAAAGAAGTGCAGGTCATCATGGTGGCGGCTGCTGTGAAGCAACCGAGGTACCAGGGATTGGAGTCATTGGCTCCCATCATTGGCTACATTTTGGAGGGTGAGTTTCCACCAGACTTCACAAAAGCTCAGAAGAGGAGACTCATGAAGAAGGCAAGCGTATATCTCTTCCTAGAAGGCTCCCTCTATCAAAAAGGGAAGGATCAAGTATGCAGAAGAGTACCAACTATTGAGGAAATTCCAGCCATTCTAAAAGGTTTGCATGAAGAGGCATGTGGTGGTCATTTTGCCCAAGAATCAACTGTGAAGAAGATTTTGCTTGCGGGGTATGTTTGGCCAAGCTTGCATGTGGATGTTCAACATTGGTGTAAAAGCTGTCACAATTGTCAGATAAATGGAAATAGAAGGTTGGTGCATGGCCCGAGGCAAATAGTGCTTGCAAATGGACCCTTTGAAAAGTGGGGCATTGATGCTATGGGTCCTCTGCCTAGGACAAAAAATGGTAAACTCTACATTCTAGTGGCTGTAGACTATATGACTAGGTGGGTGGAAGCTCAAAGTGTGGCAAGAGTGAATGAGAGGACGGTTAGCAAGTTTGTGTACACTCACATTTGTTGCAGATTTGGCACACCTTTGGAGATTGTTTCTGATAATGGCCCAGGGTTTAGGAAGGGCTTGCTCACAGAAGTTTGTGAAGAGCTTCACATTCTACATCGTCATAGCACACCATACTACCCACAGTCAAATGGTTTGGTGGAGAAGGCTAATGGTGTCATTGCAGGAATCATTAGAAAGATGGTGCAAAACAAGACAAAATTATGGGATGACTTCTTGGATGGTGCCTTGTGGGCATATCGAACCACATATAGGGAAGCCACGGAGTTCACACCATTTCACTTGGTCTATGGTCAAGAGGCTTTGCAGCCTATCGAGCTCAACATTCCAACAATGCGACTTCATGGCAAAGGAGCACAAGATGATCAAGAGGTATGGATGGATCGACTTCTTACGTTAGTGGAGCTTGAGTGGAAAAGAGAAGCAGCATACGAGTGCTACAAGAGGAAAGCCACACAAGCGAAAGAATCGCACGACAAGAAACTGAAGGACAAAGGCATCAAGGAAGGAGAGCTTGTGCTAAGGTATGACAATCGACTTGACAATCGTTTTGATGCCAAGTTTGAAACTAGATGGCAAGGGCCATACATAGTCAAGAAGGCTTTCAATTCTAGTTACTATCAGCTTATGGACTTGAATGGTAAAGAGCACTCCAGGAAGGTAAACGGGTATCGCTTGAAGCCCTATTTGAGTCGCCTTCTACCAAAGGATCTACCAAAGATCTGTCCAAAGGCCTCTGTCTCATGTAAGTATTGTTACATGAAGCATGAGTGTAACTCCAGCCAAAATTCTGAGGGGCCAAACAATGAAGATCTCGTCAAGGACTCTAAAGCACTCTCTTTGGAAAAGATGCTCTATGATGGTACATGAATATACCATCATCCTGGGGGAGGGCTAATGATAGCCGTTTTTCGGCTCTCCATAATTGCTATACTAAGTTACTCCACCCTACCAAAATCACCCAAACACTATGGCTATCCCTACCATTTCACTGCAAATAGGCGTGTGTGAGTTAGGGGGCTTTTCCTATATTTTCTTAAAAAACCCTCAGCTAGCTAGTCACTGGGCTAGGTGAGCCAAAAAAAATAAAAAAAATAAAAAATAAAAGTATATTATGGCCTCTTTGTGTGTAAATATTTCATTGTATATATGGCCTAAATATAGGGATTTTTTATAATTATTTTGGTATTTTATTTAAATATTTCTACTTAGGTGTGTGTTTTATTAAACCTATGTACACCTTCTTTCATCCTCTTACACCATAATTATATTTTTTGCCAATATGTACATACTCTAACCTCATATTTTTCCTTTATACAAATCACTCCCACATTTTCACCCTCACCCTCGTGAAAACAAAAAATTGATTTCTACTCATTGGTTACTTTTATTATATTATTTACTTGCATACCTTTTCCTCTTTCACCCAAAATAATTCAAGGAGGGATCATATCATATGATTCCAATATCTTTCCATATCCATAACTCCTCCATATTTTTATTATTATTTTTACTCATTATTCTAACACCATGTGCTCATTGAGCTAAAGTCCATGAATAGTCCATACACTAGTCCCACCATGTATATATTTCTTTATTCACTAATAATCCTCCTCCATGCATGTGTCAAGGGCAACTTGGATGCTTTGTATTATGATATGACAAAGGAGGGGCTCACTCTTGGATGCATTGTACAAATTCAACAAAGGAGGGGTCCACTAAAAGACTTTTGCAAGCATAAAAACAGGCTTTTTGGTGAGAATTTTGGCACCTATCTCCACTCCGAATTTGGAGCAGTGGTCAAAAGAGAAAATGTAGCCCACGCTTTGAATAATCACCTCAAATTTTTTCATGATTTTTGGAGCTACCAGCGGTGAGCTATGATTTTTTGAGTGGACCCCAGTCTGCCCACTTTTTTCACAAGTAGCCCCTAGTCTTCTCTCACCTCTTTCCACACTTCTACACACACACACACACACACACACACACATTTCTCTCAATCCCTCACTCAAACCTGCACCTTCAATGGTTTCTCTCACCTTCTTCACCATTAACCTCCCCACTTACTTCCATAGCTCTCATATGAGCTCTCCATGTACATACACCATCTCTATGCCTCTCTCTATTATCTCCAAAGTACAATTCCATCTTACTCCTTATATATATACATAAATTCAGCATGTGTACCATGCTTAACCTCTGCAAATCAAAAGATCTCATCAACGGAATTACCATTTTCATCACGATGATCAACCTTGGCAGCGGCGGCGTAAAGAAGCGAAGAAGAAGAAGAAGACCAGCGGTCATTTTTTCCACAATCTACACAAGGGTGAGTTCAAGCTTCTTCAAAGCTTCACCATCTCAATGATTCTCTTTTAATTCACCCCTCTTCCTTCATCAAATCAAATCACTCTACCCATTGTAAATGTAACATTAACTTTCTAGTGATTACTAACGACTAACATGCTAACACAAAATAGCATTGACCTAACCATAAAAGACACCTCACCTCAAGACATGTGTATAGTAACACACACTCTCTCTCTCTCTTTCTCTCTCCTTACTGACTTCCACCTTATTTACCATCAATAATGCTCTCTTTTGAGCCCACACCCATGACTCAAGCAGACAAAGAAGGCCCGCAATGTTTTGATATTCAAAAAATTCATAATCCTGATTTGTTAGCTTGTAAATTAGGATTTCCAATAATCTTTATGAGGGGTCTCCAACCTATAAATAGGCCCCTCTCCTTCTTGTAAAACAACCTCCAACATCTCACATAGCACCCCAACACTCTATGCGTGAGGAGAGACTTAGGTGTAGCAACCACTTGTGAGCTTCACTCTTGGGGTGAGAGAAGCCTTCAAGCTACACATTGCAAGTGAGAGAGCGTGAGTTCCACAAATCTCAAAACCACTATTGTACATGCTCCTTCATCATCAATAAATCGAGGTTTGGTGCATCAAAGGCGTGATTCGACGTTCAAATCTTCGTCCTTCCATTTGTGTAATACGGTTTGGTGAATTCAAGGTGACTTGTGTATTTTGAGTTTTTATCGGTTGATCTTGATTTTAGAAAGTGTTTTAGTGTATTTTTCATTGCCAGTTTTGTGTCCATTGTAAGAGGGTATTGTGGTGAGAGGTCTCCCACACCCTAAGACAGTGTGTGTGTGTTTTGGCAATGATTAGCAATCACTAAGCATTGAGTGAGTTTTGTACAAGTTCTACGATAGCATCATAACGAACCATCTCCATTTGCAAGTCACAAATAAGGTATTACGCAAGATCCTTCCCTCTCTCTCTTCCCTTTGCTCTAGCTCTCTCTGCTCCATTTCATGTGTGTCTTGGTGTGAGGTTGCTTGTGTGTGTTGTGTGGTGCATCTTCTTGGTTGTGCCAAAATCTCTCTTGCGTCCTAGTTCGCATACCATAACTAGGTGGTGCCCCTATCTTGTTTGGGTTTGGCTGTGGGTTTGTTGTTGTGTTGTGCTTGTGGTTGCCCCAGCCCCAATTGAGCAGCACGGGAGCCTTGAGGGGTGTTTAGAGGTCGCCTCTCTTGTTGCCCGCCCCGGACCGCTCCAATTTTGGTGCCCCCACTGAGGACAGACTTGTGTATGTTTTGTGTAGGCTCAACCTTTAGCATAATCAAGTAGCTTGCATGAATCACGAGAATTTGTATGATCCCTTCATTCCCATTGCAAGGCAAAAGGTACACATAATTGTTAGTACTAGGTTGCAATTTCAACGTGTAATTCGTAGAATTTTAGGTCCTCTTAGGTTGGCAGGGATATTGAGGAAATCTACAGGAATAACAACAAGGGGGTGTTAGAGGATGTTGAACTTTCTCGGGAGATCACTGATGTCTGCCGGGCTGCTATTACAGCATTTGTGGAGGAGACAACCAACAAGAAGGGGCAGGTTGTCAATGTGTTTGAGAACTTGGGTTCTCTTTTTGCAGTGCCTAAGAAAGCACCCTGGGTTGCAGTGGTCAAAGAACCAAGTTTAGCAATGCGAGCCGGGAGAAGATGCGGATTGTTTTTGAGTTCCTTGGGGACTGTTTGAAGCAAGTCGTTGCCAACAATGAAGTGGGCAGCTTGAAGGATGCCCTAGAAGGCAAATATGTTGAGCCAGGCCCAGGAGGTGACCCAATCAGGAACCCGAAGGTCTTACCTACAGGAAAGAACATCCATGCCCTTGACCCACAATCGATTCCAACTGTTGCTGCGATGCTGTGTGCAAAGACGGTTGTGGACAGGCTGTTGGAGAGGCAGAGGGTTGAGAATGGAGGTGCCTATCCAGAGACGATAGCTCTTGTTCTGTGGGGTACAGACAATATTAAGACCTATGGAGAATCACTTGCCCAGGTCCTTTGGCTTTTAGGAGTCGAGCCTAGGCCGGATGCCCTTGGCCGTGTCAACAAGGTTGAGCCTGTTTCTTTGGAGCAACTTGGCAGGCCTCGGGTGGATGTTGTTGTCAACTGCTCTGGAGTATTCAGAGACCTCTTCATTAACCAGATGAATTTGTTGGACAGGGCTGTGAAAATGGTAGCCGAACTGGATGAACCAGTGGAGATGAACTTTGTCAGAAAGCATGCTCTTGAGCAATCAGAGAAGCTAGGAATTGCTGTCCGAGATGCCGCCACCAGAATTTTCTCCAATGCATCCGGCTCCTACTCTGCCAACATAAGTTTGGCAGTTGAGAACTCTTCATGGGAGAGTGAACAACAGTTGCAGGAGATGTACCTGAAGCGCAAGTCGTTTGCCTTTGACTCTGATGCGCCTGGAACTGGTATGAAAGAGAAGAGAGAGGTGTTTGAGTTAGCACTGGCTACGGCCGATGCGACATTCCAGAATCTAGATTCGTCAGAGATCTCATTGACTGATGTAAGTCATTATTTCGATTCGGATCCCACCAAGCTTGTTCAGGGACTAAGGAAGGATAAGAAGAAAGTTAGTTCATACATAGCAGACACTACAACAGCAAATGCCCAAGTGAGGAGTCTTTCTGAGACAGTGAGGCTGGATGCTAGAACAAAGATGCTTAATCCCAAGTGGTATGAAGGGATGCTGGAAGGTATGCTATCAACAACACTTACAAAGGATGAAAGAGAGGAGTTCAAATGTGTGCTAAGGAAGTTTCCTAGGCTTTTTGCTAAAGACTACACCGATGTGCGTGGAGTAGATGCTGTTCAACACAAAATTGAGTTGAAGCCAGAGGCCACACCTAAGGCTCAGAAGCTACGAAGGCTAGGAGTCATCAAGGAGCAGGCTTTACTCAAGGAGGTAAGAAAGCTTCTAGCAGCAGGGTTCATTTATCCAGTGGAGAATTCAGAGTGGGTCTCTCCTGTTGTTGTCACTCCTAAGAAGAACGGAAAGTGGAGGGTGTGTGTGGATTACCGTCCACTCAATGAGGCAACAAAAAGAGATCACTTTCCCCTCCCATTTCAGGATGAGATACTAAATGAAGTAGCTGGTCATGAGAAGTACACTGTGTGTGATGGCTACTCAGGCTACTTTCAAATAGGTATCGCATTGGAAGATCAATTGAAAACAACCTTTATCACTCCTTGGGGTTGTTATGCTTTTAGAGTCATGCCATTTGGTCTGACAAATGCTCCTGCAACATTCCAACGTTTCATGAACATGGTGTTTCAAGCATTCTTTGGAAAGTCAATTAGGGTGTTCATTGATGATTTTTGCATTTATAGCTCAGAATCATTGCATCTACAAAGGGTAGAAGAAGGTTTAAAGAAGCTCTACGACATGGGAGGTCAACTCAACCCCGACAAGTGCCACATAGGTGAGGATGAAGTGATCTTGCTCGGTCACAAGGTTTCCTATAAAGGCATTGAGGTGGATCCTTCAAAGGCAAAGGCTCTTATTGAGCTCCCATCACCGAAGAGTCTTAAGGAGGTCATCTCTTTCATTCAGAAGGTGAAGTATATGTCACGCTTCATTCACTTAGCCTCGGAGTTGCTTCATCCTTTGCAAAAGTTGACACAACAAGTAGAATTTGCATGGTCTGATGAGCTTGAAGAGTATTTTTGTAACATTAAAGTCATTTTGTCAGAGCTACCAACACTCATGCCTCCTTGTTGGGAGTACACATTCTTTGTTAGCTCTAGTGTTGGAAGGGAAACAATTGGTGCTGTGTTGCTACAACAAGATCCCCACAGTACAAGGATGCGACCCATCTACTTTGCTAGTAGGGTCATGAATGCTTTGGAGAGAGACTACACAGAAGCAGAACTCATGATGCTTTCTCTCATGTTTGCGGTGAGAAAGTTTAGATCCTACCTACTACCAAAACCTTTTGTAATTCTCACTGCAGAAAATTTGTTCCCTTGGGTGTCATCTCAAATGAATCTTAGTACTAGGATCTCAAAGTGGATTATGGAGTTGCAAGAGTTCCAATACTCTTTCAAGGTAGAAGATAGTGTGCGTGCACAATTGGCAGGGATTCTCACTTATAGGGTACATAAGAAGGAAATTAAGGTGCCTCAAGTAAAGACCCTACCATTGCCACCACCAAAAAGTATTCCCAATGCTTTTACCTTGTTCTTTGATGGAGCTTTTCGACGAGCCACAGGAAAAGCAGGGGGAGGGCTAGTGTTGCTCAACCCAAGTGGAGAGGTGGTCATGAAAGAAAAGTTCAATCTACCAAGTTCAGCTAGCAACAATGAAGCAGAATATGACACTCTACTTCAAGGTTTGAAGATGTGCATTGGCCAAGGGATACAACGCCTCATGGTAAAGGGAGATGCACTTCTCATTGTTAAACAGATTTTAGGCATTTGGGCATGCAAGAATGAGAGCTTACGGACAAAAGTTCATGCCATTCGTAGATTGTTTAATCAATTTGAAGAAGTGCAACTATATCATATTCCTAGGAAACAGAATGAAGATGCTGATTTACTTGCACAACAAGCCGTTGCATGTGTAAAGAAAGAAGTGCAGGTCATCATGGTGGCGGCTGCTGTGAAGCAACTGAGGTACCAGGGATTGGAGTCATTGGCTCCCATCATTGGCTACATTTTGGAGGGTGAGTTTCCACCAGAATTCACAAAAGCTCAGAAGAGGAGACTCATGAAGAAGGCAAGCGTATATCTCTTCCTAGAAGGCTCCCTCTATCAAAAAGGGAAGGATCAAGTATGCAGAAGAGTACCAACTATTGAGGAAATTCCAGCCATTCTAAAAGGTTTGCATGAAGAGGCATGTGGTGGTCATTTTGCCCAAGAATCAACTGTGAAGAAGATTTTGCTTGCGGGGTATGTTTGGCCAAGCTTGCATGTGGATGTTCAACATTGGTGTAAAAGCTGTCACAATTGTCAGATAAATGGAAATAGAAGGTTGGTGCATGGCCCGAGGCAAATAGTGCTTGCAAATGGACCCTTTGAAAAGTGGGGCATTGATGCTATGGGTCCTCTGCCTAGGACAAAAAATGGTAAACTCTACATTCTAGTGGCTGTAGACTATATGACTAGGTGGGTGGAAGCTCAAAGTGTGGCAAGAGTGAATGAGAGGACGGTTAGCAAGTTTGTGTACACTCACATTTGTTGCAGATTTGGCACACCTTTGGAGATTGTTTCTGATAATGGCCCAGGGTTTAGGAAGGGCTTGCTCACAGAAGTTTGTGAAGAGCTTCACATTCTACATCGTCATAGCACACCATACTACCCACAGTCAAATGGTTTGGTGGAGAAGGCTAATGGTGTCATTGCAGGAATCATTAGAAAGATGGTGCAAAACAAGACAAAATTATGGGATGACTTCTTGGATGGTGCCTTGTGGGCATATCGAACCACATATAGGGAAGCCACGGAGTTCACACCATTTCACTTGGTCTATGGTCAAGAGGCTTTGCAGCCTATCGAGCTCAACATTCCAACAATGCGACTTCATGGCAAAGGAGCACAAGATGATCAAGAGGTATGGATGGATCGACTTCTTACGTTAGTGGAGCTTGAGTGGAAAAGAGAAGCAGCATACGAGTGCTACAAGAGGAAATCCACACAAGCGAAAGAATCGCACGACAAGAAACTGAAGGACAAGGGCATCAAGGAAGGAGAGCTTGTGCTAAGGTATGACAATCGACTTGACAATCGTTTTGATGCCAAGTTTGAAACTAGATGGCAAGGGCCATACATAGTCAAGAAGGCTTTCAATTCTAGTTACTATCAGCTTATGGACTTGAATGGTAAAGAGCACTCCAGGAAGGTAAACGGGTATCGCTTGAAGCCCTATTTGAGTCGCCTTCTACCAAAGGATCTACCAAAGATCTGTCCAAAGGCCTCTGTCTCATGTAAGTATTGTTACATGAAGCATGAGTGTAACTCCAGCCAAAATTCTGAGGGGCCAAACAATGAAGATCTCGTCAAGGACTCTAAAGCACTCTCTTTGGAAAAGATGCTCTATGATGGTACATGAATATACCATCATCCTGGGGGAGGGCTAATGATAGCCGTTTTTCGGCTCTCCATAATTGCTATACTAAGTTACTCCACCCTACCAAAATCACCCAAACACTATGGCTATCCCTACCATTTCACTGCAAATAGGCGTGTGTGAGTTAGGGGGCTTTTCCTATATTTTCTTAAAAAACCCTCAGCTAGCTAGTCACTGGGCTAGGTGAGCCAAAAAAAATAAAAAAAATAAAAAATAAAAGTATATTATGGCCTCTTTGTGTGTAAATATTTCATTGTATATATGGCCTAAATATAGGGATTTTTTATAATTATTTTGGTATTTTATTTAAATATTTCTACTTAGGTGTGTGTTTTATTAAACCTATGTACACCTTCTTTCATCCTCTTACACCATAATTATATTTTTTGCCAATATGTACATACTCTAACCTCATATTTTTCCTTTATACAAATCACTCCCACATTTTCACCCTCACCCTCGTGAAAACAAAAAATTGATTTCTACTCATTGGTTACTTTTATTATATTATTTACTTGCATACCTTTTCCTCTTTCACCCAAAATAATTCAAGGAGGGATCATATCATATGATTCCAATATCTTTCCATATCCATAACTCCTCCATATTTTTATTATTATTTTTACTCATTATTCTAACACCATGTGCTCATTGAGCTAAAGTCCATGAATAGTCCATACACTAGTCCCACCATGTATATATTTCTTTATTCACTAATAATCCTCCTCCATGCATGTGTCAAGGGCAACTTGGATGCTTTGTATTATGATATGACAAAGGAGGGGCTCACTCTTGGATGCATTGTACAAATTCAACAAAGGAGGGGTCCACTAAAAGACTTTTGCAAGCATAAAAACAGGCTTTTTGGTGAGAATTTTGGCACCTATCTCCACTCCGAATTTGGAGCAGTGGTCAAAAGAGAAAATGTAGCCCACGCTTTGAATAATCACCTCAAATTTTTTCATGATTTTTGGAGCTACCAGCGGTGAGCTATGATTTTTTGAGTGGACCCCAGTCTGCCCACTTTTTTCACAAGTAGCCCCTAGTCTTCTCTCACCTCTTTCCACACTTCTACACACACACACACACACACACACACACATTTCTCTCAATCCCTCACTCAAACCTGCACCTTCAATGGTTTCTCTCACCTTCTTCACCATTAACCTCCCCACTTACTTCCATAGCTCTCATATGAGCTCTCCATGTACATACACCATCTCTATGCCTCTCTCTATTATCTCCAAAGTACAATTCCATCTTACTCCTTATATATATACATAAATTCAGCATGTGTACCATGCTTAACCTCTGCAAATCAAAAGATCTCATCAACGGAATTACCATTTTCATCACGATGATCAACCTTGGCAGCGGCGGCGTAAAGAAGCGAAGAAGAAGAAGAAGACCAGCGGTCATTTTTTCCACAATCTACACAAGGGTGAGTTCAAGCTTCTTCAAAGCTTCACCATCTCAATGATTCTCTTTTAATTCACCCCTCTTCCTTCATCAAATCAAATCACTCTACCCATTGTAAATGTAACATTAACTTTCTAGTGATTACTAACGACTAACATGCTAACACAAAATAGCATTGACCTAACCATAAAAGACACCTCACCTCAAGACATGTGTATAGTAACACACACACTCTCTCTCTCTCTTTCTCTCTCCTTACTGACTTCCACCTTATTTACCATCAATAATGCTCTCTTTTGAGCCCACACCCATGACTCAAGCAGACAAAGAAGGCCCGCAATGTTTTGATATTCAAAAAATTCATAATCCTGATTTGTTAGCTTGTAAATTAGGATTTCCAATAATCTTTATGAGGGGTCTCCAACCTATAAATAGGCCCCTCTCCTTCTTGTAAAACAACCTCCAACATCTCACATAGCACCCCAACACTCTATGCGTGAGGAGAGACTTAGGTGTAGCAACCACTTGTGAGCTTCACTCTTGGGGTGAGAGAAGCCTTCAAGCTACACATTGCAAGTGAGAGAGCGTGAGTTCCACAAATCTCAAAACCACTATTGTACATGCTCCTTCATCATCAATAAATCGAGGTTTGGTGCATCAAAGGCGTGATTCGACGTTCAAATCTTCGTCCTTCCATTTGTGTAATACGGTTTGGTGAATTCAAGGTGACTTGTGTATTTTGAGTTTTTATCGGTTGATCTTGATTTTAGAAAGTGTTTTAGTGTGTTTTTCATTGCCAGTTTTGTGTCCATTGTAAGAGGGTATTGTGGTGAGAGGTCTCCCACACCCTAAGACAGTGTGTGTGTGTTTTGGCAATGATCAGCAATCACTAAGCATTGAGTGAGTTTTGTACAAGTTCTACGATAGCATCATAACGAACCATCTCCATTTGCAAGTCACAAATAAGGTATTACGCAAGATCCTTCCCTCTCTCTCTTCCCTTTGCTCTAGCTCTCTCTGCTCCATTTCATGTGTGTCTTGGTGTGAGGTTGCTTGTGTGTGTTGTGTGGTGCATCTTCTTGGTTGTGCCAAAATCTCTCTTGCGTCCTAGTTCGCATACCATAACTAGGTGGTGCCCCTATCTTGTTTGGGTTTGGCTGTGGGTTTGTTGTTGTGTTGTGCTTGTGGTTGCCCCAGCCCCAATTGAGCAGCACGGGAGCCTTGAGGGGTGTTTAGAGGTCGCCTCTCTTGTTGCCCGCCCCGGACCGCTCCAATATCAAACATGAAACCTACCAGAACCTGTAGGTGTAGAAAGACCACAACCAGTAGTCGGCATAAGATACACACCAACAGTAACTGAATCAGAAGAGAAGGCTTTGGTGCCTATGCATGCATACTATGAAGATCCCAATGGATATGCAGCAAACTCTGTCTATTATCCATCGGAAGAACCCTCCACACCAAAACCATGGAGCATGATAGGAAATACAGGACCACCAACTGCTGCACAGGCAGCGAGAGAAGGAAGATATAGCTTGGATGAATGGACACTGTTGTTCATAGCCAACGGAGGCATGAGCGGGCAAAGACTTGCACACCAACAAAGAGGAGCTCAAGGAGCACCTCAACAGCCTAAGGGACCATGCTACAAGTGTGGTGGAGACCATTGGCTGAGGGACTGTCCTCATGATGAAATCATTAGGGTCAACGCATATTGCACCGAGTGTGGAATTACTCACTTGATTCGTGATTGCCCTAAGAACCTAAGCAAAGGAGCAAAAACTACTTTGAATATGCTGCGAGCACTGCCTTCCAGTGGAGGGTCAGAAAACGAAACTCCGATTCCTGTTAAGGTCTTGACGAGAGCCCAAACAAGGAAAAATGACAATCAACCCAAGAGTAACGATGAAAATCAAGAGGAAATCAAGACTGACAAGTCTAGCGTCAGTCCTGATAATCCTTGGAAAGAACGAAGAGCAAAAATGAAAGCTAGACGTGAGCGAAAATAGAAAGCTGTAGAAGCCGAGCTAACAATGGCTCGAGAGCAACTTAAACAGCAAAGAGAGTCTGACTCTCTAAAATCAACGGAAGGACCAAGAAGCGCAAGCTCAGGAGGGTCTGTATTGGTAGATAAGGTCAATGAACCCTTAGATGCAATCTTGCAAGCATATGAAGCAAGATTGAAGAACAGACAGACTCTAGAGCAAAGGTGGATGACATATCCATATCCAGAGATAGAAAAACAGAGACTAGAGATGTGCAAGCAGCTGATTGAAACTGTAGAAGCTTTACTAGAGCCTCCACCTATGGAAGTGAGAGATAGAATAATCAAACCACCAAACAATGAAACACCTATCAAAACTGAACAAAGGGCACCTGACAAGATAGAAAACGTTAAATCCTTGCCTGATGTAGAGGATGCAAGAATCGTGCCTAATAGCACTGATGAATCACTCAAAGATTTGCCACCATATACACCTATTGTGGAAGAAAATTGGCATGAAGAGCTATGGGAAACGGTGAGAAAAACTCAAGAGAAATATGAGACAAAAACAGTCGAGTCAGCGCCTTTCTCAGAGTTGAACTTGAATAAGCCTCCATGGGATTTAGATGCTAAATCATTTCAAGGGGATAATGATTCAGTTGCATCCGAAGATAGTAGACCAGCATTACTCAGAACTCTGCCGCCATACATGGGAGACTATGAGGCAAGGTCGGAAATTCGAAGGGTACCTTCTCAAAGAATAGGAGGGTCAAATCAATTGGACACTAAAATCTTGACGAACTTGTTGACCACTCCGGTCAAGTGTACAATCACGTTGGAAGAATTGTTAAAAATTAGGCCAAGCATGTGGATGGAAGTGGGCAAATGTCTTGAAAAATTTGGTATAAGGACGCCTCTTAAGTTCTTCGAAACTGAGCTTAATGACACAAAACCGAAGAGAGTCAACACTAGACCAGTGCCGCTCAACAAGGTCGGAGAGTATTGTGAGGGTGAATACGGCAACACTACTCTACCAGTTGAGTATAACGGCATAGAGACTAAGGCCATACTTGATAGCGGAGCTGGCATTGCCATTGCGACCAAAGTGCTATGGGAAAAATGGGGAAAACTGGCAATACGAACAACTAGAATGAAATTGCAACTAGCGGATGGGCACATAGAAAGGCCTATAGGATTGCTTGAGGCAATTGTGGTATCTTCATGTGGCATAGAGTACGAACATACATTTTCCATAGTAGATTTCGGCAAGAAGAACAATTATGAAATTATCCTTGGTAGGCCGTTCATGAGGCAACTCAAGATGGTGCAGGACTGGGGGTATGATTATTTGTATCTAAGACATGATGAAACCACTACACGTGTAAATATGAAAAATCATAGCTACCATGATGTCACGAGAACACCTATGGAAGAATTTGACTCAACCACCATTAGTGGATCAGAAGTCCCAGCGTGGCTCTGTAAGAAAAAGGAGATATGGATGTGCGGAGCATCTCAATGTAGTGAATTTGACCACAATGAAAGGACACTAGAGAGGGTCTTGGAAGATGATGCCTATATACGAGAACTCTTTCCTGAAGAGAAGCTCGAACCCCTAGAATGGTCTCAAATTTTGGCTACACTGGATGTATGCGTCAATGAAGTCACTCCCACCAAATTTTGTGACAAGAATGGCTACGATATCGTACCATACTACAAAATTGTGGAGGAAGACGAGAACTAAGGAGACACTGAGAATACGAGGATCAATAAAACGGAAACGAAACTTGAGATTAAGATAGTGGGCTATGTGGACATCCCCACTAAAGAAATCGAGTAGGATGGAGAAGAATTTTATGATTCTTCTGATCAATGTGAAAACAAAGATAATGTGGATGACGAGAAGTCAGAAAATACGGAGGAAGACGACCATCAGGATCAAGACAATGACGTCTTCTACAACTTCCCAAACCAAAGTGTGAGACGCCAAAAAAGATACAAGAGTAGGCGACACCATAACAGTCTACCAACTAGGCTGAGACCTATGCCTGAGTTCAGGGGTAAGATACATTTCCTTATGAACATTCATGCTGTTGATTGTGCTAAGGACAAAGTGTCAGGAAGATTTCTTACGGTTGCTGAAGACTTAGGTTTTAAGTCAAGACTGTTGAAACTTAAGAAAACCAGCAAAGGAAAAAAAAGAGTTGCAACAGAAAAATTGGATGTCTCTGGCGATCCAATTATAACGAAAGTTGAGCGGAAAAAGAGATACAATGATTTGAAACAAAAGCTGAAAAATGTATGGACAACTGAAATGGAAAGTAGCGATGGAACGAACGCTAGTGATGGGAGTAAAAAGATAGATGTACCTCCTCACTATTGTAAGTACACCATTCAGGAAAGAAAATTGGTGGTTTAGCAACCAATGAGAGAGCCTAAATCAAACAAGTCCTACGATGGGCCAGAGAACGCCAAGAAAATAGACCTAGCAGAGCCGGGAGAAAGTCCTCGACCTGCTTACATTGCCACAGATCTAAGCCGGGAAGAAGAGGACTTATTGATCAAAACGCTTAAAGAATTTTGTGATGTATTTGCCTAGATGATCTGAAGGGGGTGGATCCTAACATTTGTGAACATTCAATCCCTCTGAGTCTGATGCAAAGCCAAGCAAACAACGTCCATACACGTACAATGAGACATTCTCAAAAAGGATCAAGGAAGAGATAGACAAACTTATGGAGGCTGAATTTATTCATAAGATAGAGCACACGGACTGGGTGTCGCCGATAGTGGTGGTACCTAAGAAAAATGGGAAATTTCGAGTGTGTGTGAATCTCAAGAAGGTAAACGCAGCAACAATAAGGGACAACTATCCTCTTCCTATCACGGAACACATCCTGGAACGAGTAGCAGGCAAGCAAGCCTATAGCTTTATGGACGGATTCTCTAGTTATAACCAATTGGGGGTCAAACTAGAAGATCAATACAAAACAGTGTTTGCGACAGAGTGGGGCATATATGCGTTTAGGGTAATGCCATTTGGCTTGACCAATGCTCCAGCCACATTTCAGAGATTAATGACACATGCTTTTAAAGAATACTTGCGAATATTCTTGGATATTTACATGGATGACTTGTGTGTCTATTCCCTATTGAGAGAAGACCATATAGATCATCTTAGAAAGGTATTCAAAAAATGCAGAACGTATAGGATTTGCCTCAACCCAGAAAAATGTGTATTCATGGTACGGCAAGGTAAAATCCTAGGTCACATTGTTTCGGCTAATGGAATTACCACTAATGAAGACAAGGTAAAGGTGATCATAGAATTGCCAAGACCAAACACTGTACAAGAGGTACAATCATTTATGGGACATTGTGGATACTATCGACGTTTTATCTACATGTACGGTGTAATAGCAAAACCCTTGTATAGTCTAATCACGATCTTCATATGGACCAACGAATGTGAGGAGTCATTCCAGAAACTAAAAGATGCACTGGTATCTGCACCAATTCTAAAAGCACTAGATTGGTCAAAGATCTTCCATGTACATGTAGATGCTTCGGCATTTGCAATAGGCTATATATTAGCACAACCGGAGTAGGGTAATACAAATTTTCCCATTAGTTATGCTAGTAGACAACTCAACAGTGCAGAGAAGAATTATACCACCACTGAAAGAGAAGGATTGGGTATGATATGTGCGGTAAAGAAATTTCGGTATTACTTACTTGCGAACAAATTCACATTTTTTGTGGATCATCAGGCACTCTTGTACTTAGTAAACAAACCTTGTAACACGGGACGAATTGTCAGATGGTTCATTGTGTTGCTGGAGTTTGATTTTATGGTAGTAGTTAAGAAAGGAAAAACTCATCAAAGATCAGACCACCTTTCTCGATTACTACATGGCGAAAAAGCTACTGGGGTAGATTATGATCTCCCAGACGCATACCTGTTTAATATAGAGATGGTGACGAAATGGTTAGAGCAAATTATTCCGTTGTTGACATATGGAATGAATCTTGACGACAGACACACGGTGGAAGACGTTAGACAAGCACAAAATTACACAATGCTTGCGGGAAGAATGTACCATCATGGAAACGATGGGATTCTAAGGTTGTGTATAGGCCTAGAGGAGTACGACGTGTATCTAGAGGAGGCCCATACACAAACAGGGGGATTCCATCGAGGAAATCAAATGTTCTATGAACAATTAAGAAGACTTGGAGTGTATTGGCCAGTAATGGCACGCGATGTAGCTAATTACATCAAGAAATGCAACTTTTGCACATCCAATACCACTGTGGATTATGCCACATTATACCAAGTGACAGTAGCACCTGCATGGAGTCATGCTATTGTGGAATATTTGACTAATAAGGAGTTTCCAGGAGATTGGTCTAAAGCCAGACAAAAGGCTTTACAAATTGAACCGAATAGGTATACCCTCATTAGTGACCAATTGTATAAAAGAGGAACGAATGACCAATTGAGATTAGTTCCTCATGAAAATGACTACTTTCCATTATTGGAACAAGCTCATGCAGGCATAGCAGGAGGTCATTTTTCAGCAGAGAGAACCGTAAAAATCATTATGGTTGCAGGCATATGGTGGCCGACCATGATTCAAGATGCAGCAGAATTCGCAAAAAGGTGTGATGAATTTCAACGCACTAAGGTACCAATTAAAAGAGACGAAATGCCTTTAAGACCAATGGTAAGTGCTCGAGCATTCGCTAAATGGAGATTGGACTTTGTTGGTCCTATTACTCCACCAGCGTATCGTTCACAAGCACAATATATCATAGTGGCCACGGATTACATGACCAAATGGGTGGAAGCAAAAGCCACAACGAAAGTAGACGCTAGAACCATGGCACAATTCTTATATGAATATGTGTTTACACATTATGGCCTTCCAATCGAGCTAGTGAGTGATAGAGGGACACACTTTGTAAATGAAGTTATCCAACATCTCTTAAATGAGTTTATGGTAATTCATCGTAAATCTGCACCCTACCATCCACAAGCCAATGGTCAAGCAGAAGCGACCAACAAAATATTGTGCACAGTTCTTACAAAACTGGTTAGTGAAACAAGAATGAACTGGGATCAAATGCTATATTCAACATTGTGGGCTTATTGAGTTGCATATAAAACAACACTCAATGCTACACCATTTAATATGGTATATGGGTTAAATGCAATATTGCCTATTGAATTTTTGATTCCCACACTAAGGGTAGCCAAACAGTTGGACTGGACGGGGCATGAGCTTTTAGAACGGTTAGAGGACCTTGAAAAATTAGATGAGTTACGACTCAATGCTGTAGCAGCCATATATGCAAAAAAAAGACAATAGAAAGAGTTTTTCGACAAACATGTCAAAAACAAGGACTTTAAAACGGGTGACTATGTCTTAGTATACACCCTTAAACAACATGCCAAGAAGCTAGAGAAGCATGTCAAAAAGTGACTACTCATCAGTTGGATGCCCGGTCAATGAGTTATAACCGATGAAGTTTGGTCCAATTAGCGGCAATGCAATGCAAGATGGTTTTTTCATTTTTTGGTTGCATCAAAAGGCGGGTACAAGAAGATCAAAATGTGGCAAGGTCTATGTGAATGGTAGCCAAGGACTGGGTCTACAACCATGGCTTGATGGCTCTCAACAACTTGATCAGTAAATGCAAGGCTGGGAAGAAAGGCCAAAAAAAAGGTTTTCTTTTAATGCGTTTGTGGTAATTCTTGAGAAGCTTTTGAAGGCCATAGGGGGTCAATTGCTCTGGAGCTGCCACGTGACACATGCAGTGAACCCACATCCAAAGAGGAGGACTGAGCCCCTGGGATATTTTTACAGGACCATGGACTCACTGAAGGCATCACAAGGCAATGAGGACCCCCTTGGAGCCCAACGAGCTCAAGGCTATGATGATGAGTGGATGGCACTACCAGTGGTGGCTTGCGATGCTCGCTGGTGCTATTGGGAGTTGTTGATGTTGATAATGCTACTATCTGGTGCTTGTGCTATAGTGCTAACATGGAAGTCTAGCAAGGTGGGGTTTTTGCGGGCCCAATGGGTGCCCATTCTTTTATTGAGGAAGGTTTGACCCCAATGGCCGTGACAACCAAAATGGGGCCCTTGAGGTGCTTCACATGCAAGTGGGAGGTGAGGATGTTGCTGAGGTGTTACCACCCTTTCATGTATGCTAAAAATTCAAGGCCAAGTGGATGTAATGTGGGTCAAATGTTAAAATGAGCTCCTTGAGCGCGGCAGGAGCAAGGAAAAAGCCTTGTTTGTTTTTTTTTTTTGAAAAGGGAGCTCCATATAAGAGTGATTTTTTTGTAAAGGTGGGTTTTGTTTGAAGAAGGGGCTTTTGGAAGCCGTTGTTTGGAGAGCCTTCTTGTTGGGGAGCCTTTTGGAGGTGAAAAAGAAGCAATGCAGGAAGAGTGTGCCTTGCATAGTTTGATGGTGGTCTTGTAAACAAGTTTTTTGAATGCAAAGCTTTCCAGTGCTCCCTTTTTGGTGTTGGTTCCCCGCTTCCCTTTCTTGTTTCTGTTGTGCTTTTCTTAGTGTTGCGGGTGTCGGTGTGATTGAGTGCAACCCCGAACCGAGGTCCGTGTATGCAAAGTAACAAAGAGAAAGAGAGAGAGAGAGAGAGAGAGAGAGAGAGAGAGAGAGAGAGAGAGAGAGAGAGAGAGAGAGAGAGAGAGAGAGAGAGAGAGAGAGAGAGAGAGAGAGAGAGAGAGAGAGAGAGAGAGAGAGGCTTGAGTGTGTTAACGATGTAGAATAAAGGTGTTGGGTGTGTGATATATCCTGGAACATCTATGTGTGTGCATTTGTGTTTCAAAATGAGCATGGCAACACAATGCAGCTTGCTGTTGTGTTTTTTCTTTCAGGTGAGGCCACTTCCTCACTCATCAATCATAACAAGAATCATTGGTTGCAACGTGTTTTGTAATTTTATGGTTTTCCTCTTCAATAGATTCAAAGTAAAAGTTTCACATGGATGCATGATTTACATTAGAAAGTTACCACCACTATTTGATTTAGAAAGTTATAACTAGTCTACTTGATTGATTAGCTCCTTTAAAGAATAGACTAGTATATGATTTTCTCAGACATACTTAAAAATGAAGTTTAACTGCCTATATTCAAGTATAACTTTTACACAAAATGGACATACAAAATTGTTGCTTCTCACTTATGCTCTATTGAGGCTTATCACATCTAGCCAAAAAGAGATTATTGTTGTACAAGTTCTGGTTATGGATCATGATGAAAATTGGGTGATGTTAGTGTGTTTAAAGCTTTTGTGCATGAAGAGGACAAGAAAGAGTTTCAACTGATAGATTGTGGGAGAAGAGATGTACTACTTCTAGATTAAAGGTTAAATATTAAAGTAGTATTTCAAGTACATAACCGCCAATTCAATACAAGTAGTTGATGGATGCCTAAAATGTCAACATGTAAGACTCTAACATGCAACACCATAAACCCAGTTTATGATATTGTTCTTTGTCGAGATCTTCTAAGATTTTCCAAGCACGTCTTCTTTGCAAATGCTTGGTGTGGTTGATCCTTGTGGAGGGGTTTGAGGAAGAGACCTTCAAAAGAGCCCTTCTCCCAAAGTAAAGATTCTCAAAATTTTGTCGTTGTAAGTCCCTTTGAAGAGTGTGTGTGCATTTTAGTGTCAAAATGAGCATGTGCAAGTGAGATTGTGTGGATTTTGAAGGTGATTCCTAGTGGATTCGGGTGTTTCATGTATCCTGGGGCTATAGACAGGTAGTTTGTTGTGTTTCGCGTGTGTACCCCTTCCCCCTTTCCATCTTCTGGTGCCCCCTCTGAGGAGCACATTGATGCTCTTCATTGAACTTGAAGACAATGTTTTGTTGGTGTTGGAAATGGGAGATTTAAAGAGCAGGTTTAACTAACAATGGCATGGTTGGGGTTTCCAAACTTCAAAGGTTTCAAGACACGGAGGTGTGGGTACAAGACTACGGCTAGTTCCTGTTGGAAAGCGTCTTATCAAGAGAAGTGGGAGTGGCCCAAGATTTCCCACTCCTGGTTCATGGAAGAGCAAAGCTAGGCTATGATGGTCTGTGCAATGAAGAAAAGACAGGTCAAGAAGCTTTGGAAATTGCATTTCAATGCAGGTTCATGTCCAGTGCATAACTTGATGAGGTGAAGCGAAATCTGGATGGTTTGAGGGAGAGCCTGGATGGTGATTTCCAAATGTTCAAGTGGGAGTTCAGGGCTTTTTAGGGTCAGCTCATAAAGGTACTGTTGCTGAGGATGTTGATTTTTTGAAGTTAAGAAAATTTATGGAGTGCATACATGTGGATGTTCGTGACAAAGTGGAGGTCGATGGGCCGATATCGTATGTGGAGGTGGTGGCCTTTGCAAGTGGTTGCACAAAGAAGGGTTTGAAGAAGCGTCAAACCAGACAAGTATGGTCTAGTCAAATGGTGTTGAAGCCATCCAAAATGGTGGAAACAAAGACAAAGTGGAGGCTAGAGGATTTTCATGTAAAAGAAGACCCGAAGGTGCTATAAATGCAAAGAGACGGGGTGGTTCTTATGACCAAAATTCTAGGTAGTAAAGATCCATTTGTTGAAGAGCTGTCAATAGTTCCAAACCAAAGAGATGGTTTGGTAGGTGCAACGGTGGATAGTCAAATTTTTGGGAGTGTGCTCATGGTCGGCATGTGAGCTTTGCTGATGAGATTGAAGTCATAGAGATAAATAAGATTCTAGATCTTGAGATAGAAGGGGAGCACAAGCCAAGGTGCAATAGCTCTTTGGATAGGGATACAAGATGGGAGATGGATTCAACCTACTCGAGGTATGAAGAGTTTGACCTTATGCATGTGAGTGTAGATGTAGTGGATGTATGTGAAGAGCAGGTCAAAGGGCAAGTAGGTATGCTAGATAGTAGCCAAGGAGGAGAGTTTGGGCCTACCAATAAGGGCATGCAAGGAAATGAAGATGAGGTGCAAGGTGATGGTGCATGACATATGCCTATGGATTGTAGGGAGGATACTGTGGACATTGGCTCTATTGATTATGTATGTTTTGATGACGCGGTTGATTGGGGATGGTTCAATGACATGATGGCAAACATGGAGGGTTAATCACAGGTGCTTGTTGAGAAGGGTTTAGCCAGGATGTAGGTTAAAGGTGGCCTTGTGCTTTGTCCGCCACTAGATGAGGAGAAGCTTGAAGAGTAGGTATAGGCGGCTGATCTACAAGAGGAGATGATAGACCTCTATGAGATGGATGGTGCAAAAGAGCTTGAGATGCTGAAACTAAGGATGTTGGAGGTATGGAATTGAATGTAGAGTTGATGGTGACCATGGTGCCTATGTTGGAGGAGTTTCCAGTTAAGCGATGTGGTCCTTTTATGCATGAAGTAGGATCCAATGATGTGGCCTTGTTCGAGCTATCAAAGGAGGCATGCAACATGGTTGACACGTATGTTGATGGGTGCAGTTATGCAATAGGTGATCCATTGGGTTACGGCCTCCCTTGATGGCGTTCTAATATGTAAACAAGAGGAAGGGCCATGAATGCTAGAGGTAGATGAAATGTATGTATAGCAGGTGGGAGTGCATGATGGCACTCCATTTGAAGCAAGTAGTGCACCAATGGGAGACCAATGGATGCTCAAAGAAATGGAAGTGAAGGTATGCTATGGAAACCCTATATGTACGGATGGTTGTGTGCTTGGATTTTGCACTATGTGGTAGTGCTGTAGGTGGGTGGATGTTCTCAATGCCAGGTGTTTGATTCATGTGGATGCTAGTAGATAATGCAGGGGGTTAGGAAACCCACCTAAAGAGGAAAAAGTGTAGGGGAGATGAAGTCTTTTGTACATACTGTATATATGGTTTTGGTTTTTTTAGTTTGCTTGAATTCTAGTAGAGTGTTGAAGGTTTCTACTTCAATACAGTTACTTTTGGTTGAGCATAAATGTTCAACTAGGGGGTGGGCAATGATGGTGCAACCAAAGTTGGTCAATGTTGAAAGGTGTGTTGTGTAGTGCTATGGGTGCTGACATGTGCATGTTAAAGGGCTAAAGCAGGTGAAAGGATCCTGGGCAGACAGGTAGCAAGGGGAATGTATGCTGATGAGGTTTTGTAAGCTAGATGGGCTCCAAAGTGGTCTAGATGGGATGGCAGGTAAATATGTTCATAGGGTTGGTTTTTTTACTTGGGATGGTAGAGCTTGAGATGTTGAGTCAGTTGGTCCAAACGGCTCATCAATGGAGCCACGGTGTGAAAGACATTAAAGTTTAAAGTTAGAAGGTTGTGTAGATTTTTGACGGGCATGGTAGACATGGACAAATGGCCAGAGCTGGTGTTAGTAGATAGGGTTGAAGATCTCTAGTTGTAGAGCATGCTGGTCTTCTCGGATTGTCAATTGGGTCCCAGCTGAGTAAGTTATGGGCAGTTGAATGTTTGTCAGGGGTCAGTTATTGGCCAACTTGCCTACTTTTGGAAATGTGCCATTAGCTATTTTGGAAAGCTTAACAAGGTTTTCGGGGCTAGTGCTCAGCATGAGGAGTTAGCCAAAAGTGAATTCCCGTTAGTTGGATGCCTGATCAATGAGTTATGACCTAATGAATTTTGGTCCAGTTAGCAGCAATGCAATATATCTCTTACACATATGCTCTCAAATAGAGAATAAACACTCACTCCATGAGCAGACTCAGCAAGAACACACACAAATAAATTCAGAGTCAGCAAACCGAACATAGATAAAGATCATGAAAGAGCGAAGACCACCATGGCTAAAGCTTCTCATTCATAGAACTCGTGAAAAATAAAACTGCAAGATGATAACGATAAGTATCCAACAAGATCTTCTTGGCATAACAAATCTGAGTCAGCAAGAATCCAACTTGTAATATCCAAGTAAGCAGCATTTTGACCTAGCAGAATTTTGACTAAGCAATATTCGGATTGAGCATTATTCAGACTAGGAAATACCCCTTTAAACACCTAGCACACCCCAATGGTGGATTTCCAAGAAATCCAATCGGACTTACATATCCCTTAATCAAAATATAGAATTCTCAAAATGAATAAAAAAGATACATAATTTGCTCCATCTAAATATACCTAACCTACACTTCTTTTTCCAAAGCTTCAAGAATAGGATCACAACCTTCAAAATCAGGCGTAAATACTCAACTTAACTAGAATTATCCACCATTGGTATTGTAGGCTCAGTTAGCACTGTTTTAGCGAGTGTGTTTTTTTTGCGAGATTCCAATTTCAAGCTTTTTCAATGAAAACGAATTTTGCAAGATTTTTGACGTTAAATTTGGAGCCTTTTCTAACAACACCAAAAAATTTGACCAAAAAGATAGCCATTGCTCATATGATACACACCGAAAAATGTGCATAAGCTCCCAAAAGTCCTAACTTTGAGCTTGAACATCTGTCAAGATCTGAACCATACAACATACATCTATAACGAGAGGGGATTCAAAAAAAACTTCAAAGGGTGAGGAGAACTAATTCTATAGCTCATACATAAGAGATGACTCATTCTATACATATCTCTAGACCACTTTTTTTTCCACAGGTTCACTACACTATAGGGTGTATCTTGTGTGTTTGCCCCAATCTTGCGTGTTTACGTGTGTATCTTGCATGTTTACCCATGCTAAACATGTCTGAAAAAATGATCATGAAAGAATGCATAATTGTATCTTATTTCACCCAAACCCTGTGTGTCCTAGAAGGCTATAGGTGCATTGGTTGTTTGCACCATCTTCATAATAATTGCATCTTCTGCTTCATATGTGTCACCTATTTAAATTTATTGGATTTGAATTCTTGGAACATGGAGTAGCATAGAAAGAATCATCTTCCATTGTTTCTAAAGTATCAGACACATAAACTTAGTGTTCTGAATGCAAAATGTGGTAAGTAGAGGATAATGTACGATCAAGGAAGTAATGCTTCTGGTCTTCATGATTCAATCTTGGCAACACATTGACTTTGGTCACACACCCTTTTGTTTGTATGATTGCTTGCAACCCTTGAAATTTGATGGAAGGAGGTAATAGGTTTTGTATAAAATATTCACTAAGGAGACTCTCTCCATGCCTTGAAACATTATGTTCAGTGGGAGCACCATTTATCACCCATGAAAGCAGGGGTGAACTTGTCATGTTTGAAGAAGACATGGAGAAGAAAAGCTTGAACCAGAGAAAGTAAAAAAGTTGAGACAATAGAGAGTAAGACATATTTAGGAATTCAGGGAATTATTCAAGTCCCACTTTTCATAATATTTCTCAAAAACTCAGTATTTTTTTGTAGTTTCAACTATCATCTATTTGTGGGCACACTAAATTTAATTCCTTTTTTTACTTCGTTAGCATAGTGGAGATTTTCAGATTTCTCTCCTCTCATTCACCCACGTGGCAGCTATTTACAGCGCTAAAAAAAAAGTTGCGCCGTCAAAAGCTAACGAAGTAATAATAAAAACAGCTACATCGACTACGCTCTCCATAGGCAGGTTGGCACTCCGCAGGATTGAGAACAGGCTCATTGTCGCTTCACAGTTGCTATCGCTTCACAGTTCGCAGCTAGGCTCAGGTTCTCTCTCTCTCTCTCTCTCTCTCTCTCTCCTCTCCTCTCCCTTATCCACAATTTTACAGAGGACCATGGGTCTCACGTTCTTTGCTACCAGCTTTGTCTGATGGTTGTCCTCCTCGGCGGCGGCCTCACCATGCGTTTGTTTACTCACCACTTTATTCCTTGTTTTCAATCGGTTGAAAAGGCCTCAGGTTCTCTCTCTCTCTCTCTCTCTCTCTCTCTATACTTGCCTCCCAACTTTGTGTTGGCTACACACACACACACACACACACACACATTTCTCTCAATCCCTCACTCAAACCTGCACCTTCAATGGTTTCTCTCACCTTCTTCACCATTAACCTCCCCACTTACTTCCATAGCTCTCATATGAGCTCTCCATGTACATACACCATCTCTATGCCTCTCTCTATTATCTCCAAAGTACAATTCCATCTTACTCCTTATATATATACATAAATTCAGCATGTGTACCATGCTTAACCTCTGCAAATCAAAAGATCTCATCAACGGAATTACCATTTTCATCACGATGATCAACCTTGGCAGCGGCGGCGTAAAGAAGCGAAGAAGAAGAAGAAGACCAGCGGTCATTTTTTCCACAATCTACACAAGGGTGAGTTCAAGCTTCTTCAAAGCTTCACCATCTCAATGATTCTCTTTTAATTCACCCCTCTTCCTTCATCAAATCAAATCACTCTACCCATTGTAAATGTAACATTAACTTTCTAGTGATTACTAACGACTAACATGCTAACACAAAATAGCATTGACCTAACCATAAAAGACACCTCACCTCAAGACATGTGTATAGTAACACACACTCTCTCTCTCTCTTTCTCTCTCCTTACTGACTTCCACCTTATTTACCATCAATAATGCTCTCTTTTGAGCCCACACCCATGACTCAAGCAGACAAAGAAGGCCCGCAATGTTTTGATATTCAAAAAATTCATAATCCTGATTTGTTAGCTTGTAAATTAGGATTTCCAATAATCTTTATGAGGGGTCTCCAACCTATAAATAGGCCCCTCTCCTTCTTGTAAAACAACCTCCAACATCTCACATAGCACCCCAACACTCTATGCGTGAGGAGAGACTTAGGTGTAGCAACCACTTGTGAGCTTCACTCTTGGGGTGAGAGAAGCCTTCAAGCTACACATTGCAAGTGAGAGAGCGTGAGTTCCACAAATCTCAAAACCACTATTGTACATGCTCCTTCATCATCAATAAATCGAGGTTTGGTGCATCAAAGGCGTGATTCGACGTTCAAATCTTCGTCCTTCCATTTGTGTAATACGGTTTGGTGAATTCAAGGTGACTTGTGTATTTTGAGTTTTTATCGGTTGATCTTGATTTTAGAAAGTGTTTTAGTGTGTTTTTCATTGCCAGTTTTGTGTCCATTGTAAGAGGGTATTGTGGTGAGAGGTCTCCCACACCCTAAGACAGTGTGTGTGTGTTTTGGCAATGATCAGCAATCACTAAGCATTGAGTGAGTTTTGTACAAGTTCTACGATAGCATCATAACGAACCATCTCCATTTGCAAGTCACAAATAAGGTATTACGCAAGATCCTTCCCTCTCTCTCTTCCCTTTGCTCTAGCTCTCTCTGCTCCATTTCATGTGTGTCTTGGTGTGAGGTTGCTTGTGTGTGTTGTGTGGTGCATCTTCTTGGTTGTGCCAAAATCTCTCTTGCGTCCTAGTTCGCATACCATAACTAGGTGGTGCCCCTATCTTGTTTGGGTTTGGCTGTGGGTTTGTTGTTGTGTTGTGCTTGTGGTTGCCCCAGCCCCAATTGAGCAGCACGGGAGCCTTGAGGGGTGTTTAGAGGTCGCCTCTCTTGTTGCCCGCCCCGGACCGCTCCAATATCAAACATGAAACCTACCAGAACCTGTAGGTGTAGAAAGACCACAACCAGTAGTCGGCATAAGATACACACCAACAGTAACTGAATCAGAAGAGAAGGCTTTGGTGCCTATGCATGCATACTATGAAGATCCCAATGGATATGCAGCAAACTCTGTCTATTATCCATCGGAAGAACCCTCCACACCAAAACCATGGAGCATGATAGGAAATACAGGACCACCAACTGCTGCACAGGCAGCGAGAGAAGGAAGATATAGCTTGGATGAATGGACACTGTTGTTCATAGCCAACGGAGGCATGAGCGGGCAAAGACTTGCACACCAACAAAGAGGAGCTCAAGGAGCACCTCAACAGCCTAAGGGACCATGCTACAAGTGTGGTGGAGACCATTGGCTGAGGGACTGTCCTCATGATGAAATCATTAGGGTCAACGCATATTGCACCGAGTGTGGAATTACTCACTTGATTCGTGATTGCCCTAAGAACCTAAGCAAAGGAGCAAAAACTACTTTGAATATGCTGCGAGCATTGCCTTCCAGTGGAGGGTCAGAAAACGAAACTCCGATTCCTGTTAAGGTCTTGACGAGAGCCCAAACAAGGAAAAATGACAATCAACCCAAGAGTAACGATGAAAATCAAGAGGAAATCAAGACTGACAAGTCTAGCGTCAGTCCTGATAATCCTTGGAAAGAACGAAGAGCAAAAATGAAAGCTAGACGTGAGCGAAAATAGAAAGCTGTAGAAGCCGAGCTAACAATGGCTCGAGAGCAACTTAAACAGCAAAGAGAGTCTGACTCTCTAAAATCAACGGAAGGACCAAGAAGCGCAAGCTCAGGAGGGTCTGTATTGGTAGATAAGGTCAATGAACCCTTAGATGCAATCTTGCAAGCATATGAAGCAAGATTGAAGAACAGACAGACTCTAGAGCAAAGGTGGATGACATATCCATATCCAGAGATAGAAAAACAGAGACTAGAGATGTGCAAGCAGCTGATTGAAACTGTAGAAGCTTTACTAGAGCCTCCACCTATGGAAGTGAGAGATAGAATAATCAAACCACCAAACAATGAAACACCTATCAAAACTGAACAAAGGGCACCTGACAAGATAGAAAACGTTAAATCCTTGCCTGATGTAGAGGATGCAAGAATCGTGCCTAATAGCACTGATGAATCACTCAAAGATTTGCCACCATATACACCTATTGTGGAAGAAAATTGGCATGAAGAGCTATGGGAAACGGTGAGAAAAACTCAAGAGAAATATGAGACAAAAACAGTCGAGTCAGCGCCTTTCTCAGAGTTGAACTTGAATAAGCCTCCATGGGATTTAGATGCTAAATCATTTCAAGGGGATAATGATTCAGTTGCATCCGAAGATAGTAGACCAGCATTACTCAGAACTCTGCCGCCATACATGGGAGACTATGAGGCAAGGTCGGAAATTCGAAGGGTACCTTCTCAAAGAATAGGAGGGTCAAATCAATTGGACACTAAAATCTTGACGAACTTGTTGACCACTCCGGTCAAGTGTACAATCACGTTGGAAGAATTGTTAAAAATTAGGCCAAGCATGTGGATGGAAGTGGGCAAATGTCTTGAAAAATTTGGTATAAGGACGCCTCTTAAGTTCTTCGAAACTGAGCTTAATGACACAAAACCGAAGAGAGTCAACACTAGACCAGTGCCGCTCAACAAGGTCGGAGAGTATTGTGAGGGTGAATACGGCAACACTACTCTACCAGTTGAGTATAACGGCATAGAGACTAAGGCCATACTTGATAGCGGAGCTGGCATTGCCATTGCGACCAAAGTGCTATGGGAAAAATGGGGAAAACTGGCAATACGAACAACTAGAATGAAATTGCAACTAGCGGATGGGCACATAGAAAGGCCTATAGGATTGCTTGAGGCAATTGTGGTATCTTCATGTGGCATAGAGTACGAACATACATTTTCCATAGTAGATTTCGGCAAGAAGAACAATTATGAAATTATCCTTGGTAGGCCGTTCATGAGGCAACTCAAGATGGTGCAGGACTGGGGGTATGATTATTTGTATCTAAGACATGATGAAACCACTACACGTGTAAATATGAAAAATCATAGCTACCATGATGTCACGAGAACACCTATGGAAGAATTTGACTCAACCACCATTAGTGGATCAGAAGTCCCAGCGTGGCTCTGTAAGAAAAAGGAGATATGGATGTGCGGAGCATCTCAATGTAGTGAATTTGACCACAATGAAAGGACACTAGAGAGGGTCTTGGAAGATGATGCCTATATACGAGAACTCTTTCCTGAAGAGAAGCTCGAACCCCTAGAATGGTCTCAAATTTTGGCTACACTGGATGTATGCGTCAATGAAGTCACTCCCACCAAATTTTGTGACAAGAATGGCTACGATATCGTACCATACTACAAAATTGTGGAGGAAGACGAGAACTAAGGAGACACTGAGAATACGAGGATCAATAAAACGGAAACGAAACTTGAGATTAAGATAGTGGGCTATGTGGACATCCCCACTAAAGAAATCGAGTAGGATGGAGAAGAATTTTATGATTCTTCTGATCAATGTGAAAACAAAGATAATGTGGATGACGAGAAGTCAGAAAATACGGAGGAAGACGACCATCAGGATCAAGACAATGACGTCTTCTACAACTTCCCAAACCAAAGTGTGAGACGCCAAAAAAGATACAAGAGTAGGCGACACCATAACAGTCTACCAACTAGGCTGAGACCTATGCCTGAGTTCAGGGGTAAGATACATTTCCTCATGAACATTCATGCTGTTGATTGTGCTAAGGACAAAGTGTCAGGAAGATTTCTTACGGTTGCTGAAGACTTAGGTTTTAAGTCAAGACTGTTGAAACTTAAGAAAACCAGCAAAGGAAAAAAAAGAGTTGCAACAGAAAAATTGGATGTCTCTGGCGATCCAATTATAACGAAAGTTGAGCGGAAAAAGAGATACAATGATTTGAAACAAAAGCTGAAAAATGTATGGACAACTGAAATGGAAAGTAGCGATGGAACGAACGCTAGTGATGGGAGTAAAAAGATAGATGTACCTCCTCACTATTGTAAGTACACCATTCAGGAAAGAAAATTGGTGGTTTAGCAACCAATGAGAGAGCCTAAATCAAACGAGTCCTACGATGGGCCAGAGAACGCCAAGAAAATAGACCTAGCAGAGCCGGGAGAAAGTCCTCGACCTGCTTACATTGCCACAGATCTAAGCCGGGAAGAAGAGGACTTATTGATCAAAACGCTTAAAGAATTTTGTGATGTATTTGCCTAGATGGACAAAGATCTGAAGGGGGTGGATCCTAACATTTGTGAACATTCAATCCCTCTGAGTCTGATGCAAAGCCAAGCAAACAACGTCCATACACGTACAATGAGACATTCTCAAAAAGGATCAAGGAAGAGATAGACAAACTTATGGAGGCTGAATTTATTCATAAGATAGAGCACACGGACTGGGTGTCGCCGATAGTGGTGGTACCTAAGAAAAATGGGAAATTTCGAGTGTGTGTGAATCTCAAGAAGGTAAACGCAGCAACAATAAGGGACAACTATCCTCTTCCTATCACGGAACACATCCTGGAACGAGTAGCAGGCAAGCAAGCCTATAGCTTTATGGACGGATTCTCTAGTTATAACCAATTGGGGGTCAAACTAGAAGATCAATACAAAACAGTGTTTGCGACAGAGTGGGGCATATATGCGTTTAGGGTAATGCCATTTGGCTTGACCAATGCTCCAGCCACATTTCAGAGATTAATGACACATGCTTTTAAAGAATACTTGCGAATATTCTTGGATATTTACATGGATGACTTGTGTGTCTATTCCCTATTGAGAGAAGACCATATAGATCATCTTAGAAAGGTATTCAAAAAATGCAGAACGTATAGGATTTGCCTCAACCCAGAAAAATGTGTATTCATGGTACGGCAAGGTAAAATCCTAGGTCACATTGTTTCGGCTAATGGAATTACCACTAATGAAGACAAGGTAAAGGTGATCATAGAATTGCCAAGACCAAACACTGTACAAGAGGTACAATCATTTATGGGACATTGTGGATACTATCGATGTTTTATCTACATGTACGGTGTAATAGCAAAACCCTTGTATAGTCTAATCACGATCTTCATATGGACCAACGAATGTGAGGAGTCATTCCAGAAACTAAAAGATGCACTGGTATCTGCACCAATTCTAAAAGCACTAGATTGGTCAAAGATCTTCCATGTACATGTAGATGCTTCGGCATTTGCAATAGGCTGTATATTAGCACAACCGGAGTAGGGTAATACAAATTTTCCCATTAGTTATGCTAGTAGACAACTCAACAGTGCAGAGAAGAATTATACCACCACTGAAAGAGAAGGATTGGGTATGATATGTGCGGTAAAGAAATTTCGGTATTACTTACTTGCGAACAAATTCACATTTTTTGTGGATCATCAGGCACTCTTGTACTTAGTAAACAAACCTTGTAACACGGGACGAATTGTCAGATGGTTCATTGTGTTGCTGGAGTTTGATTTTATGGTAGTAGTTAAGAAAGGAAAAACTCATCAAAGATCAGACCACCTTTCTCGATTACTACATGGCGAAAAAGCTACTGGGGTAGATGATGATCTCCCAGACGCATACCTGTTTAATATAGAGATGGTGACGAAATGGTTAGAGCAAATTATTCCGTTGTTGACATATGGAATGAATCTTGACGACAGACACACGGTGGAAGACGTTAGACAAGCACAAAATTACACAATGCTTGCGGGAAGAATGTACCATCATGGAAACGATGGGATTCTAAGGTTGTGTATAGGCCTAGAGGAGTACGACGTGTATCTAGAGGAGGCCCATACACAAACAGGGGGATTCCATCGAGGAAATCAAATGTTCTATGAACAATTAAGAAGACTTGGAGTGTATTGGCCAGTAATGGCACGCGATGTAGCTAATTACATCAAGAAATGCAACTTTTGCACATCCAATACCACTGTGGATTATGCCACATTATACCAAGTGACAGTAGCACCCGCATGGAGTCATGCTATTGTGGAATATTTGACTAATAAGGAGTTTCCAGGAGATTGGTCTAAAGCCAGACAAAAGGCTTTACAAATTGAACCGAATAGGTATACCCTCATTAGTGACCAATTGTATAAAAGAGGAACGAATGACCAATTGAGATTAGTTCCTCATGAAAATGACTACTTTCCATTATTGGAACAAGCTCATGCAGGCATAGCAGGAGGTCATTTTTCAGCAGAGAGAACCGTAAAAATCATTATGGTTGCAGGCATATGGTGGCCGACCATGATTCAAGATGCAGCAGAATTCGCAAAAAGGTGTGATGAATTTCAACGCACTAAGGTACCAATTAAAAGAGACGAAATGCCTTTAAGACCAATGGTAAGTGCTCGAGCATTCGCTAAATGGGGATTGGACTTTGTTGGTCCTATTACTCCACCAGCGTATCGTTCACAAGCACAATATATCATAGTGGCCACGGATTACATGACCAAATGGGTGGAAGCAAAAGCCACAACGAAAGTAGACGCTAGAACCATGGCACAATTCTTATATGAATATGTGTTTACACATTATGGCCTTCCAATCGAGCTAGTGAGTGATAGAGGGACACACTTTGTAAATGAAGTTATCCAACATCTCTTAAATGAGTTTATGGTAATTCATCGTAAATCTGCACCCTACCATCCACAAGCCAATGGTCAAGCAGAAGCGACCAACAAAATATTGTGCACAGTTCTTACAAAACTGGTTAGTGAAACAAGAATGAACTGGGATCAAATGCTATATTCAACATTGTGGGCTTATTGAGTTGCATATAAAACAACACTCAATGCTACACCATTTAATATGGTATATGGGTTAAATGCAATATTGCTATTGAATTTTTGATTCCCACACTAAGGGTAGCCAAACAGTTGGACTGGACGGGGCATGAGCTTTTAGAACGGTTAGAGGACCTTGAAAAATTAGATGAGTTACGACTCAATGCTGTAGCAGCCATATATGCAAAAAAAAGACAATAGAAAGAGTTTTTCGACAAACATGTCAAAAACAAGGACTTTAAAACGGGTGACTATGTCTTAGTATACACCCTTAAACAGCATGCCAAGAAGCTAGAGAAGCATGTCAAAAAGTGACTACTCATCAGTTGGATGCCCGGTCAATGAGTTATAACCGATGAAGTTTGGTCCAATTAGCGGCAATGCAATGCAAGATGGTTTTTTCATTTTTTGGTTGCATCAAAAGGCGGGTACAAGAAGATCAAAATGTGGCAAGGTCTATGTGAATGGTAGCCAAGGACTGGGTCTACAACCATGGCTTGATGGCTCTCAACAACTTGATCAGTAAATGCAAGGCTGGGAAGAAAGGCCAAAAAAAAGGTTTTCTTTTAATGCGTTTGTGGTAATTCTTGAGAAGCTTTTGAAGGCCATAGGGGGTCAATTGCTCTGGAGCTGCCACGTGACACATGCAGTGAACCCACATCCAAAGAGGAGGACTGAGCCCCTGGGATATTTTTACAGGACCATGGACTCACTGAAGGCATCACAAGGCAATGAGGACCCCCTTGGAGCCCAACGAGCTCAAGGCTATGATGATGAGTGGATGGCACTACCAGTGGTGGCTTGCGATGCTCGCTGGTGCTGTTGGGAGTTGTTGATGTTGATAATACTACTATCTGGTGCTTGTGCTATAGTGCTAACATGGAAGTCTAGCAAGGTGGGGTTTTTGCGGGCCCAATGGGTGCCCATTCTTTTATTGAGGAAGGTTTGACCCCAATGGCCGTGACAACCAAAATGGGGCCCTTGAGGTGCTTCACATGCAAGTGGGAGGTGAGGATGTTGCTGAGGTGTTACCACCCTTTCATGTATGCTAAAAATTCAAGGCCAAGTGGATGTAATGTGGGTCAAATGTTAAAATGAGCTCCTTGAGCGCGGCAGGAGCAAGGAAAAAGCCTTGTTTGTTTTTTTTTTTTGAAAAGGGAGCTCCATATAAGAGTGATTTTTTTGTAAAGGTGGGTTTTGTTTGAAGAAGGGGCTTTTGGAAGCCGTTGTTTGGAGAGCCTTCTTGTTGGGGAGCCTTTTGGAGGTGAAAAAGAAGCAATGCAGGAAGAGTGTGCCTTGCATAGTTTGATGGTGGTCTTGTAAACAAGTTTTTTGAATGCAAAGCTTTCCAGTGCTCCCTTTTTGGTGTTGGTTCCCCGCTTCCCTTTCTTGTTTCTGTTGTGCTTTTCTTAGTGTTGCGGGTGTCGGTGTGATTGAGTGCAACCCCGAACCGAGGTCCGTGTATGCAAAGTAACAAAGAGAAAGAAAGAGAGAGAGAGAGAGAGAGAGAGAGAGAGAGAGAGAGAGAGAGAGAGAGAGAGAGAGAGAGAGAGAGAGAGAGAGAGAGAGAGAGAGAGAGAGAGAGAGAGAGAGAGAGAGAGAGAGCTTGAGTGTGTTAACGATGTAGAATAAAGGTGTTGGGTGTGTGATATATCCTGGAACATCTATGTGTGTGCATTTGTGTTTCAAAATGAGCATGGCAACACAATGCAGCTTGCTGTTGTGTTTTTTCTTTCAGGTGAGGCCACTTCCTCACTCATCAATCATAACAAGATTCATTGGTTGCAACGTGTTTTGTAATTTTATGGTTTTCCTCTTCAATAGATTCAAAGTAAAAGTTTCACATGGATGCATGATTTACATTAGAAAGTTACCACCACTATTTGATTTAGAAAGTTATAACTAGTCTACTTGATTGATTAGCTCCTTTAAAGAATAGACTAGTATATGATTTTCTCAGACATACTTAAAAATGAAGTTTAACTGCCTATATTCAAGTATAACTTTTACACAAAATGGACATACAAAATTGTTGCTTCTCACTTATGCTCTATTGAGGCTTATCACATCTAGCCAAAAAGAGATTATTGTTGTACAAGTTCTGGTTATGGATCATGATGAAAATTGGGTGATGTTAGTGTGTTTAAAGCTTTTGTGCATGAAGAGGACAAGAAAGAGTTTCAACTGATAGATTGTGGGAGAAGAGATGTACTACTTCTAGATTAAAGGTTAAATATTAAAGTAGTATTTCAAGTACATAACCGCCAATTCAATACAAGTAGTTGATGGATGCCTAAAATGTCAACATGTAAGACTCTAACATGCAACACCATAAACCCAGTTTATGATATTGTTCTTTGTCGAGATCTTCTAAGATTTTCCAAGCACGTCTTCTTTGCAAATGCTTGGTGTGGTTGATCCTTGTGGAGGGGTTTGAGGAAGAGACCTTCAAAAGAGCCCTTCTCCCAAAGTAAAGATTCTCAAAATTTTGTCGTTGTAAGTCCCTTTGAAGAGTGTGTGTGCATTTTAGTGTCAAAATGAGCATGTGCAAGTGAGATTGTGTGGATTTTGAAGGTGATTCCTAGTGGATTCGGGTGTTTCATGTATCCTGGGGCTATAGACAGGTAGTTTGTTGTGTTTCGCGTGTGTACCCCTTCCCCCTTTCCATCTTCTGGTGCCCCCTCTGAGGAGCACATTGATGCTCTTCATTGAACTTGAAGACAATGTTTTGTTGGTGTTGGAAATGGGAGATTTAAAGAGCAGGTTTAACTAACAATGGCATGGTTGGGGTTTCCAAACTTCAAAGGTTTCAAGACACGGAGGTGTGGGTACAAGACTACGGCTAGTTCCTGTTGGAAAGCGTCTTATCAAGAGAAGTGGGAGTGGCCCAAGATTTCCCACTCCTGGTTCATGGAAGAGCAAAGCTAGGGTATGATGGTCTGTGCAATGAAGAAAAGACAGGTCAAGAAGCTTTGGAAATTGCATTTCAATGCAGGTTCATGTCCAGTGCATAACTTGATGAGGTGAAGCGAAATCTGGATGGTTTGAGGGAGAGCCTGGATGGTGATTTCCAAATGTTCAAGTGGGAGTTCAGGGCTTTTTAGGGTCAGCTCATAAAGGTACTGTTGCTGAGGATGTTGATTTTTTGAAGTTAAGAAAATTTATGGAGTGCATACATGTGGATGTTCGTGACAAAGTGGAGGTCGATGGGCCGATATCGTATGTGGAGGTGGTGGCCTTTGCAAGTGGTTGCACAAAGAAGGGTTTGAAGAAGCGTCAAACCAGACAAGTATGGTCTAGTCAAATGGTGTTGAAGCCATCCAAAATGGTGGAAACAAAGACAAAGTGGAGGCTAGAGGATTTTCATGTAAAAGAAGACCCGAAGGTGCTATAAATGCAAAGAGACGGGGTGGTTCTTATGACCAAAATTCTAGGTAGTAAAGATCCATTTGTTGAAGAGCTGTCAATAGTTCCAAACCAAAGAGATGGTTTGGTAGGTGCAACGGTGGATAGTCAAATTTTTGGGAGTGTGCTCATGGTCGGCATGTGAGCTTTGCTGATGAGATTGAAGTCATAGAGATAAATAAGATTCTAGATCTTGAGATAGAAGGGGAGCACAAGCCAAGGTGCAATAGCTCTTTGGATAGGGATACAAGATGGGAGATGGATTCAACCTACTCGAGGTATGAAGAGTTTGACCTTATGCATGTGAGTGTAGATGTAGTGGATGTATGTGAAGAGCAGGTCAAAGGGCAAGTAGGTATGCTAGATAGTAGCCAAGGAGGAGAGTTTGGGCCTACCAATAAGGGCATGCAAGGAAATGAAGATGAGGTGCAAGGTGATGGTGCATGACATATGCCTATGGATTGTAGGGAGGATACTGTGGACATTGGCTCTATTGATTATGTATGTTTTGATGACGCGGTTGATTGGGGATGGTTCAATGACATGATGGCAAACATGGAGGGTTAATCACAGGTGCTTGTTGAGAAGGGTTTAGCCAGGATGTAGGTTAAAGGTGGCCTTGTGCTTTGTCCGCCACTAGATGAGGAGAAGCTTGAAGAGTAGGTATAGGCGGCTGATCTACAAGAGGAGATGATAGACCTCTATGAGATGGATGGTGCAAAAGAGCTTGAGATGCTGAAACTAAGGATGTTGGAGGTATGGAATTGAATGTAGAGTTGATGGTGACCATGGTGCCTATGTTGGAGGAGTTTCCAGTTAAGCGATGTGGTCCTTTTATGCATGAAGTAGGATCCAATGATGTGGCCTTGTTCGAGCTATCAAAGGAGGCATGCAACATGGTTGACACGTATGTTGATGGGTGCAGTTATGCAATAGGTGATCCATTGGGTTACGGCCTCCCTTGATGGCGTTCTAATATGTAAACAAGAGGAAGGGCCATGAATGCTAGAGGTAGATGAAATGTATGTATAGCAGGTGGGAGTGCATGATGGCACTCCATTTGAAGCAAGTAGTGCACCAATGGGAGACCAATGGATGCTCAAAGAAATGGAAGTGAAGGTATGCTATGGAAACCCTATATGTACGGATGGTT
The DNA here is from genome assembly GCF_014529385.1 of Adiantum capillus-veneris. Classification (NCBI taxonomy): domain Eukaryota; kingdom Viridiplantae; phylum Streptophyta; class Polypodiopsida; order Polypodiales; family Pteridaceae; genus Adiantum; species Adiantum capillus-veneris. The sequence continues at coordinate 50,572,076 of NC_140957.1, forward strand.
GTGTGCTTGGATTTTGCACTATGTGGTAGTGCTGTAGGTGGGTGGATGTTCTCAATGCCAGGTGTTTGATTCATGTGGATGCTAGTAGATAATGCAGGGGGTTAGGAAACCCACCTAAAGAGGAAAAAGTGTAGGGGAGATGAAGTCTTTTGTACATACTGTATATATGGTTTTGGTTTTTTTAGTTTGCTTGAATTCTAGTAGAGTGTTGAAGGTTTCTACTTCAATACAGTTACTTTTGGTTGAGCATAAATGTTCAACTAGGGGGTGGGCAATGATGGTGCAACCAAAGTTGGTCAATGTTGAAAGGTGTGTTGTGTAGTGCTATGGGTGCTGACATGTGCATGTTAAAGGGCTAAAGCAGGTGAAAGGATCCTGGGCAGACAGGTAGCAAGGGGAATGTATGCTGATGAGGTTTTGTAAGCTAGATGGGCTCCAAAGTGGTCTAGATGGGATGGCAGGTAAATATGTTCATAGGGTTGGTTTTTTTACTTGGGATGGTAGAGCTTGAGATGTTGAGTCAGTTGGTCCAAACGGCTCATCAATGGAGCCACGGTGTGAAAGACATTAAAGTTTAAAGTTAGAAGGTTGTGTAGATTTTTGACGGGCATGGTAGACATGGACAAATGGCCAGAGCTGGTGTTAGTAGATAGGGTTGAAGATCTCTAGTTGTAGAGCATGCTGGTCTTCTCGGATTGTCAATTGGGTCCCAGCTGAGTAAGTTATGGGCAGTTGAATGTTTGTCAGGGGTCAGTTATTGGCCAACTTGCCTACTTTTGGAAATGTGCCATTAGCTATTTTGGAAAGCTTAACAAGGTTTTCGGGGCTAGTGCTCAGCATGAGGAGTTAGCCAAAAGTGAATTCCCGTTAGTTGGATGCCTGATCAATGAGTTATGACCTAATGAATTTTGGTCCAGTTAGCAGCAATGCAATATATCTCTTACACATATGCTCTCAAATAGAGAATAAACACTCACTCCATGAGCAGACTCAGCAAGAACACACACAAATAAATTCAGAGTCAGCAAACCGAACATAGATAAAGATCATGAAAGAGCGAAGACCACCATGGCTAAAGCTTCTCATTCATAGAACTCGTGAAAAATAAAACTGCAAGATGATAACGATAAGTATCCAACAAGATCTTCTTGGCATAACAAATCTGAGTCAGCAAGAATCCAACTTGTAATATCCAAGTAAGCAGCATTTTGACCTAGCAGAATTTTGACTAAGCAATATTCGGATTGAGCATTATTCAGACTAGGAAATACCCCTTTAAACACCTAGCACACCCCAATGGTGGATTTCCAAGAAATCCAATCGGACTTACATATCCCTTAATCAAAATATAGAATTCTCAAAATGAATAAAAAAGATACATAATTTGCTCCATCTAAATATACCTAACCTACACTTCTTTTTCCAAAGCTTCAAGAATAGGATCACAACCTTCAAAATCAGGCGTAAATACTCAACTTAACTAGAATTATCCACCATTGGTATTGTAGGCTCAGTTAGCACTGTTTTAGCGAGTGTGTTTTTTTTGCGAGATTCCAATTTCAAGCTTTTTCAATGAAAACGAATTTTGCAAGATTTTTGACGTTAAATTTGGAGCCTTTTCTAACAACACCAAAAAATTTGACCAAAAAGATAGCCATTGCTCATATGATACACACCGAAAAATGTGCATAAGCTCCCAAAAGTCCTAACTTTGAGCTTGAACATCTGTCAAGATCTGAACCATACAACATACATCTATAACGAGAGGGGATTCAAAAAAAACTTCAAAGGGTGAGGAGAACTAATTCTATAGCTCATACATAAGAGATGACTCATTCTATACATATCTCTAGACCACTTTTTTTTCCACAGGTTCACTACACTATAGGGTGTATCTTGTGTGTTTGCCCCAATCTTGCGTGTTTACGTGTGTATCTTGCATGTTTACCCATGCTAAACATGTCTGAAAAAATGATCATGAAAGAATGCATAATTGTATCTTATTTCACCCAAACCCTGTGTGTCCTAGAAGGCTATAGGTGCATTGGTTGTTTGCACCATCTTCATAATAATTGCATCTTCTGCTTCATATGTGTCACCTATTTAAATTTATTGGATTTGAATTCTTGGAACATGGAGTAGCATAGAAAGAATCATCTTCCATTGTTTCTAAAGTATCAGACACATAAACTTAGTGTTCTGAATGCAAAATGTGGTAAGTAGAGGATAATGTACGATCAAGGAAGTAATGCTTCTGGTCTTCATGATTCAATCTTGGCAACACATTGACTTTGGTCACACACCCTTTTGTTTGTATGATTGCTTGCAACCCTTGAAATTTGATGGAAGGAGGTAATAGGTTTTGTATAAAATATTCACTAAGGAGACTCTCTCCATGCCTTGAAACATTATGTTCAGTGGGAGCACCATTTATCACCCATGAAAGCAGGGGTGAACTTGTCATGTTTGAAGAAGACATGGAGAAGAAAAGCTTGAACCAGAGAAAGTAAAAAAGTTGAGACAATAGAGAGTAAGACATATTTAGGAATTCAGGGAATTATTCAAGTCCCACTTTTCATAATATTTCTCAAAAACTCAGTATTTTTTTGTAGTTTCAACTATCATCTATTTGTGGGCACACTAAATTTAATTCCTTTTTTTACTTCGTTAGCATAGTGGAGATTTTCAGATTTCTCTCCTCTCATTCACCCACGTGGCAGCTATTTACAGCGCTAAAAAAAAAGTTGCGCCGTCAAAAGCTAACGAAGTAATAATAAAAACAGCTACATCGACTACGCTCTCCATAGGCAGGTTGGCACTCCGCAGGATTGAGAACAGGCTCATTGTCGCTTCACAGTTGCTATCGCTTCACAGTTCGCAGCTAGGCTCAGGTTCTCTCTCTCTCTCTCTCTCTCTCTCTCTCTCTCTCTCTCTCTCTCTCTCTCTCTCTCTCTCTCTCTCTCTCTCTCTCTCTCTCTCTCTCTCTCTCTCTCTCTCTCTCCTCTCCTCTCCCTTATCCACAATTTTACAGAGGACCATGGGTCTCACGTTCTTTGCTACCAGCTTTGTCTGATGGTTGTCCTCCTCGGCGGCGGCCTCACCATGCGTTTGTTTACTCACCACTTTATTCCTTGTTTTCAATCGGTTGAAAAGGCCTCAGGTTCTCTCTCTCTCTCTCTCTCTCTCTCTCTCTCTCTCTCTCTCTCTCTCTATACTTGCCTCCCAACTTTGTGTTGGCTGCGCGATGCATCTTTCATGCCGAGCCTGCTAGAACCTAGACATCTACTTGAAGAAGTTTTGGGTTACTTCGCCTTCGGTGACTTATCCCATTAAGAGCCACTGATAGAGTAGGCCCAACGATTTTGCTATGGATGACTTAAAATTCTATGCTCTATGATAGTACAAAGTGTGCACCATGTCCGAGTCCTAAAAAGATTTCTTAGAATACCCATCACATGCTGACAAGAAAGGTAGATGGGTCTGACAAGATGGAGAAGCATCACTTCAGATGCAAGGATCACAAGGAGGAGAAAAAACCTTTAGCCTGGTTTTTTCCTACACTTTTGGGGCTATGTGTATGAGTTTAAGTCACTTATCAGTTGCGGTAGAGGAGGAAGACTCCTATCAAAATCTCCTGTGCCGTCAAAAGCTACGCGGAATAAAAGTAAACAGCGGAGCAGTTCGGAGGTTGACAGTGCGCAGGATTGACGACAGGTTGATCTTCTCCAGAGACAAGCTCCACAGTCTGCGGGCAGTTCTACACGCGCTGGCTGAAGCACCACGTTCCACAAAACAGGATGGAAGGTGGGAGCGTCATGATCGTCTCCTTTTCTTTCTCCTTCATCATCAGCCATGTCTGCGCCAGCAGGAGCTCGACCACGATGAACCGTGGGAGCTCGCAGGAGAAGGGTTGGGGGAAGCGGTGCAGGCAGCACGTCCCTTGGCAATGGAAGCGCCGGCGGCAGCAACATGCTGCGTTTCTACACAGACAACGCCCCTGGCTTCAAGATGAACCCCACCTTCGTCCTCGGCATGAGCGTCTGCTTCATTGCAGCTGTCGCACTCCTCCACGCTGTAGGCAAGATCTATGCATCTCGATCTGCTGCTTAGCTATTAAGGCCTCTTTTCTTAGTTTTAGTCATAATTTTGTAAGGTTGTAAGGATCTGCATCAGAAGCAGATCTGGCAGCGAAATTGACTGCCTACAAGTCTGTTGTAAAATCTCTTGAGCAATTTTGCATTGGATACATTTGATTCATCACGAGATGTCATCGTTTTTGACAAGTTTGGATATGGCTGGATGCTTGTGAGTCTTTGTGCATACAATAACGTATATGTATGGAAGTTCCAAAGTATGTATGTGTGTTGATTTTCTGAGATTTAATGTTGGTCTTTGTTGCTCAAATGTGGAAAGTTAAGTCACACCACTTCACTTATGCTCATGGGTGACTCTGCTCAGCCTTAACATGAACTCCCAGTGTGCTGCTATGTATTTGCGAGATCGATTTTCTCAGCAGCTATGGGTAATTTGTTTGTCTGAGGCAATCATCATATATCAAATGCAAGATGTTTGCTGATCTCGTTGCCACGTACATGGAAAATACCTCTATTGATACGATGCAGTCAGAGCGGAATCGCCTCTTTTTTGAGTGCGCGTGGCTTTGCAGATATGGTGCTTGAATGTCAGAACCTGAGGATTTCCCCTCAGTGAGAACTCAGCATGTCCACTATACTCGTCGCTCATGATGTGATTATGATGCAAATATGGAGTGATGGCAGAAGAGTTGCAAATCTTGCAGGAAGTAGATCTTCCAAGTCTTGTGCTCTCCAGACATTGTCGATGGCGATGCATACAGATGCTCCTAATGTTTGTAGAGTTTCCAGCCTTTCTTTCAATTTTCCTTTCCCCATTAGCACACTTTGGAAGTATGTGGCTTGACCTCCTAATTGCCACAACAGGGATGATTGCATCTCTCTGATCCCCATACTATCAGGGCTTTCATTCACAAATTCCACATGTGCCACATGATTGAATGCACATTGCGATTGTTGCAGCTCTTCTAAAATGTGAGCCAAGAGCGTCTCTTTGCCGAGCCCACCTTGGCCCACTATACCCACTAGACAGAGCCGTGGTTCCCTAAAACTCAATGCTCCAGGGTTTGTGGCAATGATGCAGGGTGTGGTAGTAGCGTTGGTGCAATACGATCTACTGCATGTTGTTGGTAAGAGTAGTTGGAGGACCTTGAGGGCCATGGAGTACACAGATGGCGTTAGCAGAACAAGGCTAGTCACAACGCACAACACTACTAGCAAATCCCTCTTTTGAGCTCTAATTGTTTGCTTGGTGATTCCTCGTTTCACAATGCTGCCAATTGTCCTGTAGATCTTCATTACTTGCTAGTGCATCTTGCATGGATAACTAATTTGATGTTTTGAGACCATGTCCACCTTGTGCAATGTCTAGGAGGGGAGAGTTATTATGCACGGGTAGGGGGTGTCCTTGCTGAGGATAAAGGGGTCTCATTAGCAATTATAGCAGCTATGTGTGTATGTCCACCTTCAACTACCTTACTCAGCTCGTTTCTACAGGTGCAACTACTTATGGCCTAATTCTACCGTGTTTCATTGCAGACAGATCAAGAGAAACTTGGACACAACTCCTCTACATTTGCAACGGCGACATATTCCAACGTGCGGTGAGTACAAAGTGCCACATTTTAATCTTGAACGCTGAGGACACAGTAAAAAGGAACACACCAAAAATTGCATGCTGCCGTGGGAATGGCACGTTCCCTCGTATTATAAAAATTGGGGAGGACTGTGCAAACTCCTCCGTGCAGGGACACCAGCACGTTTTCTTTTTTTTCTATAACATAAGAGATAAAGAACACATACAAATAATGAGATTACTCTCAGAACCTTAAACATTGTGCTATTACTTTTCTAACGCTTTGTACTTATTCTTTGCAAGGGACATTCAAGAAATCAGCTACCGCTTGCCTCTTCTCAGTCCGAAACCCCACAACAGCGCAATCCAGCACCAGGTACATAGTTGTTTCAAGCGCTTGAACTATCCGTTGCTTAGCCGTGACTACTAACTAAATACCACAAGGATCTGATCGCATTGAACCATTAAGATTGAGTCCGACTGAAGCCTTCAATGGACCATCACCGAAAGCGTAGGACACACCTCAGCAGATCAAAAGCGAGACATCGCACTTCAATCAAGAAGAAGGCTAGATTTCTACCATGCTCACAATCATGGATTGATGTCGTCAATTTAGTACACCGATGGAGTTCAGAAATAGCAACGACATTCAGACCTTTAAGAATATGCTTTGTTTGTGGTGTGGTTTTCATCCAAAGAAGTGCCTCTTTTCATTGTACTCGAGCTCTAGACGAGACATCGGTTGTAATGTTTACTAGCAGTCTACTGGTATCCAGCTTAGAGGCTACACAAATAGAAACACAATGGGTGCAGTGCTCCACTTGTGAGAACTCAAGTGCACGGCGCAGATATTGTGTGCCGTTACTTCCAGACTACACAAGAAGAATAGTGAACGGAAATCAGATTCACATACAGCTATTGAGCATCATTGACATATCTATCAACACCATCTCAACAGTGACAACAATTGCACGTGGTACACTAGACAGACGTTCAATATTAGATAACCCTCTGCTATCATGGAGTAAAGAGCATAGAACAACCTTCACAGAGCAAGACCTAGCTACATCACAAGTGGCAGACATACTTGCATTCAATCTTGAGAACAACTTCGTACTACAGAAGTACATGTCGATGGCTGAATGACCGAATAAGAAGCTTGGCCTCTGCATACTAAGTCAAGATAGTGTGAGCAAGATCATTCAGCACCAACAAGACAACGCACCGTTTGCACTGATGGCGCAGCTTGACACGAGTTTGATGTTTGGTATCATCGAAAACATCGTTGAACTAGCCAAGAGAAGAGCATTCACCGCTAGCGATACTTACGAATTTGCTTCTCTGCAGCTCCGTGGCCGTCAACAATTGCTTGAGAGAACAGTTACTGTTAAGGCGGTTACGCCGCTAGCGGAAGCTAAATAGCGAGAACTCAACCAACAACAGAATTTGTCAGGCGAGGACGGAGCTTGACCCGCAGGCGCATGGAAACAACTAGGTGGGTGTCAAATCACCTACTCGACCTTCTAATGACAATCACTACTAAGGAAATCAAATCTAAGCTCTAAAATACGCAAGTGACTGAAATCCGTACTACGAACAAATGCTATACGAAACAGGATCTAGAATCATCGAATCGATCTCAAACTCAAGGGGAAGTCTATACACTAGGTAAGAACAACACCCTAAAGACTTGAACTGCAAAATCAACCTATAACCACTCCGTACGGTAAACGCGTATGAAGACAGGCCGAAAAATACAGGTGACCGAAACTTGACCCCGATGGTACGAATGCGTAGCTCTACTCGTTGTGGTTCTATAGATATGCTGCACGCTCTATTCCGACACACGAGTTGGAAGAAAACTCACACCGAAGCTCGTAGGAACTTACCACACGTAGAAGCCGATAGTGCGCACTCTTGGTATCTGTGCGTAGCTCTCACCGTTGCTAACACAATGGTGGTGTCGCTTCTCCAATGGCGGCCCCGTAGCTCGCATAGCAAGGAGATAAGACTCTCTCTCTCTCTCTCTCTCAGACACAGTCACGGCGCTCAAAAACTCACTTTGATTAATAATTGAATCCTCCTTTTAGGTTACAAAACTTTGGCTTATATACCTCAGCCTTGGAGGTGAGAACATCTCTAGTTATTTACATCAACAGGTGAAATTACTTCGGGATTACAAGCTGGAAACTCAATTGAGTCCCGTTACTTAATGAATGGCTCAAATCAAAATTAATGTCGGAAAGACATTTATTACAATCAATGGTTACAAAATGATGGGTGTGAGCAAAAATGCGGGTGTGATCCTCTGCTGGCTCAACACTCCCCCCCTCCGCGTTCATGTCGTCCCTGACATGACTTTTAGGCTTGATCAATAGAGTCCTGTCGTCTTGAGCATCTGCAAATGTGATTCGTAGCGTAGGTTGCCGATGGTCAAGGTTGGGCCAAATATTTTGCTTTCGTGAGTGAAAAAGCCGGTGTAGAAAGCTTCTTCGAATGTTTGCATGTGGAAGCTAGGCAAAAACATAATTCTTTGGTATAAGAGATGTAACACCTTTGGTGATGGCTGCAATGAAAGATCATACATCATATCCGTCACTGTGTCGGCCGTCGATAGTAGACTCGAGGTAGTGGCTTTATCTGGCGCGAACACTTCAATGCATGCTAAGAGAGTCCTGCAGATTTTCTTTAGCATCTGACACGAAAGGTCAGGAGAGCCAGTAAAGAGTTTGATGGTGCCCGTTAGGGTTTTCACCATGTAGGCTTTACCTATTCTCTCTCCTTCCTTTGGTCCTGGCATCCTTGGGTAATTAAGCCAATTTGGCTTCTTTTCTGCAATCCTGCCATGCTCTTTCCAGCTTCTGACTCTTGGCACCGGGCAGAAGGTTGCATCCTCCCGAATCTCCTTTGGAGCCTCTACCAAGTAGATGAGGTAGGCTGGGTATTTGTTCAGCCAACCTTTCCTCCATCTAGGTTGAGAATCTACAATCTTCTTTGATTGTTCATCCTTTGTGATGTTGCCTTCGTAAAGAGCGACATACTGCTCCTCCTCTATTCTCTTTTTCGTCTTTATCACTTCAAATTTCATCAGAGGGAAAGGCAGGCTGGGTTGCATCCACTCTTCATGGAGCACTTTTGTGTCTAAACCTTGAAGTCTAATGGAGATGAGGAGTCTCCTTTCCCATTCCATTTCCGCCTTGGCACTTTCCTTTTCTATTTGGTCCTGGAGCCTGTGTTCTTCTTCTTCAGAGATTCCTGAAGTTGAGGCCACTTCTTGAACTGGGGCTGGATCTTCAATTGTGGTTGCCTCTCCAGTTTCTGGTAGCTCTATGGCTGCTCCCCCTGCTTCTTCTTGTGGTGGCTTTGTTTCTCTTCTTTGTTGCTCTTGGAGGTCTTGGAGCTGTTTGCGGAGGGCCTCATTTTCTGTCCTTAGTGTTTGGTTTTCTGATGTGAGCCTCTCCTCTGCAGCCAATGATCCCTCCGCCATGTGCAATCTTTGCACTTGCTCTAACCTTAGCTCTCTTTGCAAACTTCTGACCTGATCTTCCAGAGCTGTTACGAGGGCTCCCTCTTGTTCTGTTCCTGCTCTGCTAGCTCTAGGGGTGGTCCTGAGTCTCGTGATTGTCCTTTCTTGAAGTTCGACTCTTTCCCTTAGCTCAATGAGCTCATCCTTGGCTGCCTCCAGCTCATCTTCTATTCTCTCCTTTGCTTCCTGTGAACTTGTTACCTCTCTTGAAGCTTCGGCTAGTTGGAGTATCAAGCCGTCTCTCTCGTTTTCTGCGTCGTAGAGTGATGCTTTATGACTTTCAGATTCAGTCATAGCATTCTCTAACTTCTTCTGCAACTCTGCTTCCTTTTGTTTTGCTGTCTCAAGTGCTACTTCCTTTGCTCTGGATCTTTCTTTAATCTTGCTGAGCAGTTCATGCACCATGTGCATGTCTTTTTCATCTTCATCTGTCAACTTGACAGCTCTTTGTGCCACCACCTCCAATGGCTTCGGCTCGTCCATTTTCTCTTTACTCTCCATTGTACCCTTTGTCTTTTCCTTCGTCCCTTTCCGATCATCTTGTTTCCGTAGGGGTATCCCATAAACTGCCTCCAGGGCCTCTTCTTCACTGTATCCGATCGCTACCAGATCCTCATAATCATCTTTCTTTTGCTGAACTGGATCTATCTCCTTTTCCTTGGTCCCGGCCTCCGGCTTTTCCATAATTTCTGTTTCTATTTCTATTGTGGTTTCCTCCACAATAATTTCCATCTTCTTCGGGCTTGGTACAACAGTAGAAGAGGGCTGATTGTCCTCAGTCATCTTGGCTTTCCCTTTGTTTGCTTGCCCGTCTTTCTCTTGAGGTTCAGTAGACTCATCTATTTTTTTCTTCCCCTTTTCGTCCTTTTTCAGCTCAGCTTTTAAAAGCTGTACTTCCTCTTCAGTATAAGGCTCGACAGGTTGCTGCTCCAGTATGGCCTCCGACTCCTCATAAGCTCTAATATATTGATCATATTGATCAACATGTGGCCTGGCTGAGCTGGTTCCGACTTTAGTGGGGTCTGGCACCCACATTTCTTCAAAATCCCCCTTTAGAGCTCTTTCCGCTCTAAACTGCTCTACCAGCCTTTCCATTCTTGCGGCTTTTTGACTTTTGGTTTGCTTGGGATCGGCCTTCTTCTTCGCTTTCTTCTTGAGCGGCTCGTCCACAGCCTCTTCAGGTTCTGAAACTATTTCTAGTTTTCGGCGTGCTCTTGTGGACGCCCTCTTGGATACTTCTTGCTGTTCTTCCTCCTCATCGGCTTCTCTAAGCCACTCATTCTGGGAGGGAATCCGTGGCCCTTGATCTCTAGCTCCAATAGCTTCATAAGCTATTCTTGTTAGGATTTCTCCTCCTCCGATGTACTTTGGTTTCTGGTTGTGCATGGCGATTACTTGCTCGTGGATGTATTGAGCATAATTCACCTCTTTTGGCATGTTGCTCTTTAGTGCCCATGTGATGGTTGTCGCAATGGCATGGGGTGGTGTAGTATACTTCTGCGGTCTTTTACTGCACACATGGAAAAACTGGTTGTATAACCGGCAAAGGGTTGCCGCTCGTTGATCTGCCATATCTCCGTAGGTTGTATTTTGTTTCTTTGATCCATAGACCTCTATGGCCTCCCTTCTTTCTCTGACAGAACTCCCTTTGTTGTGCAGCTTCAATGCATTTGCAATGAGCTGTGGAGTGATCTGTACTTCAACTGTTTCTCCATCCATGGCTGTCAACGTGGCTTTCCCATCCTTCTGAATGGATGTTGCCAACTCATACACTCTTCTTGTGTCTACACCTGATGGTCTCGAGGTGAAGAACCTGTGTAAGTCAGCCTTTTCCAGGTATCTGTTGATGTTCTCTGATCTGCTATAATCCACTAATTCTCGTGGGATCATAGGCACATCGACCGATTGCCCTTGAGGATCTCTGAAAGTCCCCTGGTAGATCTTTATTCCCTCTTTTTCTAGTACTGCTTCCTCCACCCAAGTCTTGGTTGGCTTGAGGGTTTCTGTTGGAATATCAAAAGGTTCTGCTTCTGCAAGAGCATCCTTGATGGTTGGTCTTTTTCTCTTAGTTGCCGATGACTTAGCGGAATCCATGGATCCTGTAACTCCAATTTCAGAAGTTAACGTCTTTTTAGTACTGAAAGCCGAAATGAAGCTTTTAACTATTCAAATGACTTGAAAATTGAAACATGAGCTATTCAGGGCCTAAGGATGCAATGTAGGTGAAAAAATATGAAAACTGGGCTCAAAAACATGCTTGAGACATCATACGCGTATGATGTCTTTTGTGTCAGAATGACTTCATATTGGTTGTGCTTGTAGCTGATAGTGTATACATGAGTATCATATGCTTGGATATGAGTTTGGATCCCATTTGGTCAAGTTTTGGCCAGTTTAGTCCGGTTCAGGCTCTTGGCAAAATTTTGAAAGGGAATTGGATTTTATGATCCAAATTGGGTAAAACTTGGTGGATTACTTTCAAATGGCATGTAGAACACTTCTGTTTGGTGGTTGAAGCCCTGAGGTGCCAAAATCACATAGTGAGACATTATACGCGTATGATGTCTTTTAGTGCATTTTTGGACCAATTTTCTCTATAAGCTTGGTTTTGGCTTTAGATAGGCTTATTCAATGGATTTATCAAGTTTGGATAGAATTTGGACTAAAAATGGCTCTGGAGACATCATACGCGTATGATGTCTTTTTCATCAATTTTTCATGGGATTGGTTCTGTGGACTCTCCATGTGCTAGTGAAGGACTGTTTATACTCAAATCTTGGTTTGGACTTGAATATGTTGGATTTGGGACAAAAATAGGCTTTGTATGAAGGATTTTCTCTTAATTGGGCTAATGGGGTGATCCACCTGACCAAATGGTTCCAAACTTCATATGTAGCATGTATTAGATATATATAATGGATGTATGATGACAAATGAGCATTTTTGGCTCTGTAAGTGCAAATAGACATTATACGCGTATGATGTCTTTTGTGTCAAAATGGTGCTTTTTGGTTCCAGATAGCTTGTAGATGTGTTAATCAACAATCCTACAAAGTTTCAAGGAGTTTGGAGTTATTTTGACAAAATTAGGACCAAAAATCAATTTTATGGCCTACTTTGCGTCTTTTTGGTTTTCCTTGGGTTTTCTAACTCCAATTCTCATGATACTTGGTTCATAGGATGTGATTAACATGTGGAATGAGACTATGCACTCAAATGTTGAAATGAATGTGAAAATCATGCTGTGAGACATCATACGCGTCTTTTCTTGAAATGTTGGTCTTTTTGTGCAAAGAATGCTTTGTGCTAGTGCCCTAAGCCCTGCTAACTAGTTTTCAACTTAAAAAGTCATCAGTTTAGCTAAAAAGCCCCCTTATAGGCATTTCAGTTTCCGAAGTCGTCTTTTTGCCTTGGAGTTGAATTTCTTCAACTTTTCTTCTTGAGAGTTGCATTTCCAGCTCATTGGATATGTTGTGAAGCCATCCAGTTGGTTGGACTTGACTTTGGCTCCCCGTTCTCCATCTTTATCCATTTGGTTGCTCGAAAGCGTCTTTTTCACCATCGGTAAGTGAATCAGCTTTCTTTTGGGTTTTGCTTGCAAACATAAGTCATCCATGTATAGTTGAAACTGCTCGTGAAGTTTCATGTCATTTGGTCGTCAATTTTAGCCGTTATGCCAAAATGACGCTTTGTGTGTCCGCAGCCGAATCGGTTGTTCTGACTTACTTTTGGTGATCCAAACCCGGAGATACTCCATGGTTGCATTGCCCTCGATGTTGTTAAGCTTCCTGAGAAGTTTTGTGTCGTTCCGACAACTTTTTTCTGTTTGCCTCTTGCAGGCTCTGTTGACCTAGGGTTTTTCCAGTCGTTCTTTCTCGAGCTTTGAGTGCTAGAAACTCATCTTCTATGTTAGGGTAACCCACCTCTAAGTTCTTGCAAGGTTTGGTTAGGCGGTTGTGCCCCTACCTAGCGTTCTTCCCCATTCCCCGTCTGCTCTTGTTTCTTGGTTTTGGTGAGTTTTCGCGACAAAAGTTAACGATAAGCATCAAAAGCTTATGGCAACGAGTCTACCTCTCATGTCTGGTGTCCTCTGAGCTCTCGTAGCAGTCGTAGAAGGCGGTAGAAGGTCGGATGCTCCTGTGTGCTCTTTGCTCTCTCCAAGAAGGTAATAGTGGAAATGAGCTTGATAGTGAAGTGAAAAATACTTAACTTCGGGCTTCCCGGATCACTTGTTACCAAATTTGACATGTGCTCCTATCTCGTCGTGAAATGCACTTTAGGATTTGAAATTTCTCAATTTGGATTCCGTTTGACCTGTTTCTGAGTAATCTGTCCACTTTGCCAAAATTCTGTCATTTCGGGCTTTCCGCAACTTTTTCAGAATTGTACCCAATTTTTACCATGGGTTGCCCTTGTCATTAGGATCATCACCGTCTATTCTTTTCTTTTTTCCGATCTCATTTCACCTGCTTTTTTATTTTTCTTTTATTTTTATTAAGAAAATCATAAAAAATAAAGGAAAATAGCAAATTGAAGCCAAAAAATTCCAAACATACACGATAAATAGCTGGTAACCCTGTGTATATGAATATACACTTCTTTGTGATTTTTAGACTTGGATTACCATTTTTTTCCACTTTTTAGCTCCAAAAACACTCTTATTTAGTGATATTTACACATCTAGAGACCCAAATTCATCATTTGATCTCTTCTTGTTGCAAAACAAGGTATATAAGGACATAAATATTATCAATATCCGCAATCAAACATAAAAAATTACAAAATCATGTAAGGCACTGCCATTGTAATATAATTTTCTTTTTCTTTGTTTTTTCCGCTTGTAGCTGCTTTGTAGCTCCTGTATACCTCCCCCCCTCCTAGTCTGAGTCCTCCCGGACGACTATGAAGTGTCTGTGGGTGAAGCATTGTAGTTGTTTTGGTCATAAGTTCCCAATGCAATTGTAGAGCAATGATACAACAGTCTTTCCAATAAAGCTGCTCTTTGTTTGATTGATGGATTGGTGGTCGGGTTTTGGGTTGCTTTTGGCAATTTGGTAGTAGAATCAGTAGATGGATTCTTCGTTACCTTGTTGTCTTTTTTCACAATCCAAATCTGCTTCCGCTTTGCTTGTGCTTGCCACAAACTCTTTGCGACCCAAACCTGCTTTGTTCTGTGTGTTGATTTCCTTGGCTTGAAATACCTAGGAGTTTCCGTTGATTGTATTGAAGGGAGTTCCTTTTTACAAATCTTTGGGATCCAAATTTGCTTGCTATAGCTTTGTGCCGTCATGAACTGCTTTGGAATCCAGATCTGTTTCACTGTCCTTGATTGTCGGGGATCACTCTGTTGTCTGGTATTGAAGACTCTGTTTGTGTTTTCTGGCACAGCCTTTTTTGGTCTCCATACCAATGTTGACTCCGTTTTATCCCAAGGTTGAGCTGTTATCTTATTGCTTGTCTTCCTTATCCAATCTTGAGAGTTCCTCGTCGACGAGCAATCCAGTTGTGTAGAAACTTTTGGTTGCCATTGCTTCTTCTTTTTCTCTGTTTGTTGTTTGACTTTGTCTGTGGATTCTTCCTTTGGAGTTGGCTCTGCTCCTTTGGTGAACTTAACTGATTGACTTTCACCTTCGTGTTTGATAAGCACTGATTTAGAACTCCAGTCAATCATTGCATTGTATTGCTTCTGCCATGGTTGTCCTAGCAATAATGGATGTTGTGTAGCTTGGTCTTCAACCACGTAAAACATATGAGGATACACATATTGGTTAATCTGTATATGTAAAACTGTGCATCCGACAGTTTTGATTGAATTCTCAGAGTAACTCTTTAACTCTTGCTTGGCAGTTTGTAATTTCGTGTCATTTGTCAATTGTCTATACAAACTGAGTGACAGTAGGTTAGCTTGAGCTCCTGAATCCAATAGTGCTCTGGCTTTGATTTGGTTGGTTCCTACTTTACATTCAATGATGGGTTCTTCTTTGTCATTCCCCATTTCTGTTATACTAACTGCGTTTATTCGTATTGCTCCTTCATTGCGCTGTTTCTGACGCAGTAGTCTTCTTTTCTCCATTCTTTCCTTCGCCTCAGCTTGCGCTTCCTCTACAATCTTTTTCTTTTTTTGGACACGCAGCTTTTCTTGATGTATTTTGAGAAGCATGTCTTGGGTTAGCGGCAAAAGATACTTTTTCACTCTGCATCCACTAATCCAATTGGGCATTTCACAGCATATATCATTCCTAATCCCTCTCGCTCTGTTGTGGTGTAATTCTTCTCTGCACGGTTGAGCTGTCGATTGGCATAACAGATAGGAAAATCCATGTTTCCTTCTTCTGGCTGAGCCAGAATGCATCCTATTGCATATGCAGAAGCATCTATGTGCACATGGAATATCTTCTCCCAATCTGGTGATTTCAAGACTGGAGCAGTAATGAGTGCCTCTTTCAATTTCTTGAATGATTCCTCACACTCCTCTGTCCATTCAAAGTTCACTATTAGCCTGTAAAGTGGTTGGCCTATTATAGCGTACATGTAAATGAATCGTCTATAATATCCGCAATGTCCCATAAAGCTCTGTACTTGTTTCGCATTGGTTGGTCTAGGCATATCCACTATAACTTTTATCTTCTCTAAATCCGTGGATATTCCGTTTTGTGAGACAATATGTCCCAGAATTCTGCCCTGTCGGACCATAAACACACATTTCTCAGGATTGAGACAAATGCGATATGTCCTACATTTCTCAAATACTTTTCTTAGGTGTTCTAGATGCTCATCTCTCAGTAGAGAATGTACACATAAGTCATCCATGTATATTTCGAGAAACAGCCTTAAGTATTCTTTGAAAGCATGCGTCATCAGCCTCTGGAAGGTTGCGGGAGCATTGGTTAGACCAAAAGGCATAACTCGATAAGCATAAATTCCCCACTCCATTGCAAAAGCTGTTTTATGTTGATCTTCCAGTGCTATGGCTAGCTGGTTATATCCTGAAAAACCATCAAGAAAGGAGTATGCTGTTTTCCCTGATACACGCTCTAGAACATGATCAGTTATCGGCAGGGGATAATTGTCCCTGATTGTTGCAGCATTCACTTTCTTTAAGTTGACACACACTCGGAGTTTTCCGTTCTTCTTAGGTACTACCACAATCGGAGATACCCAATCAGTGTGTTCAATCTCGTATATGAATTCAGCTTCCATTAGCTTATCTATCTCTTCTTTGATTCGCTTAGCAAACGTTTCATTATATGTGTATGGTCTCTGTCTGCTAGGCTTTGCGTCTTGTTTCAGTGGTATTGAGTGTTGGCATATCGATGGGTCAACTCCCTTTAAGTCCTTATAAGACCATGCAAACACATCCCTATAATCTCTGAGAAGACTCAAAAGTCTCTCTTCCTCGCCTGGAGACAAATCTGTGGCTATGTACACCGGTCTAGGTGTCTCACCTGGAGCTGCTAAATCAACTTTTTTTGCATCCTCCGGTCCGTCATAAGATTCGTTCTCCTTCCTCTCTCGAATAGGTGGGGTTAATATCACCTTCCTATCCTCTATTGTGAATTTCCTATAGTGAGAGGGGACATCCATGTTTTCCTTGATTTTGACGTTTTCGTCCTCTCCACTCTCAATTTCTGTCGTCCAAACTTCCTTCAGAGTTTTCTTGAGCTCGCTGTACTTGTTTCTACGTTCTAACTTGGACTCCGTGTATTCTCTATTGCGCTTGTTCTTTTCTGATTTTTCTGTTTCAATTTTCGTTCCATTCTTTTGAACTTGATTTCTTGAGCCTCTTTTGTCTTTTCGTAAGCTCTTTTGATCACTGCCTCTCATTCTTCCAGAAATCTTATCCTTAACACAATCTTCAGCCTTTACTAGCATTAGGAATTGATTTTTTCCTCTTATTCCAGGCATCGGATTGGTTCTAACCCCTTTTGTTTTTCTCTTTGCTCTATAGCGTTTCTGGCGTTGTTTAGTTTGGTTCGGAAAATCATAAAATCGGACATCCGTTATAGTTTCTTCGTTTCCGCTTGAATTGTCCATTGACTCGTTGTCTGCTTCATTTCCCCACTCAGGATGATCGGGAATGTCGTGAAATACCTCCTCTTCATCTTCCTTTTCCAGTGTATCGTTCTTTTCAGTTTCTTTTTCGAGCACAGTTCTCAACATGAAATACGGAACCACGCCGTACCCGTCCTTGTCGCAAAATTTCGTTGTGGGACCATCCGAAATTGCACAAACATCTAGGGTTGCTAGAATGTGTGTCCATTCTAATGGTTCAAACGTGTCCTCTGGAAAGGGTTCTCCTACATAAGTTTCGTCTTCGATAGCCCTTTCTAAAACACATTCTTCTCGTTTCAGACTTCCACATTTCGAAGCTCCACACATCCATAATTCCTTGGGTTTACCTAACCAAGCTGGAAATTCGGATCTCGCCAAAGTAGCTGAATCAAACTCCTCTACCGGTGTTCGGTTCACATCTTTGTAGCTATGGTCTTTCAGGTTCACCCGGGTAGTGGTTTCCATATTTCTCAAGTATATGTGATCGTAGCCCCAATCTTGGACCATTTTCAATTGTCTCATGAATGGTCTTCCCAGTATGATATCATAGTTATTCTCCTTGCCAAAATCGACAATAGCGAAAGTATGTTCGTATTCAATGCCGCAAGAAGTCACTACAACTTTCTCTAATAACCCCATAGGTTTCTCCATGTGTCCATCTGCTAATTGGAGTTTCAACCTAGTCTTCCTTATTGCTGGTTTCCCCCATTTTTTCCAGATTTCTTTTGTAGCAATGGCTACCCCAGCTCCGCTGTCTAGTATTGCCATTGTGTTCACTCCTTGGAATTCAACTGGTAAGGTTGTATTCCCCTCTTCACCTTCGCAATACTCTCCGACCTTGTTTAAGGGTACAGGCTTAGCGTTCTTTTGTGGCTTGCTCAGCTCCTCAATGCTCTCTTGCAATCTCGATGTTGGATCTTTTATCCCGAATTTCTCCAAGCATTTTCCTATAGTGGTCCACATATGTGGTCTTAGCCTCAAAAGCTCAGCTAGAGTGATAGTGCATGTCACTGGTGTTGACAAAATCTCTATCAATCCTTGCGAGTCCATGACTTTTTCTGATGAGATTTTTCGTGAGGGAAGTGCTCTAATCTCGGATTTTGCTTCATACTCTCCTAAGTATGAAGGTAAGGTTTTCAGTGAATGAGGTTTGCTCTCCATTGTTCTAACAGAGCCCCCATCTCCCCAGTAAGATTGCAGATCCAAGTCCACTTGAGATCCTGCCTCAAATTCCACTATGGGAGGATTCCTGATGTCCTTCTCCCAATTTGTCTGATTAGCTTGGCAACTTAGCTCGTTTGCAAAGTTTGCCTCTCTCACTTGTTTCCAAAATTCATTGTAATCCTCATCTTTTCCGTAAATCCTCTGTATGAATGGATGAAAACTCTCTATCTCCTGATCGGTTGTGTTCAATACTATGCGGTCATCCTTTTGTGTATCTTCAGGCTTTTGTGCACTAGGAGTCTTTTCAGCTACCCGTGAAACGATAGTCTCTTGCTGAATTGGGTTTTCCTTTCCACAATTCATTGTTTCTTTTGGTGGTTCTAATAAGGCTTGTGCAGTCTCGATCATTCTCTGGCACATTTCAAGTCTCTGCTTTTCCAATTCTGCGTTTGGGTATGTCATCCACCTCTGTTCTTGTGTTTGGTTGTTCTTTAACCTAGCTTCGTAAGCTCTCATCAGTGCGTCCAATGGTTCGTGTACTTTGTCGACTAGCACTGATCCCCCTGAGCTTAAGCTCGTTGTTTCTTGGATACTCTTTTGTTTCGTTCTTTCCGGGCTCATCTCTCGTTTCCCGTTTTGACTCTCAAGTTTTTCTAATCTAGCTTTAGTTTGCTTTAGTTCCTCAGCTAGAATAGCGTCTTCACGTTCTTTTCTCAACTTCATGCGTGCTTTTCTAGCTTTCCATGTGTTTTTCTGACTCCGCGGTCCTTGACTAACCACTTCAGTCGCCAACTTTCCATTCTCAGGTTCTCTAGTGGTTTTCTTAGCTTGAGCTCTAGTAACAACTTGCGTTGGTATCAGAGTTTCATTTTCAGACCCACTGCTGGTAGGAATAGTTTCTAACATATTCAATGTCGTCTTTTGCACTTTGTTTGGATTCTTTGAACAATCCTCAATGAAGTGAGTAACCCCACACTCAATGCAATAAGCGTTAATTCGAATGATTTCCGTATGTGGGCAAACATTCATCAGATGGTCACCTCCACACTTGTAACAGGGTCCTAGTGCTGGTCTTGGTCCCATTTGATTCGTCCTTTGTGGATAGGATGGTCTCTGTCCTGCTAACCCTCCATGAGCTATGAACATCAAGGTCCTTGCGTCCAAATTGTATCTCTCTTCATCAGAAGCACTTGTAACTGTTGGTGTTCCAACATTCCCCATCATGCCCCATGGTTCTGGTTGTTTTGGTTCTTCTGGTGGGTAATACACTGTCAAAGACATGTGTGCACCCGATTCTTCGTAATAGGCTTGAACAGGCACTAAGGCTTGTTCTTCCTGATTCTCTAAGGTTGGTGCATATCTAATGCCCACTGGTCTTGCTCCTGGTAAAGGTGGTTGTTGTCCCAATACCGGTTGCGGTCTTTCTATCCCCATAGGTCCAGGTACATTTCCCGTTGGGTATCGAGGTACTGGATGTACTTGAGGTGGTGCTAATTGAGCAGGAGGTGCGTACTGGCGCTCCCTTACATACCCTTTGTTGTAATAACACTCCTCTGTTGGATGATTTGTCCATTTTTGTTCAATAGCACACCATTTCAGTGTTTTTGGCAATGGTTTTTGGTATGGTGCCATCCTTTTTAGAGCATCTTCTATCATTTGCTCTACATTTGGCATGGTTGTTGTTTGAACATTCTTTTTAGTGGTGGTCTCGCTCGCTACGGAGGAGGAGCTACTGGATGCAAAATCTGTATCCGCTGACACCTCTCCATAAACCGTACAGTTATCCACTAAGTACAATGCCTCTCTCGTTACTTGCTCGAAACTTGTACAAGCTTTCAAGTGCAAGTCCTTCTTGAGAGTGTCGTTCCTCAGTCCCACAATAAAGAGAACACATAGTCTGTCAT
Source organism: Adiantum capillus-veneris (assembly GCF_014529385.1). NCBI lineage: Eukaryota > Viridiplantae > Streptophyta > Polypodiopsida > Polypodiales > Pteridaceae > Adiantum > Adiantum capillus-veneris. Next base: position 50,592,389 of record NC_140957.1, read on the forward strand.
CTTGTGGTCGTTCACGTACTAGACATCTCTCAATGTATTGTTTGAAGCGAAGTGAAGCTTCCTTCACTTTTTCGTGTTCTCTCTGTTTAAAAGCATATATTTGTGAGACCGTATTGTGCTTAATCCCTCGTTTTGAGAATTCCTCGGCAAACTCTCTTAGCAAATGGTCGATGTCATGGAATCCCCCAATGTTCATTGGTTGAAACCATGTCAATGCAGTACCTTCTAGAGTAAGACCAAATCCCTCGTATTGTGTATGGAAATCTGTTATCTGCTCAGCTCTTAAAACTTGCTTAAAGAGTGACACATGTGCATACGGATCTCCTGAACCACCATACTTCTTTGGCATACACTTGGCTACTTGAGATGGTCTCATACGTCTATGATTTTCTACCAATCTCATTGCTCCTGTGTCTCGGCTAAAGCTTTCTCTAGCATCATGGACTTCATGGGTTACCCTTGTTGGTTCCCCCGCCCTGAATCTACTACTAGGAGGTAAATGTGATGGTTCCGCTTCAAACCTTGGACCTGGCGTGGTATAGGTGGGGATTGGAACTGCACTACCTCGATTCGTCTCCATTGACTCTCGGGAATGTAATGATCCCATTGGTCCGAGCTTCGAGTCCCAAGGTTGACTGAAAGAGTCAGCAACTTGAGTTCTTTGTCCTCCTGTTGTCATTGAGTTTTGCACTCCATTTGTTGGTGCTGGTCTATGTGAGCTAGAAGTAACATAATACTAATGTAGTGGTCCCCCAAAGTATGTATATCCTTCTAATTCTTTCTTGCCCATTGTTGAGTATTGCCTGCCATACTTATCGTAAGCGGCAATTTTCACTTCCGATCCCTCTGTGTAGGTAAAGACATAGAGTCTTTTTTGGTCTGTCAACTCTCCGGTGTAGGGTTCTTCACATCTATAATAGAGATCTTGCTCCCCATTATTATATTTGTACAGCCCCACATAGATGTTATCAGTGTTGATCCTTGTAGTTTCATTCTCTCTTCTTAACCTTGCATTAGGGAAGTTCATTATTGGTGCTTTCTCCTCGAGTTCTTCATCTATTTTGGCTTTGGTGCCCATCAATCCCCACTTGTCCACAATGTTAGGGTTTAGGACTACCAAGTACATGGTACCCTCGTCATCTAGATATCTATCTCCGCTATAGCTCACAGGCACTAAGTCCTTGAACTCACTAGGTCTTTCTTCTATCTTTACACAATAGCGGTCCATTCCATCTTTGTAGATCTTGGCACCTTGCTCATTGTCGTACTGGTATTTTATGAACAGTAGCTTCATTGTGGCGGAAGGGTTTGATGATCCTGCTGCCATATTTTCTCTGTTGTTCAGGTTCAAGTGTTCCAAGTTTTCGGTGAAAATCTCGTAAGATCTCTCCGAAGAAGTATCAGAGACACTTCCTTCAAAGATCGGCTCTAATGGTTGCACCCAACTTTGGTTTACACTTCCCTCGGTTGATATGACACTTGTTGGTTCCCCTCGTTTTGGTTGATTATTCCGGAGATTCCTGCCCGATCTCAAATTCATCAATTCCCCTCAAGGACTGTAACTTTTCCGTCTCGGCAATTTGTTTTCCCCAAGTTTTTGTGGTCAGAATTGATCCAAACTGATTGATACTTGGTCAATTGTTTAATCTTGTCAGTCGGACAACTTCTGTTTCATCAAGTGAGAATTTTGTTGCAGTTATGCTGAAAAAGACATTATACGCGTATGATGTCTTTTTTCACAGCTTTTGACTATTTTGGTTATGCTCACTCTCAGTGGCCCCTTTATGCTCTGTTCACTCACAAAATTCAGTTTGAACTCTGTTTGAGCAAGTTATGGCTAGTTCAGGCTTTTCTTGGCAATTTTCCGCTTTTGACTTGTTTTTTGGGTCAATTGTGATCCAAATGGGATGAAACTTGAAATATAACCTCTAGACAGCTATTACAATGGATCTGTGTTAGCAAAGTATCAAAATATGTCCAAAATTAGGTCAAAGACATCATACGCGTATGATGTCTTTTTCATCAATTTGGGTCCAAACTTGATATTTATGCTTCCAACAGTGTTTGTAACAATCTTGTCAGGTCAGATTTCAAAAATAAGTAGTGGATGTGCCAAAAGACATTATACGTGTATGATGTCTTTTGTCCCAGATTTTGACTATTTTTGGTTTTAAGCCTTCTCCAATGTTTATAATTGAGTTTCAAGTGTTTTTGTCAGGTTTGAATGTAAAAACAAGATCTGAATCCAAAATTTCCTATTCTTTGCGTTTCTTGGACTCCGACTTGTCTTTTTGGGTTTCTTTGAGTGTTAATGCCCTTGTTTTAAGTTGATCTTAGGGTAAAACCCCCCTTCTAAACACTCTGGCAATGTCAAATTTTCAATTTTAGTCTCTGTTTAGGTCCTAAGACATCATACGCGTATGATGTCTAAAGTTGCAGATTTCCAGTTTTTCAGCACAGAACTCTTCCAATAGCTCTTTTAAGTGCTCAGCAACAATCAGTTACACAGAAAATTTGTATGAACTTTGTTTATTGCATATTTCACTACCAAAGCGACTTTTTCAGTGATCTAACATGCAATCAAACACATCAAGCAAATAGAACACCAATTGATAGCTCTAGATCAGGATCAAATCAGGCCCTACCTAAGCTACTTCTAATCATAAAATGGATTTTTTGCAATTGAAAATATAAAGAGATTTACTACCACACAAGGAGTAGCAAATGCTTTTTATGTCAACAACCACTTAAACACCATAAAAAACAATCTAATCTAAGCTAAACTAAAAATACTGTCAACGCGGAAGACCCAGGAATACCCCACTTCCTAGTATCTCTCGAGACCTTCGGAGGCCACCACTCCTAGATCTTTTCTAACTAAAGTATACAAAGTAGTTTATACGACTCACCTCGTAGGATTAGTCTAAGGTCACCTACTTAGGGCTCTCGTCCCCGGCAGCGGCGCCAAATGTTAAGGCGGTTACGCCGCTAGCGGAAGCTAAATAGCGAGAACTCAACCAACAACAGAATTTGTCAGACGAGGACGGAGCTTGACCCGCAGGCGCATGGAAACAACTAGGTGGGTGTCAAATCACCTACTCGACCTTCTAATGACAATCACTACTAAGGAAATCAAATCTAAGCTCTAAAATACGCAAGTGACTGAAATCCGTACTACGAACAAATGCTATACGAAACAGGATCTAGAATCATCGAATCGATCTCAAACTCAAGGGGAAGTCTATACACTAGGTAAGAACAACACCCTAAAGACTTGAACTGCAAAATCAACCTATAACCACTCCGTACGGTAAACGCGTATGAAGACAGGCCGAAAAATACAGGTGATCGAAACTTGACCCCGATGGTACGAATGCGTAGCTCTACTCGTTGTGGTTCTATAGATATGCTGCACGCTCTATTCCGACACACGAGTTGGAAGAAAACTCACACCGAAGCTCGTAGGAACTTACCACACGTAGAAGCCGATAGTGCGCACTCTTGGTATCTGTGCGTAGCTCTCACCGTTGCTAACACAATGGTGGTGTCGCTTCTCCAATGGCGGCCCCGTAGCTCGCGTAGCAAGGAGATAAGACTCTCTCTCTCTCTCTCTCTCAGACACAGTCACGGCGCTCAAAAACTCACTTTGATTAATAATTGAATCCTCCTTTTAGGTTACAAAACTTTGGCTTATATACCTCAGCCTTGGAGGTGAGAACATCTCTAGTTATTTACATCAACAGGTGAAATTACTTCGGGATTACAAGCTGGAAACTCAATTGAGTCCCGTTACTTAATGAATGGCTCAAATCAAAATTAATGTCAGAAAGACATTTATTACAATCAATGGTTACAAAATGATGGGTGTGAGCAAAAATGCGGGTGTGATCCTCTGCTGGCTCAACAGTTACTTTCAAGCCCAACGGCATGCTTGCCGCATCAAGCTCCGTGAACGACATCACAATAGAGACGGCAGCGTTTCCATTCCTGTTTCCTTTCGGGAAAGGCCAATATGATGGTAAAATCAACTTCAGTATATATGTAAAGATACATGCATCGACTTTGTTCTCCGTTTACACCCTGTACAAGACATACCTGCTCATAATGTACCAACTAAAGCAGGCTCTTATGTTGGCCAACAATACACACACGAGCTTGTTGCAAAGGGACATTGACAACTACAAGAAGGCCAATCGTACAGAAAATGACGAGGATACTGTGAGACATGTGCTTCGGTACAACACCCCTTCCAGCATGCCAGGCTCCTAGTCGTGGCACCGCAAGAACCTAAAGGACTTGATAGCAATGGTGGACGAATGGGGAATGCCTGATTTCTTCTTGACTTTCACTGCCGATGAGGTCACAGACACAAGATGGCCTGAGATTGACACGATCGAGCTAATTGCACGTCATTTGAACGCCTCCTTCACTTGGACAGACTGCCCAGTCGAATGCGCCCTCACTTTCCACACAAAATTCCAAATGCTTATGTCCAAATATATACTTGCGAAAGGTGTGTTGGGCCGTGTGCAACACCACTTGGTTAGATATGAGGTCCAAAATAGAGGATCACTGCATGCTCATGTCATACTGTGGATGCATGAAGAAGACAAAGAGCAACTATCTGCTGAGATAACTGCATACATCCCGCCAGAAACTAGCACTGTGGTTTTGCCAGAGTAAACACGGTTTTCCATTTCATGCGCAGCCAAATCCAAACCCAGTCTTCAACGAACAAAATCACAGATGGAAATACTTTAGGCCCCGGCATGAAGACAGAAATGTCGTACCGTACCACCCTACACTGCTTCTGCTACGGGGTGCACATATGAATATACAGCGGGTCACCAATTCATCATTGTCCTATTACCTCCTGAAGTATGCACTCAAAACTGAACCAATGGGCAATCTCAACATTTTCTCAGAAGATGCAGAGCGCTTAGGCCTAGGTGGCCTTGACACTGTGAAATTGAAGCTGATCTCAGCCTCTTTACTGTCGAAGCCTATCTCAGCAACAGAACTGGCATTAAATTGTTTGCAAATCCCAATCTTTTCAAAGAGTGACACCGTCCAATACGTCGACTCATCACCCCCGGCACTACGACAATGAATCATTTCTCACAACAATGATGTCGTGCTGCACCCTGTCGATCTGTACTGTGCACGACCACAAAGTCTGGAGAATCTTACGTTCTACGACTTCCACAAGAATTACACAGTGACGAAGGGAAAAAAAAGAAAAAAAAAGTATTTCAGAGGCGAACACCTACGGCCAATCGCTGGAGCGGCAACACCGACTGGTCTGTTTCACAAACTTCCACCCAGGGCATCATCCGGAGGCTTTCTTTTACAACGTGTTGCTAAAGAGCATCACCTTCAGAAACGAATCCCAGCTGCTCTCACCGGAGAACACGTCCAGGTCATACTATCTTGAGTGAAAACTTAGAAATTTGATACTGACAGATGAGGACCTTGAGATGTACATCACAGAGTATACACAACGAAATATGCTCACGACATATCAAACACACAAATTTCACAACATGATACTACATAAGACATCCTCAACAAAGGCTACCTCATTTCAATCTCCAGATGTGCAAACAGACTACGAGCAAGAGGACATGACTTCTCGTATCTCTGCCCTTCTAAACGAGCTTCAAAACGTCCAGAACGCGTCACTGACATCTGAACAAGCAGAGATCTACAAGAAGCTCACAGTAGCAAAGGGTGGTCTGCATGTGATCACAGGCACTCCTGGCAGTGGAAAAAGCTTCGTCATAAGATATATCACAAGCCAACTCATAATGCAAGGGAAAACTGTCACACTCGCTGCTTCGACTGGTGTAGCGGCCACGAGGTTAAGCAGCATCGCAACAACTGTCCATTACCAATTCAAGATACCAGTGCGCACACAACAATATCCCCTGTCAATCTCCAAAATTGATGACAGATACGTCAGTATCAAAGAAGCAGAAACGATTATCATAGACGAGATTTCTATGTTGACAAAGCAAACTTTTGATCTCATAGTACGAAAAATTGTGAATGTCACCAATGGCACACTGCTAGACCCATTCAAAGATAAAAAGATCTTCTTGTTCGGTGATTTGGCACAGTTGTCGTCGGTATGCAGGCATCAAAGTGATCATTGCTACTCATGCCACATCACAAGCTCCACTTATTGGTCCACTGCTACGTACATTATGTCTTGCTCAGTGCGCCATGCAAAAGATATCTCTTTCATAGAGTTCCTCAATACAATAGGAGTCAGGCTCCCCACAAAGAAAGAGATCCACGATGCGCTCGGTGACCGCATCATAACGCATGATCAAATAGAGCAACACATGGATAGGAATATGACAATCATTTGCACACACAAGAGTGACGCTTGATATTATAATAACCTTCTCTTGGAACGCTTCCATCGGTATAGTCACATCATCCAAATCGGCCTCAAGACAAATGCACACAACGTCCCTGAGCTCCAAGCATGGCTTGAAGATCCCGACTTCCACGCAATTGACAGAATAGCAGAAGGAGCAAATGCGCCGATAACAGAGAACATAGACTTAACAATTGGAGCAGCCAATGGATCACTATGTCGCGTAGACGAAATCCTCCAAGATGAAGAAGGAGGCGTCAAAGCAATCAAAGTCACACTCGACACATCCAAACAGGAACTTACACTTTGACGGTCAGAGCATAGCAAACGAACATTCAATGGGCACTGGTACCATAAATCCACATTCCCACTAGCTCTCGCCTACGCTATGACTGGACACAAGTCCCAAGGCGCAACAATCAACTCCAACGTCTTGCTCATTGTAAAAGAAGTTTTCGCCCCTGGACTTCTATACGTGATGCTATCACGCGTCACTGAGCGAACTCGACTACATTTACTAGAGCTACCTACGCCAGAGATGTTCACACCATCTAGATTTTTGAACTTCTAGCCGGGAATGTTTCCTACGCCCTCTTCAGTATCAATTCCTCTTTCTGTTAAACAGATGAAATCGCCTTGTAAATGCCTTCTATATAAAGCAGGAATTTTTGTTTAATTGCTTGTCTTCTCTTCTGTGGACTTCTCATGTTCAATATGTTGCACTGCTGAGACACCTTCCCTATCACCCCTGCTCGCTCTGATCCACCTTTTGTAAATTTACTGTTCTTCCCTTTTTCACTTCATTCATTTGTGTTTAAACGTTTGTCAGATCTTATGCTTCAGAAATACTGCAAGAGGTCATCAAAATAATTTTTTTAACGTACAGGAAACTGAATCAAACAATGGATCACAACACGATACATTTTGCACGCTTCTTTGATCTTGCATCTGCCTGTGTATACACATGCAAATCAATCACTCATTTTACTGTGCAGCTCTTCAAGCAATACACGAACAACGCAAAGGAAACGCAACCAGCGATACAACCTAAGAGATTTTACCTCACGACTAAGCAAATGAGATTGGCAAACTTAGCAGGCGAGAAACCCCATGCGTATATTGAGGGGTTCCATACTTTTCAAGAGCGTTGCAACTTCATGAATAAGTGCGACGCAAGATATAAATCTCTAGACCAAACGATTGCCACACCAAACACAGAAAGGATGACAACAGGTACTATTAGAAAAGGAAAATATAATGCCTTCTATCTGTCGTGCTAACAAGCTTGCTCCTACATCCTGCAGGTCTCATGAAGCAAATACTTGAAGAGCTTGATATCCAGTACGAGGATGATGAGAGTATGTTGCGTAATGTTGAAGCACAACAACTCCTCAACACAAAAACTGAAGGAATTACATTGTACGCGATGGAGCAGCTGCGATTTGGTTACAACATTGACTTGGATGAACTTTCAAAAGCTACTCAAGAAAAATGTTCCGCTATCTTGACAAATTTCATGACTTCGGCAAACCACACGCACGATGCAACTAATCCACCTATCACAATCCAGAAGGTAGCATGGCACTACAACGAACACAAGGCAGTAAATTATGGACAACCAGCCTCCCCATACGAGCCAGTTGCAACAGACCAAGGCAAGTATGTATAACAAGTATCACTAGCTTCCATTCACTTCTCCGTAGCAATGTCATTTTTTTATTGACCTAACCAATCTGCATGTACTGCAGATTTAGACACTCATCAACAACAAGAGACAAGCATCGGCCTTCCACCCCAGAAAAAGCAGCGTCGCGGGAAGAATACATAGTCTACAGTATACGCTGCACGAAGAACGATAGGAGATATATCGGAGTTACGAATAACATCCATAAACGCATTGGCGAGCACAAGCGCAATCCTTCGAAGAGAATGCGAGCGGACATGCAGACACACATTCCTTTCGAGGACAATTTTGAAATTACCACTTTAGCAACCAGTACCAATATTCATAAAGCTAGAAACTTAGAATATTTCTATATTAAACAACACAAGACAAAAACTGCATTAGGTTATAACATTTGTTCTGGACATCCACCAAGGTTGAGAAAATATTATTTTTTGAAAAAAAACAAGAAGGTATAGCTGTGAACTTCTGTCGTCTTCATTTCATTGTTTTGTTCACTGTCTTTGTCACATAACTTTGATCATTGCCTACAACAATGTCTTTTTGTTTCCATTCAAATTATGGCAGACATGACAACTTATCAACTGTTTTGATTTAAATGCCTTTTCTTTTCAGTTTAGAATGGGTAGGCCAATTCCAGCTGATCTGATTGAGTAGCAGCCAGAATTTGAGACTGCAATGTACAAGTTGCAATACTGTCTTTACCCACATTTGCAAGAGCGGGTGCTCAAACACTACATGCATAAATGGAGTGAGTTCATTCCATGGCCAGTGCAACCACCTATCCCATGGCATCCACATTACATCACCTGGGATGCACTCAATCGACAAATCACCATCGACATCACCGTGCTGGCTAGTTGCTGCACAAAACACCATTGTATGTTGTTCGTGCAGATTGCAGACGTGCTCGGCCTACTCAAGAATATAGAATTAAATTACTCTAACGTGGTCCCCGGCCACCTTCAGTCAACTAAACAATTCGTTTCGCGCTATTTTTCTGTCAACCAGTTTCCCACACGCGCAACTCTGAAGAGCATCTTACCGATATAGTCCTCCTCCTCTTCTCCACAGAAGATTTGTCCATTTCATTGTAAAGAAATCATTGCATGCTACATTCAATGTTCCGTTCTTAATTCCTCAACTTTTTGGCATACTATTTTCATCAAATCGTTTCAATCACTTACACTCACTTGGCGTAAGAAGATTTATGCAAAACAAATAATAAGTGCTCTCTCTCTCTCTCTCTCTCTCTCTCTCTCTCTCTCTCTCTCTCTCTCTCTCTCTCTCTCACCTTTCATTTCGACAATATTCTTTACGGATCTATACTCTTGTTCAGTGCTTGCTCTCTCTAATTGCAATCGCCTTGAAGGCTTGTACCTGTATACCAATTTTTTATCCACTTTCGGTTATACAGGCTGACGAAGCACTCTAGTTTTAGATAGCACCTACATTTTTGGCATACCTTACCTATTTGAATGGGCCTAAAACTTAATTAAATTCTCTAAACGGTGTAATGTACTCAGCTCTAGTCATAACATAAAAAGGTCTTTAGGGCGCTTGGAGGTCAGTTAGGAGCTCGATGCTTGTTGATGGGTTCAATTTAAGGCACTAAGAGGTGTTCTAGAAGGAGTTTGATGTTTGTTACCTATAGAAAAGACTCCTCTTTAAATAAGTTTTCCAGATACAAAGTTGAAAATTTGTTAAAATTAGTGGCCTTTTGGTGGAAAAAAGCATATATTTGACTCTAATTGGACGTGAAAAAATGAATTTCTTCATAGAAACCAAGATCTCTAGCATGGAAATTTTAGATATGACAAGCACCAAGCCTCTATCGTGGTATGTGCAAAAAGGTGTGCAGGCTCAAACTTAAGTTTCAACCTACACTCTTGGCTCGAACTTAAGTATGAGCCTCTACCCTACTAGCTACAAAACTCGTACAAAACTGGAAGATGGTAAAGCCCTACTACGTAGAAGAACGTGTGGAGGCTCGAACTTGAGTTTGAGCCTCTACCCTCGGTAGACACAAATTAGAGTGAAATAGAAATAGAGAGAGAGAGAGAGAGAGAGAGAGAGAGAGAGAGAGAGATAACATAATAAGAACTTTAGGACCCTTGGATGTGAGTTTGAAGGAGCTCGATGCGTGTTAATGAGTTAAGTTTAGGGCACTAGGAGGTCTTTTGCAAGGAGTTTGATGTTTATTACCTATAAAAAAGACTCCTCTTTAAATAAGTTTTACGAATACAAAGTTGAAAATTTGTTAAATTAGTGGCTTTTGTTGGAAAAAAAACATTTATTTGATTCTAATTAGACCTGGAAAAAATGAATTTTTACATAGAAACCAAGATCCCTACCATGGAAATTTTAGATATGACAAGCACTTTTTTACGAACCAAGCCTCTATCATGGCATGTACAAAAAGGTGTGCATGCTTGAACTTAAAGTCTGAGCCTCTACCCTACCAGGTACAAAACTTGGAGAGGGTAAACCCTTACTAGGTAGAAGAATGTGTGGAGGGTTGAACTTGAGTTTGAGCCTCTACCCTTGGTAGACTCAAATTAGTGGGAAATATGAAATAGATGAGAGAGAAAGAGAGTGGAGGCTCGAACTTAAGTTCGAGCCTCTATCCTCGGTAGATACAAAGAGGAAAATATGAAATAGATGTGTGTGTGTGTGTGTGTGTGTGTGTGTGAGAGAGAGAGAGAGAGAGAGAGATCTTGACAGGCTTTTGTGAAGTGATAGCTCAGCATGGCTTGTGGTAACCGCTGCTCTTTTGGTAGGAGATGCTACAACGTCTACCCCTTATCAAATTTACTAGCTTCGTCACCAGCTTTATCGGCTTCATCACCAAGTTCAAGACCTTTGACTAGGAGAAGCACTGATATAATAACTTATGAGGGGGGGGCGGGGGGGGGAAGAGAGAGAGAGAGAGAGAGAGAGAGAGAGAGAGAGAGAGAGAGAGAGAGAGAGAGAGAAAGAGAGAGAGGGAGAGAGAGAGGAATAAGCCTGCAAGCAAGCATGGCATTAAACTCCATAGCCATGGCTCTATGAATCCTTGCTTTTGCCCCAATTTCCAACCCTTGTCCTTCGTTTTACTCTAATGAGTTCCTACGAGCAACGGACTTCCTTGAGGATCATGTCTCTTCATTTTGGCAATGACGAAGGCAATAATCTTGCTAACCTTTATCTACTTCAGCACCATCTTCATCAACGACAGGTTTCAAGTGTCCCCATCTTCATCAACCACAGGTTTTGAGTGTCCCTAGGCTATCTGCACTAGGTTTAGCTTCGTTCCTTTCGGCGTTGCGTGAAAAGTAAAACTAAGAGCAAGCCGAAAACAACTAACATGACGCTCATCTTGTTGCAGCACATTCTTGCATGCAAAGTTGTCATCGACCTGCAAGATCAAGCACTCTGAAGTATCATAACTTTACCAAATTCCACACTAAATTGTGTGTGTCAGTGCAGTCATGTGTGTCTGAGCGCGGAGGGGAGGTCGTAACCAAAGGAAGTAAGGAGAGAGAGAGAGAGAGAGAGAGAGAGAGAGAGAGAGAGAGAGAGAGAGAGAGAGAGAGAGAGAGAGAGAGAGAGAGAGAGAGAGAGAGAGAGAGAGAGAGAGATCTGTGGGCGCTTATAGCTGCAGCCATCGATGATCAGAGCCATGCCAGAAAGCTGTAAGGTGAAGCTCATATGCAACTCGGTTTTTTGCTCTGCCTGCACCAAGGCCGGGATTTATGAAATACGCGCATCTGTAAAAATAAAACCCTCACTACATGTGATTCATGTAAAGATAACAATATATTATACTATACATTATATTAATTTGTCTAAAACTTAAATAAACATTTATTACATTTCAAATATTATATCCTTGCTATCGATGTTTAATCTCCATTGAGGCCCATTCAAAGATAGAATCCAAATTTTCAAAACTATAAACATAAAATCCATCGAGTCTTTTTAGGATGAAGAGGGGGCTAGAGCCCCTCCAATGTTTGGATATTTCAAGTATATGAAGAGGTCATAACATCCATTTTTTGTTGTTGAGAAAAATAGAATTTGATTAATCAAGGAAATAAATCAATACATGGAACCCACAGGGAGGGGGTGGGTTAGCCCCAATACAGAGATCAAAGAGTCAAAGCCTCTTTCATTCTGAGTCTATTGGTTTGAAAAAAACAAGGCACAACTTTGAGCCACCATTGCCACTTGAGGCTTCTCTGAATAGAAGAGATGGTTTCATTCTCAAAAGGGGCATCTACAGCTCTATTATGCAGCTAATACAATGTACCCTTATCTTGTCCATACAATGTTTGGCTCTTTGAAGACACCATAGAGCATCTGTGGCTGAAATTGAGAAAATCTCTTTGCAGATTTTGGAGTGATTTGAGCTACCCATTCTCTACCACATCTTTCCATACCTTGATTCTAGCCTTGTAGAACTTATGAGCCTTTCTACTGAGTCCAACTTTAGCACTACTTGCAAAGAAACCAAACCAGAAGGAATCTAGCAAAAATGATATATGGTTAGCTAAGATATTCTTCGAAGGTTTCCAATTGGATTTAACAGAATTCCACTCATTACACATTCTGCACACCATCTTGGACCCATAAGGGATACATAAGGCAGGAGCAAGAAGGATATCTCTGAGTTGTAGATTAGTCCATGCTTTGTAGTTTTGTAACTTGAATTTGTGCATATCTCTTTTCAAAACAAATGCTCAATAGCCATCTGAGTATGAGGCTCTATAGATCCATTTATCTACCATTTTGACTTAAATATAATCAAGATTAAGAATGGTCAAACCTCCTTTCTTATTTGGAAGACAACATATCTCCCAAGAGAGTCTAGATATCTTTGGGTGATCCATATCCCCTCCCCATAAGAAGGATCTAGCTAGGGAGAACACCTGATTCAACTAATACTTGGTTGGACACTAGCAAGACAAAAAATAGATTAGAGAAGGAAGCAAATAGTGATTACAATAAATGCTCTTGATGATATAGAAGTCTAATGGAACTGGCATTTTTTTAATTTTTTGTTAATATGTTTCAATAACCCTCTCCCATTTATGAGCATATGTGATCTTGAAACCCATTGGGATGCCCAAAAGTATGAAGACTTACCCATCACTGATTTCCATACATCCAGCTTCTATTATGACGTGTGGGACCTGCTCCTTGGAGGACTTGTATCCAGTCTTCATATTACTAATAAAAAAGCCATTGGCCATATAGAAATTGTCCAAGTACATCCTAAAATGTTCTACAGTATCTCTGTCATTAGACACTAAAGTGTTAGTATAATCTACAAATGGCTGATGCACCAAATCCTTAGCTATTCTTGGAGTTTTAATGCCTTTCATCCATCCTCTTTCTAGGGCATCATGCACTAACTATCCCAGAGAGTCAAAGTAGATGGCATACAAGAGGGTGGCTATTGGACAACCTTTCCTGATAGATCTTTTCAATGAAAAGGCCTCTAAAAGGTCACCATTAGTGGAAACTCTTGCAGTTCCATTGCACAGAGCATCTTGCAGTTCTATTGAGCTCGCACCGGTGATTCTTGAGAAGTTTTTGAAGGCCATAGGGGGTCAATTTCTCTCAATCTGCCACGTAGCACATGCAGTGAACCCACATACAAAGACGATTGGGCCCTTGGGGTATTTGTACAAGACCAAGGACTCACTCAAGGAATCACAAGGGAGTGAGGCTCCCTGTGGAGCTTCACAAGCTCAAGGCTATGGTGATGCATGGATAGCATTGCCAGTGGTGGATTGTAGCACTCATTGGTGTTGCTTGGCATCATTGATGTTGACAATGGAGGCGATGCTATCGTAGTCATTTTACTTCGGGTAGAGTATCCCTTTTTACCCGTCAACAATCTTCCACAATGGGTGACTAATCCCACCTGGTTCTTGAGAGACCTATCTGCCGCTACACTGGGTCCTTACAAGTTCCAAAGTAGGTTGACTAAGTCTACTTAGTGCTTGGGAAGCGTAAGCGCCACAAGCTTGTAACTTTACTTAGCCCTAATCACTTCCATAGTAGATTGGCAAAATCTACTTGGTGCTTGAGAGAAATAAGTCTGCCACCGCAAGCTTGATTCACAATATGCATACACTTAAAAACTTAGGAGCATTTAAAAGAAATCTTAGAGTTAGCACAAGACAAAATTATTTATGAAACATATTGTACTTGATTCTTACCTTTGACAAGAGTCATTGTAAGTATTTACAAGGTTTACATTATCCTTTAGCTGGAGAGTCTTGCATCCACCTTGCATCTTCAACATGATAATTCTTAAATTTGACAAGATATTGTCGGATAGTCTTATTACTTCTTAAAACCTTGTCTTCATGCTATAGGATACTCTCTGGCTTCAAGATCTCTTCTTGTCCTTCAAACTCGGGTGGTTCTTCAATGTAGGTGCACGTTCGGGTGCGTGGATGCGTGTGCAATCAATAGAGAGTGTGAGAGGGGGAATCAAGGGAAGAAGGAGAAGCACAAACAGCTGCTTGGGTTCGTGGAGTAGAAAGTGAGAGTGCAAAGGTCCACCCTCACTTTCTCTCCCTATATTCATTATAGAGAAAATGAAGTTAGGGGTGGTTCCAATGGCCACTTGGCCTACACCCTAGCATTCAACTATCCCGCGCTGTTACATTTTCAAGAGGCTCACATGAAAGGCATTATGAATGAGCCAGGTACTTGGTAACCTTAACTTGTAAGTTGTTTCATTAATAGACTTAAGGATTTGAAATGGGCCATAATATCTTTTTGCTAAACAACATAATATTTTTGGTGCGTCCTTGTGTTCCCTTGCCTGTAATATGGCTTAGGCATGCTTTTGGAAACTTGAGCAATACCTAATCATTTTTTTGAAGGTCAAGGCTTGTCTATGGTTATCAGTAGCAGCCTTTTTCTTCTGTTGCGTGATGAATATAATTTTCTTAATCTTCTTAAACGATTAAAATATTTTTAAAGGTCTCTACTAGCTCATCAATAGCAAATATCTTCCCAAGTGTCTTGACTATCAATGGGAGCTTGTGGCTCTTCTTTCAATTACCTTGAAGTGCCTTTCCTGTAGAAGTATGTAAAGTGTTATTGTAGACATACTCTACTAAGGGTAAATACTTTTCCCATTGATCTCTTTGATCTAATCTTGTAAAATAGGCTTTGAGTAGATCCAAGATGGTTGAATCTGCTATCTCACTTTGGCCATCTGTTTGTGCGTGATTGGCGAAGGATAAATTCAACTCAATACCCAGATTCTCAGAGAGACCCTTCCAAAAATCGCTAGTCATTCTTGGATCTCTATTGGATACTGTAGATGTTGGTGAGCCATGATCCTTAAAGACCTGTGAGATAAAGAGGGTTGCCATATGGTGTGATGTGTGTAGGTGCTGGCCAATGGCCAATGAAACAAGGCAAAGGGAGGTTTTTCTTGTATGCTACAAACCTAGAAGCTATTGCAACTATCCTAGGAAAATAGGTGCCTAGTTAGCAACTTACTAGCACGCGATCGTCAATGAATTACTAGTACAATATCCCTCTACTTTTAAGCGAACATACTTTTAAATTCAAAGATGGAGCATACTTTTAAGCTAAGGACACATTTTCCAAAGAGTGATTAGCACTTCTTCTTGACTTCCATCTCTCTCTCTCTCTCTCTCTCTCTCTCTCTCTCTCTCTCTCTCTCACACTCACACACACACACACACACACACACACACACACAATTGTAGTGCAATATAATCTGTACAAAAAGCAAACGCGCTTCAAAGAATGTCTTGTTGGCCTTCCATAGCCATATTAAGAAATAGCTTGACATAAGTTGTATACTTGAACTTAAAAGATACACGTGGAAACATTGCACAAGGTAAGTTCTTTTGCTTTTAGCTTCTGTTAAAACAAACATTTGTTTCTAATTTGGAAGTTGAAATTCGTTATCATATGGAGGCCACGTGATTTTATCACTTATAAAATCTGCAACACTACACTACATGTGTGCACTATTTTAGAAAAGTCCTTGAAAACACAAATGTGTAGAAGATGGTTCTAAAAAATCCAAAGGACACTTGAGTGGTGGTCGCAATTGGCTGGTATTAGGTGACGGAGAGGTAAGAAGAGAGAGGTTGTCACGCGTCTCTCTTTCTCTCTCTCTCTCTCTCTCCAACCCGCTCCAAATCGAGTTGCTACATGATCATGCGAGAGAGGGAAGGTGGTGTAGGCGGGGTGTGTAGGGTGTTGGCCAGGGAGACCATGTGGTGCTCTATAAGGTGCATCAATTGTTGATGGGAAGCGAGAGATTAGGAGTAAGGGGGCCATCTGTGCAAAAGAGTCATATGTGTGTGCGTGTGTGCAAAATTTACTAAAATTATGCAAGGTGAAGCTTCACTTTAGCATAGAAAGCAAGAAAAGTAAAGACATGTCAGGATGTGAAATATAAGGTTACTTTAGCATAGAAAGCAAGAAAGTAAAGACATGTCAGGATGTGAGATGAAAGGTAAGTCTCCTTCATGCACTGAAAACGATGAAAGTCTCCCTAACCCAACACAACACTAAGAGTTTCTTTTAGAAAGCCAAAAAAAATTGAACAACCTTCACCCTTGGGGTACTAAGAACTTTAGAGTTTAAAAAGTAAATGGAGCTTTGGAGAATAACTTTCTAATCACAAGACCTTTGAGGCCCCTTGCTGCACCTAGAAGACCTTGTAGTTAAGCTATGGTAAAAGGGATTGCTCATGAAACATCTCTTGACTTGTTTCCTTTTCTTTGACCCCCCAAAGTCTTTGCATAGTGATTCAATTTTGATATGTGTGCTTATTTTGTATGCCTCGGGTTTTTTGCTTTTCAATAAAAAACACCCACACTGGGAACCTCTAGGGCTCTAGTACCATAGGGGATACATGTGAGTGGAGTACCAAATCAAGTAAGGATTTCTCTTCCAGCTTAAGATTTCACATTGTGGCACTTTTGATTTTTTGCTTTTTTATTTTTTTGTTCTTTTTCAACATTTTAATTTTGTAGGGAAAGTTGTCTTCCAAACAAAGTTGAACACCTTCACCCTTTGGTACTAAGGCCTTTAGCAAGCCAATAATGAATTAATGAAATTCTACTAAGTTGTAGTGCTCTCCTTCCTTCTTTTTGTAGATCTCTCTTACACAATCACTTATTAAATCTCCAACAGTATATGTGTGCACTATTTTAGAAAAGTCCTTGAAAATGTGAATGTGTAGAAGATGCTTCTAAAAAATCCAAAGGAGACTTGAGTGGTGGTCGCAATTGGTTGGCAGCAGGCGACGGTGAGATAAGAAGAGAGAGCTTGGCACACGATTCTCTCTCTCTCTCTCTCTCTCTCTCTCTCTCTCACAACCTGTGCGAGGTCGATGGCCGCTCCGGATCAAGTTGCTACACGATCATGTGAGAGAGGGAAGGTGGTGTAGACGGGGTGTGCAAGGTGTTGGCTAGGGAGACCATGCGGTGCTCTATAGGGTGCATCAACTCTTCATAGGAAGCGGGAGATCATGAGTAAGGGGGCCAATTGTTAGCGGGTCGCCGCGACGGACGTCTGCAACATAGCTTTTTGGCACTAACATAATATCACTACTTAGGAAAAGTGACTTGGATGGGACACGGAGACTTTTTGAGATTGTCAATCTCATGAAGTGAACTTAAACAAGCAAACACAACTACTCTACAAGAAAACCAACACTCAATGATCAGGAAAATCTGCCTTTGTCCTTTCTCACAACTCTAGGTCATCACGCCATTTCGGCACTCGAACGGACTCGAAATGCAACGAAACTTTAGGAGGAGGTCAAGGACACCTAGGGACACTATCCTAGCAAAGTCTCCGACAAGGTACCAAAATCACGATCCACCATGAAAAAGGTCATGAAAATTGCAACAAAATATACCAGAAAGATCACCCTATGATCTAAAAACACTCTCCTATGGTCGAAACGATTATAAACAATGATTTAAGCACTCAAATCTGCAGTTACAGCTCACAGACACGTAGTCGCAAACCTCAACAAAATTTACAATGCTTACACTTGAATTAAAGAGCAAAGAGAGGGGAACGCAATGCAAGTTTCTGAATCGAAAACGGATTATTAAATCATTAGCTGCTGCAATGATTACAAGTTTGGAGCAGCTCGTAGCTTGAGTGTACGTTTTTTGAGCTCCCTTCTTCTCTAAAGATAAGCCTTCTTTCACATTAAAATTATTGATCTTTACACCTAGGGCTTTCTAAATGGACAGTGGCCGGCTCACACGGACCTTTACAACTCAGGGAATTAACATGCTACTCTAGAATTAGGATTTACATAGAGTACCACTACACTAGCTCGGACAATTAATAGAGTACAAATGTGGTGTTCGGCTATGTGTCTGGCCAGGTGGACGCCCGTTTGATCTGTCCTCAAACATTCCCCCCTTCCTAATTCGTGTCGTCCCTTGACACGACCTTATGCAGTCTTGTCATAGGGTTGTCTTCAGCTTTGTCTACAAGATTGGACTTTAGCTTGGGAAGTGCTTTGTTGTTGATGACACTCCCCCCTTCCTTGAGTGATTCATATCTACCATGTTGTTGATACTTGATTTGATCTTTGATCTTTGATTTTCGAGGAAACTTTTCTTCTTAAAGAGCATTTGCCTCTTTGTTGCCAATCTTGGCCTCTGTAAAGATGGATGTTGATGTATCTTAGCTTGTAGAACTAATCCTCTTTGCTATGTGGACTTTATGATAGGTTTGCTTTCAAGGTCCACTGCAATTTGAGATTTTCACAATAGGTAGCCAATGTTGAAGCATTGTGTGAGCTACGCATGGTTGTTGTTTGACTTGCCATTGTTTGATGGAGCTTTGTTTTCGACCTTGGAGATAAAAGATTCTCTTAATAAGCATATGGAGACCTACAATTTTTGCTCCAAGTCGTTGTTAATTGATTTGGGTAGACATTTCCTTATTGTTGATGTAGAAGAAATATATACAAGAAGTCGACGATGAGGGTTTCTAGATTAGGGTCTTAAAACCTGGATGACCAAAGGAAAAAACCCGGTGGAAAAAAAATGCCTTTGGTATACGCTCGTATTGGAGTTGAGCATTTAAACTTGAAGTACCTGTCATGCAAGGTAAGTGCTTGAGAGAAACAAAGGAAGAGTGCCTAATGCAAGTGCCAATTATGGGACACTCTATATGTTTATGAGAAATTTTCAAACAAAAGCATGCAGTGTAATAGATGGAGCTAATGGGTGCTTCAAGGAATAAATGTAGCACATGTGACATCAAAGTTTCCAAGAAGGATTTTCGATGTAGAAGCTTCTCCACTCATACCTCACTGTCTTGAGTGTGTGAGTGTCTTTTGGACTTTCTCCTTCACTTACCACTATACTACAATGATTTTGACTCTTATGCTCACCTATACCCGCATGAGCGACACAACGTAATTATACTCAACTCTTCCAGCTTGAGCAGTACCTAGAATAACTAAGACGTTTAGAACACAAAGAATATTACATGAAGTTTTGGGACTAATGCCTCGCTCATTTAGTGGCTTAGCTGCCTGACTCTGACTTTTATGCCATGTATTTTTAATGGCGACTTGGACTTACCTCTTCAATGCCAGAAACCCAATTCCATAAGCTCTGGAAATCTAGGCATTTTCCATTGTGTTGGTCATTGGATGCCACCATTTTGTCGAGTAGGTTGTCATATTTTGGTTCCTCTTGACTTGCTTGTCGTACATTGACAGTGCTTTGTGAAACAAGTTCTTCAGATCTTGTAGGGACCGATGTAGTTGTACTTTATTTTCCATGAGAAGCGATTGTTGACAGGTGTAGGTTTTTTGTGATTGAGTTTCCATGAGATATTGTGGAACCCACCTTGTCTTTGGTCTCTGTGTGATCGTAGTTTGCATTTTCTCCTTTCATGCAATGACTTGATGGACACTAGGCTTCAATATCCATAACTGATTGTTTTCATTGTAGAAGCCTTGATTCTGTAGTTGATGACAAGGTATCCATCTGTAGATTGCATC
Source organism: Adiantum capillus-veneris (assembly GCF_014529385.1). Taxonomy (NCBI): domain Eukaryota; kingdom Viridiplantae; phylum Streptophyta; class Polypodiopsida; order Polypodiales; family Pteridaceae; genus Adiantum; species Adiantum capillus-veneris. Next base: position 50,612,498 of record NC_140957.1, read on the forward strand.
AGCCTTGGTTGCAATTGGCTTTTGTTGGCTGTTGGTTATCATTGCTTGCCTTTGAGTGTTACCTGCATAGAATCCTTGTGCTTCAAGTAGCTTGACTGGAATTAGTTGTTGCTTCACCTCTGTTTGTTAGGTAGATTGGCTAACGATTGACTTTGGTACTCAAACTTGTCACATTGTCCGCTTGGAAGGTCTTTTCATCTGCCTTTTGTTGTTGTTTTTTTGCTTGCCTGAGTTGTTTGTATTCCGTTGATAGCTTGGATCGCTCCTTGTAGAACTACTTTCTTGAGGTGAGTACATCCAAGCTGTTACTTTAGGCTTTTTGGCCCAAAAATTAGTGTTTCCTTGGAAGTGGCCTTGAGCAGTGATTGACTCATTTGATGCTACCCACCCTATCACCTTTTGTTGATGTTGAAATTGTGCTTCATGTATCCAAACTGTGTCTTTGACTTTGATGTGCTCTTTGGATACCAACACTTGGTTGATTTTCTTTCGCTTCTTTTGGATGCCTTTTTGTTATGGAAACTTTGGTTGCTAGATTTTTTGCTTTGGTTTCCATTGCATTGTTGATGGTGTGGCTCTTGATGTAAAGGCTTCACGGAAAGTTTGATGGAGGCTGAGGCTCGTCGAAGGTAAATTTGTCTTACGAGGTTGATCTTCTTTAGAGTTTACCTTAGCTTTACCTTTTTCCACAATGGTGGGCAATTTCTTCTTCGCATGGATTTGAGAAGCTTCATGGAGTCTTACTGTTGTTGTTGTTGAAGCTTTTGATTGTTGTTGAAAGAAGATGTTCCTCCAGCTTTTTGTTAGGACTAGACTCTCTTTGATGTGATGGGAGCTGATTATGTGGAAAGTATCCTTATACTCCCCGATACTCAACTTGAGTACGGCTTTTGCCATGCCAAAGCTAGAAATTGGCATTTTAGAACTTGTGTATACTATCTCCTCTAGCTCGGTGATTGGTGGCTTTCCCATCGTTATCCACGTTCCATAAGTCATTAGATTCTTTGTTGCTTTTGGATCTATCACAACTGAACATGTGATTTTGAGTCCTGTTTCTCCACATATGCTAAATTTGATTGTCGTAGGAGACAATCGATCTTCTTCCTTATTCCTGTTCTTGTCTTGATCTTGAGTTTGTTGAAGATTTGTCGTCGAACTTGGAAACTTTTCTCCTTCATCTGCTTTCATTTGCACTTTTTTTGGAGTCGACTTTTTTGAAACAGCTTTTGTTGATTCTTCAGGTATGTCAATGATGATGTATTCTCATGGTTGCTCTGCTTCCTTCGTTTTCAGTTTTGCCTCATGCTCCAAGTCCTAGCCATCTGTCTCACCGTTTTGCTTTGACACTCATAAACTTCATTAGCCTCCTTCAATACCTTTATTGTAAATAAGGGAGTTATATCATAGCCATGTTCATCACAAAATTTGATGTATGTCACCTCATTTACACAGACATCAAGAGTCTCCATTATTTGATCCCATCCAAAGGGTTCAAATAACTCCTCTAGAAATGGTTCTGGTACATATGCCTCATCTTCTACTGAACACTCTAGGATGCAATCTTCCTTTCTAAGACTTCCACTCTCAAGAGCTTAGTCCATCCAAATATGTGCTTTGATTTCCAAATCGGTTGTGGAGTTTAATTCTTCCCCCGGGGTTCGTTCTACATCCCTATAACTATGATCTTTGACATTGATCTTCGTAGTGACATCCTTGTGTCTCAGGTAGATATAGTCATAACCCCAGTCTTGTACCATTTTGAGCTGACGCATGAATGGTCTGTCCAATATGATATCAAAGCTGCTCTTATCAAAATTCATTACGGCAAAGGTGTGCTCATACTCTATGCCACACAAGGATACAATGATTTATTCTAATATTCCTATTGGTCTCTCAATGTATCCATCTGCTAATTGCAGTTTCATTCGAGTTTTTGTAAGAGCAGGCTTTTCCTATTTTTTCCATATCTCTTTGGTTGCAATGGCAATTCCTGTCCCACTATCTAATATAGCGACAATATTTACTCCTTTGTACTCAAGTGGTAAGGTGGTGTTTCCTTCTTCTCCTTCACAGTAGTCACCCACCTTATTTATTGGTACTGGCTTTGTCCGTGGCTTCTTAGGCAAGGTGTCATCCCTGTTTTCATATGCAAGTTGGTCATGTGAAGGGATTTTCAACCCCATGTTTCCCAGGTTTTTGCCCATTTGGCCCTATAGATGCGGTCTAATTTTTTGTAGCTCTGAGAGATAAAGTGTGCATTGTATAAGAGAAGACATCAATTCCTGCAAGCTCTTGGTATCCATCATTTTTGGTGTGGCTTTCCACTAAGAAGGTACCATTTTAACCTCAGATTTTGTTTCGAGTTCTCCTATGAAAGATGGAAAAGTCTGTAGAGAGCACGGTTTACTCTCTTTAGATGCGACAGACCCAACATCCCCGTATAGAGATCGTATATCTCCTAGGAAAAATTCACGATCCATGTTTTTCTCAGGGATAGGTGCTGACTGTAAAGTAGCACTACCATCTTTTTGGTTTCTGATCGATTCCCACAAGGATTGTGGCTACGGTTCTTATACCTCTACAATAGGCATCACTACTTGTGAGCCCATCCCATCTGTGGTATTGGCTACTTTCCTTGTATCTAAAGGTGCCTCAACTGTCGGATCTTCCTCTTTCCAAGACTTTCCAATTCCTGGATTTTTTTGTTGATTAGCACCTCTACTTTTGGAGCATCTAGAATAGGTGGTTCCATAAGAGCTTGGACCTTTTGAATGAGCTCCTTAAACATTTGCAACCTCTCTTTTTCATACCCTTGATGAGGATATGTCAACCATCTATCCTCTTGGGTGTGGTTGGTCTTTAACCTAGCATCATAAGCTTTCAAAATCGCATCCAAAGGTTCAAACACTTTGTCGACCAATAGTGAACCTCTCGAGTTAGTCTTTGACTCTTTAGGTCCCTTTGTGTTTTTCTTTTTTTCTTGCTCTTGTTTAAGTTGTTCTTTGGTTTGGTGCAATTCAGTTTCCAAAGCAGCTTTCTCCTGCAGCCTCTTCGCTTTCATTTTATCCCATTTGGCTTTCCATGATTTTCTTCCTGTTCTCACCGATAAGTTTTCAATTTCTGTTTGACCAGGCAATGTGGCTTCCTCAGCTAGTTTGTTTTTGGCAGCTTCTCGAGCTTGATCCCGAGTCATCACGTTTAAAGGAATTGTGGGTTCTACATCGGATTCGCTTGAAGAAGGCATCGGGCCCACAACATTCATTGTTGCTTTTTCCCTTGTAGTTTGGATTCTTAGCACAATGTTGGCGTAGATGGTCTATCCCACAACGTTCACAAAATACAAATAATTCGATTTGTGGACCCTTGTTTGGACAACTTTGTGCCCAATGATCACCTCCACCCTCATAGCATGGACCTTCTTGTTTCATAGGTAGTGATCCAGCCAATGGTTGTTTTGGCCTGGTAAGAATTTTATTCGAATCATATTCTTGATTGGCTATGAACATGAGCATATTCGCATCCATGGAGTACTGGTTTTTTATGGGTTGTGGCACATGCATTGGTTGAGCGTAGTTGACTATCACTCTCCCATCGTTCAGAAGAGGTGGTTGTTGCCCTAGCATTTGTTGCGGTTTTGGTTACGTGCTACACCATGGAGTGGGATGATCCCCTCCATAAGTATTACATATCCTCAATTGAGGATGTCGTACAATCGGGTTTTAGAGCCTTGGTTTATTCTTCTAGTTACCCCCTCAACCACTTGATCAATGATTGGTTCCCAAGGAGTTTAAACATCTCTCTTTGTTGTTGATTCGCTCTTTGGAGATTGAGGCACTACTAGTCGTGTTCTCTGTATCTTTAGTCACCTCTTCGTAGGCCTTGCAATTGTCAACTAGATAAAGAGCTTCTCTAGTGACTTGCTCAAATGCCATGCATACTTTCAAATGTAGGTCCTTTTTTAGAATTTCATTCCTCAAGCCCTTGATGAAGAGAAATGATGTGCGCGTATGTCACACGTGTCAATGCAAGGAACTTGCCGATACACCGTGTGCGAGCCACAAATGGCTCCAAGCACACAACAAGCCTAAACTAGTAAGCTCAAAGATGACGATGGTGTGTCACTCACCGCTCTACGCTTGCTGCGTGGAGGATTCCTTGCCGCGAAGAAGAGGGAGACGCCGCTACGCCGCGCTCAACCGCCTTGCCGCCGTCGTGTTGCCGCAATGCTCGATCGCACACACACACACTCTCTCTCTCTCTCTCACGTATACACACACACACAAGGAGATGGAGAAGAAGAAGATGGAGATGGAGCAAGAGCACTCTTCAATTGCACAAATGAGAGAATGAGTGCATTTTAGGTTTAGTTGACTTTTACATGAGCTCACCCCATTCACACTTGGGCGCCCATGCTTAGCCAACTAATCCCTTGAATGTTCTAGTTAGAATGCGCCTCTTATCAGCCATCACTCTTACCCTTTTCCTATTGGACCAACAAGCCCGGTACCTGACTCTACCAAGTAAATAATACAACGCCCATCGTAGGTGATATGGTGTCCGTGAGCCGTGAGGGTTAACATGCCCCCCTTCTTGATGTAGATTCCATCCTCGGAAGATATTGAGTTGAAGCTCGTTCGTCGAAGTGGAAGAGCATTTGAGATGAATGTCCTTAGCCTTCTTCAGTCACTGCAAAATCAAACAACATTGGCACAGTAATTGCATTCTCGTATAGAATTAAAAAGCATATGCAGTTGCAGGCAAACAATGTGATTGTAACAGAATTTTAAACCATTTGTTAGTAATAAACATTAAATTGAAATATAATCAAATGCATAAACATATGTAAAGGTAAAAAATTAAACAAGTCTGGGGTCACTAATTTAACGATCGAAAGGTACTAGAGATCGACTATTAATACAATGGGTAAGCTTCTGAATTTTCTCTGGTCAATTAAGTTGTTTAATCGCGAGAGCCAAGTAATTTATGTTCGAGGGCTGACTAGAGGCTATACCTAGAAGACCTTGTAGTTAAGCTACAATAAAAGGAATTTATCATGAAATCATCGCCTGACTGATTCCCTTTTCTTTGACCCCCCGAAGTCTTTTCACAGTGATTCAATTTTGATATGTGTGCTTATTTTGTATGCGTTGGGTTTTTTGCTTTTCAAGGAAAAGCGCCCACACTGGGAACCTCTAGGGCTCTAGTACCATAGGCGATACATGTGAGTGAAGTACCCAATCAAGCTGAGATTTCTCTTCCAGCTTAAGATTTTACATTGTGGCACTTTGATTTTTTGTTTATTCATTTTCAACATTTTAATTTTGTAACTTTGGGGGGTCATATAACACTGTTACACGTCCCCAGGCTCATCACACTAGTAAACTCCCTTTATAATACTTAAGCTAAAGGTCAATAGGGTCAAGCCCACTAGAAATCCCTAGTACATTTCACACAATGCTGCCTAAATCGGATTAAGAACCTAAGTAACCATTGATTATTAAGAAGGCATTCCCCATGGTATTAAGAGAAGATCTCTAATACCTAACTTGGTCAAACTAGCATAGTCGGACTTGCTTGATGTTTAAACCTAGACAAGTGATTATGACAAAAAATGACATTGAATTAAATGTTTGATACTAAGCAAATGTGTTGGATATTATGCTACCAATCACAATCAAAGCAGACAATCATAGATGCAAAAAAGATAAGGGGCAATGCTAATGGACAAGAAACACATGTTTGTGTTGATGGTCGCGCTTGATTTGAAGAGTGTGTTGAGATAAAGATTCCATGAAGGTCCAAATCCTAACAACAGAAACACGCTCCTGTACACACTAGGAAACACAAAGAATACCTCTAGGAGGCATATTAGTGGGAAAAGGTACCAACACTTATTGAATACAACAAAAAACATAAGGAACCCTAACCTAATTATTTGCACTTCCCCTAGAGAGTCAAGGGAATAAGATATTGTAGAGATTGGGGGGAAACCCTAAGGCTAAACCCCTATTCTCGTCGTTGAGATAAACAAAGTCATCATCCATGAGACCATATGTGCCATCCGTGTAGTCATGTGAATCTTCTTCTTCATCATAGGTACCCATGTTTACTAAGAAGGTCACTAGACGCCTATAGTCATCTTGGTCAAAAGGGTAGGCTTGTTCAATGGGAGAAATGCTCTCTACTAAGTATGGATCAGACGTGGTCAAGAGACGTATCAGCCACTCTAACTCTTCAAAATTCTTCTCACATGCTAGCGTACCTACCAAATCCCATTCACATGCAAGAATCGGAAAGACCATGTGAAACATTTGTGAAAAGTAACGAGGGTACACGCAAATAGATGATGGTTAGAGTGCAAATATTACAAGGGTCGTGTTCTTGTGCATAATGTGTTTTTATGATTTTGTGTTATGGCTCTTGCTCTTTTACTTTTTTATCTTGTTTTTGTGAGTAACATTCCCTAAGATTGGAGATTGAGAGGTCAGGGACGAAGGTTGAGGGGGAAGCAAGTGAATGATGGATGTCAGCAAACACTCCCCCCTTCCTTGGGTAGATCATACCGTATGAAATGATGTCGTCACCCTTTGAAACCAGTTGTTCCAAGTTGTTATAGGTGAAGGCTTTAACCAATAGTTTTCGTCTGCCCTATGCGTTTCATCTAGTTGCAAGGGTGGTAAGGTACTCTCCCATGATTTTATTTGCAACATTGTTGTAGGTGGTGAACTTACAATGGGAGGTGCAAACTCTTTCTTGCTTGTATGGATATGTACAATGGTAGGTGGAGGTTGTGTCGAAGCTTCTATTTCCGTATAGGAACTACATGAAGAGCAAGAAGCTTCATTTGATTTCCTTGTTCCTGAGCTAGGTGGAACAAATCGTTCTTTCTTCGGTACCCAAACTAGCTCTGGAGCAGTTGTGTGTAGCATTCCGTGATTTTTTCCTTTCCGCGATCTTCAATTTGTTTTGGAGCCACAGGATTGAGCTCACATGGGCCCGGTGACAAGTAAGAGCACAATTTATGTTTTGGCACCCAGATTTGATCATTTCCTTCATAGTAGCCTTGGGCTTCCAACTGTTTTTTAGGAATCCAACGCAACGTTTCATTACATTTCTTGGGGAGAATGGGACGTCTCTTACTAGGCTCATGTCTTTTAGCACTGGCTATGGTCGCTAAAGAAGCTTTAGGGACCCACTTGTATGTTTTCTTCGTTATATTAGGATGAGTCTTGTTAGAAGCTATATGCATTGCTTGTAGCATATTTAAGGGTACATGCATTTCATTCCCCTCAGGTGTTACCTAGGTCATCCCCCTATTTCCCCAAGTGTCTATGGTTGCTGCTAGGTGGACCCAATCCACATTGTCCGACTCAGTCATCCCAGGTAGTACATCCATATAAGGAGAATCTTCCCCAACATCAGTGTCCTCTTTACACGTGTAACAATACTGCAATGGGGGCAAGTGAAATGTGGTGTCAGATCTATGATCAAATATAAGCCTGTTTCCTAGAGGATGTGCTCGACCCGTCACAAGATCCACTCGAATGACAGAATCTTGGAACTGCAAGTAGACATGGTTTTTAGACCAGCCATGCACCATTTTTTCTTCCCTCATGAAAGGACGTCCTAAGATCATCTCCGATGACATAGTGTGTTTGGAGAAATCCATAACAATGAAGGTAATCCTTATTTTATGTCCAAAGACCTTGATCTTGAGATCTTCTAGCATCCCAATAGGTTTAACAATAGACCCATTGGCCATCTTCACTACTATGGTTGTGGTCGCAAGGTGAGGTCTTCCCATAGTTTCCCAACAATTTTTAGTCACAATGCTAACCCCAACGCCACCATCAAGGATTCCCTTCACAGTTAATCCCTTAGTAGTGATTGGTATGGTCGCATTGGATTCATCAACCTCAAAGTATTGTCCCAACTTGTTAACAGGTATTTCTATAACAAGGTTCTCATCTAGGTTGGGTTGTGGATCTAAGTGTTCCTCCTCTGTTGGCATCTCCCCAGCTCCATCCATCTGTGCAAATTGTGGTAGCCCAAACTTTAGTTCTCCATTGAGGAAGGCTCGAAGAGCTGAGACTAGCTCAGGGTCTTTACATAGTTTGGACATGATGGTGGTTCTAACTTCTGAAGACATGAAATCCATCAATTTGGCAATGTTTAACGGCACCTTTTGGCTTCAAGTCCCTTGACGTGGGGAAGATGGGATCTCCATTTCTTCGATAGGATCAAGTAGTCCCTCTGTAAATATTCTTTCCATCAAGAAGTGAGTACGCCGACTTTCTCATGACTTTAAGTCACTTTCTTCTTGGATGACACTAGGTATGGCTAAGGGTCTATGGTCTTGGTGAGGTTGTTGTTGCGTAGGGAACACGGTGTCTGTAATCTGGATCTTCCTAGGTGCTAGTTCTAGATCCCTTTGGGTATCTTCTACCAAACTCCTTAATTGCTTGACTCGCTCAATCTCCTCTGTAGGGTTTGGATAAGTTCCTATCTTCTTCTTGGATCCTTGCCATTATGGCTCATGAAGATCTTCCTTGTTGGTTTCTATCTTAGTGGATGTTCTGGTCTCCATGGTTTCACCTGAATCAGAATCCTCTTCAGCGTCGTTTATATATACGGGGTCGTCACCAGTTCCTATGTTGGTCTTTGAACTGGGGTCTGACTTCGCTGCTTTTTGCGATCTCTTTCTTCGTGTTTTCTTCTTTTTCTGAGATTGGGCAATTGATGCCGTGTCTCTTTCCTCAAGAATATAATTTTGTTTTTGGAGCATCGATCGTGTGAGTACGTTTACTGGTACCACCGGTGTACTTTGTGATGGCTCCTCGGTAACTTCAATCAAGTTTAATGGCGTGATCTTCGGTGCATTTGGATTATTTGGACATTGGGCAATCAAATGATCTATGCCACATCAATTACACATGAGTATCGGCATTGTAGATGTGCTCGCTTGATTGGTTTGCATTAGTGTGGCGTTCTTTTGTAGACTAATAGGACACTCGGCTACAAGATGTGGACCTCCACACTCATAGCATTGAAGAGGTGGTCTCTTAGCAGTGTAATTGATATTTTGGCCTCTTGCCGCAAGAGCAGCTACTTGATATACATGTTTGACTTGTCCCCAATAGTCCTCCATGTAGTATTGTGGACTTTCTTCAAGCACATCCATCCCATAGGCAATATTAGGATCCATATCTTCCTCACAGCCTTCCAAACAAGAAATAGATGACTCACAACCCACTTGATTCACAGAAGTGATTGTCGGATGTGGTGGTTGCGGTCCGAGCACTAGAGGTGGTAAGGGTGTTGTTTGAACAACATTTTGGGCCCTACGGACCATGTGTTGTGATGTTTGTTCAAGAGGTGGGGCCGGCATCAATCCAGGCACTCGAGGTGTGTCTGTCCATGCTAAGGTTGGTCTATTGGCCATCACGCGCTTAAATACTATGCAATCCTTAGCTTGATGACCATACCTTCCACATGCATTGCAATTCCCATTGAATTTTACTCTAAAAGTAGGGCATTCACTGGTACTATGCGGTCCATAGCATACTGAGCACCATCGTTGCTCCCTTCTTGGATACATATGATTGTTTTGCAGAGCACGATTCTCTCTAAGACTCTCTTGAATAGCCTTGGTGAGATCTGCTAAAGTCATCTCAGATATCTTTGGATCTTTAGCAATAGGCTTTAGGGTCATTGGCTGATGCCCTGATGCTTGTGAGCTAATAGATTTAGACTCAACAGACACTCTTTCTCCTTGAATCATTGAATTATCCTCCAATTAGATCGCATTGGTGGTGACTGCTTCCCAAGTGGTGATACCTCTAATGACTAAGCCATTGTAGATATCCTCATGTCGTAATTCCCTAATGAATCTATCAAGCAATTGGTTATTGTTGAAGCGCTCATTTGGATTACATCGAGAATTCAAATGCTTCAAGCGACTAATAAAGTCTCTCACCGACTCTCCTTCCTCTCGTTGGGCTTTCTGGAGCTGAGAGGCTACACCCCAAAGTACTCCCTCTTGTATGTATTCTTTTAAGAACAGTCTCCTAAGAGTAGGGTAAATCGTTTTTTCTTCCACCCTTAGGGTTCTATACCAATCCCTAGCCTTTCCACTTAAGGTTAGGCTTAATGCATTGCTCTTATGCAGGTCATTGTGTTCTCCTAGAGAATCGCATATTTGTTCAAACACTTCGATATGCTTTCTCACATCCCCGTCTCCACTAAATTTTTGTGTGAGCTTGGCTATTTGTACTGCCTTACTTCTAGGCTCTCTATCAGGCGTGTTACGCATATTCTCAGCAATATATTGACCAATAGCTTGAGCAAATGTTGCCAAGTCACCTAAGTGAGCAGGTACCGTGGGTGGAGGTGCTCCAGAGACTACATGTGGAGTAGGTATTGGCATTGGGCTTGGCGCATAGGAAGCCCTTGGGTTCCACGTTGGGTATGATGTTGTGCCATGTGGTGGTCCATAGTTCATTTGTGTGGCCCTAGACATAGCAGACGTCGAATGTGACATGCTAATGCTAGCCGATATAGTCCCATGGAAAGAATAAACACAGTACCTTTGAAAACTCCATTAACAAAAAAAACACACAGTATAACACCAAATCCCTCTTCTCAACACACACGCCCTCCTTCCCTACCCTTCTTACAATTGAAATTACACCACGAAAGAAGCACAGAGTGCCATTCAAGCTTAGTGTATGGCATTCCCCGGCAATGGCGCCAAAATGTGCGCATATGTCGCACATGTCAATGCAAGGAACTTGTCGATACACCGCGTGCGAACCACAAATGACTCCAAGCACACAACAAGCCTAAACTAGTAAGCTCAAAGATGACGATGGTGTGTCACTCACCGCTCTACGCTTGCTTCGTGGAGGATTCCTCGCCGCGAAGAAGAGGGAGACGCCGCTACGCCACGCTCAACTGCCTCGCCGCCGTCGTGCCGCCACAATGCTCGATCGCACACTCTCTCTCTCTCTCTCACGCAAAGAAGATGGAGATGGAGCAAGAGCACTCTTCAATTGCACAAATGAGAGAATGAGTGAATTTTAGGTTTAGTTGACTTTTATATGAGCTCACCCCATTCACACTTGGGCGCCCATGCTTAGCCAACTAATCCCTTGAATGTTCCAGTTAGAGTGCGCCTCTCATCGGCGATCACTCTTACCCTTTTCCTATTGGACCGACAAGCCCGGTACCTGACTCTACCAAGTAAATAATACAACGTCCATCGTAGGTGATATGGTGTCCGTGAGCCGTGAGGGTTAACAAATGATAATCTCTCATCTTGCGGTAACTCTCGCACATGACATCTATCTATGTACTGTCTGAAGCAAAGCAGAGCTTCCTTCACTTTTTCGTCCTTTTTTTGTTTGAAAGTGTAGATATGGGGACACTGTGTTGTGTTTGATCCCCCTTTTCGAAAACTCCTCTACAAACTCTTGTAGGAGTTGTGCTATGTTTGGAAAATCAATTCTGTTTAGAGGTTGGAACTAACTCAAGGCTGTTCCTTCTAATGTCAATCCAAATCCCTCATACTGATTTTGAAAATCCAAATCTTTTCAATTCTCAAAACTTGTTTGAAGAGTGAGACATGTGCATATGGATTCCCTGATCCACTGTACTTTGTTTTGACACATTGAGCCACTGGATATGGTCTTAATTGTTGTGGTTCAGCCACTAATCTAACCAATTCATGGTCTCTTGGAAAGATGTATGTCGCTCTCTCCTCTCGTCTTGGAGAAAATCGCAGTGGAATCCTCTCTTTTGCGTTTTGTGGCATCATTTTTGACTGAAAGTAGGTAGAGATTGGAGTACCCTTGTACGTATATCTCTAGGTCAATCGGGCTGATAAGTTTGTACTCTCTTCCATACTTATCTACCATCAAAACTTGCACTCCATGGGCATCTGTATACGTGAATGCATAAAGGTTCTTATGAAATGTCAACTCTCCAGCATTGGGTTCTACACACCTGTAGAAGATGTATGGATCTCCGTTTTTCAATTTGTATAAGCCATCATAAGAATAATCTGTAAGCACTCTCATGGATTCATGGGCTTTGATGAATCTCACGTTCGGTTTGTTGATTAGAGGATGCTTCTCCTCTAGGTATTCTCCCAATCCCACTGTTGTCGGCATTGCAACGTTTGTTGCATTTTTCATGTCTCTGAGTGGAGTAGAGAACCCTAGTGGTGGATAATTTATCATGGTCAAGGCTCACTCAAATCTCTCAAGATAGTACTTGAAAAGCCCAACTTGGCTTAGTGCAACTTATCCCTTTCTGCCCCGATCAAGTATCTTAAAAGTCAAGAATTTGTGACCTTTTGGTCTATGGAACTAGTCTTGGGGTACCCTAAAAGTTTGGATTTTAGAAACCTAGAAAAATGCAGCTCTAGGTGTGTGCTATTGCCCGCAAGCTTTCTTTCTAGCTATACCTGATTCAATTTGGAGTTGTCTATCAAAAGTTAGAGCACTTTTAGTGAGCTGCACTTGAAACAACACTCAAAACAGTCTCAGGACCAGGACACAGGAACTTTGGCTTGTATCTTGGTCTCCAGAAGGTATTTTTAGCTCAAACCTGAGATTTGGAATGTACTCAAGTATATCTACAAGATCACCAAGTCAAATAACCCCACTATGCTGAGGTACATGGATCGCAATCCATGTTCCCTGTCAAATTTTTTTCTCCAAATTTTGTGCAGGTTCTGTGCCAATTTTCATCAAATTCTGAGGTTGAGGTACATGGATCGCGATCCATGTTCAACCACACCTAGACTTGATCTCTTAGGAGTTTGTTCCTGACTATGTCCACAAGCTAAATCTCAAATCTTTTTGGATTTGGACTTGGTTTGATAGATCAAATAGTCAATACTAGGTCTACACTACGGTTTTCTGTTTGTCACCTGTTTTGCTCCCTTTTGACCCAAATTTGCTCAAATTTTTTTCAAAACTGGGCTTGGACATATGTTTCCTTGTGTATGCACTATTGATCTGGGAATTTTTAGGTCAAGTTGACACTTTGGGTACATGGATCGTGATCCATATTTGGAGCCCAAATTGACTTCTCTTGGTACCATTAGATTCAACATGATTAGAAGGTCCTATGGTATCAATTTTTTTGAAAATGGACCTCTGCATTGAAAGTCACTTTGTCAGAGTACTTGGCAGTTCAGGGCTTTTGGTTTGGTTTTTGGTATCCAAATTCACTTTTGAAAAGACCACTAAACTCCTTGTGATGTCCTCTAGCTATGGTGCAAATATGGTATCAGTCTGTGACAAAGGAACATGTACCTATGTGTTAGATTGTACTGAAACTTGGCACACAACTTGTCCTTGGTCTCCTGATCCTTGCTATATGGTTTTTGTGTGATTTGGACTTGTTTAGGCCAGACAAAAGTCAATCCCTAGGTTTGTTTTATGGTTTTCCTCTTTGCACTGTTTTGACACTTTTGACCCAATTTTTAAATCTTGTTTAACAAAATTTCTTTGGGGATTTTTGTTCACAATGGTCTCTGCTATAGGCTGAAAAAGTTTGTGTCCAAAAATTTCTCTGGGATACATGGATCGCGATCCATGTTCTACCACTTTTGGATCTGATAGCTTATGATGTTTGTAGCCTGCTCATAAAATATTTTTGAATTTGGATTAGTTTTGCCCTACCAAAACCGACTTCTATAGTCTGTTGACAATTTTGATGACGTTCTGTTTTTGGCACTTTTGACCACTTTTTACAACTTTTTTGCATATGGTTCTTTTGGGAAAGTTGGTTGTCTATGTTTCAGCTACCTACTGCTCAAATCTCAGCAAAAAGAAAATCAATTTTTTTTCATGAGGTACGTGGATCGCGATCCATGTTTGACGTCATTTTGACATGGAACTTGGTCAGCTTGTAGTCCATGTTATGGTGACACTATTCCCCAAATCTTTTTGAATTTGGCCAACTTTTTCCTAGTCAAAAGTGAGTTTTTCTGTCTGCCCTGTGGTTATTGACTAGTTTCTGTATTTGGCTATTTTGACCAACTTTTTTCAATTTTTTGACATGCTCCCTTTTGGCAAAGTTGTTCCACTAGTTATCAAGAATGTACTTGTCAAATATTAGCCCCAAATATAAAAAAGGTACATGAATCGCGATCCATGTTTGGCATCATTTTTTCATGAATTTTGTTTTGGAGGTTCTTTTTGCCCTGTGGAAGCCAAATCTCACCCCTTTTTGAATTTGGATCCCAAAATCTCAAGATTTGCCCAATTTTGTGTTTGCAATGCCTGTTTTGCTGTTTTTGCCCTAACAGTCAATTCTGATGTGATTTTTGAGTTTTTCTTTCAAGCAAACTTGATCAGAGCAGTATCCCGCTGATGTTCAATGTCACTGATCATTTTTCACCAAAAATGGTTTCTGAGGTACATGGATCACGATCCATGTTCCTCCACAGATTTTAGCCAAATTTTCCAAATTGCTTCTAGAGGGTCTACTAATGCCCTTGATCCACAAATATTTGAATTTGGATCACTTTTGAGCTCTCTACCATCAAATTTTCACAATTTCAGAGTTATGGTCACTTTAGCCAAAATATGGTTTTCACCCATTTTCCCCTCAATCTTTTAGCCCAAATTTGATGGTCGTAGTTTCTACTTACCCTACTTCTAAGTATTGAAATAAAACATGAAATAAAAACAAACAAAATGGTACAAAATAAAGTCGTAACAAAAAATGATACAGCACTCTGAAAGCATAGAGAATATTGAAGAATGAAATGCTTTTGGCTATCACAACCCTCTTTACTTCTCAAGAATAGATCTAGCAAGTCCTCGACTTCTAAACTCTATCAAGCACTAAACCCCATGTCTAGCTGTTTCACTGCTAAAGTGTAAATGGAATGGAGAGACAAATCTTAGAAAAAGAACGCTCTAAATACGCACTAGGTCACTCACTATCTGAGGATCATATCCCCGGCAACGACGCCAATGTTAGCGGGTCGCCGTGACGGACGTCTGCAGCATAGCTTTCTGGCACTAACATAATGTCAATACTCAGGGAAAGTGATTTGGATGGGGTACGGAAACTCTTTGAGATCGTCAATCTCAAGAAATGAACCTAAACAAGCAAACACAATAACTCTACAAGCAAACCAACACTCAATGATCAGGGAAATCTGCCCATGTCCTTTCTCACAACTCTAGGTCATCACGCCATTTCGGCACTCGAACGGACTCGAAATGCAACGAAACTTTAGGAGGAGGTCAAGGACACCTAGGGGCACTATCCTAGCAAGTCTGGTCGCAATCCGCCAAGGTACCAAAATCACGATCCATCATGAAAAAGGTAATGAAAACTGCAACAGAACATACCAAAAAGGTCGCCCTATGGTATAAGAACACTCTCCTATGGTCAAAACGACTATAAACAATGATTTAAGCATTCAAATATGCATTTACAGTTCACAGACACGTAGTCACGAACCTCAACAAAATTGACAATGCTTACACTTGAATTATATAGCAAAGAGAGAGAAACACAATGCAAGTTTTTGAAAAAAAAACGGATAACCAAATCATTAGCTGCGATGATTACAAGTTTGGAGCAGCTCGTAGCTTGAACGTACGTTTTCTGAGCTCCCTTAAACATTCTTTCACATTAAAGTTATTGATCTTTATACTTAGGGCTTTCTAAATGACCAGTGGCCGGCTCACACGGACCTTTACAATTATCATGACATTATTACAACTCAGGGAATTGACATGCTACTCTAGAATTAAGATTTACATAGAGTATCACTACTCTAACTCGTATCACTACTCTAACTCGGACAATTAATAGAGTATAAATGTAGTGTCCGGCTACGTGTTTGGCCAAGTGGACGATCGTTTGATCTGTCCTCAAACACCAACCGTGCGAGAGAGTGCTTGTCCAAATTAACTGTTTGCATCTGGCTCCAAAGCATGCAACCTCTTGGGTTGTGGTGTCACCTCCATTTACAAATAGTGAACCAATCATATTCTACGAAGTGGTAGTGCTCTCCTTTCTCATTTTGTAAATATCTCTTACACAATAAGGGTAAAGAACTCTAAAGAAGTGGTAGTGCTCTCCTTTCTCATTTTGTAAATATCTCTTTCACAATAAGGGTAAAGAACTCTAAAGAAGGGAAAATTGTCTAGAACTTTCCTTCTTGACGAAGGCTTTATAAAGAAATGCATGCCAAACGAAACACATAGTGAGAGACAGCGAGGATGAGCTCTGAGGAGAGTGTGAAGGTTTTGAACACATGGGTCAGCATGTTCGGGCTGAGGGTGCTCATCGCCCTCAAGCACAAGGGCCTGCACTATGAGTACCAGGAAGAGGACCTCGCCAACAAGAGCCAGCTGCTGCTTGAGAGCAACCCCATCCACAAGAAAATACCTGTGCTCATTCACAATGGCAAGCCCATCTGCGAGTCCCTCATCATTGTGCAGTACATCGACGAGACATGGCTCTCTTCTGACAAGCCCATCCTGCCCAAGGACCCCTACAATCGCGCCATCGTGAGGTTCTGGGCCGACTATGTGGATAAGAAGGTAGCTCTCTCTCTCTCTCTCTCTCTCTCTCTCTCTCTCTCTCTCTCTCACACACACACACACACACACACACACACACACACACACACACACACGCACACACGTCTAGTGCGGTGAGTCCAAACTTTCTGGCTCCACTAGGGTTTTGGAGCTTTTCTTATTGTTTGCCTGCTTCTGATTTAGGGTTTTAGCTTTGACCCCTATGATGTCAGAAGTTACCTTTTAGTATCTACCTGCCGCTGCTTCTCTTCCCGTACAAAACGTGTGCTGAAAGGGTACATCATGAACTAGGGTCTAGCTCCAGCTCTCATGGATATGTCCTCATCAAGGAATGTTCTTCAGCCGTGGCATTCTCAAGTTATTTTTTTGTGAGTGCAGGTTTATGATGCAGGAATGCGAATAATCAGGAGCCCTGAAGGAGAGCTGCGAGAGCAGCCCAAGAAAGAGATGATAGAATGTCTGACAACATTGGACGGAGCTTTACGAGATCTGTGTGGTGGCGGGCCTTATTTCGGAGGGCAGAACATAGGCTTTGTGGATATTGCTCTGGCTCCTTTTGTGTGTTGGTTTGAGGCCTATGAGACAATGGGTGCATTCAAGCTTTTGGATGAGAGCCAGTGCCCACATCTTTTCAAGTGGGCGAAAGATGTTATGGAGCACCCGAGCGTGAAAGAGGCCGTTAAGATCGCACCCTCTGAGAAACTTGTGGACTTTGCAAGCATACTTAGAAAAAAGGCTTTAGGTACTTGAATAGCCTTTTGGACTGCTTGAATAGCCTTTTGGAATGGGGATATGCAGGACTTCTTGCAGGAATGTGTAGACTACATAGATGCGTTATTAATCTATACAATCATTAATCTATACGATCGAACTTACTCTACATGAGTTTATGTGTCACTCCTTCTAATCCATTGGAGGATGTCCATTTGCTGCTCTTTGCTTTTTGAAGTACTCATTACATGTCAATTCTCTTTGAATTGTTGAAGAAGACCTTTTTAAAGTTAGGCCTCCCATGTTCTTTGCAAGTTAATTATGACATATAGATCTCAGCTTTTTGTCAGATGCAGATGAATGAAATATAATTGATGAGGATAGGGATGAAAATGAGTAGGCTAAAGGTATGCCAAATTGTATAACGCAAACTGTGTGACAGGAAATTGGTGGCACCTTTGCCTAGTTATACTCTCTTTCAGGTTCTTAATATATATTTCGTATGCATCAAATTATTATGCCTTGATTGCATAGTGGAAGGGTCATGATTTTGATGAGACTTTTGCTCCTACTTTTCATATGTCTACCATTTGTAGCATTTTTGCTACAAATTCAGTTGGACTGAAAGAATGCATTTTTGAATGATGATATGTATGAGGATGTGAATGTAGTGCGTGCTCATGGTTTTGTTCAAAAACGGAAGGAAAACAAGGCTTTTAGGCTGAGAATGGCTTGGTGTTTGGTATCAAGTGATATATGCTTTTGATTTGGTTGCACATGGTTTTTAGTGTAGTTTAGTTGCTCAAAGCACTTTGTATGAACACAAGTGACATTATTTGGTATGAACTAGCTACTTGCAACTCATCAAGGAGCTTTAGAATCTTGTTCAAGTGCCCAACACTTTCACAGCATAGCATTCTAAGTGGCCACATCCTTTTGATGCGTTGAGGTAAAACACGGATCTGGAGTTGTCCACAAGTCCACACTTACTATGCATATGGACAAGAGCAATCCCAACATGTTTCTCACCTTCATGCAACAACATCCTATGTAACACTTGCATTTAAGAAGTTATCTATAAACCTTCATACTCTATAATTTTCTGTATACAAAGACCCTATATGTACCACTTGTCTTTATAAAAAAATCCTTTTATGTACCAAAATTCTTGCTATTCCAATTTAAAATCCCCTTATGCATGTATATTAGTTGTAACCTCTTGTGTTGAATTCACATGCTACCCTACATTTTTTGAGTGACTCCGCTCCCAAACCTAGGTGAGGGAAAGCCTCCCTTCTAGGGAGCCAAACTAGGAGAAGGAGTTAAAGCACAAGTTAAAGTTATCTCATTGGGGTCAAAACCATGGTTTTGCATACAAAACAAACCATCTAATGCTTATTCATCTCAAATTCCATCCACACATGCAATTATCAAACCTATCCACAAGACCACATAATGTGGCATTATTCGATTGAAAGAATCCCTCACTTCACTTAGGCACCCACACTTAGCATACTTTTATATTAGGGAAATCCCTAGTGAAAGCTCTTTATCATACATAGCCATGGAAGACCATAAAATTTGTAAATCTTTTGCTCTTCTTTGAGATCAAAGAGGCAAGTACAACCATCAAGTGCGTGCACAAATGTCGTTGGTGAAGCAACCATAGTACCTTGGAAATGCATTTGAAACTAAAGATTCAAAGCTTCCAAGTTGTGGGTATTGTGCACATAGGCTGCAATCGTTGTAGTCCAAGCCGCAACATCCCCATTTAGTACGTTGCTCCAAGGGATCCACTTTAAAATATGTAATTGTAGCCCATGAGTTCATCAAGAGGGTTTTTCAATTATAAGAAAGTTATAGGTTTACATCGGTATAAAGGAGGTTAAAAAATCTTTTTTGAAAAAAAACCTAGACGGTTTGAAGAAAGAGTGTGATGAGGGGTCATTTAAATGTTGGTTAAACACATGTGAGGGCGGATCTCGTGGCATAAGAAACGGTATCCTAAGATATGTAGGCTAAAAGGGTTATTTTTATTGATTTTTCCTTTGCAAACTTGCTACTTCTAATGCATGCCATGTTGAGATCCATCTCATTTGCTTAACTCTTCTAGAGAAGATGAAGTGTCCTTTTTCTCTGCTACTTTTGCACGTAGGCTGAAACCTTAGTGAAATAAGCCGTAATATCTAGATTAGGTATTTGAGTAAGCACGTGCCTTGTTTTGTCTAGCTTTTCATTAAGAGGATAACCTTTGATAAGTATAATCCACAAATACGAGTTTGGTTGAGGAGTCTTGTTGGGCTTTCTCCTTGCTTTCACATTGTGCATCCACAAAGACAAGATAAATATTGCAAAAAATATTATGTTGTAGCCCTTGCCTCTTGATGTGTTCATGAATGAGCATAACATTGAGCAATGATTTGGACGTGCCATACTAGCGTACGATAGAAACCAAATTGGCAATACTTGGTTGGATTGCTAGCACATACCGAAGGCCACATGGAGATAATGGGGATACATCTTGATTTTGCTCATATGAATGTATAACCATGGAAAGATCAAATCATTTGTCCAACCAAATTTTCTCTTTTTATGAACCCACCAAGTCTTTTTCCATTGCAACACAATCAGTTCTAGAGGTGGAAATCATGCATGGAGCAATAGAACCAAAATTCCACCATGTATAAACTTGTAAGCTATGTATATATATGCTCGTTTTAGAAAAGTTCCTATATAACCGAGAGCTTGGTAGCAAACTTTCCATCATAAAGATCTATAAATCAACATTTGCTAAGAGTCTCTTTGGTGTAATTCATTAGAAGAGAGCTACTCAATAGCAAGTGGTAAAATAGGTTATAAATAAGGTCAAGGTTATAGTTTTTCTTTTACTCCACAAGGAAGTGCACATGGAAAGTTTATCAAGATGTCCCCAAAACACGTTCCATCCAGCTCTAGCTAGTGCTTTATGTAAGACTCTAATGTTCTCAAATCTGTGAATGTCTTCCCATATCTGAGAAACAAGCAAATCAATTTGTTATGTGAGCATACCATGAGAGGAAATTTGAAGATTCAGTGCCTTCAAATCTAAATTTCTAAAGAACCTCCATGAGGCTAGGTTATTGATTTGGGCATATAGTTTAAGCAATGTGATGGTGGTATTGCCTTGTGTTAGACAAGTTACATAGAGACATTGCTTTGTAAGTTTGGACTTGAGGATTGCAAACTTATTGCCACTCCCATGGAAATAGGTTTGAAATTCAGTCTTCATGATGCTGGTGATCCTACCAATGTCACTCTCTACAAAACTGTTGTTGGTTGCCTTATTTATGTATTCAACACAAGGAAGAATATTCAGTGTCCAGTCTCACATGTCGGAAGATTCACGCATAGCCCAAGGTCTAAGCATTGGTAGGTTGTCAAGGGGATTTTTCACTACTTGAGTGGTAGCTCTAGGTACTAAAAACTACCTTTAATCACTCTGTGATAGTGACACTTAGTAGGCTAGTTTGGTATCACTCTGTCATTATCATAGAGTGATAATGATACTTAGTAGGCTAGTTTGATATGTCTAAACAACACACAAAAATAGAGTTGAATTATGATGAAATTTCATAATCTATATCTATTATTGTGTGGTGTTTAGAACAAGCCTACATATATTCCAAAGAGCTCAAACTCTTTTCTATTTTTAATTTATGTAGACTCATTCTCAAATACTACACAAAATAGAAGGAACTCAAGCTCTTTTTTATTTTTAAAATATGTAGGTTTAGAGCCAAACATCAAATTACTACTCTTGATACTTTCAAAGCACCAAAAGTAGTTTTTTTTTTCAAACAATCAAAACAATTTTTCTCTACTTTGCATAGCTTGGGGTTTGCCTTGCAGTTTGTGTGAAGGGAGTTGTATTCTAGAGGCAAAAACTTCTACTTTTATAGTATTTTTATATCGATTGATAAAGTATTGATTGATATACATATTGATCAATATGTAAGTAAGTATATGTAGATTTAAAAAACATTAACATGTCATTGAATAATATGGGTGAACGAGTTAGATTCACATTATCACGTATAAAACGTTTTGCGAGTAACGTATCATGAAACCTAGTTGGTTGCATTCCAAGCGGAAAATTGTGTAGATAATGCCCTTGGTGTATAGTCCTCGCTTCCAGACCATTGACACCTACACTCATGGGCTAGCATCCAACGTGAGGATAATGTGAAGGCTCCTGATGGTGCATAACTTCCTCTCCCAACCAGCTGATGCTTGCATTCATGGGCTACCATCCATGTTGAAAGTGGTGAAGCAAATTCTTGTTGCAACTTCCATACCAGTGCCCACTTTTATATTCTTCCCAGCAATGTTGCTCAATGCTAGGACTTGAGAGATAGGGCTAGAGAGAGAGGTAGAAACATGCACATCATGCATGTAGAGAGAGAGAGAGAGAGAGAGAGAGAGAGAGAGAGAGAGAGAGAGAGAGAGAGAGATCATCTATGGTGCAGTCAATGTGAGCAGATGAAAGGCAGACAAAGAGCCGCCAAGAAACTAAATCAAGAACCCGTTAGAGTAGTTGAATATTTTTTTTCAACGTTAGCAAAAATATTTTTTTGCAAGAAGTTCCTAAAAAAGTACTATCCACAAGTTCCTCATAAGAAGTATCAAGGACACTACGTTTTGCACAACCAACCTATGCTTTCATCCTATTGTTGCTCGACCACCTCGCCATTGCTAGTGACACTGCCAATGCTCAGTTGCATACACACATTCCCCTTGTTGTACACACTCAAACGCATGCACGTAGGTGGAGAAGGAGAGTAGGAGCAAGAGCACTTGCATTAGCACTTGAGAGAGTGAGAGGGTTAAGTTTACAAAGTCTTTTATGTGGGCTAGCCATTTTACACACATGTATCCACACTTGGGTGGCCAATAGTGAACCGTATCTGCTAGAGTTGCGGTGCACCCTTCATATACGATCACTGATCACGCTATCACCTACTATCCCATGTGGAACTGACAAACCCATTCCATGACTCAAAACGATGTAGTCCAAAAGGTTTGCATCCATTCCTCATGGGTGAACAAGCACCTTCAAAAAAATGTTCATCATTAGGAGTACCTGAAAGCATTTCTTTAATTTAGGGAGGCCAAGAATTATACACAAAAATGTGGCACACTTGGTAATCATGATATTGCCACAAATGTCCTATCGCCCCATTCATGGCATGTACATTTTTCTTATAATCACTCAAAAATAGAATTGTAAATTTTTTGTGTATTTTTCAGTAGCAAAAAGAGAAGTGAACTCTAGGCTCAATCTAGGTCCTTTGACCTTTGGGTAGGGCAAAAACCATCCCAAAAACATTTTTGCACCTGTCTGTAAGGCAAGAAATATGGGAGTCAATTTCTTTCCATGTTCATAGGGGTCTGCCCAATTAAAAATTAGTGTGTGAGGGTTTTGTGTTTTTCTGTATTGCATGCATAATATTTGCTATTCTTGTATATGTGCTTTCTCTTTTTGTCTCTTTTGAGTGGAGTGTGAGAGAAGATTTAGTTGGCCTCTTTCTCTCTCTGTCAACAAAGACCACTCTTTGTCTTTCGGCAATAGGAAAATGTGTTTTCTTTCTCTCTCTTTCGCTTTGTCTCTCTTTGCAAGGCAAAGTATTATCACACACATAGAGAGTCATCCATACAACAATATCTTGTGTTCACAACTTGTCAAAGGCTTTTCAAGATTCTGATAAGAGGCCACAAATCATGCAAAATTTGAGCAAAGCACTACTTGATTGTTTGGTGTATCTCTTTGGTCTTGTATATAGTATTTATTTTGGGAAAGTTTGTATGTAGCACTTGTTTCTGGATATGCATATCTCTTTGTCATGCTTGTGGCGTGTGCAAGTGTCTCTCCCATGCTGTTATGGCGTACACACCTTCTAGATATGTTTGATCCTTTCTACTTTATGTGGACATCATTCAATTCTCAAGGTTTCCTCACTTGCATGGTATCACTTCTATGGCGCTTTGTTCCACTTGAGAAATGATCGTGCTTAGCATAGTGCCGAGTTTGACTAGCATCATATAGGACCTCAAAAGTCATGTTGTTGTGCAAATGAGAGACCTTGAAAATACATATGATTTTACTTCTAAATAGGCTTGAAACTATTTGATTGTTTAGTGCATAGAGTTTGTTTAAAAAAATCATCCTAATTAAAAAATGTATCGATCGATAAGCTTATCAATTGATTAGGTCATTGATCAATGTATGCAATATTATTCAAAAAAACATGAATTATTTGAGTCTTTGTGAATAATACCATATTATTTTCATTATTCAAAATTTTTTATGCAACACAAAAAATTGACGATTATGGAACCAAAGATTGGATAACAACCTCCAAACATGTTGCACTTATATGTTGGAGCGTATTATGTACCATAAATAAGATTCTAGTTGTTTGGAAGGGGAAATTGGTCACTAGTAGCAACCCTCTCATGGACACATGGAGCACTCAACCACAATTCACCACAATGAAGCCACACATAGGATGCAACAATATTTGGCAATGATGAAACGAGAGAACCGTAGAAGGAAAAGAGAACATAACCCATCATGTTTGTCATAAAGAGAAGATATGGATAAGGTTTGACAAAAATATGGTGGTTCTGGAAAGAAGCTATAAAGGGCATGATTTGTGAAGAGAAGAAAGCCACCTTTCAAATGTTTCTATAATAGCCAGCTTTTGGACGATTAAACCATACGTCTGGAAAGTTTATACTATCCAACATTCAAAGCACAATTACTAAAGTCAAAGTATCCCTATTTGAAGAGGAACTGAAGCTTAAAAGATCTTTATGTATGATGTTGGCCAATAAATGAAGGGGATCCATCAATGTTGGCCAATAGCGAAGGGGATCCATAAAATTCTACAAGCAATTCTGAATAGGGTTGCATCAATGAACCTTTTTAGCAACCAATTCCCAATTAAAAGAAGCTAATGTTGAAGAATTTTCTTTGCAATTATGTAGCCGTCAACAAACTCAAATCCACTGCATCACACTAAGACAATCACACTGCATCACACAAACACAGTATGTAAGCATCACACTGCATCACACAAAGCCACAAACAAAGATACGAGTGTGGACAAACAAAAAGGATATGTGCAAAATGATTGGGTAGCTAAGCCTACATAAAGCATCCAATACATTTTCTCAAAACGAGTCACATGTATGATCTAAAAGTGTTACATATAAGTAGTACTTAATCAAGTTGATGCATAGAGTCCAAACTAGATAGACTTGGTACTTCTGTACTATTGGTCTTGTACATAAAGCACCCGACTAACCATAAATACTATTGTTCTACCATGGAAGGTACCAACAAGACATCAATATAATCCTAGGTGGGGATGTGGTAGGTGGAAAGATCCAAACACTTCTACTTTAGGTAGAAGCTAGATCCTCGGATAAAACAAGTACCTCATACACACTAGCATAATCTCAAGCTTTAATAAGATCACCTACACTAAGTACATGTGGTACACATAGAACTAACTTAGTCATAGGATTTGTGTGAACAAACCACCAATGTTTACTCAGAAGTTGTTTTAAGGTACTCTAACAACACCAATGTCTACCTAAAGGTTTCTTTAGGATTGGTGTGAACAAACCACCAATGTTTTCTCATAATTTGTTTTAAGGTAATCTAACATCACTAATGTCTACCTAAAGGTAGTTTGAAATCACCTTGGTAAACACATAGGTACTAAATATAGGTACTCTAGAGCGACCAACATGCACTCATAGGTCTGCTAAGGTACTGGCATGCATCAAGAGTACCTTTGCACTAGTTGAAAGCTTCCATGAGACTAAATAAGTACTTTAAGTATACAAAAAAGCACCCAAAGATACTTTGGTGATAGTGCATAGGCTAGGTATTTCAATACCACCAATCTTCATGCTAAATGTACTTTGTGGGTAAATATTGGTTTCAAGATATATAATTATCCAAAGGGAATATTTGTGCTCATAATACACTAATGTAAACTCATAAGTATTATTAAGGTACTCTTAGACCACCATTGTATACTCAAAGGTAGTTTAAAACAACCATTGTAAAATCGTAAGCACTATTAAGGTACCAATGTATTGTCAAAGGTAGTTAAAACCATCATTATAAAGACGTAAGTGCTATACATAGGTATTGTACAACCACCAATGTATACTCATAGGATCTCTTGAGGTGATTGGAAGCATGGAAAGTACCTTGACACTGGGAAAAATCTAGCATGTGACCAAACATGTACCTGCACAATACAAACTCTAAGCCTATAGGTACTTCATACGCAACTTTTTAGGTACCAATTTTGTGGTCTTGAGTACTTTGGGGATATCTAAAAGCCACCATAGCACTACTAACGAGATACTTGTAGGTTAATGAGTACAGTGGCTTTCAAAATGTTGCCAAAAAAAATATTCCATCATGGAAAGTAGGCATATACATGGCTTTATATGATGTGCTAGCTTACAAAAAGTTATTTTTAATGATATGTTTTCTTATACAAGGGTTCGTTACAAATCTTACTGCCCAAAAATTTCATTATTCTTTTGCAAATGTCTCTCCCATGACATTGCAAGGATACTACTGCCTAAATAGCATTGGCATGAGTTGTGTTTTTGTCATGTATTCTTATAGCATGTCTTGTTTCCACCTCGTTGTAGCACATGTGTCACATACTTGTCCTCCGACATAGATTTCACATTCTTGAAGGGGAGAGCAAAGGTTGATTGATCCTTAACATCATGCCACTTCGTGAGAACCTCCTTCAAATCTCTAGACAAGAACTCACTAGGCCGGTCCTCTATGCTGGGTACAGATGTGCTTACCGGGAGGATTGAAATGGAATTTATAATGGCTATTATCAACCAATAGCAGATTTACTTTATTGAATAATTGCACCATGTTGGGGGTTCCATCGTTGCATAGCTCCAATGACCAACAAAATTATCAATCCGGAGGGATGAGCTACCCTGCTAGGGCATGGAAACGCTCACACAATTTGTGAGCTAATCATGGCAACACGGATGGTGACTCTAGAAGGTGGGCTTCTCAGCCTATGGAGGAGCTAAGTCACAATGATGGGCAATCTTCACATCCACTTCCCTTCACCTCCAATCAACCCAATCACACACACTAACGATTGCAAGACGCAGACAACACTAATCCTATCATGCAACACACTAATCGCAAGCACACACACATAGATCTATCGAGCACCACAGTCCAATCAAAGCTACATGCACACACAAGCAAGAGAGGGAAATCACACAAGATTAGAGAGGGATTAACCACTAATTAGTTAATATATAGCTAATCAAAGCATCATTAGCAATCACAAGAAGCATGAGAGAGGCATGGTGAAAGAGAATTAAGCATTGATTAGTGTTAATCAAGTCACATGAGCAAGGAGAAGCTCAAGGACTCCATAGCCACACACCTCAAGAGCTCTCACCAAAGAGTGCTCTCAACAAATGAGCTTGAGAACCCTAATTTCTTTTACACACTACCTTATATACCTAGGGTAAAAATATGCAATGTCCGGGCACCCAAGGCCTTTAGGACTCCACCATTTAGTGAATCTGCAACCTAGGCACACTATTGAGCTGTTCTTTACAGCTTGGAACTACCATTGAGCCCGTAACACATTAAAATATTACAATGGCTTGAACTAAATCGGGAATTTACAATATATGACCATCTTGGAGAATTGTGAAAAATGTGTAACTCCAATCTTTACTGCTTCTTCCTGTTGATCTTTGATGTGCATCCATACATCTTTGGTCTTTAGTAGCTCTTGCTAACTGATGTTGACTCAGTTAACATTCCCCCCTTCCGATTTTAGTGTCCGTCCTCTGGCACTGTTGAAAAGTGTCCATGGAGGCTGTGGAAGGTTTTTGATTGGTTGTTGATGGGCTGATTGTCTTCATTTGTCATTGAATTTTTTGATGAGGTTCAATGTGTTGCAGCACCTTCATTGGTTGGATTATGTCTGTTGTGAGAGATGATGTTGCATTTGTCCGTTGTAAGAGCATAATGATGAGGATACTGTTTATTTATGAAAAGTATGTACAAGGGAAGTAGAATTATGAGGTTCTAAATTAGGGTCTAATACCTGGATGACCAAAGAGAAAACACCCAATGGAAAAAAAGTGCCTTTGGGATGCACGCATTATTGGAGTACTTACTAGCATGGGAAATATTAATAAAGTACTCAAGGGATTATTTGTTGATAGATATGGAATTAAAAGGGCAGCAAATATGAAAGCGTAGCATGATGGAACATTGGTTTGCCTGTTGTAGTCCACTCAAGGTGCGTATGTGGAAGCAAAAAAGAGTATCTAATGCATATGTCTAATGGTGGGACATCCTATTTATGCATACACATAAATGCATGGAAAACATTATGCTGTGCAAGAAAGATTTTGAGGGTCTCTTCAGAAAGATGGTGTAGCTATAAAAGCATATGACATGGCTTTTCAAGCTGGCACCCCTTTAAGAATGGTTTTCATTGACGAGGATATGTGCTCTCAGTTTACTGTGCACTGTGCGTGAGTGTTGGACTCTATGACACTCCACCAATTGTAAGTTAATAGACTTCGATTCTTATGCCCGACTTTGACTATGTCAAAGAGTGTTTTTTGCACCTTGGCGACTTGACTCTTTACATTCTTATGCTTACTACAAACATTTCTTCAGGTAAAAGTAAGATTGAATCCTCAAAAAGGATTAGTGAAGGACCAATTTGGCATTGAAGGTTTCTTTTTCCATACCTATTTTATCATCTTTGAATCTGCATTCGCGTTGGTTGGTTTGTCTGTAAAATTCAATGGCCTTGTAACTTGTGTGTAGCGGAAAATAGCATAAATAAAGTGAGCATTTCATTAGAATAGATTCCTAATGAGCATAGCAAGAGTGCTTGGATGGAGAGAGCAACAAAAATCATAACAC
This sequence comes from Adiantum capillus-veneris, assembly GCF_014529385.1. Classification (NCBI taxonomy): domain Eukaryota; kingdom Viridiplantae; phylum Streptophyta; class Polypodiopsida; order Polypodiales; family Pteridaceae; genus Adiantum; species Adiantum capillus-veneris. The sequence goes on from NC_140957.1 coordinate 50,640,797, forward strand.
CTATTTAGATATGCATCAACAATACTTCAAAACAGAGAGAAATTAAGCTATTGACAACAGTTGAGGACCGGATTTACATGGATCCGGTCCCCCCCTCCAAAAGGCTTTGTATTATAGGGCTTCCCCATCAAGGGAGACATTTTGCAGTACAATACTTTGTATTCCTTCAATATCTTGCCGGTGCAATGAAGATGGAAGCTTCAAGCACCATGCACACACTTATTAAACACAACATCAATTCCCTTACGGTCTCAGACTCAAGACCTCACACACCTTCAAAGATGGTGATAGCTAGCGAGGTATGAGAGTAGATTGAGAGGAAGAAGGAGTAGTCTTACGAGAAAGAAGTATATCTCCTCACCTAATCAACTCATAATAGCTTACTATAGATTAGTAATTAGCATGGTAGAGGAGATGAGCATGCATTGGAGCTTGGCTCTTGGTTGGATTTGCATCACAAAGCCAAGATTTGTTGATGTAGGCCTCCCTTCTCACAAGCTTGGAGTAGGTGATGAGCTTTCCATTAAATCTTGAGAAGGAGAGAGAGTCTTCTTTGCTTCACACATGAGATTGTGTGAGTGTGTGTGTGATAACTCCTTGACAAAATCAGCCCTCCTCTCTCTCTTGGTAGACCCTCATGATTTTTACTCATGCTGACACCCCATTGGACCCTGCAAAGCCTAGCCAATGATAATTAAGAAGCATAAGTGATAGCCTTGTGACATGTGTCCCCCTTTACCATTTTGTGAGAGATTTAAATAATTAATTAATTCAATTAAACTCTCATTGGACCCCTTAGTCTTCTGGCCTATAGGAATCAGGCAAGCCATTGGGCTGCTAAATGCTCATTGGACCCCTTGGGAGACTGGCCAATAGTCTTTTAGAGAGCTTAATTCTTAGTGGTTATTTTATTAAATGTTATTAAATGAATTAAACTAGATTTACTCTAGCCTAATTCTCATTGGTCCACCTCTATGGTCATCTAATAGGATTTGAATGCACCTTATGGGCAATTGGGCTAGGGAGTTGACATGTGTCCACTATGCCCTTTGTGTAAAGGGGGTTGTATGAGTGTGTGTGTTTGTGTGTGTGTGTGTGTGTGTGTGTGTGTGTGTGTTTCTCACTCATACCCTACTAAAAGGGCTTGCCCCCTCCTCTTTAAGATTTTCCAAAGACTTTTTGTACACTATCAAGCATCCAATTTTCCTAAGCATTAACCATTGGACTTAACCTTTGAATTTTGGAACCTTAGCATTTTGGAAGTCTTAATGGGCTGAACCTTAGGTCGTTGAAGCCCATTGATTGCACATTGCTCTTCTACAGATGGTCCCCCTTTGGATCCCTATTGTGACCAGTCTGCTAGCCTTACCAATAATCTAGCTTTTTCTCCCCTAGTACTTCCCCATATTAAATGATCAGTTTAACATGAGAAAATCATTTAGGAGAATTAGATATTAGTTATTATGACATTGTCCTTCTTTGACGGTGAAGAAGACCCCATTATTTGCTTGATTCTCCAATTGGGCCCGTTGTAAGAAGTCTTTGATGTTGTTCTAGGCCTCTGTTCACTGTCGACATCAGGCTTTTGACTCGGTTTATTGGAAGACTTAGGAATCAAATCTTTTGAGGACCTTTGTAACTCCATTGTTGACTTTTCCTTGCTCTAGGTCTTGTTGAGTTCTTGAGATCTTCATGCAGGTCTGGTGTAGTTGTAGTTGGATTGTGGTTGATTGGTAGCCAAATCTTTGTATAACCTGTGTAAAATTCTTTGTATAACCTGTGTCCAAGAGGAAGATTCTTTGAGATCCATCTTTGTTATGATCCTCTTGAGAGTTGTGGTAGACACCAACACCTTTTGATGTTGTATTGTTGTATACCTGCTTCTTAGGTATCCTAAGATATTATCGAGGTTGATACCTAGTGGGCCTTCTTTCTTAGGAGGGACTTGACCTTACTTCATATGCTCTAACCTGCGGTCTTGGCACCCATATATGTCTGTTACCTCCATAGTACTCTTGTTCTTTTAGGCTCCATTGTGATGCTATCGATCCCACGTGTTTGTATTTCTGTGTTGATTTCCTATCTTTACTCCAAACCGGATCATTGAATTTGACTATATTGCTCGGAACAAACCTTTGCTTGACTATCTTTTTCTTTCTTGAGTACTTTGGCAGATATATCTTTGCTTTTTTGGGTGTCTCCTTAGAGGGTTCAGTTGGGTAAACAAATGACATGAAGTTTTGAAAGCCTGACTTGTTAGAAGAAGCTGATCCATGAGGGTTCTTTGATGTAGAGGCATATGATGTCATACATTCTTTGCTAATAGATGGAAGTTCCAGTTTAGCTTTACCTTTGTTTGCAAGATTTGTCTGCGATTCTTGTGACTTTTGCAACCGTGAATCTAGCATTAAAAATACCTATAAATGTTGTTTACTACCTCTTGGAGAAGAGAGTATTAGCATTGTATCTTTTTTGTAGGCCTTGTGTTGGTCTAACATCTGATGTCCAAGGATGACATTTGCAAGCATTTCCTTTGAAGTCTTCACCTGAAACTTTACTTTCTCTTCATGCTTTTGGATGCTAAGGGTAGCAACCATTTCTTCTTGACCTGTAGCCTTACCCATGATTTCCTTGTTATCTCGTTTGACTGGAGTAATCTCTAAAATGCTCTAGATGTTGTCTGCAACGATATCGTACTTTGCTTTGTTATCTAATAGAGCATTGCATCTGAAACTTGCTCCTTTTGTACTGCTAAGAACTATAGATATTCTCATTGTTGGCTCTATTGAAGATCTCTATCCTGCTTTTGCCATGGTCTCATCTTGATCTAATTGTGTCTCTATGGATAAGCTCACATATGCATATCAAGATGCACATGGTAACGAATATCAGCAAGATCATGACCTTGTACAAACCCATATGGATGGTAAGACTGAAGTCAAAGACTATCTGAAGATGATGCAAAGCCTCAAGCTGTCAAGACAGGTGACATAAAAGTCAAAGTCAATAGAAGCTAAAGTCCAAAAAGCTACACAAAGGTCACCATTAAGATCTCCTCCAAAGAGACAAATTCTCTCAGAAAGTATAGCGGATCTTTTAAGATCAAAGGTTAGATGTAGGAATACAATGCTCAACAATTGCAAAAAGGTGCAATATTATAGCCTATGGAGTCAACATTGATTGAAGCAGGTGGTCAAACCAAAGAAAATGCAAATAAAGCTCAATCAAAGGACACTATCACAACAAAAGCATTCAATACAGAAAGAAATCTTAAGACGATCAAGTGCAACGTTGTTGGTGAGACCAAAGAAAAGCTGTCAAGAGAAGTAAAGCTACATTTGCAGCTAGATAAGAACCTGATGTCTTTTCACACTTGGAAAAGATGTGGCCAACAACAGCTAGCAGATGCTCCTAAATTTGTGAGCATATTTGGAGACAAACGAGTAGAGTGTTGGGGAATCATCTCCACCACCATTGAAGTAATCTCACAGACCATCATAGCTCAATTCCATGTGATCATAGCAAAAGATATCCTAGACGACATCATAATGGGAATGCAAATGGCCCAAAAGGTCATAGAGATACAGAGTTCAAATAAGATGCAGTCTTCAAAGACAACAAAGAATGGAGATCAAGACTGGCCACCTGCGGGCGGACGACATCACAAAGTCCTCAAGCACAATTAAAATGGAGACTGATACCAAAGAAAATCTTATTGAAGATGATTCATCTCCATCAAACAGAACTTTAAAAGAGCTTAAAGAAAATCAGGCAATAGCAAGTGCAGATCAAACAGAGCAAAGAGCAACCACAAAAGCTATTGAGCAGAGAATGCCACCAAATCTAGAAGTTAAGAAGAAAGAGGTTGCAAAAAGTCAAGAAGAAATAGGAAGTCCAAAGATCAATCACTCATTGCCAGTCGAATCAGTCGATGCAATTTAGATTGAAAGACAGAGTCTCAAGCCACCCTCCATAAAGACACAATTAGATCAAGATGAGACCATGGCAAAAGCAGGATAGAAATCTTCAATAGGACCTCCAATGAGAATAGCTATAGTTCTCAGCAGTGCAAAAGGAGCAAGTGTTAGATGCAATGCTCTACTAGATAAAGAAGCAAATAGCAATATAGTTGCAGAAAACATCCAAAGAATTCTAGAGATTACTCAGGAAAAGCCAGATAACAGGGAAATCATGGGTAAGTCTACAAGTAAAAAAGAATTGGTTGCTACCCTTAGCATCCAAAATCGCGAAGAGCAGGTAAAGTTTTAGGTAAAATCTTCAAAAGACATGCATGCAGATGTCATCCTTGGACATCAATGGTTAGATCAACACAAGGCCTACAAAGAAGATAAAATGCTATTACTCTCTTTTCCAAGAGGTAGCCAACAACATTTACAGGTACCATTAATGCTAGATTCAGAGTTGCAAAAGTCACAAAGTTCAAAAACAAATCTTGCAGATAAAGGTAAAGCTAAACTGTAACTTCCACCAATTAGCAAAGAAGGTGTGACAACATATGCCTCTACATCAAAGAATCCTCATGGATCAGCTTTTTCAAGCAAGTCAGGCTTTCAAAACTTCAAGTCAAGTGCTGACCCAAGTAAAACCTCTAAGGAGACACGCAGAAAAGCAAAGATGTTTCAGCCAAAGTACTCAAGGAAGAAAAGGATAGTCAAGCAAAGATGTTTCAGCCAAAGTACTCAAGGAAGAAAAGGATAGTCAAGCAAATGTTTGTTCCAAGCAGTTTAGTCAAAGTCAATGATTCGGTTTGGATAAAAGACAAGAAATTAACACAGAAAGACAAACACATGGGATGGATAGCATCACAATGGAGCTTAAAAGAATAGGAATACTATAGAGGTAAAAAACATATATGGGTACTAAAACCGTAGGTTAGAGCATATGAAGTAATGTCAAGACCCTCCCAAGAAAGAAGGCCCACAAGGTATCAACCTCAACAATATCCTAGGATACCTAAGAAGCATGTATACAACAGAACACAATCAAAAGATGCTAAAGTCTACCACAACTCTCATGAGGATATAGAACAAATAAGGATCTCAAGGAATCTTCTTCTTGGACAAGGATTCTACACAGGTTATAAAAAGATTTGGCTACCAGTTAACCACAAGCCAACTTCAACTACACCAGACCTGCATGAAGATCTCAAGAACTCAACAAGAACTAGAACGAGACAAAGTCAACAAAGGAGATACAAATCAGGAGATTTGGATTCCTAAGTCTTTCAATGCTCTTAGTCAAAAGCCAAATGCCGACAGTGAACAGAGGCCTACAACAACATCAAAGACTTCTATAAATAGGCCCAATTGGAGAATCAAACAACTAATGGAGTCTTCACAGTCAAAGGAGGACCACCCAACCAACCTGAATGTAGATTCAAAGAAGATAAAATAGGTATGGCAAAAGAAACCTTCAATGCCAACTTGGTCCTTCACGGATCCTCTGTTTGAGGATTCAAGCTTACTTTTACCTGAAGAAATGTTTGTAGTAAGCATAAGAATGTAAAAATTCAAGTCACCAAGGTGCAAAAAACACTCTTTGTCATACTCAGAGTCAGGCTGCTGATCCATAAAATGAACAAAGCATTAGTCCCAAAGCTTCAAGTCATATTAAATTCTGTGCTAAGAGTCATAGTTTCAAGGCATAAATACCATAAGTCATACGAACTTTGCACCAACAAATTTCAAAAATTGCATTGAAGACTCTAGTATCTATGTTCCTGTCCAAATCTTGCTTTGAGCGACTCTACCCCTTCCAAAACTTTGTCTTCTCCTTTTCATATTTGCGCTAATGTTACTATGTGTTCTATTGCACACCACACAAAGGCTAGCACTACCATTGATTTTGTTAGCATTTTCAACAACTATACTATAGATGATCAAGCAGGGATACCATTTAGAATAGCCAATAAAAGTTGGGTATTATTGCATACAAGAAGGAGGAAGAGGAGGCAATGCAATGAGTTTGTGGAGGCTTTCAAGGAAAAAGCTAAAGAGTTTAAAGGGTGTGTACAAAGCAAGCGGGCGAAAGAGGTCCTCATACAACATGCTTTCCAACATGTAGACTTAAGGTTGCAAACATATCCTCTTAGTTTTCCATGCATCAACCCAACTATAAGTTATTCCAAGCATGTATTCATTTAGTGCATGATACTTTTGGTAGGTTTAGGGTTGATATCATGTTTTGTATGTTGCAGATATTTATTCATCAAATCTGGCTGCGAGCATAGTTGGGATCTTTGATGCGTTCCATGCATTTATCAATGAGAAAATGTACCAAGGAAGACCACACAAGGAGCTTGCAAATAATGGAATATTCTTTTATGATATGCCATATATGGAAATCAGAATGTTGTTTAGCTGGGGTCACGTAACTCCTTTGCCACTTCCATCCTTTGATAATAAGGACCGGTGTCTTTGCCAATGTCCCAAACTAGTGAAAGCTTTAGGAATAGGTTATTTCAGGATACACAAAAGTACCTTAAGTATTCAATTGCAAAAAATACTATTAGGATCACTCTATTTATGCTTGTTGAAGTGTTTGTATATGTTTTATTTGATGAGCCAATAAGAACTACCACAACAATGTTCATTTGAAAAATTGGGAGCTGTTTGGAATTTATAGATGATAATTTGGATAAGAAATAGTGACAGGGCACAATCTATATTTTGCAAAAGAAGTCCATAATTTGCAAGTACATTATAAGCTCTCAGATTTTCATAGTGTCGCTCTAATATTTTAGATATCATCTTCTTAGTGGACAATTTATCTCACGAACAAGTTACAGAATCTAACTTTGAGAAAAAATCTTTAATAATGAAGATCCACTTTCATTGTATTGTTTCTTTTAAAATGTTTACAAAAGTGGTGATTGTTTCTAATCCCTTCCCTAGCTAATGCTCCCTTGCCCCCTCCCCTAGTTGTTGCCACTATTGGTACCACAACTTTGTTGCCCTGTCATAATAATCAATATCTAATTCTCCTAAATGATTTTCTCATGTTAAACTGATCATTTAATATGGGGAAGTGCCAGGGGAAAAAATTCTAGAATATTGGTTAAGCTAGCAGACCGGCCACATTAGGGATCCAAAGGAGGGAAAATAGGGATCCAAAGGGGGGGGCCATCTGCAGAAGAACCATGTGCAACAATGGGCTAAAAAGACCCTAAGGTTCAGCCCATTAAGACTTCCAAAATGCTAAGGTTCCAAAATTCAAAGGTTGTGTCCAAAGGTCAACCTTAAGGGAATTGGATGCTTTGTGTGTGACCAAAAAAGTCTTTGAATATCCCTACATAGGAGGGGGCGAGCCTAGCAAGTAGGGGATGAGAGAGAAGGCCACACACACACACACACACACACACACAAGCTCCCTTTACACAAAGGGAATGAAGGACACATGTCAGCTCCCTAGGCCAGATGCCCACAAGGTGTACCCAATTCTTATTGGATGACCCTTGAAGTGGACCAATGAGAATTAGGCTAGAGTAAATTTAGCCTCATTAATTTTAAAACACTTAATAAAAAGAACCAATGAAAATTAAGTCTCATAGATGATTATTGGACAGCCCGTGAAGGGGTCCAATAGGAATTGAGCAGCCCAATGGGCTACTTAATTCCTATTGGTCAGAATGGGGAAAGGTCCAATGGGGATTTAATTCATTTAAATCAATTAAGTTTAATTGATTAAGCTCTCACAAAAGGGGAAAGGGGGACACATGTCAGAAGGCTATCACTTATGCTGCTTAATAGCCATTGGCTTGACTTGGGGGAGGTCCAATGGGGAGCCTGCAAGAGCAAATAGCAAGAGGGCTCGCCCAAGAGAGAGAGGGGGCTGATTTTTGCAAGGATTATCACACACACACTCACACAATCTCATGTGTGAAGAAAGAGAAGACTATCTCTTCCCAAGCTTTAATGGAGAACTCATCACCTACTCCAAGCTTGTGAGATAGAAGCCTACATCGACACACTCTTGGCTTGTGGATGCAAATCCAACCAAGAGCCAAGCTTCAATGCATGCTCATCTCCTCTATCAAACTAATTACTAAGCTAAGCTATGCTAATATGAGTGATTATGTGAGGAGATGTACATCTTTCTCGTAAGATACTCCTTCTTCCTCTCAATCTACTCTCATACCCTGCTAGCTCTCACCATCTTCGAAGGTGTGTGAGGTCTTGGGTCTGAGAACGGGGATAATTAAAGTTGTGTTTGCTAAGTGTTTTTCTTAGTGCATGAAGCTTTCATCTTCATTGCACTAGCTAGTCTTGAAGGAACACAAAGAATTGTATTGTACAATGTCTCTCTTGATGGGAGAAACCATAATACAAAGCCTTTTGGAGGGGGGACCGGCTCCATGCAAATCCGGTCCTCAACTGTTGTCAATAGCTTAATTTCTCTCTCTTTTGAAAGTATTGTTGATGCTATCTAACTAGGTGTTATGCTTTTTGTTGCTCTCTCCACCCAAGCACTCTTGTAATTCTCATTAGGAATCTATTCTAATGAAATGCCCACTATGGTCATGCTAATTTCTGCTACACACAAGTTTTGAGGCCATTAAATGTTACATTGGTATCAGAGCATAAGGTGTCTCTTTTCTTGCTCAAGAAGGGAGGTCCTCAAGCTAGCTATAAATGGTTGGTATTATTAATTGCCTGTGAGTAAGTAGAATAGGGATTTTTCAGCCTTGCAGTGCGCCTGCCTTTGTGCAGTTAACGGGGCATCACCGTCGAGAGCTATGGTCTTAATAGTGGAGTCCTACGGGGATTGCCTACGGCTTAACCACTATTGAGCTATTAGAAGCTTGACAGGAGCCGGTGCTGTTTTGGTTTTGAACGACCCTCTCTTCTGTTCCTTGCAATTAATGGTATTCGAGCCACGGGTACAGTAGCTTGAGTGCTTTTTCTAAAGGGGTAAAGAGGAGTAGCAACTAGGGCTTGAAGTGCCAAAGTACACCTAAAAAGTTTACACCTAAAAGTTGTTAGAATGGCTGAAAATAGTAAAGAGAGTGAAATTAATGTTGATAACTTTGATTTTTCTCATGAGCATGCTACTAATGATGCTTCAATGCTTGTTAACTATCTTGTTTCTAGGCTTCAACAAGCCATGGGCAATCCATCTCTCCAAAGTGAAGTGCAACGGCAGCTCCATGCTCACGGGATTCTCCAAGCTCATCACCATGACGAGAGAACACCTAGGAAGCCTCCTTGTGAGACTCCCAAAAGAGGTCTCTCTCCGATTCGGGAAGAAGAAGAGAATCCATACGAAGGGCTCAAGAATTTACTTCTTGATGATGCATCTCCTTCCCAAAGGAGAACTCAAGAGCCTCCACCGAAGGAACGAGAAAGAAGTGAGTCTCCCGCCACCTCGGCGGAGATGGATCCACGAAGACGGCGGGCTAAACGCTCTCCATCACCACCAAAGCGGAGAAGACCATCACACTCTTCTCCACGCCATAATTCAAAGAGGGATGATAAAAAGAAAGAGAAGAAAAAGGTGAGAAAGAGGACACCCTCTTCTCCATCTTCTTCATCCTCTTCCTCTTATGAAAGTGATGGTAAAGACGACGAAGATCAAGACAAGAAAAAGCCGAGAAAGAGGTCACCCTATTCTCCACCTTCTTCAAATTCTTCACCTTCTAAAGAAAGTGATGGTTTAACCACCTTTGAACCATCAAAAAGAAGAGGCCATAGGAAATCCTATGCCGCATGGAAGAGGTCATCCAAGCCGAAGAAGTTCAAAGAGGGAGGGAAGAGCATCTCTTTCCTTACCTATGATGGCACCTTTGGTGCTACGGACAAAGTCTTGGCTTTTATCCAGCAATTTGATGCGGCGTTTGGAGATGAGGGCTTCATGGAGTCCTCTAAGCTATGCCATGTAGCTATGCACTTTCAAAAGTCCGCCAGGCAATGGTGGTCTAGCCTACGAGCCAACGATGAAGCTCCACGAACATGGAAAGCTTTAAGAGCTTCCATTATGAAGCAGTTTTTGGCCACCGATGCCAAAGACAAAGTACTCACCGAATGGCAAAGCTTAAAGCTCTCTCCCAATGAATCCATCCACAAATATGTAGACAAGTTTTGGGACCTACAACTCAAAGCCACTGTCTTTAAAAAGTTGGATTTTGGAGAGCAAAAGCAACAATTTTGTGCGGGCTTAACCGAAGAAATGGCGGAGTATGTCAACTCCCAAAGGCCACGTACCATATCGGCAGTAATACACCATACTATGGTGGCCTCACGAATCAATTTCCAAACGGGGGCTAAAAGAAATAATAAGCCCCCGGAAAACAAGGGTTCCAATGAGCCTAAGGGGAAGGACAATGTCCAAAATTCTCCTAAGGGCAACTCCAACAAAGCTAAAGAGAAGGGAGTTTACAAAGGTAAGAACAAACTCTCTCCTGAAGAGCTTGAGCGTTATCGCAAGGATAACCGGTGTTTCAAGTGCAGTGAACAAGGGCATGTGTACCGCACTTGTCCCCAAAAGAACAACCGCCAAGATCCTCCTTGAGCTTCCTTGGTTGAAATCCAAGAGGAGGAGACTCACCAAACTCATCACAAAGGATCTCCTCTATGCCATGCTTGGGGAAAGGTAAGAAAACATGATGCTTTTATTCTCTTTGACCCTGGTTCTACTCACAATTTTATATCTATAGAGTTGGCCACCAAGCTAGGCATACAATCCTACGAGATGGGAGATGTCCTACCCGCAGGCAGTGCCTTCAAGGGGCAAGAAGCTTCAGTCACTCCCTTAATCGGGAAATTGAGGCTTCATGTCCAAGGCTATGTGGACAAAGAGGACTTCTTTATCTCTCCTCTCAAGCATGAGGATGTAATCCTAGGGGCACCATGGTTTGACCACCTGGCTGCCGATGTTAAATTTCCTGAAAGGAGAATCTCATTTAAGTTCAGGGAAAAAGACATGTATATAGATGCTAAGGAAATGGGTAACACTATCCCCATTGTACATACACCAGCTTTCAACAAGTCAATAAAGAGCTCTATTTCCGTGTACATGATTTTTGTTAAAGATTCTCAAAATGAACCTAATGCTTTAACAGAAGAAAATAAAAGCAACCAAAAGGAATTAGAGTTATCCAATTTTCTCAAGGGGTTTCAAGATGTTTTTATTGACGACATCCCTTGTGAGCTACCTCCTAAATGAGGTAATGATGACCATGCAATTGAACTTCTTCCAGGGAGTTCACCGCCTAACAAACCTCCTTATAGAGTTTCTCAAGCTCAACAAGAGGAGATTATGCGGCAAGTGCATGAGTTAGTTGGGAAGGGCATGGTTAGGCCTAGCTCATCTCCATTTTGCTCACCTGTGCTATTAGTGCAAAAGAAAGACGGCACATATCGTATGTGTGTCGACTATAGAGCACTAAATAGGATCACTATCAAGAATAGGTTTCTCGTTCCACGAGTAGAAGACCTATTTGATAAGCTACAAGGATCGACCTACTTCAGTAGGATTGACCTAAAAAGTGGCTATCATCAAATAAGGATAGTTGATCAAGACATTGTAAAGACCGCATTTCGCACCACATTTGGTCTTTACGAATACATTGTCATGCCTTTTGGCTTGACCAATGCACCAACCACATTCAACCGCTTGATGGAGAAGCTGTTCAGGCCTCATCAAACCTTCACTGGAGTGTTCTTTGATGATATTATCATCTACTCTAATTCATTAGACGAACACAAAAAACACCTCCAGGCAATATTTCAAGTTTTAAGAGAAAATAAACTTTATGTTAATCGAAAGAAAAGTGAATTTTTCTTGCAAGAGATTCATTATTTAGGTCACATTATCTCTCAAGATGGCATCCAAATGGATCCATCAAAGTTAGAGGTAATAAAAGGATGGCCTGAACCAAGGAATTTTCATGAACTAAGAAGCTTTATAGGTATGTGTTCATACTATAGACGCTTCATAGAAAAGTTCTCACAAATTGCGGGACCATTACATGACCTAACAAAGAAAAGCGTTAGGTATACATGGTCTGCTAACGAGAACAATGCTTTCAAAAAGCTTAAAGAAAAGCTTATCTCTCAACCTGTGCTTACAGTACCGGATCTCTCAAAACCATTTGAGGTCCAATGTGATGCTTGTGGTGATTGCCTTGGAGCTGTTTTGCTCCAAGAAGGGCACGCCATAGGCTATGAGAGTCAAAGGCTCGACCCTGTTGAGCAAGCTCTAGGCATATACGAAAAGGAACTCCTTGCAGTTCTACATGCCTTAGACTCATGGAAGCACTATTTATTGGGGACTCCTTTCATTCTGCGAACGGATCACCAAAGTCTTAAGTACTTCATGACGCAGACCAAGCTCTCCGACAAACAAATGAGGTGGGCAAATTTCCTTTCGCAATTTCATTTTCATATTGCTCACATTGCTAGCAAGCATAATCAAGTAGCTGATGCACTCTCAAGACGGCCGAGAGTGAATGCGGTTTCCATAGCAACTCACAATGATCTATCTTCAATGATAGATGAGTACGCTATTGATCCTGATTTTAGAGATGCGATTTCAGCCCTTGCATTAGGGAAGAAAGAAGAACCATTTACTTTACAATATGGTTATCTTCTCTATGGAAATAGACTATGCGTTACTAACTCACTACGTGAGAAAGTAATGTATGAATCTCATGCTCCACCTTATGCGGGGCATAGAGGGATTCAGTCTACCTTAAAGGGAATTGAAACATATTTCTATTGGCCTACCATGAAAGTGAACATACAAGAGTATGTTTCTAAATGTGTGGTATGCCAAAAGACAAAATTTGATAGAGGGAAGCAACTTGGATTGCTTCAACCTTTGCCAATCCCTAATTCACCATGGGAGAGCATATCCATGGATTGCCTAAGTCTATCCATGGGAATACGGGAATATGGACGATAGTAGACAGGTTCAGTAAACAAGCTCATTTTATACCTGTCAAAAAGACTATCAAAGCCCATCAAATGGCAACCCTCTTCATTTCACAAATTTTCAAGTACCATGGCTTGCCAATGTCCATAGTGTCGGATAGAGATCCTAGAATGACCAGTAATTTCTGGAAGGGTCTCTTTGAGAATTTAGGGACAAGGTTCTCTTCGGCCTATCATCCACAAACGGATGGCCAAAGTGAAATAGCTAACCTAACCATTCTCGATCTACTAAAAGCCTATGTAACGGAAGTAGATCAAAGATCCCAATGGGAGAAATACTTACCCTTAGTGGAGTATGCTTACAATAACACTGTACATACTTCCACAGGAAAAGCACCTTTCGAGGTAATTGAGGGAAGATAAAAAATTCACTTGCTACTTAAGGTACATGGGAAGATCTTCGCTGCAGATGAGTACAGCCGAGACCTACAAGAATCTTTTCAAAAGATTAAGGATGCTATCTCTATCTCACAGCAAAGGCAAAAGGCTGCTGCTGACAAGCACAAAAGAGCCCAAGCCTTTAAAGAAAACGATTGGGTCTTGTTAAAGTTTCCCAAGGCTCGATTAAGGCACACGACGGGCAAGAATCCTACAGGCCACCAAAAGTACTATGCTTAACTAGCAAAAAGGTACTATGGTCCCTTCCAGATTCTTAGGCCAATCAATGAGATCGCCTATCAACTCAAGTTGCCCAATCATTGGATCATACACAATGCTTTCCATGTGAGCCTATTAAAGCCTTACAAAGGAGAGCCACCACAAGAACCAACTATTGAAGACCCACCGGAGATCGAGGACCAAGAGGAGGTGCTGCAGCCCGAGTCCATTCTCTGACATGAAGACAAGGTACTAAGAGGCGGTAAGACTATCCGACGATATCTTATTAAGTTTATGAATTATCCTTTTGAAGATGCTAGATGGATGCAAAGCATACAATTAAAGGATAACCTAAACCTTATCAATGCTTACAATGCTTCCCAAGAGTAAGCAAATGTACAAAATGATAAAAATGAACAAAGTTTTTTTTGTCTTATAAGACTCTCTTTTTCTTTATTGTGCACAAAAATGAAGTAGTATGCATGCTTAGATGAAGTTTGCGGAGACGACGTCTCCCAAACACCAAGTAGAGCTTGCCACTCTACTATGGAAGATTGAAAGGACTAATGTGCAAACATGCTTGCGGCAGCCTCAGGCTCTCAAGCGCAAAATGGACTAGTCATCCATTGTGGAATGATGTCGTAGGGTCACATAGGGATCCTCTACCCGGTAAGAAAAGGACTCATGAATATGCTTTATCTTCTCTACACCATAGTCAAGGACGACTATGATTTCAAGAGAGAGGTAATGTCATAATAATCAATATCTAATTCTCCTAAATGATTTTCTCATGTTAAACTGATCATTTAATATGGGGAAGTGCCAAGGGAGAAAAATCTAGAATATTTGTTAAGCTAGCAGACCGGCCACAATAGGGATCCAAAGGAGGGAAAATAGGGATCCAAAGGGGGGGTCATCTGCAGAAGAACCATGTGCAACAATGGGCTAAAAAGACCCTAAGGTTCAGCCCATTAAGACTTCCAAAATGCTAAGGTTCCAAAGTTCAAAGGTTGTGTCCAAAGGTCAACCTTAAGGGAATTGGATGCTTTGTGTGTGACCAAAAAAGTCTTTGAATATCCCTACATAGGAGGGGGAGAGCCTAGCAAGTAGGGGATGAGAGAGAAGGCCACACACACACACACACAAGCTCCTTTTACACAAAGGGAATGAGGGACACATGTCAGCTCCCTAGGCCAGATGCCCACAAGGTGTACCCAATTCTTATTGGATGACCCTTGAAGTGGACCAATGAGAATTAGGCTAGAGTAAATTTAGCCTAATTAATTTTAAAACACTTAATAAAAAGAACCAATGAAAATTAAGTCTCATAGATGATTATTGGACAGCCCGTGAAGGGGTCCAATAGGAATTGAGCAGCCCAATGGGCTACTTAATTCCTATTGGTCAGAATGGGGAAAGGTCCAATGGGGATTTAATTCATTTAAATCAATTAAGTTTAATTGATTAAGCTCTCACAAAAGGGGAAAGGGGGACACATGTCAGAAGGCTATCACTTATGCTACTTAATAGCCATTGGCTTGACTTGGGGGAGGTCCAATGGGGAGCCTGCAAGAGAAAATAGCAAGAGGGCTCGCCCAAGAGAGAGAGGGGGCTGATTTTTGCAAGGATTATCACACACACACTCACACAATCTCATGTGTGAAGAAAGAGAAGACTATCTCTTCCCAAGCTTTAATGGAGAGCTCATCACCTACTCCAAGCTTGTGAGATAGAAGCCTACATCGACACACTCTTGGCTTGTGGATGCAAATCCAACCAAGAGCCAAGCTTCAATGCATGCTCATCTCCTCTATCAAACTAATTACTAAGCTAAGCTATGCTAATATGAGTGATTATGTGAGGAGATGTACATCTTTCTCGTAAGATACTCCTTCTTCCTCTCAATCTACTCTCATACCCTGCTAGCTCTCACCATCTTCGAAGGTGTGTGAGGTCTTGGGTCTGAGAACGGGGATAATTAAAGTTGTGTTTGCTAAGTGTTTTGCTTAGTGCATGAAGCTTTCATCTTCATTGCACTAGCTAGTTTTGAAGGAACACAAAGAATTGTATTGTACAATGTCTCTCTTGATGGGAGAAACCATAATACAAAGCCTTTTGGAGGGGGGACCGGCTCCATGCAAATCCGGTCCTCAACTGTTGTCAATAGCTTAATTTCTCTCTCTTTTGAAAGTATTGTTGATGCTATCTAACTAGGTGTTATGCTTTTTGTTGCTCTCTCCACCCAAGCACTCTTGTAATTCTCATTAGGAATCTATTCTAATGAAATGCCCACTATGTTCATGCTAATTTCCACTACACACAAGTTTTTAGGCCATTAAATGTTACATGCCCTCTCCCCAAGTTGATGCTCCCTTGCCCCCTCCCCTGGTTGTTGCCACTATTGCTACCACAACTTTGTTTCCCTCTCCCCAAGTTGATGCCCCTTGTCCTGAAGATGCATCACATTCAAATGCATGGGCCTCCTCCATGGATTCCCATGCACTTTGCACCTTTGCAAATTTCCTCTATTCTTGTTCCCTTTCTTACGATTCAGCTTGTCGCCGATGTGCAACCCAATCCTCTATATCCACAAAATATTAATTGAGAGCCTCTTGCATGTTTCAAATCTCTTTGGTAATCTTGGACCCACTGTGTGGCTTCCTCAATGTGGGTCCTCTCAAACTCCTAGGCTCGATTGCTTTCCTCTCTTGATCATGTCTCAATCGATAGTGTAATATATTGAATGGGAATCACAAAAGCTTTATGCACATTGTTGGGGTTGTAGTTATCTAATTGAAGGTCCTAATAGAAGCGTGATAATAAGAAAAAAGACAAATTTTCTAATAAAAACATTGCAATAATACAATCATTCAAACAACACACATACTAACTTTCTCTTGGCACTACCATACATAAGCACTTTCTTCAGTAAGGCATTACAAACAGACATTACAAGCAAAGGCATAAACACGTGCCTTACGTCTTTACATGCCCATGAAACCCCCTGATTCGATAAAAGTTTCCATAGTAGGCAATCTTCAGTTCAATGTTGAAGAACAAGAGACTCCAATGTTCACTGCACAAAAAACACCAAAACCATATAGGATGTGGAAAAAAAGATCCTTAAATAAAC
Organism: Adiantum capillus-veneris; assembly: GCF_014529385.1. Lineage (NCBI taxonomy): Eukaryota > Viridiplantae > Streptophyta > Polypodiopsida > Polypodiales > Pteridaceae > Adiantum > Adiantum capillus-veneris. The sequence continues at coordinate 50,657,477 of NC_140957.1, forward strand.
ATGGGTTTTGCTTAACAAGATGAAACTCGTGATTCATTGTATGTAGTGATCACAAAGCATACAAGATCCCAGTTTACGTTGCTGAACTAGCTCAGCAGTGACAAAAACAAAACTCCACTATGTTGAAGCATAATGTAGATAAGAGGATCTGGTATGTATATTTTGTCGTGGATGTCCTCGGGCAAAAGAGAGATCACATACCTAGCATGAATAAATGCTAGAAATTATACTAATTAGTGGAAATGTTTCACAACCAAGCAAGTTGAGGCCTTGTAAAATTTCTTCGAGTCCCTATTCACTTGATTCTGAGCCTCATCGCCGCAAAGACTGGGTCACCACCAAGCTAATTGGGACCTTGGAAAATTTCCTAGGGTCCCTATTCGCTTGGTTCTCACACATGTTGCCTCAAAGACGTGGGTCACAACCAAAAATATTAGGGCCTTGCAAAATTTCACAGGGTCCCTATTCACTTGGATCTGACCCTCATTGCCACAAAGACATGGGTCAGAACCAAGCGAATCGGGACCTTGAAAATTTGCCTAGGGTCCCTATTTGCTTGGCTCTGACCCATCTTATCTCAAAGACATGGGATAGAACCAAGCAAATTAAGACCTTGGAAAATTTCCTAGGGTCCCTATTTGCTTGGTTATGACCCCAATAGTATCTATACTATATATTAAGGAGACTGGTTTTCCAGTGCCACGTGTCAAAGTTTGTTGCATCCGATGAGTTTCGGTTTATATGAGTGAGGGGAGACGGCGAGTGTGCTTTGGCGAGCGCGACACACACACACAGTGAGCTCCACCTTCAAGAGAGAGAGACTTACGATGAGATTTATAGGCCGGTCCAGCTCTATTGCAGTCTCTCTCTCTCTCTCTCTCTCTCTCACACACACACACACACACACACACACACACACACACACACACACACACACACACACACACACACACACACACACACACACACACACACACACACACACACACACACACACACACACACACACACCGTTGGGCAGCGCCTTTAGGTTGCTCAGGCGATAGATCCCTTGCCTTCACTTCCAGCATTTCGCGGCCAATCTCCTTTCTGTATGCTCAGCATTGAACGGCGCGCGCGAGAGAGAGAGAGAGAGAGAGAGAGAGAGAGAGAGAGAGAGAGAGAGAGAGAGAGAGAGAGAGAGAGAGAGAGAGAGAGAGAGAGAGAGAGCCGAAATTGACGATTGAGGCCATGATAATAGATATATTAAGATCGAGGCCAAAATATAGCAAAAATCTATTTTATGGAAATTCCCAAAATACCCGTCAAATTTCATAAATTCCCAAAATACTTTGTCATAAATGCCTTTCAAATTTTCCAAATTTCAGAAAACCCCGTGGTTGTGAGATTAAATTTCTCCAAAGATAATTTTTTTTGTAAATTTTCATAAGAAGATTGATTGTCTCAATACAAGATGCTATAACAAGAATTTGAGTTGGTTATGGAGCTAGGCTTTGGAGATGAATTACTTCATTATTTTTGAACCCATCTGCCTTTTTGCAAGATAATTTGTGACAAATTACATGCTACGCACTCAAAAACGAATCTCAATTGTCAAAAAAGAATAATGATTAGAAAATCTTGATCAATCCAACCAAAATAAATACAGGGGTGTTTTGTGAATTTTTGAAATTTTAGGGGTATTTTAGGAATTTTCACAAATTAGAGGGGTATTTTGGTAATTTTCCTAATAATATATTAACATCTTTAAGAGGCCAAAATGACCTATGAGACGCAAATTGGTGAATTAGATGTGTGTGTGTGTGTGTGTGTGTGTGTGTGTGTGTGTGAGAGAGAGAGAGAGAGAGAGAGAGAGAGAGAGAGAGAGAGAGATCATTGTTATCAACAACATCATCATCACGCATAGGTTTCCTCTCTCTCTCTCTCTCTCTCTCTCTCTCTCTTCAAAACCATTAGAAAAGATCACAAATCTACTAAAAATATTATTATTATTTCTAAAACCATTAATTTTTTAAAAGAACGATATATCTTCAAAACCATTAGAAAAGATCACAAATCTACTAAAAACATTTTTTTTCTAAAACGATTAATTTTTTTTAAGAACGATAAATATATATATATATATATATATATATATATATATATATATATATATATATATATATATATATATATATATATATATATATATATATATATAGAGAGAGAGAGAGAGAGAGAGAGAGAGGACCAATTAAGAAAGATAGAGAAGTTGATATATATATATCTATACTATAGATACTAGAGGGAGGGATTCCGGCACCCTCCTGACCACGTGGAAGAAACTAAATCAAATAGCGAGCGCGACACACACACACACACACACACACACACACACACACACACACACACACACACATTGAGTGCCACTAAACGTAGCAAGTCGTGACTATAGACACGTGCGCACACTTACAGGGTCCATGTTCATGATCCATGTGAAGCAAGTTGTGAATTGGGTTGTTGCTGGAGGATATCGAGTTTGGACTTTGCAGAAGTTGTACACATGTTCCAGATTGTTATGTACAGAGTTACCTTCACATCTTTTTGTTCTTTTGGTTGTGGACTAAAATACCCTTTTTTTTAAAGCAAACAATGCTAAGTGTTTCCACAAGATTTGTCACACATATGTAATTACACGAGTGGGGTGCTTCATGAGTCTGCTTGCACTCAGTCTTCTTATGTTACCTCTTTGATGATATCTATTGCCTGACAGAATCCTTCTCCTTTTTGAGAGACAGAGGTGTATCATCCCCAAGCTTGGGTCATGGCAAAAAAGCATAGGGTATGGTCATCAATCAAGGCAAGGCTAGGAAGCACTAGGTTCTTTGCACAGAATCTAGACCCTGGAGTGAGCTAGGGTCTCTCTCTCTGAATGTAGTGCCTTCAACAGCTTGAGGATGTGGGCAAGTGATATCCTGTTAATTATAGGAATTAGAAGTTGAACTACTTCGACAAGCCCTGTGTCATCTGTACTATTAAGGAGACTAGTTTTCCAATGCCATGTGTCAAACTTTGCTGCATCCGGTGAGTTTCGGTATGTATGAGTGAGAGAGAGAGAGAGACACCTAGCTTCTTGGACAACCCAACTTCCAAGAAAGCTCATCATACCCATCAGTTTCGCAACCCGACATAAACGCCGCGGAGAGCAGCAAGAGGCGATCAAGGACAGAAGGGCCGAGGAGGTGGTCACATTTGTTGCAGGTGGGAAGATCGTCTCAAGGCAACGAAAGAGGTGAGTAGGGTAGGTCATCTGAGATGGAGAAACGGTGGTGGGATAATTAGTGGAGGCAAAGGCTGTAATAACTATTTTGTCATGTGGCTGCACAACAGTTATAGTACTGTGTAGAATGAGCAGCAAGCACATAAGTAAAGCTAAACGACGTGCTCAGGAACAAGAAGTTGTGCATCATAGGGGAGACATCGTCGACAGTCATCCCATCGATATTATCACAAGTATTGTCTGCAACAAAAACCCTACACATTGCAACCAATGCTCACCAAAAACTTTATGTGAACCAATGGAAAAAGGAACCCATTGAAAATCACCCGGTTTTTGGTTAAAATTTTAGGATTTTTACCAGTTTTTACACTAAAATCCTCCAAATTCAGCTGATTTCCGTCAAGGCGATCCTCCAAATCAGCCGAGAATTTTGAATTTTTGTCCTTAAAAATACACCAAAGGCACTATATTACTCCAGCACACAGCTACTGCAACTAAATGCGGAAACCCCATAAATTGTGTCATACCAAACCCAAAAGGTGCTTCATGTAGTAGCTATAATAGAAGCAAATTTTGAGCCCCATTTTCCAAGGGAAGATAATAAGTGTTATAATATTTTTGATGTTGGTGATGATCTACATGATTAGTGTCATGCGTTAGTGCAAAGAATGCTTGCGAGTTGCTCCAGGTTGCAAACCTGAATATTTTACAATAGCAACATAATTTCCCTCAATAGCAATTGATTATTCAAATTTGATGCCATCTAACAACAAATATTTAGCAGCATCCTCAATGTGTGTTGCTCCAAAGATAATGGGATAATAGAAGAAAATTTTGAGCCCCATTTTCTAAGGGAAGATAATAAGTGTTATAATATTTTTGATGTTGGTGATGATCTACATGATTAGTGTCGTGCGTTAGTGCAAAGAATGCTTGCGAGTTGCTCCAGGTTGCAAACCTGAATATTTTACAATAGCAACATAATTTCCCTCAATAGCAATTGATTATTCAAAGTTGATGCCATCTAACAACAAATATTTAGCAGCATCCTCAATGTGTGTTGCTCCAAAGATAATGGGATAATGGGATAATAGAAGAAAATTTTGAGCCCCATTTTCTAAGGGAAGTTAATAAGTGTTATAATATTTTTGATGTTGGTGATGATCTACATGATTAGTGTCGTGCGTTAGTGCAAAGAATGCTTGCGAGTTGCTCCAGGTTGCAAACCTGAATATTTTACAATAGCAACATAATTTCCCTCAATAGCAATTGATTATTCAAAGTTGATGCCATCTAACAACAAATATTTAGCAGCATCCTCAATGTGTGTTGCTCCAAAGATAATGGGACAATTCCTCAATTTTTGTCCTTAAAAATACACCAAAGGCACTATATTACTCCAGCACACAGCTACTGCAACTAAATGCGGAAACCCCATAAATTGTGTCATACCAAACCCAAAAGTTGCTTCACGTAGTAGCTATAATAGAAGCAAATTTTGAGCCCCATTTTCTAAGGGAAGATAATAAGTGTTATAATATTTTTGATGTTGGTGATGATCTACATGATTAGTGTCGTGCGTTAGTGCAAAGAATGCTTGCGAGTTGCTCCAGGTTGCAAATTCGGCACCTGATATGGAGAGAGAGAGAGAGAGAGAGAGAGAGAGAGAGAGAGAGAGAGAGAGAGAGAGAGAGAGAGAGAGAGAGAGAGAGAGAGAGAGAGGACCACCCATGAGAATTGGATACATGACTGTGTGTGTGTGTGTGTGTGTGTGTGTGTGTGTGTGTGTGTGTGACAACACCCATCCAAAGAGAGAGCCGCTCAGAATTCTGGCATGTGTGTCATTAATTTAATTTGTGTCATAGTAAGAGCTAGCAAGACCCGCCGGTAGGAGGGTCGCGCAAGCTAGTGACTTATAATAAACTCAAAACATACAACAGAGCAAGGTTGATGATATCATTCTTTGTGTGGGCATTGGAAAAATTACGCATGCACAAGAAGTCTTGTTGATCAATATTGAAAATGCAGTCTATCTTTGATCCACATGGCATGGCCACGATTTGTAAAAGGTAGTCCTACTATAAAATCCATAGAGATATTCTCTCACTTACCTTGTGGAATCTCTAAAGGATGTAAAAGGCCACCTACCTTGAGGTGCTTTGCCTTATTAACTTGGCAGTGTTGGCAGTTTAGTACATACTCTTGAACATAATTATTTGGCGCATAGTGTCTAAGTCCTTTGGTACACATACTCTACCCTTGTGGAGTATGTAGCCATCATCAATGGAAAAATTCTTCCATCGCTTAAGCTCTTCCTCAGTAGGGGTGGAGCTCTGTGTGTTTGAGTTTTTATCTGCACGTGTGCAGAAACATGTTGATTTGGCTGTGCAGAGACATGTGAGTGTGAGGGATCCCTTCTTAAAATTGCACTCCACACTTTAGGATATGATTGATCTTGTGCACACTTGCCACGTAATGACTCCAAGAATTCACTCTTTATTTCCGTGAAAGTGAGTGAATTAATCTGAGGCATCCGGCTTAGTGCATCCACTACTACATTATATCACCCCTAGCGATATCGTAGTGATGCGCGTAATGACTCCAAGAATTCACTCTTTATTTCCGTGAAAGTGAGTGAATTAATATGAGGCATCCAGCTTAGTGCATCCACTACTACATTATATCACCCCTAGCGATATCGTAGTGATGCATGTTTTGCACCACCCCGGGAGGATGGGTTCAGATGGCCTCCTCAGGTCTCAAATTGCTGTGATATGGTAGCCAATGGTGTTGATTGGAATCCGTACCAGTGCTTTGGAGTTTATATAGATGCAAGGAGTATCCTAGCTATACGTAATTTGGTGCACTAGTATGTGAAAGCGGCAACTACTGCTAGGGGTTTGGTATGGAGCACTTGAAGGGGGTTCTCAACTTGGGCAAGAACACATGCTTGATAAGGGCAAGCCTTATAAAAATAAACAAAGACAAAACTATTTTTGCAGGAAGGTGGCCTCCACTACCATCATCCCTTGCTCTCACGCTATGGAGGACTCTCTAAGTCTCTCAAACTCTCTCTCTCTCTCTCCCTCCTGCTTGGTGCCACCATTATTTCTCTCTCTTGTCCATTATCAGAAGCAAATGATGCTCTCTCTCTCTCTCTCTCTCTCTTTGCAGTCCAGCAAGGTGACAACCCTCTCTCTCTCTCTCTTTGCAGTCCAGCAAGGTGACAACCCTCTCTCTCTCTCTCTCTCTCTCTCTCTCTCTCTCTCTCTCCCTCCCTCCCTTGGAGGCGTTCAATGACAAGAGCAAGCTCACACTACCACCACTTAGCCCCTTGCCTCTCCTCCCGCGATATCCCTCATGCATTATTGGCCACCAATCTCTCTTTCTCTCTCTCTCTCTCTCTCTCATCCATTATTAGAAGGTGCCATAGGCTCTCTCTCTCTCTCTCTCTCTCTGGCGGCACAAATAGGTCAAACACACACACACACCCCACCCTCACAACCCTCCCTCCACTCTCAGCCAATCTCTCTCTCTCTCTCTCTCTCTCTCTCTCTCTCTCTCTCTCTCTCTCTTCCATTATCAGAAGGCGCCATAGGCTCTCTCTCTCCCCCTCTCTCTCGTTCTATATTGACAGCAAGAAAATTGATCTCTCTCTCTCTCTCTCTCTCTCTCTCTCTCTCTCTCTCTCTCTCTCTCTCTCTCTCTCTCTCTCTCTCTCTCTCTTTCCATACACACATAGACACACTCATGGACACACACCCACACACTCGCCCATACTCTACTCTCTTAGCTTCAGAACAACGAAAATTTCAGTTTCTATTTTTTCTATTGTTGACATACAGTCACACACACACACACACACTCACAAACACATACATGTGCACACACATACATACACTATGTGCATAAGCACACGTACATAACCGCATATGCACCAGCAACACACACACACACACACACGACAAGCACAAGAAGGGTGGAAAAGAGGATTGAAATCGACACATCGATAAACAAAGAAGGACGACACCAAAAACACGTGATGGCGACAGCAAATCAAAGAATGACGTTGAAGGCATGCCCTTGTCTGCGCTGAAATTGACGAGCACACTACACCAATGCACCAATGAAGCCTGCAATTCATCGACATCTCATCCACGATGCACTTTCTCAGTATAACAGACGTAGGGTAATTCATTTTCCATTTTCCAAGCCAAAACTTTGTAAAAACCATTTGTATATTCCACCTCTCTCTCTCTCTCTCTCTAGGTGATGGTCACAAAGGCCCACCTATGAGAATATCATTTTCTTATTTCTCCCACAACAAAGCATCGATCAACTAGCTGCTTGCTTTGTCTCTCTAGTTTAGGGCCCTAAATCTAATTAGTTTATACTAAACTAAGTAGCTGGCACCTATAAAAGAGCACCGAGAGGTCACTATCAGGGGACAGTCAACACCTGAAAGAGAAGTCATATACACACACATTGACTCCAAGGGTCAGTACGCACAGGAGTAGGATCTCTGCACACATGAAATTTCCCTAGAGGATGCACTATAGTCTCTCTCTCTCTCTCTCTCCATCTCGTCAAAACGAAGGGTACCATCTTGAATCAATTTTGCCCTCACAATTCAAAGGGTTTATCTCCTCCATCTACGTTTCCATCTCTCTTTCTCTCTCTCTCTCTCTCTCTCTCTCTCTCTCTCTCTCTCTCTCTCTCTCTCTCTCTCTCTCTCTCTCTCTCTGGTGTACTGTGTTAGTGTTATTAGAATCATTGATGTCCGCATCCTAGCCGCTCAAAGCTAGGTGGTACCCCCTGTTCACTCCCTATAACGAGTTCTGCGTGTGCACGGGCCTAGCGTAGAGGCTGCTGGATAAGACCTTTAGTTTACAACGCTAAAGGCGACGCACATCGTTGACCATGGACGAGTGGCTATGGGAATTTTCCAATTGGAGAACGGAGGAGGAAGAAACTGAAGAAGGACTAAGAGCCTTTATCGAAGTAATGCTTTTTGGGATACACCGTCAACATCCAGGAAGGAAGTCCTCCATCTCGGATCTCTTTATTCTAACGGCGGTAAATCAAGAGCCACCAGAGGGAGGGTTGCAGGCTGCTCTCATTGTCGTCACCCACTGCACTCTATCAACAAGTGCCATCAGCGGAAGTAAAGGAGAAGCAAAAATCCTCTACACATCAACGTCCACCGCAAAAAAAATCATCCATATTAAGGAAGGAAAGAGGTTAGTAAAGCCTCTCTTCCCCAAGGAATCTAAAAATAAAAGTGTAGCCTCTAATCCTAAGTAGCCCAAAGGGGCTGCTCGTGCCAAGGGAAAAGGAGGGCTAGGCTAATCCTAAATCACATGACCCCCAAGGAATCTAAAAATAAAAGTGTAGCCTCTACTCCTAAGTAGCCCAAAGAGATTGTCACAGTTTGAAGCACCACAGGAGAACCAAGGGGGACCATCAGGTACGCAACCCTTGGTGGATACAAGTAAGTTACATCAAATGCTCTCCATCAAGTTAGCTAGTGAAGAGAGATAAGAGTACATCTCTATGCTAGGTAACTTCACCACACTTTCCATTGATGGCTATGACAAGATCATCGGCATCACAATGGTGCAGCACCACACAAGAATCAAGGAAGGAAGTAATCTTGTAGTGCAAAATCTCAGAAGGCTTGGGATAATTTAGCAAGAGTCATTGCTCAAATAAGTAAGGAATTTTCTACAGGCAAGTTGCATTTACATCGTCGAAGACTCAGAGTGGGTCTCTCCAATGGTGGTCACGCCAAAGAAGAACGGCAAGTGGAGGATTTGCGTAGACTACAAACCTCTCAATGCAGCAACAAAGAGGGATCATTTTCCCCTCCCATTCCAAGACGAGATTCTCAATGCGGTACCAGATCATGAGCACTACTCAGTATGTGAGGGCTACTCAAGCTACGTACAGATTAGCATTGCAGAAGAAGACCAAAAAAAGACAACTTTCATAGCACCATGGGGATGTTTTGCTTACAGAGTGACGCCCTTTGGCCTCACCAATGCTCTGACCACATTCCAACGCTATGTAACTTTTGTCTTCCAGCCATACTTTGGTAAGTCAATATGGGTTTTCATAGATGATTTCTACATCTACAGCTCTCGCTCCCTCCATTTGAGCAAGGTCTATGATGGCTTGGCTAGGCTGCAAACCTTGGGTGGCCAGATTAACGTAGATAAGTGTCACATTGGTGAAAGCAAGGTCACTCTTCTTGGCCATGTAGTTTCAGCCAAAGGGATTGAGGTTGACCCAAGCAAGGTTCAAGCTTTAATGTCTTTTTCATCACCCACAACAGCTAATCAATTGGTCTCTTTCCTTCAGAAGGTAAGGTATTTGAGCAGGTTCATTCACTTTCTCTCTTAAGTGGTTTTCCCTTTAGAACAAGTCACCCATAGAGATGTCTTTCTATGGAGTGAAGAAAATGAGCAACAGTTCAGCGAAGTGAAACGGATCCTGGCTTCACTTCCCACCATTGCACCCCCTATATGGGACGAGCCATTTTATGTTAGCCCCAGTGTAAGAAGTGATACACTTGGGGACTACTAATGTAGAAGGACCCCCAAACCTCTTTCATGCATCCTATCTACTTCTCTAGTCGCGTCATGACCGCATAAAAAAAAAGGATTCACCACGGTAGAGAACATGGTGCTTGCATTGATGTTTGCCACTACAAAGTTCCGCTCTTATCTATTGCCTAGACCCTTTCTAATTCTAACAATGGAAGAAGTTTTTCCATATGTAATGCAACACATGGATGTCTCATCTAGAATCTCTAAGTGGCTTGCTAGATTGCAAGAGTTTGATTACACTATGCTGGTGGAGAACTCCACCGGAGCTAGTCTAGCAAGTGTTCTTACTCATCATCACTATGAGAAGAGGCTAAAGGTCAACACAGAAGTCAAAGGATCGACACCAATTGTGGAAGTTCCTAATCTAGAAGGAGCTCACTCTCTTTTCTTTGATGGAGCTTACAAAAGAACAGTGGACCACGCTGCCGCTGGCATTGCCATTTTCAATGAGTAAAGGGAAAAGGTCTTCTCTATTGGGCATCTACTACACTCCCACTCCAACAACGAAGCAGAGTATGCGGCCCTAATTCTTGGATTATAATAATTTTTTTTGCAAGGGGTTCAGTGCCTAAATGTGTTTGGTGATGCCATGCTCTTAATAAAGCAGATAAATGGCGCTTGGGTTTGTAAAAATCAGGTTTTTCTTGGCCAATTATGCCAAGTTAAGGATCTTTAAAGAAAGTTTGAAGCAATGTAATTATTTCATGTCCCTAGGGCAGAAAATCAAGAAGCATATGCTCTAGCCAAGGAAAGAATACAAGATGTTCCCATAGGAGCAATCAAACTGAAGCTGCCCCTCTTTCAGGGTATCTATGTTATGCCTGATATCATCAGCTTCTTAGATGTAGGAGAATGTCCTGGAAGGGTATAACAAGGGCCAAAAACAATGGCTTGTTCGAAAGGCAACAAGATACCAGCTTATAAACAACACCTTGTACTGCAAGGACAAAGACCAGATTCTCAAGCGAGTGCCAATCTCTAGTGAAATCACGGAGGTAATTTCAAGTTTCCATGATGGTGTTTGCGGCAGCCACTTTGCTCTAGATATACTAGTAGGAGGATTCTACAGGCAGGATTCTCTTGGCCTAGTCTGAACAGGGATATGCATCATTGCTGTAAAACATGCAGAGCTTTTCAAGTATCTAGTGATCAAACACTAACCTATAAGCCACAAACTCCTATCATCTCATATGGCCCGTTTGAGAAGTTGGGAATAGATGCAATTGGTCCTTTAACAAGGGCCCAGTCGGGTAAACTGTACATTCTAGTTGGTGTAGACTACATGACCCGATGGGCAGAAGCAGCAGCCACCACCGCCATTATAGCCCAAGAAGTGGCAAAGTTCATATTTGAGCACATCTATTTCCGTTGTGGCACATCTCTTTATATCTAATTGAGAACCTGGTTTTAGAGGTGACTTGGTGGGAGAACTGATGAAAAAGCTAGGCATCACATGCTGACACTCAACTCCGTACTATCTATAGTGCAATGGTCTAGTGAAAAAGGTAAACAACATGATCTGTAAAATCATTAGAAAGCAGGTGAATAACCACACAAGTGATTGGGATAAGCATCTCATGGCCGCTCTTTGGGCCTACCACACGACATTCCGAACATCACTAGGTTTCACCCCTTTCCATTTGGTATATGGAAAAGAGGCCATTCTACCCATCTAGGTGCAGATAGCCAGCTTCTTGCGAGTCATGGCTAGCCAGTTATAGCGCCCAATTGCCCATCTTCGTAACCAGATTTTGGATCTAGAAAGGCTTCAACTAGATAGGGAAGATGAGATCAACCACTATGTGATGCAAGCAGAACGACGCCGACTCACATTCAATCAAGGGCTTAAGAAAAAGGGTCTAAAGAAAGGCATGTTAGCATTCAGATACATCAACAAATTCGACACTAGGAAAGATAAGAAGTTTCAGCCCAGATTGGAAGGGCCATTTATCATCAAAAGGTGATACACCAATGGTAGCTACAAATTGATGGAAGCAGATGGTCAAATTCACAAGACCAGAGTCAATGGATGGACCCTCAAAAGGTACTTTTTAAGGTTTGATCCGGAGTTCATGGTAGATATTCCAGAGGAGGGAGAACCCTCCAACTCCGTTGCTAGAGAATCAGAAGCAAAGCTAGAGTCATAAATGCCTCTAGCCAGAGGGGAGGGCTATATCATGCACGCTTTTCACCACCCCGGAGGATGGGTTCAGATGGCCTCCTCAGGTCTTGAATTGTTGTGATATGGTAGCCAATGGTGCTAACATTGTGGTTGATTGAAATCTGTACCGATGCTTTGGAGTAGATGTAAGGAGTATCCTAGCTATACGTAATTTTGTGCACCAATATGTGAAAGTGACAACTACTGCCAGCAGTTTGGTATGGAGCACTTGAAGGGGGTTCTCAACTTGGGCAAGAACACATGCTTGATAAGGGCAAGCCTTATAAAAATGAACAAATTATTAAAAAAAATTATAGGAAGGTGGCTGCCACCACCACCACCCCTTGCTCTTACGCTATGGAGGACTCTCTCAGACTCTCTCTCTCTCTCTCTCTCTCTCTCTCTCTCTCTCTCTCTCTGGAAACACAAACAGGCCAAACACACACACACACACACACACACACACACACACACACACACACACACACACACACACTCACCCTCACGACAACCCTCCCTCCAGTCTCAACCAATCCCTTTCTCTCTCTCTCTCTCTCTCTCTCTCATCCATTATCAAAAGGCAACATATTCTCTCTCTCTCTCTCTCTCTCTCTCTCTCTCTCTCTCTCTCTCTCTCTCTCTCTCTCTCTCTCTCTCTCTCTCTCTCTCTCTCTCTCTCTCTCTCTCTCCCCCTTGGACAAGTTCAATGGCTAGCGCAAGCTCACACTCCCACCATTCAGTCCCTTGCCTCTCCTCCCTCTTTCTCCCTCATGCATTATTGGCCACCAATCTCTCTCTCTCTCTCTCTCTCTCTCTCTCTCTCTCTCTCTCTCTCTCTCTCTCTCTCTCTCTCTGGTAGCACAAACAGGCCAAACACACACACACACACACACACTCACCCTCACAACCCTCCCTCCAGTCTCAGCCAATCCCTCTCTCTCTCTCTCTCTCTCTCTCATCCATTATTAGAAGGTGCCATAGGCTCTCTCCCTCTCTCTCGTTCTGTGTCGACAACAAGAAAATTCAGCTCTCTCTCTCTCTCTCTCTCTCTCTCTCTCTCTCTCTCTCTCTCTCTCTCTCTCTCTCTCTCTTTCCATACACACACCCACACACACTTGCCCAGACTCTACTCTCCCGTTCTCTCGCTCTCTCTCTCACCTTCAAAACAAGGAAAAATTCAATATTTATTTTTATTTTTGTTGACATACACACACACACACACTCACAACACACACACACACACACTCACAAACACATATGCACACACATACATACACTACGCACATAAGCACACGTACATAATCACATATGCACCAACAATGGAGACACACACGGCATGCACAAGAAGGGGAAAGAAAAAAGAGGATTGACATCGATGCCTCGACAGACGAAGAAAGATGACACAAAAACACGCAATGGCGATAGCAAATCAAAGAATGATGCGGAAGGCATGCCCCAACTTGCATCAAAATTGACGAGCATGCTAGACCAACACACTAGTGAAGCCTGTAATTCATTAGCATCTCATCCATGACACACTTCCTCACTAATATCCATAGGGTAATTCATTTTCCATTTTCCAAGCCAAAACTTTGTAAAAACCATTTGTATATTCCACCTCTCTCTAGGTGATGGTCACAAAGGCCCACCTAGGAGAATATCATTTCTTATTTCTCCACAATAAAGCACCGGTCAACCGTCTGGGACCCAGCTTCTTGCTTTGTCTCTCCAACGTAGGGTCCTAAATCAAATTAGTTTATACTAAACTAAGTAGCCTGCACCTATAAAAGAGCACTGAGAGGTCACTATCAGGGGACAATCAGCACTTGAAAGAGAAGACATGCACACACACACTGACTCCAAGGGTCACTACGCACAAGAGAAGGATCTCCGCACACATGAAATTTCCCTAGAGAATGCACTATAGTCTCTCTCTCTCTCTCTCTCTCTCTCTCTCTCTCTCTCTCTCTCTCTCTCCCCCTGTGGTGTACTGTGTTAGTGTTATTAGAATTGCTGTTGTCCACGTCCTAGCCGCTCAAAGCTAGGTGGTACCCCCTTTTCATTCCCCATGACGAGTTCTATGTGCACGGGCCTAGTGTAGAGGCCATTGGGATTCGTCTTGCGCTTGCGCTTGTCAGTAGCTTACAATCATAATCTTGAAGGATCTCCACCCATCTATCTTTATGACCTTTCAGGTCTGTTTGAGTAGTAAACCATTTTATACTCTCATAGTCAAAAACTACTTCAAACTTGGCACCATAGAAATAGTGTCTCCACTTTTGTAAAGCGTGAATTATGACATAGAGCTCTCTCTCATAGACAAAATAATTTTGTTGAGCTCTATCCAAATTTTTAATTTTTAAAGGCTATAGGTCTTCCCTCCTGGAGAAGTACCGGACCAATTGCTTTATCACTAGCATCAGTCTCTACCACAAATGGCTTAAGTGGGTCAATGATTGCTAGGATGGGAGCAGTGGCTACAGCTACCTTGAGTTGGTCAAAATTGTGTTGTTCGGCTTCTTCCCAAGAAACGGTTGTACCTTTTGCTTTAAGTTGATCCGAACAGGAACAACAATTTTGGCATAATCACAGATTACTATCGATAAAATCTAGCCATGCCTAAGAAGATTTGAAGTTCCTCAACCTTGTTGGGATGTCGCCATCAAAGAATGGGAGCGACCTTGTCAGTGTCTATCTTGATGCTAGAATAAGAGATCACATGACCAAGGTAATGTATCTTTGTTTTAAAGAAATTTCACTTGCTTTGCTTAGCATACAGGGCATGAGTATGTAGTTGTGCAAACACTAATCTAAGTGTTTTATGCGTTCATCTTCAATCTTGCTGTAAATGAGAATGTCATCAAGGAAAACCACAGCAATTTTCCAAGATAGGGACGTAAGACACTATCCACGAGTGTCATAAATATAGATGGAGCATTGGTTAAACCAAAGGCATAACCAAAAATTCAAAATGCTTGAACCGTGTTGTAAAGGCAGTTTTAGAGATATCTCTCAAAAGGATACGCACCTGGTGGTATCATGAACGAAAATCTATCTTTGCAAAAGGAGAAAGTAAACTACAATTATGTTGGGATGGAGAATCTTGTAATTCCTATAATGTTTGTTTTACAACAGCTTGCTCAACAAAATTAGAATTGAGAGCATATTGCTCTTGAGAATTGTTAACATTTTTGCTTAACATTAACGTTCATTGCACTTTGCATACCATAACTAGAATTCACAGCACTTTGCTCTTCAGAATTCACAAGACTTGGAGACAAACAGTATCACAAAAAGACTTCATCTATTAAATCTGTTTTTTGTAAAATAGAAAGCTCGGCTGTACATATAAGAGGTGTAGATGGTATATTGTTGTCACCAACAAAAGCACATGTTTACCATTGGCCATAAAGGATAAGGAGTTGTGTTCATAACTAGTGTGCAATGTGTTTCCTAAACCATGCAGCCACTCCCGTCCTACAACTACATCAGCATGGTCCATGTTCATAAATTGAAAGTCAAGGGTCATCATATGATCTTGAACAATAAGCTCAACCCATGAACTATTGTGTCCCATACTTCTTTATCATTTCCAAACATTTGTTCTACCACATACTTGTGGGAGCAGGGAGTCTGTGTAAGCTTCAATCTCTTGACAAACTTATAGCTCATGAAGTTATGAGTTGCACCATCATCCACTAAAATACAAACACGTTGTTCGTTAATATGCATGCAAATCAACTCATGGGGGCCAAAGGTGGGCTGCCACATTGAAGCAGACACACAACACTTGTGATTTTCTTCCATATGAAGAACCTCTATAGCATAAATCTAATGTGAGACATTGCACCATGTGCATGGCCTTTTCTTTGCCTTGCAAAAGAGGACAATCCTTCTTGTTATGTTGGTACAAAATACATCTGAAACAAAAATTTTGTTTCTTTGCATGCTCAAATCAGCAGTTATGAGAGACCCACGTGGAGTATTTGTTGGAATTAGGGTTGCAGAGAAACACACACAGCTTGGAGAAGACGAAGGAAGCTCAAGGCACACAATAGAGAGTGTATTACTTAGTGTGCAATGGAAAGATAGATAGCCCTAGAGTGATTGGCGTATATACAATGCACGGGGGAAAAAAACCTCCTAAAGAGGGAAAAAATGCCCCGACGGTGAAACACACACAGCTTGGAGAAGACGAAGGAAGCTCAAGGCACACAATAGAGAGTGTATTACTTAGTGTGCAATGGAAAGATAGATAGCCCTAGAGTGATGGGCGTATATACAATGCACGGGGGAAAAAACCTCCTAAAGAGGGAAAAAATGCCCCGGCGGTCCTAGTGTGTTCACACACATCACTACCACATGTATATGGTAACAAATCCCCCCTGGAGTGATGCGGTGAACGAGAGCTGGCACATGAGTAAAGGGAAGTGCCATGCCCTGAGGACAGGATCAGTCCACAAAGGGGAGTAATCGCAAAGCTTTGCGGAAAGCTTCAAGCTTCTCACGAGACAATGCCTTTGTGAAAAGATCTGCAAGGTTGTCCTGTGTTGGCACATAAGCCAAGCTGATCTCTCCTGCTGAGAGCCTCTCCTTGACATAGTGGTAATGCACCTCAATGTGCTTTGTGCGAGAATGAAAAATTGGGTTCCTCACAACTGCCAATGCGCTCTGAGTGTCAGTGTAGATAGTGTTGGCAGTGTCCTGTCCAACACCCAAATCAACCATAAGGCGTCTGAGCCATACACACTCAACCGTAGCTGTGAAGACTGCCCTGTACTCAGCCTCACAACTCGAAGTGGCCACAGTAGGTTGCTTCTTGCTCAACCATGATATACATGAACTGCCAAGCATGAAACAAAAACCACTTGTGGACACTCGTGTGTCAAAACAACCAGCCCAATCTGAGTCCGAAAAAGCATGTACGTCTGGCGGCAATGATCCCCCCTTGGGATAAGACAAGCCAAGATGTAAAGTGCCACTAAGGTAGCGGAAAATCCTCTTGACAGCCTGCCAATGCTTAGACCCTGGGCTATGCATAAATCTGCTGACCTGTGAGACTGCAAACTGAATATCCGGCCTCGTGTTGCATACATAAATGAGGCAGCCAACAACAGTTTGGTAAAGAGTGACATCAGCAGGATCGCCAGCATCATGTAGACTGAACTTCAAACCTGTTTCCATGGGAGTGGCAATAGGTTTGCAATCCTCAAGTCCAAAATTACATAGCAATGTCTCTATGTAACTTTCCTGACACAAGGCAATACCACCATCACACTGCTTAAACTGTATACCCAAGTAATGATGCAACAGCCCCAAATCTTTCATCTTGAAAGTAGCATTCAAATCAGCCTTAAATTCAGCAATATGTCTCTCATTTGGTCCAGTGATCAGCAAATCATCAACATAAAGAACCACGATGAGAAATACATCACCCTCACGCTTTACATACAATGTGCTTTCTGTTGGACTGTTACGAAAGCCTTGTTTGACCAAATGAGTGTCCGCTTTCTCATACCAAGCACGAGGAGATTGCTTCAACCCATACAAAGCCTTGTTACATTTGCACACTTTGTCCTCTTGTCCTTGTCTGACAAAACCGCGAGGCTGCGTTACATAAACTTCCTCAAATATGTCACCATTCAAGAAAGCAGTAACAATGTCTGATTGATGTACATCCCAACCAAAATGAGCTGCCAATGCACATAGAAAACGCATAGTATTCATACGATAAGTGGGAGCAAAAGTCTCTTCATAATCTATGCCTTTTTGCTGTGCATAACCTTTTGCAACAAGTCGAGCCTTATGGCGATCGATCTCACCATACGGCTTGCGTTTCAACTTGTAAACCCACTTCGTACCAATGGCCTTTTTGACAGGAGGCAAATCACATAAAGTCCATGTGTCATTTTCTATAAGTGCATCATATTCTGATTGCATGGCAGCCATCCAATTTTCTGAATTCTGTGCTTCATCAAAAGACAGAGGCTCCTCAACATCATGTAAGCTAGACACAGCCAAAGCATAACAATCTGATGCATAAGATGCATCGCGAGAGCCTGAATGAGTACGACTAGACAAAGGTGCATCCAATTTACTGTCACGCAAAGTGTGCACCAGCCATTTTGGCATACCTCTAGCCTGCTCATTTTCAGCCCTTTCCTCATCAAGTACATCATGTACATTCGCATCAGTAATAGGCTGATCTAAAACATTTTTAGAAACCCCCATAGGCTGTACATTTGCCTCATTGGAACTTACATTCGTATTTCCACCACTGAAAAGAGGCAACAAAGTGTCATAAATGTCCTGTGAGCTTACATTACTGTCTCTAGTACATGACAGCAAGGGCTGAACAGAATCTTCCACAAACACTACATCCCGAGAAACCAGAATACGTTTTGTTTGCGGATGATACAACCTGTAACCTTTGCTTTCAGCACTATAACCAACAAAAATACATTTGACAGCCTTATCATCCAATTTTCTGCGCTGCACTTGTGACACCAAAGCATATGCCAAACAACCAAAAACACGCATGTGCTCAATAGAAGGCTTTCTATCATGCCATGCTTCATATGGAGTAATAGACTGCAAAGCTTTCGTAGGATTCCTGTTAAGTACATAAGTGGCACACATGATGGCCTCAAGCCAAAAAGAATGCGGTAAAGCTTGACTTTTGACCATACATCATGCCATTTCCGTCAGTGACCTGTTTTTCCTCTCAACAACACCATTTTGCTGAGGTGTATAAGGCACTGTACATTGGTGTTTTATCCCACGACTAGCCAGAAATGCATTAAATTCATGAGACATATACTCCCCCCCTCGATCAGAACGGAGGGTGCCCATAATACATTTCGAGACATTTTCAGCCATAACCAGAAATTGTTTGAAGCACATAAAAGCTTCGGACTTCGCTTTAAGCGGAAATACCCATGCATGCCTGGAGTAATCATCAATGAAAGTCACGAAGTACAGGTAATTGCCCAAGGACGGAGTTTGCATGGGCCCACAAACATCACTATGCACAAGCTGCAACCTGCATGTGGCCCGAACTGTACCATCCTTTGGAAACTTAGAACGCTGCATCTTACCCAAAATACACTTCACAAACATGTTTGATAGGTGCTTCAAGAGGCGGCAAAGAAGCAATCATATCAGATTTTTGCAAACGCAACAAACTGGCAAAATTCAGATGACCAAAATGTGCATGCCAAAGTTTTGCATGTGAAATAGCCCTTGAATCTGCAACAGCATTTGCAAAATTTTGTCCACACTTGTCATACAAAGTGAGCTTATACAGCCCACGGCACAAAAGCCCAGATGCAACAATTTCAT
The DNA here is from genome assembly GCF_014529385.1 of Adiantum capillus-veneris. Classification (NCBI taxonomy): domain Eukaryota; kingdom Viridiplantae; phylum Streptophyta; class Polypodiopsida; order Polypodiales; family Pteridaceae; genus Adiantum; species Adiantum capillus-veneris. The sequence goes on from NC_140957.1 coordinate 50,676,846, forward strand.
CACCAAAACTGAGATCATGAACTATACGTCTGTCATCCACAAATTTGACTACAAGTCCAAGTCTAGCAAGTGCGGATATAGACAAGAGATTCTTCTTGATCCCAGGTACATAAAGTGCATCAACAAGTGTGAAGGAACTGCCATTAGCAGCAGTGAGCACAATCTTTCCAACTCCCTGAACTGGATAAGAGGCGTTGTTGGCACAAGTGACTGAATTCCCATGAGGGATAGACTCGAGAGAGGTAAACAATTCACGATGTGAGGTAATGTGCTTTGTAGCACCACTGTCGAAATACCACACATGTGAATCTGCAACAACTGACAAGCATGCATCATGGACAGCAGGATTGTAAGTGCACTCTGCGCTAAACGCCCATTCTGCATCAACATTAGCATTACAGTCTCCTTTCACAGAAGACTCAACAATGGCTGCATTTGTAGTGGAACCAGTGTTTGCAGTGGAACCACCCTCTTTCTTCTTAGCCTCTTTGGCCTTCAACTTAGGACACGACTTGATCAAGTGATCCTTGGCTTTACAATAATGGCAACGCATCTTCTTTTTGCCCTTATCACCAGAATTGCCAGACGAATTATTGCCAGCATAAGCATTAGGAACAGAATTTTTGTCACTCGTAGCAGAAGTATAAGAAGTGGCTGCATTGCTGTTACCACCCTTTCTTTGAGAAGCAATAAAAGATTGTTCAACTGCACGCTGCCTAGTCCTGTTTTTTCTAAAAAGTGACTCTTGCAACAGCAATGTGCATAATGCATCAAACTTGACAACTTCAGGATTTCCTTGGGTCATCAGTCTCCAAGTACTAGCAAAAGTCTGGTAGGAATCTGGTAAGGCATCAAGAACAGTCTGCACAAGTGAACTATCTGAAATGACTTCACCTGCAGAAATAAGCTGCTCATTGATATCCTTGACACTAGCAAGGAAAGTGTCCATATCATCTTCCTCATGCATAATCTTCGACTCCAGCTCTTTACACAGCAAAGCAATTTTAACCTCATTGCGGCTTGCATAAAGACCTGCTAGAATATCCCAAGCTTGTTTTGCAGATTTTGCTGAACAGATGTGAGGAACAATGGTGCGCTTCACAGACAACGCAATCAATGCATGAGCCTGCGCATCCTTAACATCCCAACGAGCTTGTTCTGCCATAGGCAAAACAACTCTAACAGCTGCAATCCTTGCAGCAAGACCTGCAACATCCTCAACATCGCCTACATCCTCAGAACCAGGACGTACATCAATGCTTTGCACAATGTTCCAGACACCCTTTGACACAAGAACATGTTGCATCATATAAGCCCACATAGGGTAGTTGTCCCCATCCAACCTGTCCTCAGCAGCAAACATCTTGAACACATCTGTGTTGTTGTTGTCAGCCATGGTAAATGCTGCACCTGATGTGAAAACTGCCCGAAAAGAGGAGAAATGGATCGGGAACAACCTGTGCTATATAGCACAAACCGTAGAAGACTATAAGGCACTTGTTATGCAGAAAACGACACTGACAGAAATTCTGCACAAAATGACGAAATAGCCTGTGTAGTACTGCCTGTAGTGGAAACGGAGGCCGAAATGAGCCCAAACCAAAATTCTGAGTAGACTTGCGAATGCTCGCCAAAGCTCACTGAAATCGGAGAAAGTGAATAGGCGTGTGCTGGAGCAGCTGGCGACTAAGCCCGGGAGGACGTGACCTGCTCTGATACCAATTGTTGGAATTAGGGTTGCAGAGAAACACACACAGCTTGGAGAAGACGAAGAAAGCTCAAGGCACACAATAGAGAGTGTATTACTTAGTGTGCAATGGAAAGATAGATAGCCCTAGAGTGATGGGCGTATATGCAATGCACGGGGGAAAAAACATCCTAAAGAGGGAAAAAATGCCCCGACGGTCCTAGTGTGTTCACACACATCACTACCACATGTATATGGTAACAGTATTTTGTAATTGCTTAGGCTTCTTAGCCTCTTGTGGGCGTGGAGAGGTATATTGTCTCTTATTCCTCTACCTTACCATTGGCTCTTAGCAAAAGTAATCTTAGAGTAGGGAACATTTCCCTTCCTCTCTTATTCATCATCATATCTTTGGGCATGACCGCTGGCTTCTTCCAAAGTCTTTGGATGTTGGGTCTTGACATGAAAACGATAGTCTTTGTCAAGACCCCTATTAAAACCCCGTATCTTTTGGAATTCATCTAGACCTTCTAGTTTTAATATGATTTCTTGATACTTGGAAAGATACTGAGTGAGAGAGAGGTCAGACATGCAGCATACATCCCATGCTAACCAATTCTTAGACTCTTCATTGGAGTCCAAAAACTCTCTGGAGAAAGAAGCTTGAAACGCAGCCCAAGACAAAGGATGAGCACCTATTGGAAACGTCATCCACCACTTATAGGCCTTATCTTTAGGAGATAGACTTGTTTCCACAGCCATCTTAATATTTGGGGTGTGTCTCAGGCTATGAATATATTCCATTTGTGTAAGAACGTATTGACCTCATCCTTGTTGCGATCACGCTCTTCACCGCCGTGAAACTAAAAAATGGTGATATTCTGAAGTAATACATTTCTACCTTCTGCATCTTTTGAAGCACTTGCTTCTTGGACTCCTTGAGTCGTGCGAGCTTGGGTTCCTTGAAACGTGCTAGCTGGGGCTCCTTGAGCCATTTGTGAATACATAAATTTCACAAGTAGCTTACTAAGACTTGTAACGTTTGCATTCAGTGCAGAAAGGTTGCGTTCAAGTACACTTTGGCGATTTTCCAAAGTCTTGAAAGCAACCATACCTACAAGGCCATGATCTCCTAGATCATCATCGTCATGCATATTAATGTCAACAGCATCCGTGGTGCCCAGATTTTGATGTGCGTACTCAAAATCAAAAGTGTGTGTAGGTGGATATTCTCGTTGGCCATGGTAAAGATACGCTAATGTAGAGAGAGAGAGAGAAAAAAAAATGTCAACTTGTACCTTGTAAAGCTTGAAGTCTTTGTGTTTTTTTATGCTCAGCGACTTTTGCGTTGCATGCAATACTTGCCTTGCAAAAATTGTTGCGCTTCACATCTTGTTCTTTAAAAGAACACCTTCGTTGATTCTTCACAAAAACTCGTCGTTTTTGTGAAGGCTTTTGCTCACTTGGGAAGCTTCCTCCTTGAAGCAAAAGGAATTCACTAGGAAAACTTGTCTTTCTCTAAGCAGTGAAATGGAAGGGTGAAACTACTTCCTTGAAGTTTGTAGCTTTCCTTTGCTTCTAGCTTTCTTTGTCAACTCAACTATGCTATCTTTCCTTGTTGTATACAACAAGGCTCACTAGCTTGAATGGTAAAGTGTTGGCCTCTTACCCTCATGGGGTGGGTTCAACCCTCCCTTTATACAAGGGTTTAGAGGGACTTCCTATAGGCATAGCCAACAACGCCAACGGAGCCTCGGTGTCGTAGAGTTGTCGGTCGAGTTTGCCTTGGTCGCCCATGTGGAGGACATAGGTGGTGCAACTGTGGTCGTTGTCTGTTATCGGTCTTGTTCACAGAACCCTATGCCTATCTTATTTTTGCTTCACTATGGGGCATCGTCTTCCTTGCCTGCAGATTGTGGGAGAGAAGATGTGTGTCACATGCACATGCAACCCACTTTTTCCATTTCCAAAGAATAGCTCTAATCCTAGTGAAAGGATGAGAGTAATACGTGTGCTAGTCTCCACCCAACCATGCTATCTTATAGTCTCCCCCTAGTATACACACTATCCAACCGTGCTGGTGGCCTTGCCCATGGGACCCATGTCCTCACAACAGTGCCATTTTTGCTACAATTTTAAGCTCCTTATGCAAAAGTACCACTACATTTTCTTCACCTTTGTCTCAGGCCATTTTGGCCGCTTAAAGACGTTTAACATAACATTTCATTCTCTCTCTCTCTCTCAATGTATGTTTGTGTGTGTGTGTAGATTTCTTCTCTCTCTCTCTCTCTCTCTCTCTCTCTCTCTCTCTCTCAATGTATGTGTGTGTATGTGTGAGTGGGTGGGAAAAAGAAAAGAAGGGAAGGGAGCATGAGAGAGAGGATAAGGAGGGAGCATACGTGGCTCCCCCTTCTCTCCTCATGTGTGTGTGTGTGTGTGTGTGTGTGAGAGAGAGAGAGAGAGAGAGAGAGAGAGAGAGAGAGAGAGGAAGGTGAGGACATTATCTTCACCGTCGGCGCTTTCCCGGAAAGCACCAAAACCAAATCTAGATCTTAGTTTTGGCATTCTCAGATAATTTTACCCACACTGACAGTGTCACTATTACTGCTTCTATAAGTATCACTATGTGTGTCACTATATAGTGATGCTAATAGCGACACTGTTAGGTGCAATTTAAATATGTTTTTTTTTAAAATAATGTCGTATGGAGTGAAAGTATTTGATTTAGATTACTGGTGTTTCCTATAAATTTGAGAAACATCGTTGATCTTTATGAATATTTTGATTTACCTCTAAGATGTTTCAAGTCTCAAGCTTAATCACACCGTGTAAAAATTCAAGCAATATTTTGATTGTAGGTTAATTATTAATGGTTATTCTTATTAAAGTGGATCATAACCTTTGTCAAGATTTCATCATTTGGGGATGTCGAATATAGCTTGCTTAATTAGGAATGTTTCACAACTTGAGAAAATAAAATTCTTGCTTTCCACCATGTTATTGTTTCCATACTAGTATGGCTATGACAAGCTTGACTTAGAGAAATGACAACTTGAGATAGAGGTGTGGATGTATAGCAGTGATTGATAGGTGAACAATTAAATTATTATTGATTCATGTTTCAACATACATATATCGTAAAGTCTTTAAGTTTCTACCTTTTTTGAGTAGTGTGGACAAGTTTCTGGTATCAAATCTTCTTAAATATCCCTATTCATTGGCTTGTTTGTTGCCGACGATGATACCAATAGCTATCACCCTTGTGAAATTAACTGTTACATTCTAGATTTAACTTCTACTATGTAGCTTGTTTGGATAGAGAAAGTGTAAACATAAATTATAGATGCATGTATTTTTAACATAGAAGATATGTACCACTTGAGCCTATGTAAACTGCAGATCAAGAAATCGTTGGTTGGATATATAACAATAGGGGTCACGTGTGGTTTCAAATACCAAAGAAATGGCTTTACCAAAAAATTTCCAAGAATAGGGGGTGGACACAAGGAAGTAAAAATTGGCTCCTTGTTTGGCTAATTTCTAGTGTTGAGTGTTTAGTGCACAGGATTTGTGAGGCCTTTAAGCACATAGCAAAATTGGGGGGGGGGGGGGGGGGGTGTCTTGCTCACAGTGTCGCAAACACCACATCTCTATCTCATGGCCATGCATGAAAAAAGGGTATGTTTGCCATTTTAAGGCCCCGAGTCTCCTCAACAAGAGGGGCCACAATGGTGCACAGAATGGCCAAACAGGGACCCCTATTTGGCCATTTTGCGGGTAACCTTGTGGCCCCTCTTGTTGAGGGGCCCTGGGGCTTTGGCCATTCTGTGCAACCTTGTGACCCCTCTTACTGAGGGGCCTTGGGGCCTTAAAATGGCACGTAGATACAAAATTTAAGTGTTTGACCATGATACAAGTTTTAGGTTTCAACGGATGTTTTCATAGACTTGTAGCTCTCAATTGGATTCGAATCTATCCAAGCTTGTCTCACTTGAATTTGTTCATCTCGTCACACTCTTCGACCATCGTGTGATGAAAAAAAGTTATATCTATCTTGGATTCTTAAAAAATCAATCTGTAAGTTGGCAATTTCTTCTAAAAAAATGATGTAAAACACACTTTTCTTACTTTTTCCTCAAAATACGGGCTTCAATGAGCATCAAAACCATGGAATCTGCAAATACTCAAAGAACAAATGTTTTTCCTTGTGTAAAGGAATGTATTTCCTACATACAAAACTTTCCCAAAATCTCACTCTAACACGTTCAGAAGTGGCTTCCAAAGAGTGACATGGGTTAAAGTTTGAAACTGAAGGAAAACAATCAAAATTAGACTATGTACAAACTTTAAAGCAACCAAAATTTCCTTTAAAAAAAATTATTGCTAAGAAATTGAAAATAGGTCCCCCCCATGAACACCCTACGAAAATAGAAATTGTTGGGGTATAAAGCCCAATGTGGTCGCCCAGGTAAGTGGGCGGGCCGCCAGGTATGTACACATATTCTTTTGTTAAAACCTAATAAGAACTCACTATGCTCTACACATTACAGTAGAGCGAGTTCACCATATCGTCGTGCTCTTCTTCTCGCACTCTCTCTCTCGTGTCTCACTTCCGCTCGTACTCCTTCAACTGGTATCAAAGCTCAAATCGAGGCTCGGGGCAGCATTTGCAGGTAGCCAGAGTCACCTGCTCAGATTGGAGTGAGATTTGGCAGGCGAAGACACGGCCCCAAATCCTGTGGAAGACCCGAAGGCCTTGGTGTTCTCAGAATTTCATTCTGAGGTCATCTCGACCACCGTTCGGCTTCGACAAAGTTCTGCGCAGGCCATTTTTTACTACGTGGTCTCGGCGGGTGCAGATCCGACTCTGCAAATTTGGGGTTTCGGCCTACGACTGCAAGTGTTGAGGATATCTGCACTTCTACAGTGCTGATTTGTGGTTGTCTACACAACGAAGGACGGCTCACAGTTCTTGGAGGCGTGTCACATACGACACGGGCGCACCTACACACAGACTGTAGGCGACATCCACTAGTTCATCAGGTAGCTTGTGTTTGCTGCTTGATATTCCAGATTTCATCGTGACATTGCAGGTACTTCCACATGGGATGTATTTTCAGAGATGATGTATGTCTGTTGAGGGTTTGCTGGCTGTGAGTCACGCAGCAAACAACCGCCGTAGCGGTTACAGCATACAGTGGGAAATTTGTGGATGTATGACTTTGTGGGAAGTCTATGTACTGTCAAATTTACTACAGCCTTTGTTGAGGGTCGAGTGAGGTTTTATTGAGCTGGGGGACTCTCAAATGTTGAGATCCTTTTGGTGATACAGGTCTTGGAGTGATCCCTCGAGCACCCTTAGATAGGCAGCTAGGATGTATTGAATGTGAGTTAGACAGTTGGGATTGCATCTTTGCTTTACTGCCGTTGAGGCATTGTCACACTCTATGCTTATAGGACAGTGACAGGACAGTGAGAGACAGTACAGGTGCAGGACAGGTTTACCCACAGCTTACAGTGTTAGAGAGACAATGGTTTTTTGAGCTGTTTTTTGGTCTGTTTTTTTAGTACACCAGAGCCATTTTACAAAGGAGACTCTACTGAAATTTGTGCAGAATCTGAAGCTTTCTTGGTTCATTTGACAGGTTGATATTGGTTCAGAGGTCAGTTTACAGGGGAAACTCTGCCGAATTTTTCCCAGGAAAGTAAACTATTGTGAAGCGTACCTATGGCTGGATCACAGGACACTACTCTTTACAATATCAAGAAACTCGACGGAACCAATTTCCCATTGTGGAAGAAGCAGATTTGGCACGTGTTGGTACAAAAGAAGCAGATAAAACCTATAAATCTCAAGGGGATAAAACCAGAAGATATGGACGAAGATGAATGGAGCGAAATGGATGAATTTGCACTTTCTACCATTATGCTGACTTTGGCAGAAAGCGTTTACTTCAATGTAGCAGACGAGATGTCGGCTTATGAAGCATGGACAAAGTCAACAAGCTTCTTAAGCCAGTATACCTGTGCAGCTTCACAGGTATACTGGCTTAAGAAGCTTGTTGACTTGAAGATGAAAGAAGGGACATCTATGTCCAATCATCTGAATGAATTCAACACCATCTACAGTCAGTTGTCAGCTCAAGGTTTCAAGTTTGATGAACCTGTTAGAGCTATGTTCCTGTTGATCACATTGCCGGAAAGTTGGGACACTTTTCGCACAGCTTTGAGTAATTTTGCACCTCTAGATGGTTTGACCATAGCAGGTGTAGAAGGCAGTCTGCTTTACTGAAGAAACCAACAGAAAGACAATGGACAAAGGCAAAGGAACAGCCTTAGTTGTCAGGGGAAGGACCAAAGAAAATTACAAAGGTGGAAAGAGGAATCAGTCTCGTAGCAAGTCCCGCAGTGCTAAAGGCAAGAGTGACATAGAATGCTACCATTGTGGCAAGAAGGGTCATATGAAAAGAGACCGCAGAGAATGGAAAGCAGAAAAAGGCAAAGAGAAAGCTGAAGACCATGGTGAGAAGAACAAGTCCTCAGTGAAGATTCAAGAAATAAATGTGACAAACACTGTCGCAGAGGATGACAGTCTAGTGTCAGGAGACATCTACTTCTTGAAGAATACAACGGACTCAACTCTTCTTACAGCATCTGATGGAAATGCACTGAGTGACTGGATTATAGACTCAGGGGCATCACTTCATGTGTCTCCAAACAAGGAGTGGTTTACCTCTTATGTGACCACTAAAGATCATGTTCGGCTAGGGAATGGGCAGACATGTGAGATCTTAGGTGTTGGAGATGTTCAATTGAAGTTTCAGAATGGCTCTTCTTTCACGTTGAAGAATGTGAGACATGTTCCCGCAATTACAAAGAGCTTGATCATCACAGGTTTACTTGATGATGTTGGCTACGTCACCACTTTTGGACAGAACATGTGGAAGATATCCAAGGGTTCTGTGACAGTAGCACATGGAGTAAAGTCTGGAGGACTTTACATGATTTATGTATCAAATGTCTTTAAAAATGTAATCAATGTAACCGAGCAGCCGAACGTTTCTTTGTGGCATAGCCAGTTAGGACATATGTCCAAGAAGGGAATGGAAATCTTGTCTCGTTCTGGTTATTTGCCTGGCTTTTCATTTAATGATTTTGAATTCTGTGAACATTGTCTGTATGGTAAGCAAACACAACAACCACATAAGCATAGAAGCAGTAGAAGAGATACATAGTGATTTGTGTGGACCTATGTCTAACCTATCTCTAGGGGGAGCTTCTTACTTTATGGCACTTGTTCATACTGATTTGTGTGGACCTATGTCTAACCTATCTCTAGGGGGAGCTTCTTACTTTATGACATTTATAGATGATTACTCGAGGAAAGTATGGGTTTACTCTCTCAAGCACAAGGATGAAGCGTTTAGTGTTTTCAAAACGTTTGTGACACTTGTGAAGAATCAGAGTGGCAAGAAGCTTAAATGCTTACACACTGGCAATGGTGGAGAGTATGTTTCAAAGGCCTTTCAGGACTTTTGTGAGTCAAAAGGTCTAAAACGTGAACTTACTGCTCCTTACAATCCTCCTCAAAATGGTGTTGCTGAGAGGATGAATAGGACCATACAAGAGAAGGTCAGAATTATGTTGTCTAATGCACAACTGCCAAATGGGTTTTGGGCTGAAGCTGTATCAACAGCTGTTCATCTTATAAATAGATCTCCTAGCAAGGTTTTGTAGAAGGATTCAGTGGCAGAGATGGTATGGTCATGCAAAATGCCCTCATACAAGCATCTCAGAGATGGTATGGTCAGGCAAAATGCCCTCATACAAGCATCTCAGAGTCTTTGGCTGTGAGGCATACACTCATGTTCCAAAGGAATTTAGGAACAAACTTGAGCCAAAGAGTAGAAAGCGCATCTTTCTAGGCTATGATAATTATGGTGAGATGGGGTACAGACTTTGGGATCCCGAATCCAGAAAGGTTATCCGCAGCAATGATGTTCACTTTAATGAAGCCAAATATCATTCTAAACCAGAGAGGGTTGAGGAGATTAGAAGAGTTGTCTTCCAAGAAGATGGACCTACACGTTCAAGACAAAATGTCAGGGCTTAAGAGGAGCAAGGACAGGATAGAGTGGAACCACAAGTTGTGGCTGAGCCTCAGCCACCTACTTTGCATAAATCGGGACAGATCTCACGACCTCCTGATCGGTTTGTTCCCACTATGAACTATGTCATGTTGACTGATTGCAATGAGCCTTCATGTTACAAGGAATCAGTGCAAATGAAGGACTCCGGGAATTGGCAATTGGCCATGCAGTCAGAGATGACAGCTCTGCATAAAAACCAAACATGGAAGCTAGTTAAACTACCACAGGGCAAAAAGGCTCTACCTTGTAAATGGATTTACAGGTATAAGATCACCGCTCATGATAGTCAGCCAAAGTACAAAGCAAGGCTTGTTGCCAAGGGCTTTAAGCAAGAACAAGGCATTGACTTTGATGAAGTCTTCTCTCCGGTGGTCAAGATGACTACATTGAGATGCTTTCTTGCATTGGTTGCCATATTAGATTTGGTGTTGCACCAAATGGATGTCAAGACAGCGTTCTTGGATGGTGATTTAGATGTGGAAATTTACATGCAGCAGCCAGAAGGGTTTGTTGAGAAAGGCAAGGAAGATTTGGTATGCCAGTTGTTAAAGAGTCTTTATGGCTTAAAACAATCACCGAGGGCATGGTACCATAAGCTCCACAAGTTTATGCTTTCTCAAGGCTACAAACGTAGTGAGTTCGATCACTGTCTATATAGAAAGAAGGCTAAGGATGGCAGTTGGCTGATCCTTATTTTGTATGTGGATGACATGTTGATCTGGCAAGCACTTGGAAGAAATTTCATCTTTGAAGTCAAAGATGGCAAAATCGTTTGACATGAAAGACATGGGTGAGGCAAGTCATATACTTGGTATGCGCATTGAGAGAGACAGATCAAAGAAGTTGATTTGGTTATCTCAAACAGAGTATATTGACAAGGTTTTGCAATGTTTCAATATGGAGAAGGGAAAGGCATTGAGTGTTCCATTGCCACCATATGTGAAACTTAGCAAACAAGATTTTCTTGTGTCTGAGGAAGAACAGGCTGAAATGGATAAGATTCCATATGCGTCTGTAGTGGGTAGTTTGATGTATGCAATGATTGATATTTACCCAGACATTTCATTTGCAGTGGGAGTAGTAAGTCGATACATGTCAAACCCACGCAAGAAACATTGGGAGGCAGTGAAAGGAATATTGAGATACCTGAAAGCTACAAAGAGTATGCGTATATGCTATGGGATTTCGGAGCTAAGTGTAAAGGGTTTTACAGACTCAGATTATGCAGGTGACTTAGAAAACCGAAGGTCTACGTCAGGGTATGTCTTTACATTGGCTGGTGGAGCAGTATCATGGCGTTCTAGATTACAAGATTGTGTTACTCTGTCTACTACAAAGGCTGAATATGTTGCAGCATCAAAGGCATGCAAAGAATTAATCGACTAGTAACAGATTTGGGAATCAAAGAAGAGATGCCTGTGTTATATTGTGATAGTCAAAGTGCTATACAATTGGCTCGCAATCCAGTTTATCACTCAAAGACAAAGCATGTGGATGTGACGTATCATTTCATCACGGAAATGCTCGAGGATAAGCAACTTCAGCTTTTCAAAGTTCACACCACAGAAAATCCTGCTGATCTACTTACAAAAGGACTTCCCTCAGAGAGCTTTGCGCATTTTCGCAAGTAGTTAGGTGTAGGGTAGTACATCACTTCTCTACATCTCTTGTATATTAGCTTGTATAGTAGCTTCTCTCACACTTAAAGTACCACCTTGGACTTTAAGTGGGAGGTTGTTGGGGTATAAAGCCCAATGTGGTCGCCCAGGTAAGTGGGCGGGCCGCCAGGTATGTACACATATTCTTTTGTTAAAACCTAATAAGAACTCACTATGCTCTACACATTACGGTAGAGCGAGTTCACCATATCGCCGTGCTCTTCTTCTCGCACTCTCTCTCGTGTCGCACTTCCGCTCGTACTCCTTCAGAAATCAAAGGGTTCTTGAAGAGATAAGGTGTCACAAGTGCATGGTAAGAATCTCATCGAGGTTTGTTCCTTAAAGGTCTCTTTTACTTTATCATGTCTTCTCATGTACAATCTTACCAAACAAAAACAAATCTAGACTTTAAATGACTAAAACTATTATTTAACTTATCAAACAATCTCAAAATATGGTAAAGCTAGATTGCCCTTACACATCAACAAATAAAAAACTCCAAATTTCTTCTCATTGACTTTGATAAATATACAGTCATGATTATCTTACAAGGGGTAGTGCGGTCATAGTTCTTGCATCCATTCCATGGTATGGTATTCTCATGGGGTGACTCATCACATAAAAATATCTTTGGTGGGGGTGCCCCATGTTAGGAAAGGGTGTGTTGCTGATGGAAAGCTATTGTATTGTCCTGCTAGGGAGCTCTCCATATTAGCATAATGGTTCTTGGTGTAGTTACAGCCACATTGCTTGAGGAGAGCTTTGTGCCATCATAAAAGATTCATGTTATGCCACTTCCTTGAGCCATTGTTGCAAACACCACCATTCAACTAGCATAGTAAGAGGTCACCTTGTACCTTGACGGGTTAGAGACCAACTCTTCAAACAAAAATATAATATGGATTCAACATTTGAAAGCTGTATAATAAAGTCACTTGTTAAGTATATGCTGCACAAATTTGCAAGTATTTTCATCCAACTGGGAATAAACAATCCTAAAATATACATTATGATGAGATTACCCACCTCTAATAAGCATGGATTTGAAGCACCTACCTGCAAGATGTAATAAAGAAGGTTTTTTTAGATGGAAAGTAGTGTTTAAGATCTATTATGCAAAGATTATAAGGTTATGCAATATCTACAATAAAAGAGAAGGAGATGAGTGACTGCATGTGTGTGTGTTGGGTATACACAACATACACATAGGAGATTTTGGTGAACAATGGTTCAAAATTTGAGTTGAACATTTTAAGAGAAACAAAGACAATATAAAATGAATTAGAGTATATAGACTATCACTTACATCCATCCAACAATCAACATTGGTGCCAATCTGCAGCACGACATTGTTTTGATGATCTTTGGTCACCCACGTGTGTGACTTTTGATGCAAACTCTATGGGCAAGAAAATATACACATTTATGGTGTGTGGGATGCATGGTTTGTGATATTGTTGAGCAATATGGATGCTAAACCTAAGGATGCAAAGAGGGAAGGCAATGGAAGGGAGAAGAGGGAGGTAGGGGAGAGGAGAGGGAGAGGTAAGAGAGATGCAGAGGAGAGGAAGAGATAGGGGAGAGGGAGAGGGAGGAGAGATACCGAGGAGATAGAGGAGTAGAGGAGAGGGAGAGAGTTAATTTTTTGGAGGGAAAAGAAAAATTCAAAAATTGGTCTTCTAGTGCGTGTAAGTCCAAAAAAAGGTCAATTTTGTTTTTTTTAATATGTATATAGGTTGAGATGAACTTTTGAAAAAAAAAAGGTGAAAATAAAAATAAAATCACATTTTAGCTTAGAGTTATGCTCGTTGGTGCAAGCAAAGTGTGTCGACCCTAGTAGAGGACACATACAGTGTCTGTCAGAGGGCTAGGGCAGATGGGAAGATCCTGTGCAGGTAGGTGGCAGTGGAGATGTATGCTTTATATGATTTCTAGACCAAAATAGCTCCAGATAGGGTTGATGGGGTGGCAGATGAAGGGTGATCAAAGTTTTTTTTTTTTGTCTAGAAGTGTAGAGCTTGAAGTGCTGAAGAAACAGGTCCAGATGGCTCGTCAAACGAATCCACGGTGTGCAAGTTACAATGCTTTGAAGTTGGAGGTGGTTGAGACAGACAAGCTAGGTGACGACAGGTGCTTAGAGCCAATTTGAAACTATGAGTGTATAGTGCTTGATTTATGCAGCGTGTTGATCTTTTTAGATTTGCAATCTAAGTCTTGGATGCCAAGATACTGCCAGTCAAAGTTTTTCCTGGGCCTAGGTTGGCCGCCTTAGGAGATGTGCCATGTGATAATTTTGGAGCTCTGCCAGGAATTGTATGTGTTTTATGCAACAAGTAAGGGCTATAAGAAGCTACAAGACATTGTCAGGGGATATGTATTCAAAACGTGAGCCAAGGGGCTCAGGCTGTGAGAGAGGTGTGAAAGAGAGAGAATGAGAACAGCAGATGCAACTGAATCTGGAAATCATCGTACCCTTCAATTAATGATTAAAGCTTTGATTACAACTTAATTCTTAGTCAAGGCGGGCTATTAACAGTACCGTCACTTGGATCATCTTCTAACTAGGAGTTTAAGCTCTCATTTACAAGATTAACCGGGTCGTTAATGACATCGGACTTAACAAAATGCTTAATCAACCTTCGGACTGATGTTGGTGATGAAAATTCTCTTCTACTACTTCAACTGCTTCAATTGCCCCCTGGATTGTACAAGCTTCAATTCAGTTCACTGCCTCGATCATCAAGCTTCAATTATTACAAACTATACTGCAATTTACCGCTCTTTATGCTTTGGACTGGCTTAATTGACATTATCTAGGTGTAACTTCCTCCTGCTTTTCAATTGCTATCTGATGCTTTAACCCTTGCTTTGCCTGCCTCGAGCTTTCCTCTTGCTTCTTACCTTGCTTTGTTTACCGTGCATGCCTTCTCCTGCTTTCTTCTCTTGCTTTGGTTCAAGACCAAGAGTGCTCTCGTTCGTTCTTCTCAAGGCCCGAGAGAGAGAGAGAGAGAGAGAGAGAGAGAGAGAGAGAGAGAGAGAGAGAGAGAGAGAGAGAGAGAGAGAGAGAGAGAGAGAGAGAGAGAGAGAGATTTTACCCCCAAGCTCGACTCCTTCCTTGCCTTGCTTCTCAAGCACGAGAGATCAAGAACATCTTCTTTCTTTCCATGCTTTCCAATCCTCGATGCCTTTCCTTGCTTGCTGAGAATGAGAGGAAGCTTGAGAGAGAGAGAGAGAGAGAGAGAGAGAGAGAGAGAGAGAGAGAGAGAGAGAGAGAGAGAGAGAGAGAGAGAGAGAGAGAGAGAGAGAGAGAGAGAGAGAGAGAGAGAGAGAGAGAGAGAGAGAGAGAGAGCTTGCTTTCCGAGCATGAGAGCGAGAGACAGGGACCTTTGCTCCTTGCTCCGAGCCTCCCCCCTTCTTTTTCTTCTCCTTGCCCTCGTTCCTGCTTTTCCCTCGTTACCCTATTATTCTTCTCCCGAAGAAACTCGTTTTTCTTATATTACTGAGCCCTCTATATCTTTTTTATGCAGCGATGGCGCCGTCGTTGCATAAACCGCCGCTAGTGCTGTGGATTCTTCTAAGATGCATGATAGGTGATTGCACTTGCGGGAAGGCATTCCCTTTGCACTCGGTTGTTTATAGCTTGCATCAGCTTCCCAGATAATGCAAAAATTACCCAGCTCAGTAGCACTAACAACTGACACCGGCCTCAAGCCATATTATCTCATCAAGCCGGACTCTGCCTGAGAAGCCGTAAATCTCTTTATACTTCTTAAACTCCATAAAATGGATACAAACCCTGCCGAGGCTGTAAAATTCCCATATGGAACTCCGATCGAGCGGACGGAACCGGTCCCCTGTGAATCTTTAACGGCCAATATCTTGGTAATCGTAACTCCGATCACTGATCTAAAAAGACCGACGCGCTCTACAAAGTGAGCACTTGAGGCTCATGCATTCATTTCATTTTCTTCCCCTCAGTTGCAGTTGCCCAATCTGGTACGGATCTACAATCGACTTAAACTTCAAACTGCCATAACTTCTTCATCGTAGCTCCAATCGACAAGCCGTAAAGACAGGCCGATAGAGCACTTCAAGCATTGCAGTTCTAGATCACAATCTCCCATCTGTGCTCACTTCAAGCATACTCATTTTTGGCATCATTAAGACATATGTTGGCCCTTTTAAGCCACATATGGCATACATTAATCATTAAACTTGGCCTGTTAACAGGCCCTGATCACTGACCATTAATCAAGTAAGCTTCAAATAAGCTTGATGTGCATTTTTCTGGCATCTTTCTTAGCATGGGAGTGGAGCTGCACGATAGCATCAAACGGAGTCCAGACCAAGAAGATGCAGGTTGTTAGATTTGAGGACAATATCCGGTGAGGGGAGACGAATGTTTACCAGTTTTTAGCCGTGTTGGTTGGCATGCCCAACAAGGTCAAGAAACAATGAGGGCTTGGCGAGTCAAATTTGGGGACGGGAGCTCCCACTGGTTTCTTACGGCTCAACGATCGGATCACCAGGCCGTAAATGGTAGGCAGAGCAAAAAGGGCAAAAAATGAGGTTTTCGAGTCACTTTGTGGTGAGTTTTTTGGACCATGGGGGATCTTGGATTGGAAATCTCGAGCACAGATGAGTCAAACAATGTTGATTAGGTACACCTAGTGGCAGCCATAAACACTTGGGGCAATAGAGGAACAATTGTGGTAACACCCAAGGAGGAAAAAGTGCCACAATTTGCACTTGTAAACATGTTAAGTATACTGCATATACTTTTTGATTCCATAAAGGTTGAAGACCTAACTGTCATGAGAACTAGTAGTTCCTCAAAAGATTGTGACCAATGAGACTCGAGGATTAAATTGGCAATAAAAATTGACTCCAAGCTTGATAAGAAATCTAAATTGCATATTAGTTCAAGTTTGGAAATGAAAACTTAGGGGCCTAGTACAACACTCTATAACAAGTTATCTTGGAGTGAAGAGGACATGAATGAGGAAAAACCTATAGGAATGAGGAAAAACCTGGTGAAGCAACCCAAAATAAAAAAATAGACAAGAGAAGAAAGATATAAGAGGCAACAATATCAAATGAGTGTATGTGCTAGGATGGAAGAAAAGAGATCCACTATAATATACCACCTACAAACTATAAGAGAGTTTTGAGATTTATGGGCAATGGTATTATCTTCTAGCTACCAGGTTTGTGTTTTTATTGATCATCAGGTGTTACTATATCTGATAAGCAAACCATGCTCCATGAAAAGAATTACAAGAGAGTTACTCATTCTCCTGATTTTATTGTGGTTGTAAATCCCAACAAAAAACATGTCATGGCTGATGATTTGTCTCGTATACCAAGTGGTGAAGCTTCCACTAGAGTTGACGATGAGTTTTTTTTATACTTCCATCTGTATGGTTGAGACCGTTTGCGAATGGAGTGAGAAGATTGCTAACTTTTAGTTAATGGTTTTTCAAAATAAAAAGAGCTTTGGAAATATTTAGCTTGGATTTAATGAACCTTATTGCCTAATTTGCCAAACTCTCTGTAAGAAAGGAAAAGAGGACATTTTTAAGTATTGTGCCTCGAGGATGATTATTTGTACATTTTGCAAGAAGCAGGTATGGGCATAATTGGTGGTCACTTTTGGAAGATTTGACTGCTTGAAAGGTATTACAATCAGGCTGTTAGTGGCCACTTTATTTAAGGATGCATCACTCTTTGCAAAGGCATGTGATGAATGCCAACATTATGCCAGTGACTATGTGATGAAGTGGGCTAAAACTAGGGCTATATGCAAGATTGACACAAGGACAAATTTTTATACTATATCGACTCTCTCCATATCTTTCTCTTCTCTAGCATTATACTTCTCTCCCTACACTTGTACATAACGTGCACACCACATTCACACACATAATAACATATATCTCTCTCCTTCTCAACATTCTTGTTCTATTCTTCTTCTCTTTCTCTTTCTCTTCACCACACATGCACGCACACTGTAACTAGCAGCATACTCACTCTCGTGCAATCAATCACGCACACACTCACATGCAATACTGCAATCACAGACACTCTGACATGTTTTTTTTCTCTCTTTCTCTCTCCTTCTTGATCAACACTACAATAAGTACTCTCTCTCTAATACACTCACACACAGACTAACAGACACATATACTAAAAAACGCAAGCAAAATGCACACACTATTTCTAGTGCTATAGGAGTGATCAAATCTCGCTCTCACTCTAATATTCTCTCTCGTTCTCAGCCCCTCTCTCTCTCTCTCTCTCTCTCTCTCTCTCTCTCTCTTCAAGCAATGATCTAGTATCGATCCCTTTCCTACTCTCTCTCAGCAAACGGCTCCTCTCGGAGCACACACAAACAGAGGCAGCCCTCATGGGCTCCCCCTCCCTCAGCAAGTCCCCCACTCACAGCTTCCTGTTCTCCAGGCGGCACCCCTCGCCATCACTCCTCTTATGCCTGCGCTCCCCGAGTCCCTCACTCCTGCAACCGTCTCTCGTGATTCCTTCTTTCTTGGTACCCTTGCGGCCCACCTTCTCCTCGTGGAATTTCTAATTAGCCGACATCCATGGATTATTTTTTAGTTTTTCTTAATTGAAAAAAACATAAAACCATTTCCTTTTTATGGTTTTCAAGGCCTTGTTCACCCACTCCATAAGAAAAGAGCTTTTAACCACATTTGACAATCCTAGAGACCTCAAATATCTATCCGACAAGAATCAAACTTAGGACTTCTCTCGTTCCTTAATACTCAAGAGCTCACCAACTCTCTTGCTACTCTCGGTTTTTAAGTCAAAATTTGAAGCTTTTACCGATAATTACACTAAAACTTGTGTAAAATTTTTGTGTTTCCTCAAACGTAAACTCAAAATCTAACTGATATTTTACCATTTGAACCTATTAAAGTACATTCTATCCCCGTTTTCTCTCTTGCCCTGCCCCAAAATTATAAAAGAAGAATTTTAATGTCGTGAAGACAATCCTAAAAGACCATAAAGATTTATTTTTGAACTCAAGTCGACTCTCCAACTTTCTTTGTCTCTCAATACAATCACCCCCATGATACCTACATGTTTAGGCCCCCATGAAAACTGATATGGTTATGCCTAGTAATCTTGACAATCGCATAAGATCTCAAAACTGGTAAATAACTTTCAAAGCAGCTAGCAAAGCATTCAAATTTCAATGTAAATATCAACAAGTGATTCAAAACCCTATGTAATCATTCATATGCGACAAGCACAAAACCATGCTAAGCAAATATCATTGTGCAGTGATTTCTATATAAATGTTTCTAATATGCCCATGCATATCTCCATATTAATCCGAGTTTGGTACAAAAGTTCAAAATATTGAGAGGTCTACATTTCTCCCCCCCTGAAATGCGAAGTCGTCCTCGACGAACAAAAATATCTACTACACTTCATTATTCCAGCTCCCATGCTCTACAACTCTACACTTCTGTGCGTGTATGTCGCACGTGTCAATGCAAGGAACTTGCCGATACACCGTGTGCGAGCCACAAATGGCTCCAAGCACACAACAAGCCTAAACTAGTAAGCTCAAAGAAGGCGATGGTGTGTCACTCACCGCTCTACGCTTGCTTCGTGGAGGATTCCTCGCCGCGAAGAAGAAAGAGACGCCGCTACGCCGCGCTCAACCGCTTCACCGCCGTCGTGCCTTCGTAATGCTCGATCGCACTCTCTCTCTCTCTCTCTCTCTCTCTCTCTCTCTCTCTCTCACACACACACACACACACACACACACACACACACATACACACATACACAAGGAGGTGAAGAAGAAGAAGATGGAGATGGAGATGGAGCAAGAGCACTCTTCTATTGCACAAATGAGAGAATGAGTGAATTTTAGGTTTAGTTGACTTGTATCTGAGCTCGCCCCATTCACACTTGGGCGCCCATGCTAAGCCAACTAATCCCTTGAATGTTCCAGTTAGAGTGCGCCTCTCATCGGTGATCACTCTTACCCTTTTCCTATTGGACCGACAAGCCCGGTACCTGACTCTACCAAATAAATAATACAATGTCCGCCGTAGGTTACAACGTCCGTCGTAGGTGATAGGGTGTCCGTGAGCCGTGAGGGTTAACATGCCCCCCTTCCTGATGTAGATTCCGTCCTCGGAAGCGATTGAGTTGAAGCTCGTTCGTCGAGGTGGAACAGCATTTGAGATGAATGTCCTTAGCCTTCTTCAGTTACTGCAAAATCAAACAACATTGGCACAGCAATTGCATTCTCATAAGCGATTAAAAAGCATATGCAGTTTTAGGCAGACAAATTGATTGGTAATGGAATTTTAAACAATTTGTCAGCAATAAACATTAAATTGCAATATAATCAAATGCATAAACAGATGTAAAGGTAAAACATTAAACAAGTCTGGGGTCGCTAATTTAACGGTCGAAAGGCACTAGAGATCGACTATTAATACCATGGGTAAGCTTCTTAATTTTCTCTGGTCAATTAAGTTGTTTAATCGCGAGAGCCAAGTATTTCATGTTCGAGGGCTGACTAGAGGCTATACCTAGAAGACCTTGTAGTTAAGCTACGATAAAAGGGATTTCTCATGCAATCATCGCCTGAATGATTACCTTTTCTTTGACCCCCCAAAGTCTTTTTACAGTGATTCAATTTTGATGTGTGTGCTTATTTTGTATGCCTTGGGTTTTTTGCTTTTCAAGGAAAAGCGCCCACACTGGGAACCTCTAGGGCTCTAGTACCATAGGCGATACATGTGAGTGAAGTACCCAATCAAGCTGAGATTTATCTTCCAGCTTAAGATTTTACATTGTGGCACTTTGATTTTTTGTTTGTTCATTTTCAACATTTTAATTTTGTAACTTTGGGGGGTCATATAACACTGTTACCCTCCCCAGGCTCATCACATTAGTAAACTCCCTTTATAATACTTAAGCTAAAGGTCAATAGGGTCAAGTCCACTAGAAAGCCCTAGTACATTTCACACAATGCTGCCTAAATCGGATTAAGAACCTAAGTAACCATTGATTATTAGGAAGGCATTCCCCATGGTATTAAGAGAAGATCTCTAACACCTAGCTTGGTCAAACTAGCTTAGTCGGACTGCTTGATTTTTAAATCTAGACAAGTGATTATGACAAAAAATTACATTGAATTTAATGTTTGATACTAAGCAAATGTGATGGATATTATGCTACCAATCACAATCAAAGTAGACAATCATAGATGCAAAAAAGATAAGGGGCAATGCTAATGGACAAGAAACACCTGTTTGTGTTGATGGTCGCGCTTGATTTGAAGAATGAGTCGAGATAAAGATTCCATGAAGGTCCAAATCCTAACAACAACAACACACTCCTGTACACACTAGGAAACACAAGGAATACCTCCAGAAGGAACATCAGTGGGAAAAGGTACCAACACTTATTGAACACAACAAAAAACATAAGGAACCCTAACATAATTATTTGCACTCCCCCTAGAGAGTCAAGGGAATAGGATATTGTAGAGATTGGGGGGAAACCCTAAGGCTAAATCTCTATCCTCGTCGTCGAGATAAACAAAGTCATCATCCATGAGACCATTTGTGCCATCCGTGTAGTCATGTAAATCTTCTTCTTCATCATAGGTATCCATGTTTACTAAGAAGGTCACTAGACGCCTATAGTCATCTTGGTCAAAAGGATAGGCTTGTGCAATGGGAGAAACGCTCTCTACTAAGTATGGATCAGTCGTGGTCAAGAGACGTATCAGCCACTCTAACTCCTCAAAATTCATCTCACATGCTAGCGTACTTACCAAATCCCATTCACATGCAAGCACCGGAAAGACCATGTGAAACATTTGTGAAAAGTAACGAGGGTACCTCTCACCCAAGGCAGGAGTGGATGACTCTAACGTACTAGCCATATCTATACATGCAAATAGATGATGGTTAGAGTGCAAATATTACTAGGGTCGTGTTCTTGTGCATAATGTGTTTTTATGATTTTGTGTTATGGCTCTTGCTCTTTTACTTTTTTATCTTGTTTTTATGAGTATAAGGCTTTATATATACATTCCCTAGATTGGAGATTAAGAGGTCAGGGAGGAAGGTTGAGAGGGAAGCAAGTGAATGATGGATGTCAGCAAACCCTCCCCCCTTCCTTGGGTAGATCATACCGTTTGAAATGATGTCGTCACCCTTTGAAACCAGTTGTTCCAAGTTGTTATAGGTGAAGGCTTTAACCAATAGTTTTCGACCGCTCTATGCATTTCATCTAGTTGCGAGGGTGGTAAGGTACTCTCCCATGATTTTATTTGCAACATCATTGTAGGTGGTGAACTTACAACGGGAGGTGTAAACTCTTTCTTGCTTGTATGGATATGTACAATGGTAGGTGGAGGTTGTGTCGAAGCTTCTATTTCCGTATAGGAACTACATGAAGAGCAAGAAGCTTCATTTGCTTTCCCTGTTCCTGAGCTAGGTAGAACAAATCGTTCTTTCTTTGGTACCCAAACTAGCTCTGGAGCAGGTGTGTCGCATTCCGTGATTTTTTCTTTTCCACGATCTTCAATTTGTTTTGGAGCCACAGGATTGATTTCACATGGGCCCGGTGACAAGTAAGAGCACAATTTACGTTTTGGCACCCAGATTTGATCATTTCCTTCATAGTAGCCTTGGGCTTCCAATAGTTTTTTAGGAATCCAACGCAACATTTCTTTACATTCCTTGGGGCAAATGGGACGTCTCTTACCAGGCTGCTGTCTTTTAGCATTGGCTATGGTTGATAAAGAAGCTTTAGGGACCCACTTGTATGTTTTCTTTGTTATATTGGGATGGGTCTTGTGTGTCTCAAGCTTTATTTCAACTACATCAGTTGAAGCTCTAGAGACTTGGGCTATGGGGACATATGGTTCAACCTCTTGGACATGCAATGTTTTGGGTTTTATTTCCTTAAGAGGCAATATCTCAGGGACTATGGCTTGCGTGGAAGGGCTAAGAGTTGGTTTCTCTGTTGTGACACCTCCTGTCCCCCAATCAATAGTGCATTTGGTGGCTATCATCCACGTGCGTCCTAGGTTTATATTACCCTCCATAGTTCCAACAGGCATGACCAAAAAATCTTGAGCTACAACCCCATTGTCATAACTGGTATAAGTGTGCCAGATTTCAAAAACTACAGTTTTTTTCTTGTTGACACCCTTGACTTGGATAATACTCTTAGATAGAGGTGGCTTCCCTAACTGACACCACACCCCATATGATAGCAGATTATATTTAGCACCCGTGTCCAATAAGGCGTTATATAGCACTTTTCCATAGGTGTTGTTTAGCTCAATAGGGTATCGTAGAGGTGTGTCAGAGTCCAACCAATCCTCGTCGATTTCAACGTGGAATGCATGTGTGACTCCAAGGTTAGCCTCTCGTTTTTGTCTTATACGTTGTTGTCGCTCTTTAGCCTCAGCTTGAGCTTGTATCTTCTTCAATTCTATTTGTGCCTTGGCTGCCTTTTTTGTATGGATGGCACGCAACTCCTCTTGGCTTAAAGGATCATAGTATCTTTTAAATTTGCTCCCATTGAGGAATCCAATGGTTTAAACTCCATCAAGAGTCTCCACACGAATGGTTCCTTGTGGGGTGATCTCACATACTCTATATGGTCCTTTTCCCACATATTTCAACTTTTTCTTTTCGTTACGCACTCCATACATAAGGACTTTATCACCAACATTGATATCTTTGTTCTTTAGATGACGGTCAAACCATTTCTTCCTCCTATCTTTCTCCACAAGTGCATTTTGCACAGCTAATTGCCTCTCTTCATCTAGCCTTTCAAGGACATATAATCGCTCAACTAAGGGGTTACCATCCCAACCTTCTTGAGAAGCTACTCGAAGACTAGGAACGACAAACTCCCATGGCATAACCGCTTCTTGGCCATACACCATCTTGAATGGTGTGCAGTTAATGGAAACTTTATACGCAGTACGATAAGCCCATAGAGCTGATGTAAGCTTTAAATCCCAATCTGTGCGATGAGCTTCCACCGTTTTGGTTAAGATAGAGATTAAGGTCTTATTGGTGCTCTCAGCTTGGCCATTTGCTTGTGGATAATAAGGTGTGGATTTATGGTGAGCTATCATAAAGTTGGTAGTGAGTTATTTTATTACTCCATTTATAAAATGAGTACCATTGTCACTCACAATCTCAAAGGGACAACCAAATCTTGTAATAATGTTCTCAAAGAGAAACTTGGCAGTTGACCTTGCATCGGTCTTACGTGTCGCCCTAGCTTCCGCCCACTTTGTCACATAGTCAGTGGCAACGATAATATATCGAGATTGAGTGCTACGAGCTGCCGGACTAATTGGGCCTACAAAGTCCAAACCCCATTTTTCAAATGGTTGAGTCACTTTAACAGGATGTAAGGGCATCCTATCCTTTTGTTGTGTGATCTTGTAACGTTGGCATTCATCACATCCTTTTGCAAAAAGTGATGCATCCTTAAATAAGGTTGGCCACCAATAGCTTGATTGCAACACCTTTCTAGCTGTTAGTTCCCCTGAGAAATGTCCTCCGGCTATACCCATGTGGACTTCTTGCAGTATGTATAAATACTCATCCTCATGGGCACAACGTCTAAGAATATCATCCTTCCCTAGCCTGTAAAGAGTTCCCGCAATGAGAGAGTAAGGTTCACATTCTTTTAGCAGTTTTCGAGCTATGTCTTTACGAGGCTCTTTGGGTGGAAAACCATTAACTAGAAAGTTCACGATCTTCTCACTCCATTCAGGTATGGTTTCGACTAGGAATAGAGAAGTATCGGACAACTCATCATCGACTCCAATAGGGGCTTCACCATTGGGTATGCGAGACAAATGATCTGCCATGACATGTCTTTTACCAGGTCTCACCACAACGGTAAAATCAAACTCAAGGAGAATTAACAACCATCATGTAATTCTTCCCGTGGAACAAGGTTTATTTACTAGATACAAAAATGCTTGATGATCAACATAGAACACAAACTTGTTGGCCAGAAGGTAGTAGCGAAATTTCTTCACTGCATAAATCATACCTAAACCTTCTCGCTCTATAGTGGTGTAGTTTCTTTCGGCATCATTCAACTGACGACTTGCAAAGCTAATGGGGTAGTCCAGTTTATGTTCTCCTGGTTGAGCTAGAACACACCCAATAGCAAAGTTCGATGCATCAATATGCACATGAAAAATTACATTCCAATCGGGCACTCGTAGAATAGGAGCGGTAGTCAAGGTCTTTTTCAATGACTCATAAGCATGGTCACACTCCGTAGTCCATTGGAACTCAATAAGAACCTTGTACAAAGGACGAGCTATCTCGACAAAGTTTAAAATAAACTGTCGGTAATAACCAACATGGCCTATGAACCTTTGAACTCCTTTATAATTTGTAGGTGGTGGCAATTCAACAATGGCTTTAATTTTGCCCTCATCTGTGGAAATCCCATTTTTGGACACTATATGCCCTAAAATGACTCCATCTTTAACCCAAAATTGGCATTTGAAAGGGTTTAAGGAGATGCGATACAATCTACACTTCTCAAACACTTTTCGTAAGCATGATAGATGTTCTTTCCAAGAGGAATAAACACAAAGGTCATCTAAGAAAGCTTCACAAAACTCCCTCAAATATTCTCTAAAAGCAGTGTTTATTAATCTTTGAAAGGTAGCAGGGGCATTGGTTAAACCAAAATCCATAACACGAAATGCGAACACTCCAAATTCGGTTATAAAGGTTGTTTTAGCTTGGTCCTCTAGCGCAATTGTGATTTTATTGTAGCCAGAGTACCCATCTAAAAAGCTATAAGATTCCTTCCTTGCAACTCTTTCAAAAACGTGTTCTGAATATGGAAAGGGGTAATGGTCCCTCCTAGTGGCGGCATTGACCTTCTTGAGATCCACGCACACTCTGAGTTTCCCATTCTTTTTTGGCACAATCACTATTGGTGACACCCATTCTGAGTGCTCAATAGGGTATATGAATCCGCATTCCACAAGCTTTTCAATCTCTTCTTGAACGATTTTTGCATATTTAGGATTCATTGGGTAGGGTCGTTGTTGAACTGGTTTAGCCATGCTATTCATAGGGATTGTGTGTTGCACCACGGAAGGTGGAACACCTTTCATATCATGATAAGTCCAGGCAAATATATCCTTGAATTCCTTGAGAAGTTCTTTAAGTACACACTCCTCAGTCTCGGTCAGATCTTGGGCAATGAAAACAGATTTAGACTCTTCTCCTGGGTCTGCTAACTCTATTTCCTTAACTATCGTTGGACCATCATAGACTCCATTGCTCCCATCGATAGGTTTTCTTTGAGCCTTTGTATACACAACCTTACGTTCCTCTGTGGTATAGGATTTGAAATGTTCAGGTGCAGGATGTAAGTCTGTGGGGTCCTGTTGTTCTGTGGACTGTGATTTAACTTCTGATTCCTTTTGTTGTTGAGCTAACTCTCGATTTTGTCGTCTCCTTACGGTACGGCTCAACCTTGGCTTCTCTGTAGCCTCTAGTTGTGCGATGTCAATGGGTTGTGGACTACACCACATAACGCTTTGAAGGTATTCACCCCGGTTATCTACCAACTTTCGATGAGCATCACATGCCCCTATATAATTAAGCCATTCTGCGGTAGATTTATTTTCATTTATTCTAGCACGCACATTGGCTCGATATTGTCGCCTCTTATATCTCTTACTCTTCTTGTTTAATTCTTGATTACGGTCGATTTATAGTGAAGACTCACTAGATGAATCCCTACTTGTGTCGTCTGCTCCCTTGCATAGATTATCATCTAGGTTACCACTGGGCCCTGAATGGTTTGTCCCCACATTTGCACTAAGATTTAACTCAGATTCTTTGTCCTCAGAGTCAATTTCAACTGATGATTTCGATCCCAAATCGTGTGGGCTATAGTCTTGTGAGGCTCTACTGGTTTCAATGCCAGTCAAACTTTCATCTTGTAGATCATCAGAAGCTATATGCATTGCTTCTAGCATGTTTAAGGGTACAAGTGGTGGTATTTCATCCCCCTCAGGTGTTACCCAGGTCATCCCCCTATTTCCCCAAGTGTCTATGGTTGCTGCTAGGTGGACCCAATCCACATTGTCCGACTCAGTCATCCCAGGTAGTACATCCATATAAGGAGAATCTTCCCCAACATCAGTGTCCGCTTTACACGTGTAACAATACTGCAATGGGGCCGAGTGAACTGTGGTGTCAGATCTATGATCAATTATAAACCTGTTTCCTAGAGGATGTGCTCGACCCGTCACAAGATCCACTCGAATGACAGAATCTTGGAACTGCAAGTAGACATGGTTTTTGGACCAGTCATGCACCATTTTTGCTTCCCTCATGAAAGGACGTCCTAAGATCATCTCCGATGCCATAGTGTGTTTGGAGAAATCCATAACAATAAAGGTAATCTTTATTTTATGTCCAAAGCCCTTGATCTTGAGATCTTCTAGCATCCCAATAGGTTTAACAATAGACCCATTGGCCATCTTCACTACTATGGTTGTGGTTGCAAGGTGAGGTCTTCCCATAGTTTCTTAGCAATTTTTAGTCACAATGCTAACCCCAGCACCACCATCAAGGATTCCCTTCACAATTAATCCCTTAGTAGTGATTGGTATAGTTGCATTGGATTCATCACCCTCAAAGTATTGTCCCAACTTGTTAACAGGTATTTCTATAACAAGGTCCTCATCTAGGTTGGGTTGTGGATCTATGTATTCCTCCTCTATTGGCATCTCCCCAGCTCCATCCATCTGTGCAAATTGTGGTAGCCCAAACTTCAGTTCTCCATTGAGGAAGGCTCGAAGAGCTGAGACTAGCTCGGTGGGTCTTTATATAGTTTGGACATAATGGTGGTTCTAACTTCTGAAGACATGAAATCCATCAGTTTGGCAATGTTTAACGGCACCTTTTGGCCTTGAGTCCCTTGACGTGGGGAAGATGGGATCTCCATTTCTGCGATAGGATCCGGTAGTCCCTCTGTAAACATTCTTTCCATCAAGAAGTGAGTACGCCCACTTTCCCATGACTTTAAGTCACTTTCTTCTTGGATGACACTAGGTATGTCCAAGGGTCTATGGACTTGGTGAGGTTGTTGTTGCGTAGGGAACATGGTGTCTGTAATCTGTATCTTCCTAGGTGCTAGTTCTAGATCCCTTTGGGTATCTTCTACCAAACTCCTTAATTGCTTGACTCGCTCAATCTCCTCTGTAGGGTTTGGGTAAGTTCCTATCTTCTTTTTGGATCCTGGCCATTGTGGCTCATGAAGATCTGCCTTGTTGGTTTCTATGTTAGTGGTCGTTTTGGTCTCATGGTTTCACCTGAATCAGAATCTTCTTCAACGTCGTTCATTTATACGGGGTCATCACCAGTCCCTATGTTAGTCTTTGAACGGGGTTCTGACTTTGCTGCTTTTTGCGATCTCTTTCTTCGTGTTTTCTTCTTTTTCTGAGATTGGGCAATTGATGCCGTGTCTCTTTCCTCAAGAATATAATTTTGTTTTTGGAGCATCAATCGTGTGAGTACATTTACTGGTACCACAGGTGTACTTTGTGATGGCTCCTCGATAACTTCAATCAAGTTTAATGGCGTGATCTTCGGTGCATTTGGATTATTTGGACATTGGGCAATCAAATGATCTATGCCACATCGATTACACATGAGTATCGGCATTGTAGACGTGCTCGATTCATTGGTTTGCATTAGTGTGGCGTTCTTTTGTAGCCTAATAGGACACTCGGCTACTTCGATGTGGACCTCCACACTCATAGCATTGAAGAGGTGGTCTCTTAGCAGTGTAATTGATATTTTGGCCTCTTGCTGCAAGAGCAGCTACTTGATATAGAGGTTTGACTTGTCCCCAATAGTCCTCCATGTAGTATTGTGGACTTTCTTCAAGCACATCCATCCCATAGGCGATATTAGGATCTATATCTTCCTCATAGCCTTCCAAACAAGAAATAGATGACTCACAACCCACTTGATTCACAGAAGTGATTCTCGGATGTGGTGGTTCTGGTCCTAGCACTGGAGGTGGTAAGGGTGTTGTTTGAACAACATTTTGGGCCCTAGGGACCATGTGTTGTGCTATTTGTTCAAGAGGTGGGGCCGGCATCAATGCAGGCACTCGAGGTGTGTCTGTCCATGCTAAGGTTGGTCTATTGGCCATCACGCACTTAAATACTATGCAATCCTTAGCTTGATGACCATACCTTCAACATGCATTGCAGTTCCCATTGAATTTTACTCTAAAAGTAGGGCATTCACTGGTACTATGCGGTCCATAGCATACTGAGCACCATTGCTGCTCCCTTCTTGGATACATATGATTGTTTTGCGGAGCACGATTGTCTCTAAGACTCTCTTGAATAGCCTTGGTGAGATCTGCTAAAGTCATCTCAGATATCTTTGGCTCCTTAACAATAGGCTTTAGGGTCATTGGCCGATGCCCTGATGCTTGCGAGCTAATAGATTTAGGCTCAACAGACACTCTTTCTCCTTGAATCATTAAATTATCCTCCAATTGGATTGCATTGGTGGTGACTGCTTCCCAAGTGGTGATACCTACAATGACTAGGCCATTGTAGATATCCTCATGCCATAATCCCCTAATGAATCTATCAAGCAATTGGTTATTGTTGAAGCGCTCATTTGGATTACAACGAGAATTCAAATGCTTCAAGCGACTTATAAAGTCTCTCACCGACTCTCCTTCCTCTCGTTGGGCTTTCTAGAGCTGAGAGGCTACACCCCAAAGCACTCCCTCTCGTATGTATTCTTTTAAGAATAGTCTCCTAAGAGTAGGGTAAATCGTCTTTTCTTCCACCCTTAGGGTTCTATACCAATCCCCAGCCTTTCCACTTATGGTTAAGCTTAAAGCATTGCTCTTATGTAGGTCATTGTGTTCTCCTAGAGAATCACATATTTGTTCAAACACTTCGATATGCTTTCTCACATCCCCGTCTCCACTAAATTTTTGTGTGAGCTTGGCTATTTGTACTTCCTTACTTCTAGGCTCTCTATCAGGAGTGTTACGCATATTCTTAGCAATAGATCGACCGATAGCTTGAGCAAATGTTGCCAAGTCACCTAAGTGAGCAGGCACCGTGGGTGAAGGTGCTCCAGAGACTACATGTGGAGTAGGTATTGGCATTGGGCTTGGCACATAGGAAGCCCTTGGGTTCCACGTTTGGTATGATGTTGTGCCATGTGGTGGTCCATAGTTCATATGGGTGGCCCTAGGTATAGCAGACGTTGGATGTGACATGCTAATGCTAGCCGGTATAGTCCCATGGAAATAAGAACTTGTGTATTGTGGTTGTGGAGCATAGGTAGTTGAAAAAATGGGAGGAGTAGAGACTACATGAGTACGATGACCCATAGGTGCATACGATTGGTACACACTTGTAGGTACTATTGCAGGCATTGAGCTACCATGTAGCGGTGCTTTACTAACAAACGAGGTCCATGGTGTGTTTCTTGGCATGCCCATCATTGGGGTAGGCATGGTATCCATGGTGTCATCCAGGGAAAGATGATCTAGACTTGGAAAAGTAAAGCTATCACTTGTGGGCTCAGATTGCATTGAGACCCCTGGCGAAACAACATATGGGGGATCGATGGGACTCACTGAGGGAGTCTCCATCTGTAATAGAGTGGGTTGTTTCCCATTGCCTGTGTCTAAAAATCGCATAGGACCCGTCGAAGGTATGTTTATTCCTCGATGTTGCCTCTCGAACTGGATAATCCTATGGATGACATTGCAGATCATGTGTTGTTGTTCCTCTAGACTAGTGGCACTAGATGTGGATTGTACAACTTCTAACCAACCCACATGGTATGTGTAGCCCATGTATAGGTCGGTCAAAGTCTCCGTGTGTAGGTCATATTCCCAATTTTCATTGAGAAATACCCCGTCCAAACTTGGTGTACTAGAGGGTTGCCGTGAGGTGGATGCAATGTTGCTTCCCGTGTTTTGACTTTTAGTCACCGCTACCTTAGAGGCGACTTTGGAAGGTGGTAGCTCGGTAGGGCCCTCATTAAATGAGGTAGGTAGAATGTCCACGTGGACACTCTGAGGGAGTGTGGGGTCTACAGGAGATGTGAATGGTGATTCTACTTCCCCACCCCCTTCGTTTACTTCACTAGCTGTAGGCTCAGAGCGCGTAGCTCTACTAAAAGTTTCCATCAAACGGCTAAAAACACCAATTCCAGGTTGTTGGGCCCAGCTAGGTACAGTTTCATTTGTTCCCCCAGGGCTTTGTGTAAGATGCTCTTCCATAATATCGTAGTCAGAGGAAGAGTCGCTAGCCGCTATATTTGGGTCTTGGGTTGCACTACCTTGGGTCCCCGCCGAGGGCGAAGATTCTAGCGTGGAAGGATAGTGAGTGCCCCCGTAAATCGAAGCACTAGCTAGTTGTTCAGACTCTAGCACACGACCAGAGTGTAGATACCTGTGCTTTGGGTGCCCTACAAGTGTCGGCAAGTACCCTCAAAGGTTACTTGCTTTGTTTTGTGGGTGTTTTGCACCCCGTTTTCTACTTGATTTTTTCTTGTTTTTGATGTTTTTTGAATGTTTTTTAATGTTTGATTTTTTTGATTAAAGTGTGTGATAGCTCGAAATGAGCGTATCACTTAGAGGGTCGTTGTGTGCTTTACAACACAATTTTCGGGAATCTGACGTTCCGTTGGTCCTTAAAAAATCGATTTTTAGCTACGTGTGAAGCTAAAATTCGTTTTTTTTAAAGGCGACTAAGGCCTAGGCCTGAGCGTGAGCTTGGGATTGGGTTTGGGATTTATTCCCGATCCCGGTCCTACCTTTAAATTTTTTTATTTTTTATTATTTTTTTATTTTTTAAAGGATAAGGTCGCCGCGGCCTGCGCGAGAGCACACACACACTCTATCTACCTACTTCTAACTAATACACCTACTCTTACACACTAACACACTCTATTAACTCTCACTAATCTACTTCCTACTTACTACTTACTATACACAGAAAACTAACTACCTTAATACACAAAGAATAAACACAGAACCTTTGAAATCTCCATTAACAAAGAAAACTAACTACCTTAATACACAGAGAATAAACATAGTACCTTTGAAAACTCCATTAACAAAAAAAACACATAGTATAACACCAAATCCCTCTTCTCAACACACACACACACTCCTTCCTTACCTTTCCTACAATAGAAATTGCACCACGGAGAAGCACAGAGTGCTACTCGAGCTTAATGCACGGCATTCCCCGGCAGCGGCGCCAAAAATGTGCACGTGTGTCACACGTGTCAATGCAAAGAACTTGCGGATACACCGTGTGCGAGCCACAAATGGCTCCAAGCACACAATAAGCCTAAACTAGTAAGCTCAAAGAAGGCGATGGTGTGTCACTCACCGCTCTACGCTTGCTTCGTGGAGGATTCCTCGCCGCGAAGAAGAAGGAGACCCCGCTACGCCGCGCTCAACCGCTTCACCACCGTCGTGCCTTCGTAATGCTCGATCGCACTCTCTCTCTCTCTCTCTCACACACACACACACACACACACACATACACACATACACAAGGAGGTGAAGAAGAAGAAGATGGAGATGGAGATGGAGCAAGAGCACTCTTCTATTGCACAAATGAGAGAATGAGTGAATTTTAGGTTTAGTTGACTTTTATATGAGCTCGCCCCATTCACACTTGGGTGCCCATGCTTAGCCAACTAATCCCTTGAATGTTCCAGTTAGAGTACGCCTCTCATCGGCGATCACTCTTAGCCTTTTCGTATTAGACCGACAAGCCCGGTACCTGACTCTACCAAATAAATAATACAATGTCCGCCGTAGGTTACAACGTCCGTCATAGGTGATAGGGTGTCCGTGAGCCATGAGGGTTAACAACTTCTCTTCAACTTTTCATAAAAAACTTCCTCCTCTCCTCAAATAGGAACGCCCTCATCAACACTGAATCCTAAAAAGCATCACACATAGCACTGTAGTATGGTTGTTCTAACTTGTTATAAAATATGAAAAAGGTTTCATTTCGTAATAGCTATCAATAATCAGTCAGTCATTAATCAGTCAAACATGGCACTATAGTATGGTTGTTCTAACTTGTTATAAAGTACGAAAAAGATTTCATTTTGTAATAGCTATCAATAATCAGTCTGTCATTAATCAATGACAAATTAATAAACACTAAACACAGTGATATAAACAAACTAACACTAGGAAGAGTATATACCCTCACTGACAAACATTTATGAAAAACTACCAATCATCAACCCAAACCTCACCAACAACAGGTAAAAATAGATAAAAGGGCGATTAGTTAATCGAATAACTATAAACCGCCACAGGTCAGATAATAAACTTATTGTTGTTTAATAGCAAGAACAACCCCCTTCCATGGTGATAGAGCTCTATAGAGGTAAACCTATTAAGCCCTACATTATAGAAAATATCTTAGCATTTAGAGCTAAGTGGAAGTCATTGCTTGTAGTTTATTTACCTTCTTTTGAATTCCCAAAATTTTTTATGTTTTTTCATACATTCTTTTTTCTTGTTTTTGTTTTGTATTTATTTTTTAACAAGTCATGTCGAACTTGATTGCTTTTTTATTTATTTATTTTGCACACATTCCACTCTCACTGCTACGTCGAGTAGGAATTATTAGCACTTTACACTTACCACCCCATACAAAACCTAGATATAGCTCGTAGCTCTAACACTAGAGATAGAGTGGACCCACACACCTACACAAACTTGTATGGCGACGGTGGTCACACAACATATAGCATAAAGTTTTGATTTACCTCCCCCTTTGACTCATCACTAGTGTAAAGTATCTATAATATTGCCCATAATCTAGAATTTGAAGGTCTATACTCCCAAACCATAAAGACCTGCATCACTTCT
Source organism: Adiantum capillus-veneris (assembly GCF_014529385.1). Lineage (NCBI taxonomy): Eukaryota > Viridiplantae > Streptophyta > Polypodiopsida > Polypodiales > Pteridaceae > Adiantum > Adiantum capillus-veneris. The sequence continues at coordinate 50,710,325 of NC_140957.1, forward strand.
AAGGATTGTTAAATCATTATTAAGAGCATAAATATATTGTTGTAACTAGATTAGCCATAATGACTCTATTAAAAAAATCACCCACACTACCACTCTCACCCACTAATCAGCTTGATTCACGAATTGGTGATTAATAAGTCCAAATAAAAGAAAGTTAATGAAACTATACAGAAACCCCTAGTCTAACAAGTTTATTAAAACTATGGATAGTGTAGTATTAACTTGTCACTTACAATCCTCATAAAGCAAGCACACAAATTATAAAAACTTTTGAAAATTTTAAAGTAACCACTAGAAAGTAGACCACCTATTTAGTTTTCTTAGAATCACTCCATTTGGTAACTGCATCCCTAGATACAGCTTGAACATGTAATCTCCTCACATCAAAACAGCAACTACCCTTTGTTTGAAATTTCTTTTTTCTGTAAAAAAAGGTTAGACTACACTCCCCAAAGGAATGTAGGTGTCATACTCCTAGTTTTTATGGGTTTTTGTTTTTTTTGTTTTGATGGTTTGATTGTTTTTCATGTTTTTTTGAATAAAATAGAAAATCAAGCATAAAAGACAATGATTCTTTTTGGATTTTATTTCTTTTCACTTGTATTATATGAGGCTAGGGTGGTTCAAAGCCCATCTCCCCCTCAACATCATCATTAGGGGGTTTCTATATTCAATTTTGGTAAAAATTCCTAAAAAAAGGGGGTCATTTTATTCATTTAGACATATTAAAAGAGGGGTTTTTTTAATACTCCGTGAACGCACATTATATAGGGGGTACTAAACGGTGAATCCCCTGAGATCATGGCTCTATACAAGTAAGTGATTGCGAGTGTACACACTCTAGAGGGGATTTTTTATTTGGTTCATTCCACTATTGGGGTGAAACGGGGCTTCCTGCTATCTCCTACACTATTTGGCATGTATGCGAATGAGGTTGCTAACTACATTGAGTGGGATGAAGCACAGTTTGCAATGACATGGATCCCACTATTGTTATATGGTGATGATATTGTGCTGATTTTTGACTCCTTGAAGAGGATGCAGCGTCATTTAGATGCTTTGTACACATTTTCCCATACAGTCGATTGTCTATTAACCGTGGGAAAATCAAGTTTATGGTGTTTAACACCACACCACAGTGGTTAGCATCCACTTTTACATACGGCCAAGAGATGGTGGAGTATAGACCTATCTTCAATGGACCGGTGTTTTCATTGAGGAGAGCATCAAAAATTAGATTGACGAGAGCTTATGCAACCTTGAGAGGATTGGAGAAGATGTGTTTGCAGGTTTAGTTTTAGGAACCTCAAAAAAAGTTATGGCTTTTTTACACTCTAGTGGCTTCAGCTATGCTTTATGGGTTTTAGATTTGAAGACCCTCGATGGACCACCATGGTAGATTTGGTAGCACTGGTGGATGGAGATGTATGGAGAGGCCTGTAGTCTCTATGAACTCTTTGATGGTTCGAGCTAAAGACTCAGTGCCACATGAGATTATTTGAGGCCAGCTACCTGCCTGTAAGGTGCAGCGGAAGTGAATTGTTGATATTTCTCAAGATGAGTGCTCTGAACTGTGGTCAAGGGTTCCTTTTATTTACGGAAGGAAGAACCTTCAGTTCCTTGAGAGAGAGAGAGAGAGAGTGGAGTGATCACAAACAAAGTGAATGCTACTATGAATGAATGTGCTGAGAGAGAGAGAGAGAGAGAGAGAGAGAGAGAGAGAGAGAGAGAGAGAGAGAGAGAGAGAGAGAGAAATACGACACCAGACGATTCTCAAACTGTAACAAAAATGGCCTATGAACTTTGAGAATAGTGGAATTAAGAAAATTAGAGTGAGCATTTTTGTGAGGTTACTTTGAGAACATAGTGGGTGAACTTAATTGATGGTAGTGACGGCCGGTTTTCAAAACCGCGGTCGCAAGAACCAACCCCACTCAGGGGGGAGCCTAATAATAATAAATGAAAGAAAAATGCTTGCATGCAGTGGGCCGCCTCTCAGCTTTTGGCCACACTCTCTCCATCTCTTCTCCATTATCACCATGGGACAAGAGTCTCCCTCTCTCTCTTTCATTATTCACACACACACACACACACACACTCACACTTCCTCCCTCATCTCTCCCCTCTCATCCATACTCTCTCTCTCCCTCTTGCTTGTCAACCAAGGCGGGCCACCATGCATGATCACTCTCTCCATCTCCCTCTCTTCCCCTCATCTCCCACTCTCTCCCTCTCTCCGTCCCTATACCGGCAGAGCTGAGCAAGCAACAATCTCTCTCTCTCTCTCTCTCTCTCTCTCTCTCTCTCTCTCTCTCTCTCTCTCTCTCTCACACACACACACACACACACACACACACATACACTCTCACGCACACATCCCTCACTAGCTCGCAACACACATCTCTCTCTCCCTGGCCTGTTGAATCTCTCTCCCTCTCTCGTTTTTGTGTCGAGACAGCCACGAGGGCGCAAGAGAACAATCTCTCTCTCACTCATTCACACCCACCCACACACACACACACACACACACACACACACACTCACCCCAGCCTCTCTCTCACCCTCACCCCCTGAGCCTCTCGCTCTCTCCCCATCTCTCACTCCCGCCTTCTCTCTCTCTCTTCCCCTCGTTTGGGCCACCATGCAGGGTACATCAGAGAGAGAGATTACTCTCTCTCTCTCTCTCTCTCTCTCTCTCTCTCTCTCTCTCTCTCTCTCTCTCTCTCTCATTCACGCCAATAGACACACACACACCCACACCCACACACTCACCCCAGCCCCTCTCTGCCCACCACACCCTCACGTGCTCTCTCTCACTCTCACTCACGCTCTCTATGTAGCCGATCAACAGCATGTAAAGATATTAAAAAATATAATAAATACATCTCCTATACTCTCGTTCACACACACACATTCTTGCCGACCACACACAACACACCAACACACATACACCCACACGCATACACAACCCCCCCATACATACCCACACACACTCCACAAACACCTACACCCTCACACGGTTACATCCACCCACACACGCATTTATGCATTCACGAGCATATGCACATACATACACAAGTACACGGCACGTGCATGCACACGCACACAATCCAACAACTCAGCATGCCATACACACACACACAAGAAAAGAAAACGAAGAAAGTCGACGATTGACGCCCAACACAACAAGGAAAAGACAACCAAATCACGCGGTGGAGACACCTAATCAAGAAATGACGCCGAAGGCATGCCTCGACTGGCCCCGAAATTGGCGAACATGCTACACTGACGCACCAGCAAGGGTCACGATTCACCCGCATCTCGTCCACGATGCATCTTTGTAGTAAATATCTATAGGGTAATCTATTTTCTCGGTTTCAAGCCAAAATGTTGTATAAAAACCCAATTGTATATTATCACCTCCCTCTAGGTGATGGTCACAAAGGCCCACCTAGGAGATATCATTTTAAAAATTCTCCTAAGACAAAGCAAGGGTCACCCATCTGGCACCCAACTCCTTGCTTTGTCTCTCTTGATTAGAGCCCTTACCTAATCAAAATTATCATAAACTAATGCATGTTGCACCTATAAAAGGGCTCTAAGAGGTCACTATCAGGAGAGGGGGGGGGGGGGGCACTTGGGAGTCACCACTTGAGAAGGAAGCCATGCACACACCCTGACTCCAAGGGTCGCCACACACAAGAGTAGAGTCTATAAAATTTTCTCTAGGGAACGCACTATAGTCCCTCTCTCTCTCTCTCTCTCTCTCTCTCTCTCTCTCTCTCTCTCTCTCTCTCTCTCTCTCTCTCTCTCTCTCTCTCTCTCCCCACAGTCGCCATCTCGCCAAAACTGAGATTTTTGTAAATATCGCGTTGAATCAAGTCTCCCTCACATCCCGAGGGATTTTCGTCACCTATGTTTCTCTTCCTCTCTCTCTCTCTCTCTCTCTCTCTCTCTCTCTCTCTCTCTCTCTCTCTCTCTCTACAATGTGCAGTATTTGTGCTATTTTAAATCACCGCCTGTCCGCGTCCTAGCCGCTTTGAGCTACATGGTGTCCCTTGTTCATTTCTTGTGACGAGCTCGGCGTGCATGGTCCTGGTGTTGAGGCTGTCAGGGTCCGTGTTGACCACTGGGTCAACAACACAACATAACTCAAGTTTCGTACCAAAGTCTTATCTTTTGCGAGTTATGAAATGCTGCGGATTATGGCTATAAACGTCATTTGAAATGAGTAGTTATTCTAGTTTCAGAAGCCGGGGTGCAATGGCACTTCCAGATTGTAAATACAAAGCCATTTGACCCTTTCAACCCCATTTTTGGTTAAACCTAAGGTAGCCTTAGTATATAAGGTACCTAAGTCATTTTGTAAAGGAGACTTTTCATCATAATCAAAACTTAGCCCTGCCGTCTACTGTGTGTGAGAGAGAAAGAGAGTGAGCGTGAGCTTCATCCTCTCGCTACGCCCGGCTTGCTCAACGCATTGGAGATCCGAATGCACCATTGCTGTAGGCTCGAGGAGAGCTACGCGATGACGCCAAGCATTCCACGCGAGACGAAGCGCAAACGCCGACGCATCTACGAGCTATTTGTGGTCGTAAGTGTATCAAACGATGTCTGTTTTCTACGTGCTAGTAGTCTATAGAATCGTGGCGACATAAGCTACGCATAGGTACTCATAAATTTCAGTTTCGAGCACTTTCAAAATTCGGCTCTGTCATCCTACGCGTTTTCCGCAGATGGATTTAGAGTGAGGGTTTTGAGTGTAGAAGCTTAGGGACGGGTGTATCCTAGTGAGGGGATGGTGTTCCTTAAGTTTCGTACGAATCTGGCATGATTAGGTGAGTTGCCTTTCGTATGTGTGTATGTGGCTAGGTGGTGTAGTTGAGAGCAGTGAGGTTCTTGATTGTGGTTTAGTTGGCCTTCTAGAGTGTTGTATGTGTAGGATGATCTCAGCCTGACAAGCTTAAGAGATTTCCTCCGTGTGCCTATCATGTCATCTGTGTCCTCGATTGACATTATGTTGATCTAGGTAGTGTTTGCATGCACTTCATGGGTGTGTGAGACTTCCCGTCCAACATTGGCGCCGCTGCCGGGGACACAAGGACCTAAGTAGGTTTCCTACCAACACTCGTGTGATGGTTGCTTGATTTAGTTTCGGCTAAAGAAAGCGTTTTTCTTAAGTGGATCCGGAAGAGGATATTCCGCGATCAAGTGGATAGCTAGGAAGCGTGTGTCTTGCCGAGGGTCTGCGACTAGATAGGTTTAGTTAGGATCTGTGGATTAGAGTAGTTGTTGGTGGTCGAGTGATTTGTGAGGTGATAAAAGTGTTTACTAGTCCGTGTGTGGCAGTGAAGCGTTTTTCTACTCATAGATGCAAAACCCCATATGATTTGTAGGAGTAGCTTTAGGTAAGTGATCTGATTCTGATCTAGAGCTATTCATCACTGAATTATTTGCTAAAGTGCATGATTGCATTTGAAATCACGGAAAAGTGTGCTTTTGAGGGTAAAAATGCATTAAACAAGCTTTTGTGGATATTTTAGTATGACTGACTGATGCTGTGCATATAAAACAGCATTTGCAAGGGTTCTGTGAAGAAAACCTGCAATTCTGTAAACATAGACATACTACGCGTAGGATGTCTCAAGGGGGTTCTGGAGACCAAATTTGAAAATTCTGACTGCACCAGTGGGTTCAGAGGGTAGGCTTTACCCTAGTAACATATTGACTTGGGTGTTTTTCCCTATTTTTGTTGACCAAAAGCCAAAAGGCGGAGTCAGAAAACACAAAATTTCAGAAAAGACCTAAATTGAGTGATTTTTGCATGTTTTTGCAATTGTGAAGGATACTTGCACTTGCTGAGAGCATAAGGAAGCATCAGGGACACTTCAGTCTCAAAAAATCAGCAGTAGACATCCTACGTGTAGGATGTCTACAGGGTGATCTGGTGGAAATTTTGAAATTCTGAGTTGACCAGTGTGTTCAGAAGGTAGGTTTTACCCTATTTTCACCTGGAGAGTGGAAATTTGACCAAATTTTGACAGATCAAAGACAAAAGACGAGAATTGCCAGACATCCTACCCAAATTGTGTCCAAAGCCTAATTTTGAGACCAAACCATAGGGTGACTTCATGTGCATGTTATACATGATGTTTTGAGTGCATGTGATAAATTTCATCTCATTTGGGTCAGTGAAAGGGAAGATTGAATAGACTTTAGCACTTTTGACTGAAAAAGGCAAGAACAGCTAAATTTTGGGTCTTTTGAGATCCAAACTCAAATCGAAGCATACCACTGGGTTACTGACATCAAGGGGAAGCTGTGGGACAAGTCTGGGGTCAAACAGGCCAAAGAGACATCCTACGCGTAGTATATCTTCTGTGTGATTTTGGACTTTAAACAAAATTCTGAGCATACCACAGTGATCAGCACCTTAAGGAGAGTCTGTGGTTCAAATTTGGGGCAATTCTGAGCAGTTAGACATCCTACGCGTAGGATGTCTAAGGCACAATTCTGAAACCAAAGTTCTACTGTGACCATAGCAGGGTGTTGTATAGCCTTAGGCAAGCCTCCTAGTCAAATTTGGTCCAAATTGGAGTTGATTTGACTTAGGAATTCATCAGAACAGACATCAGGCTTTTGGAACAGATTCTTGATCATTTGACCAACCTATAGGTGTCAGAATCAAAAAGTAAAAATAGCTGTGAGTTTAGCACATCAAGGGGAAGCTACAGTGCAAGTTTGAGCTGAAACAGAGCAAAAAGACATCCTACGCGTAGGATGTCTCTAGCTTGATTTAGGACTCCAAACCAACCTTTGAGCACACCACTGTGATCAGCACATCAAGGAGAAGCTGGGGTGAAAATTTCAACTCATTCTGAGCAAAAAGACATCCTACGCGTAGGATATCTCAAGGCCATTTTTAGGTCCAATTGAAATTCTGAGCATACCATTGTGTTGTTGGACTCAAGGGGAGTCTCTGGACCAAATTTTGTTAAATTCTGAGCATATAGACATACTACACGTAGGATGTCTCCAGGCCAGATTTAGGGTCCAACTGTACTTTTGACCATACAGAAGTGTTCACAGTGTCACAGAGATCCCAAATCTTCTTCCATTCTAAACTGCATTTCACTGTTTTGGCCATAACTTTCACAAACGGTATCGGATCGGAAAAGTTTTTATATCAAAACATAGCCTCAGAGCGGCTCAACAGAAAAAAAACATCGTTTGAGGCCTCAAAATTCATCCGGAAGTCAGGGGTGTCTAAAAGCAACAATTTGCGAGAATTGTGACGAAACGGTTGCGGTTTTGGACATAGTTTCGACTTTTCCCTAACCAAAGCACTTGAACACAGTGGAATAAGTCTACTTGAACCAAGAAAAAGCTCATAAGCCTAGAAATCATGTCTACCCTAGATTCAAACGCAGCTTACACAAGCTTGGAGATCCCTACGATAGAGGAATATCCTCCCACAATGGATCTTCCAAACTTGCAATTGATAAAGACCCATCTTGTTGAGAGAGTTTGGATGATTGGTCATGAGAGTGAAGGACTATATAGATACATTGACGACAATGAGGTCAATCTTTATAGGTGCTCAGATCCATACCTAGAAGAGATAACGGATTACAAGCTCTTAAATGTCTACACATACGGAGTCGACTGTCAATGGAGATCTATAGTTGTCGACAAGTATGGAGGAGAATACAGAGTTGTAGAAAGCACAAATCCACAGACTGTACTAGAAAGAGGTGGATATTTAGTCAATGAAGGACCACAAATGCCTCCACCAAACACGAGAATTCCTATAGGAATTCCAAGAAGAGAGCCACCAGGATTCCCTTCAAGAGCAATAACGAGAGAAGGATTGGGAGAGTCTCTGGTTAGACTTGTAGACAATCCACGAGTTAGACCATCCCAAGTCCAGAAATGGGTAAACATAAATTACTCCGGAGATAAAGATCCGAGAGATCACATAACGGCTTTTAGAAGAGTGATTAGAGCAGAGTAAGTTTCAGATTTTGCGACACAGTTTGCGGGATTTGGATTGACTCTAGAAGATGATGCAGCTACATGGTTCGACTCGGTGGAAAAATGGGATTTTGAGACCCTAGATGAGCTGTTTGAGGAGTTTATTGAAAAATTCTTGCCAAAAGGCATTGCTCACAACACAGTCTCGCAAATCCATAGATTCAAACAGAAAGAGAATGAATCAGTACGCAAAGCATCATTACGACTCAAGAGATATGTTAAGCTCTGTCCGAGAGAGGAATTACCTACACAAGCACGACTGATGCTGATCTTTATCCTAGGAATGAGAGATGAGGGCCTTCAGAAGGATCTGCATATGATAAGGAGGATGACGCTAAACGAGTTGATCAAAGAAGCTCTTTATCTAGTGGATAATTGTGAGGCATACAAAGAAAAGGACTTAAAGAGTGAAGGAGATGACACATCCTCTCAACACAGTGTTTCACAGATAAGTGAGTCCATGGCCAAGCCAACGGCACCTATTGATCAAGAAAAGCTTATCAACGACTTGGTCAAGAGGTTGATTCCTCTTGTAAGGTCTGATTCGGGAGAGTCGAAGTGGTGTAAAATTGAGAGAAAATGGACGAACCATACGGGGGAAGAGTGCTATTATAGCATGGACAATGCTAGGGAGAGGTATGTACAACCTGTTCCAGAAGCACCTACTCCACCTAGATACATTACGGGGAATGCACCAGGACCAATAGGAGTATTAAGGCCACAGCTTGTCTTAGGACAACAATTTCCGATGCCAGGTGCTAGAATGCAAGTAGACATGAGATACATGCCAATGATGGAAGCATCAAATAAACCAACGCCAGTACCAGCTACAATGTGGTATAGCAACCAAAGTGAGTACTACCCTTCGGAGCAACAAAATGTGAGAGAAACACATGGAGTGGTGAGGCCGGTACAACCTCCACCTCCTGGGTTTCAGTCGAAAGAAAGAAGGTATGAAATGGACGAAAGGACATTGCGATTCATTGCAAATAGCGGCTTATCTAGGTCAAAGCTTGCTTATAGCCAAGAGGAAATGCTAAAAGAGTCTCCTCAACCAGAGACAGATTGTTACAAAAGTCGTGACAACCACTTGGTCAAACAATGTCCTCATACGGAGATCACTGAAGTAAATGCTTATTGTCTTGAGTGTGGCATCACTCACTTGATCCCCAATTGCACAAAAAAACCAAACCAAATCAAGAAAATCACGACAAATGTATCAGGGATTGTTCAGCTACCTAGTAGCTCAGAAAATGAAAATGTTGTACCAGTTCAAGTAGTTACGAGAGCACAAGCTCAAAAGAAAGCTGATGAGAATCCAAAGACAAAGAACATAGAAAGTGACACGAGTCTAAAGACAGATGAAGGACCAAAGACAGACGTACCTAGTCAGAAAACCAAGAGCAAACAAAATAGTTGGAAAGCTAGAAAGACTACGATGAAAGCACGCAAGGAACGAGAGCAAAAATCCCTAGCTGAGAAGCTTACCGAAGCTGAGGAGAAGATAAAACAACATGAGGAAAAGGAGGCACCTTCTCTTACGCAGATGGTTAAACCTCTAGAAGAACCATCCACGAATGAGAAACCGAGAAGTGCTAGTTCAGGAGGATCTGTGTTGGCAGAGAAGGTTAATGAGACATTAGATGCCCTCTTGAAAGCCTATGATGCGAAGCTCAAAAACAATCAAACCCAAGAACAAAGGTGGATGACATATCCCTATACGGAAATAGAAAAGCAAAGGTTTGAAATGTGCCATAAAATGATTCAAACAGCCCAAGCTTTACTAGAACCACTAGGTGCAAAACCTGAGGATGTGATCCGTGTCATTCCTACACAAGTAATCCCACCAAACCAGGAACTAAAAGAGCCAGATTCTAGTCATAAGCACATACCAAACCTCAAAGACCCAGCATTAGAACCAAGGATAGTACTGAATACCACGGATAACTCTTCCGAGGGATTTCACCAAGCTATACCTGAGGATTGTAAAGAGATAGATGGTCTTGACGAATTGTGGAAACAAGTCAGAGAGGCCAATGAAGCCGATGACCTAAGAAGGCTAGTAGACAAGACTGGTGATGAACAAGGAGTGTTTCTACCACCAATAGAGGAATTTGAGACTGGATCTCAAATGAATCTAGACGTGCAATCGTGTTGGGGCGACAAAGGATCTGTACAATCTATGGATAGTCAACCCCATTCGCTAAGAACACTACCGTCCTACATGGGAGAGTACGAGACCAAGTCAGATGTGGTTGTAGTCCCATCACAGAGACTGTCTCCCAACAAGGCCATCGATTCAAAGGGGCTAGTAGATATTCTATCTACCCCAGTCACCTGTACAATAATGTCAGCCGAGTTGCTCAGAATAAGACCAAACATGTGGGCTAATGTGAGTAAATGTCTAGAGAAATTTGGTGTAAAAACCTCAATGACTCGAATTGAGGAAGGCATCAAAGAGCTTGAAATGCCTCAACTAAATACTAGGCCAGTTCCATTAAATAAGGTAGGTGAGTATTACGAGGGAGAAGATGAAAACACCACCCTTCATGTTGAATTCAATGGTGTAAAAACCATGGCAATCCTTGACAGTGGAGCTGGTGTGGCCATTGCAACCAAAGAGGTTTGGAAAAAATGGGGAAAACCTGCCTTGAGATCCACACGAATGACCCTGCAGCTTGCAGACGGACACAAGGAAAAGCACCTAGGACTGCTAGAAAAAGTACTTGTTACTTCTTATGGCATTGAATATGAACACACTTTTGTTGTTGTTGACTTTGGCAAGAAGAACAACTATGAAATCATTCTGGGAAGACCATTCATGCGACAATTGAAAATGGTCCAAGATTGGGGTTATGACCATATATACTTGAGACATATGGAAACCATAACAAAGGTAAACTTGAGGGACCATAGCTATAGGGATGTGACGAGAACACCGGTTGAGGAGTTTCATTCCGCCACAGTTGCAGGATCAGAACTTCCAGCTTGGTTAGGTAAGCCTAAAGAACTGTGGATGTGTGGAGCTTCACAATGTGGTAGCTTGAAACGTAAGGAATGTATCCTAGAGCGAGCTATGGAGGATAGGGACTATATCCCAGAACCATTTCCTGAAGAAGAGTTAGAGCCTTTTGGATGGGAACACATCTTGGCTACTCTGGATGTGTGCGCCGTGGAGGATGCTCCCACAACAAAGTTTTGTGATGAAAATGGCTATGATGTCGTTCCTTATTTTGCAATGAGTGTAATCCAGGAAAACGAAGAAATCCAGACATCAACAAGCTCTCGAAATAAGGAGCAAACAAAGAAATGTGGAGAATCAAAAGATGAAGAAGACGACGAGTTCTATGACTCTGTAGAACACTTCGAGCTTCAAGAAGATCAACGACCCTGGAATCAATGTCATCGCTACACGAATAAAGTGCATCAAAAGTGGATTCCAAAGTCCTCCGCAAAGACACAGCCACCACAAGAATCCTCATACATGGCTCCTAATACGGATGCAAAGACTCAGCTAGGAGGAATACGACCAGAGCAACGAGCTAACAATGCTCTAATCAATGGGCTAGAAAAGTTCTCCAAGAAACTACCACCCACGAGCAAACAGAAAGTAACTTTCCACTACCAGCCAAAAAATCAAGGGAAAGTACAAGAAGTCAACCTTGCTGAGGATAGTAGCGATAGTGATGAATCTTACGACATCCCCTATCATCAACTCAGACCATCGCTATCACCAACCCCTTCAGCAACAACCATGACAGGTCAAAAGAACAGGACAACAAGTCAAAGCCAAAAAGCTCGAAAAATCTGGATACCAAAAAGCCAGATTGGCCAAACACAGATATGGATCAAGAAGAAAAAGATCTCTAATGACAAATCACAAGATCCAACACCAAAACAAAAGCAAGGAAAGCGTGCACGAACGAGTAAGAATATCACAAAGTCGCAAGCTTTCACAACTCAGGTTTGGGTTCCAAAGAAGTTGATTCAAGCACAAAAAAGTCAGGAATTCATTTGGATTGCAAAACAACCACAGTATCAACTTCAAAGCCTAAATCCCGTCACCAACCAAGCGTACAAGGGCTGAAGCAAAGACCACTGTTGACTCACAAAACAAAAAGATGGATCCCAAAGAAGTCTCTTCAAACACAAACGAAGCACGGGCAAGTATGGGTTCCCAAACAAGAGCCAGCAACAAAAGAGCCAATAATCGCAAAGAAATGGGTCCCAAAGAAGAACAACGAAACTGTTGTCAGTGCATCGCCGCTTGAATTCTTACAATTCTTCCTACGATTACAGTACAGTTAGAAGAGACAAGTCGCTTCAATCAAGCAACGATACAGGAGCTTCAAAGACCATTACATTGCTTAGAATAGGAAGCCTCGCCAACAAATGCCAATAAGAAAACTGCTTATACCCACATCTTGCACATCATAAATCTTTTCCATGCATTGACTGTGTATGCATAATAGGGCTACATTACAAGGCCTGCATAGGCACAACTTTTAATTGCCCAAGCACAACACATACCCTTTGCGATACCGTGTCATAAAGGATGACTCCAAATAGGAAGGGGGGAGGCATTCTGAATGCGGACCTAACATTATGACTATTAGAGGGCAATGTTTTGTGAGATGCATTGAATTTATGCGTTTTATTGTGATAAATTTTTGACGAAATTTAGAGTATATGCCCTCATAGTAGAGTTACAGAGGAGTATGGGGACAAAATCCATATATGAGCCCCTAGGGACATGTGTATAGTGTACATAGCATTTAGATTTCTATTTGAATGATTTTTCTTTTGTTGAGTTGTTTTGAGATTTTCTTTGTTTATTATTAAGAAAAAATAAAAAAATTCCATAATCCACATGAAGAAAAGACTGACGAGAGGCCTGAGCACTACAAAGAGAAGAAGGTACAGGAAAATGATGAAACTTCACGAAGTATGTCTCAGCAGCCACTACAACAGCCGAAGAACTTGTCACAAAGCAGTGTCAACATGCAACCGACAAGTCATACAAGTCAGAGTCGAGTAGCTAAGCGACAAAATGAGTGAGGTGTTAGTCCCAAAGCTTCAAGTAATATTTTCTGTGGTCTAAGCGTCTTAGCTATTCTAGGTACTGCTCAAGCTGGAAGAGCTGAGCTTATTTACGTTGTGTCGCTCATGCTGGTATAGGTGAGCAAAAGAGTCAAAGTCTAAGTACTTAAGTCTGGTGAAGTGAAGGAGAAGGCACTCACGTACTGAGCACAGTGAGATACGAGTGGAGAAACTTCTACATCGAAAACCCTTCTTGGAATGGTGGAAGCTATTGAGACATCTTTTGCTGTCACATGTGCTACATTTATTCCTCGAAACACCCATCATCTCCTTCTTTCACATTGCATGCTTTTGTTGAAAAATTTCCCATATGCATATAGAGTGTCCCATAATTGGCACTTGCATCAGACACTCTTTCCGTGTTTCACCCAAGCACTCACCTTTCATGAACATGTACTTCACGTTCAACTGCTCAACTCCAATAAGAGCGTATACCAAAGGCATTTTTTTTCCACCAGGTTTTTTCCCTTTGGTCATCCAGGTTTTAGACCCTAATCTAAAGACACCTATCACCATCCTCTTGTACATATTCCTTCTACATCAACAATAAGGAAATGCTACTCAAATCAATTGACAAATGAATTGGAGCACCAATTTCAGATCATAGCATACTTCTCCTCAATAGCGAGTCGAAGAATGGCCTACAATGACAAAGCTGCAGACAACACTAGCAACATGATTGCACAGGAACAAAGAAGTCCCCAATGAAGAAGAGCAGACATAAAAGTAATCAGAGGATCTCAAAAGATGAATGGTTATGATGATAGATGTCCGCTCTAATGGATCATAGTTCTTGTTGTGGTTCGACAAAGATACAAGCAGTGCAACAGATGAAGCCAAAACAACAGCAAAGTGTTGACCGCTGGGTCACCAACACAACAAAATCCTTACAAAGTTGTCATTGGCTCACAAGATCAGAAAGCCAATCACTCAATTCTACAGATTGTAGAAGTTGTTTCTGAGAATCACAAATACTCCGAATTGACAGATTTGCTGGAGCAAGTGATGGATGGAGCTTTCTCTATCCATGATGATAAGAGTCAAGTTAAACGACATTGGGTTCTTTTTGAATTTAGATCTGGCAGTAGACCTATAATGACAGAAACAGATGCTGCAGCTCGGAGCGTGGATGTGAAAGACATAAAGTTTGTCATCAATTATGATTTTCCTGAATCATGTGAAGACTATGTACATCGGATTGGACGAACAAGACAAGCTACTGCAAAGGCTATAGTCTAAAATTTCTTTCCAACAACAAAACAACAGCAAAGACCACATCGCCATCGACAATCAGGTCATGTCGGGGACGACTTGAACGCGGAAGGGGGGAATGTTGACCACTGGGTCAACAACACAACATAACTCAAGTTTCGTACCAAAGTCTTATCTTTTGCGAGTTATGAAATGCTGCGGATTATGGCTATAAACGTCATTTGAAATGAGTAGTTATTCTAGTTTCAGAAGCCGGGGTGCAATGGCACTTCCAAATTGTAAATACAAAGCCATTTGACCCTTTCAACCCCATTTTTGGTTAAACCTAAGGTAGCCTTAGTATATAAGGTACCTAGGTCATTTTGTAAAGGAGACTTTTCATCATAATCAAAACTTAGCGCTGCCGTCTACTGTGTGTGAGAGAGAAAGAGAGTGAGCGTGAGCTTCATCCTCTCGCTACGCCCGGCTTGCTCAACGCATTGGAGATCCGAATGCACCATTGATGTAGGCTCGAGGAGAGCTACGCGATGATGCCAAGCATTCCACGCGAGACGAAGCGCAAACACCGACGCATCTACGAGCTATTTGTGGCCGTAAGTGTATCCAACGATGTCTGTTTTCTACGTGCTAGTAGTCTATAGAATCGTGGCGACATAAGCTACGCATAGGTACTCATAAATTTCAGTTTCGAGCACTTTCAAAATTCGGCTCTGTCATCCTACGCGTTTTCCGCAGATGGATTTAGAGTGAGGGTTTTGAGTGTAGAAGCTTAGGGACAGGTGTATCCTAGTGAGGGGATGGTGTTCCTTAAGTTTCGTACGAATCTGGCATGATTAGGTGAGTTGCCTTTCGTATGTGTGTATGTGGCTAGGTGGTGTAGTTGAGAGCAGTGAGGTTCTTGATTGTGGTTTAGTTGGCCTTCTAGAGTGTTGTATGTGTAGGATGATCTCAGCCTGACAAGCTTAAGAGATTTCCTCCATGTGCCTATCGTGTCATCTGTGTCCTCGATTGACATTATGTTGATCTAGGTAGTGTTTGCATGCACTTCATGGGTGTGTGAGACTTCCCGTCCAACAGTCCGTTTTGTGCTTTGCACCCGTCATTTGGTGCCCCCACTGAGGAGGGCTTCTCGAAAACCTTCAGTTTACAAGACTGAAACGATGCGCGTCATCAATCATGGACGAATGGCTGCAAGAGTTCTCCAATTGGAGAACGGAAAAGGAGGAGATTGAAGAAGCACTCACCACCTTCATCAAAGTGTTGCCACCAGAATACACCATCATAAACATCCAAAAGGTAAGTTCTCCATCTCGCATCTCTCACTCTAACCGCAAATCAAGAGCCACCCAAGGGGGGGCTGCAAGCTGCTCTCATTGTCATCACCCACCTCACTCTATCAATGAGTGTCGTCAACGGAGGTAAAGAAGAAGTGAAAAATCTCTACATCGACATCCACTGCGAAGAGGTCATCCATATCAAGGAAGGAAAAACGTTGGTGAGGCATCTCATCCCTAAGGAATCTGCAAACAAATGTATAGCCTCTGCTCCTAAGTGGCCAAAAGGGGCTGCTCGTGCCAAAGGAAAGGAAAGGCTAGGCCAGTCCTTAATCACATGACCCCAAAGAAAGAAACACCTGGCCATACGAGTGCTTCGAGTTTGGGAAGCAGAATCGTGCCTAGTTTGCCAAAAAGAAGGTCATCCTAGGGGAAGCAATGGAAGATCGCCTATCGATTCGCATGGCACATGCGAGTGCTACCAATCCACATCGACAACCCCGAAGCAGAAGTGGTAAGAAGATTCCCATGCCCTAAAGACGAGTGGTTTGGCTACTATCCTCGCTGCTTCGGAGGGTGAATAGAGGGTCTTCCTCCTCTCCCCATATAGCTCATCCTTAAGAAATTGTCCACCACGGGTGAAACCCAGTGGGCTGGAGACGAGTTACAGCTAAATGGAGTGGAGTTAGAGGAAGATGGACTAGAAGAGTTACAATTCTTACCATACTTACCGTTCTTACTATTTTGTGGGTTTGAGGAGTCTAAGCGGTACTGTGAGAAGACTTGTACTCCTTAGGCTTTCCTTTGTTGTGCTTCATCTCCTGCGCGAGAGAAATCACTACCGCCTTGTTGAGATCTATTGGGTTGCGGACTTCAACATCGAACTTGATGTACTCATCCAACCCGAAAAGGATTGTCTCTTTGCGCTCTTCATCCATTTTACGTAATTGGGTGCTGAGCTACAAAACACGGTTAGAAAAAGACATAACTAGCATAATATTTTGCTTGAGATTGCACCAATCTTCTTTCAACCATGCTGTGTACTAAGGTGGCACAAACCACGCCTTGGAAGTCGGCCCAATTGAAAGAAAGGGCATGCCTTCCTCGGCTTCCTCTAGGTGCACGGCCAATTGTGCCTCTTGCCCTGCTTGATACCAATTAATGGCATCACCGACAAGATACATGGCTGTCATCAAAACTGTGCTATTCCCTGTTTTCTTAGTTGTCGCAAAGTAATCATTAAATTGATGTAACCAATAATGAACAACATTAACATCCATCTTACCGTCATACTTACTGAACTTCAACTTCTCAATGACTAGATTGTTGGAGTCGGCATCTCCCCTTGTGCTACCTGATGACTGCCCACATCTTTGACCAGCTCGGATTTTGAGGTGAGTACTTATAAGACCAAGTCCTACATGCATTGGTCTCTATGCGCCTCATTCTCTAATTCGAAGGCCGCTCACCTTTCTTCAGCAGCTATGCGTTGAGCTTCGTGTGCTTGCTCATGTTCAAGCTCCATAGTTGCCCTTCTTTCTTTGCGCTTGCAATCCATGGTGGCACGTTGCACCTCTTGTTGTAGCATCATTTCCATCATCAACTTAACCAAAGCCTCCATAGGATTTGGTGCAACCCATGGCATAGATAGGGATGGAGGAGGATCGGAAAAAAATCCTCCCGGGGGGGAAAACTCTGCGTCACCAACTCCACTCTCATCACCTTCATGCAAAGTATCCATTCCGCTTCCGGTGATGACCATACACTGAGATCTTGGGTACTTAAGTTCTTGAGGAACTTGGGTTCTTGAGGTTCTTAAATTCTTTAGCTTGCAATCGGTGTTTGAGAAGGCTTTTCTATTACCCGAGCACGACTCTTCCCTGTGGGCGCACCCCTTGGCAGACTTTCACTCACACCAAAGTGCTAAGTGCACGGTCTGCCCTCAATGAATGAAAAGAGGAAGAAGGGGAGGTTGGACAAGCCCTTCTTTCTTGGGTTACCTATAACTCTTTAACACGATTAGGAATCGACACGCCCAAGTGGACTTGGGTTACGTGCGATCGCAACAAGCAAAAAATTTCTTGTGGTTCTTTCCTTGAGTGATACAGAAGACTGCCAAAGCTCTGATACCAATGTAAGGTGCAATGGAAGGAATTGTTGATATTGCTCAATATGAGTGCTCCGAACTGTGCTCAAGGGTTCCTTTTATTTACGAAAGAAAGCCTTTTGTTCCTTTAGAGAGAGAGTGCAATGATCACAAACAAAGTGATTGCTACTGTGAATGAAGGTGTTGAGGCTGAGAGAGAGAGAGAGAGAGAGAGAGAGAGAGAGAGAGAGAGAGAGAGAGAGAGAGAGAGAGAGAGAGAGAGAGAAGAATACGACACCAAACGGTTCTCAAACCCTCCTCCAAGGGCCCCTCTCTCGATGGCGAGAGAGGTCTATGTTATTGATTGCACAAATCTGGTACAATGGTGTTAATGCAATGGACTTGATGCTATGATGCAAGGGAAGGCTAAGTCGATGATGATGGCGACGATGACAATGACGACTAAAGAGTGAAATTTGAGGTTTTTGTTGTAGCACTAAGCTTGACAAAAAATGCTACTGCTTTGCAACAGAGGGACTGGAATTTGGTTGCATTTAGAGGCTGAAAACGCTAGAGTTTTGGTTGAATTCTGAAGCTGAATACACTGCTGGTGTCTAGTTGAAAACGTTGATGCTGATTGGTTGAAAATGTTGATAAAGCCCGGCTGGAGATGGCTAGTTGAAATCGTTGGGGGAACCTTGCTGAAAAACAATGGGGAGGAAGTCCTGCTAAGGGGGCGGTCTTGCTGAGGAAGAAATGCTAGAGGGCCTGCTACAAGATTGCTTGTGCTCTCTTTGATTCTCATGCTTCTATTGAGTGACTGTCAGGTTTCTTTTATATTTCCTAGTGATTTTCCCTACTTACTTTCCCAACAAAAGTCACCTATTAATAAATAAGTGAAAAATATGTATTTGGGGGAAAAAGGGATCTATGCTCTGTAGATGGGTACTAAGTGCCATGCTAATGATTATGTTGTGTGCAATCAGAGGATATGCAACTAATCTAAGTGCTTGGACATGCACGGCCTGTGCAGAGGCTCACAAAGGTGCCAAACCACTTCCTAGGTTGACCTGAATCCTAGACCTGAGATAGCTTGTCCTCATGCACATAGGGTTAGATGTGCACGTGACGCTGTCCCCCTCTGACGGTCAAGGCCCTTACTAGATTCGTATTCTTCATGCATAATTTATGGGACCTCCCTAGAGATTGATATGCTCAACTAACCCTTGAGTCATCTCAACAGCGAGCACTACAGGGGGACACATCATGATGGTATGGACAAATGACAGCATGGTTCCAATTACGTGGATTCAACATGGATAGACTGCCTATGTTCAAGAACTTCTGCGATGTACCCTCCCTCTCTCTCACATGGATAGAGATCACTACTCATACGTCAAAATTTGATTTAGCTAGATACCAGGATCACATGGATACAACTGACATAAGAGTTGGGTACGAAGATGGATTTCTATTGAGAGCATCTTCTCCAGCTAACAGAAGATGGATATGTGATCAGATTTGCCTATATGGGCCCTCATTTATCCTATGGGATATGATGTGCTATTGTTGGTCAAATGCGCACATCATTGCATCGGCTAGAGATTAAGACTGGCAAATTTAGGTGAGTACCAACAGAGGCCAGGATATGCTAGTTGTGTCATATAGAGCTAGAGATAGAGTTACATCACACTTGTTATTGTCTATTATATAATAAGATACACAGCTTCTTTCACTGTCTATTTAGAGAGGGCCTTGGAACATTGGCTAGAGTCATGAGATATCAGGATCAGAGACGCCTCTCGTTGTTTTTGCTAGAGCTATGCAGACACATGGAGAGCCTCTTGAGGAGATCAGGAAATGGGAGACATTTGTAGAGGGAGATTACTAACTTCTTTAGAGCAAGGACTCAACAGCTATGAGCATGCTTCACAGCAGACTTTAGAGGGCACTTATGCTAGAGGTATATTAGCTGGCAGAGCCACTAAGCTCGGAAGAGCTATATGCCCACGTGTACGAGGGCGACCACGACATCAACAGAGGTTCTATTGGAGGATCAAGACTATTCTAGCACGACATGGGAGACGTCCAATACGACTATTTACAGAGGCGGACATTGACGAAGCTCTTCAACGACCGATGTAGTACTTTCTCGGACAATGCTCGATGTTGGGCATCCTCGGGTACTGATGATGTTGATGATGATGATGATGATGATGATAGTCTTTCACTTCATTCATCTCTCTCTCTCTCTCTCTCTCTCTCTCTCTCTCTCTCTCTCTCTCAAGCTAACATTTCATTTCATTCATATCTGTGTGTGTGTATGTGTGTACCTGGCTGGTCGCTAAAGAGAGATGGGGAGGGGGAGACCGAGTCGCTAAAGAGAGATGGGGTGGGGGAGTGCAAGAGGAGCTGCATGCAAGCTTCTACGCAGATTGTCGCGAGAGCAAAAATGGCTCCCACAACAATTTTGGGCTTTTAAGAAAAGTTTTTGGTGTCGCTTCAGCAAAGCCATCGCTTACGCGATGTTTTATAGTTTGTAACGTTGTTGTGAGCGTTGCAATATGCGACTCTCTTAGTGACACTAATAGCGAAGCTTTTATTCTTTTTTGGGGAAAATTTTTGGGTATTGTTTAAGTGGCACATGTAAATTTTCCAATCGTCCCTACTTACAAAGCACCCTTTTACTGAAAAGATAGAACACAAATACAAATATGGCACCCACTTGGTGGTTTTGAGTTCATCAACATGTCTCTTTTGAGATGCACAACTATGTATGCTTTGCTGGGACATCAAGTGGTTCAAAGGAAAACCTCCACAAATGTAGTGTTTGAATATGGCTCTATTTCTTAAATATCAACTAGCCAGCACACAATGAAGCATATTGAGGTAATCATTTAAGTAATGACTTGATCACCACAAATTCAGTAAGAGTTCAGTAAGACGTGTCTGAGTAGTCACCAACTAACATATTGAAGTTTAGAAGATACCATGTGCATAAGACACTGGCCTTATATTATACATGTGGAAATTGTTTTTTATAGACAATTACGAGTGATAGCATGATCGTACTATTTTGCAAACCAAAGTAAGTGGAGAATACCTAGATAATATCCAAATTTTTTACGTACAACTAACATGGAGTTCATTGTTTGATCCCCTCCCTTCTCTCTCTCTCTCTCTCTAAAAAAAAAAAAAAAAAAGCCCCAAAAACATTTTTGAGGACACATCTATACTCTTTATTATGCAGCTTGAAATTTTCAAACTCAAAGAACCCAAAAACATTTTTGAGGACACATCTATACTCTTTATAATGCAGCTTGAAATTTTCAAGGTCAAAGAACCCCTCCAAGTGTCTCATTTTGGGAAGTTATGAAAGGTTGAACTTTCATAACATTCAAGGTCGAAGAACCCCGCCACGTGTCTCATTTTGGGAAGTTATGAAAGTTTGAACTTTTTTTTGGCTTTGAAAAGGTGTTGCACTCAAATTTCTTGCTAATCTTAAAAAAATAAAGGTTTCAAAACATAAAAGAGTTGACGTTTTGGCACCGCTTTGCTGACCTTCATCACCTTGGAAAGGGAAACTAATCAATGCATCCCACGATGATGCCTTGATCAGTGTGCATATGTGTGACCAATCAAGCCTGCTCGCTATGCCATGGAGAGAGAGTACATTACGCGTGTGTGTGTGTGTGGGAGAGAGAGAGGGCATAATGTAGCTACTCACAGCTTACATGACTCTGTGTGTGTGTGTGTGTGTGTGTGTGTGTGTGTGTGTGTGTGTGAGAGAGAGAGAGAGAGAGGTTAGGCCTTCGTTCAGCCTTGCTCAGGTCTTTTGAGACGTCCTAGAGTTAAGAAGGAGAGGTGGTTTGAAGGTGGGCATGCAAACAAGGTCTCTCTCTCTCTCTCTCTCTCTCTCTTTTCAAGGCACCAAATGCCCTGTTTGTGTTAGAGCTATCGGCGGTAGAGGTTAAGTGCAGCTATCTCAGCTTGGCACCATCTGTAGGGGATGTATGCTCTGCAAAATTGCCCTCTCCTTGCTTCTCCAAGAACACTTTATGAACCCTTCTCGCAATAAATGCCCGACGACCAAGCCGCTCTGCATGGGAAGAGACCCTCTCATGTGCGTGCACGCGAGATCTTCCACCTGCTGTCCGTGCGCGGTCGTGTGCTGCAGAGATTGCTTGCAATCAACTCGATAGCTAGTACATCTCATGTTTGCAAGTTACGGCTGAGGTTTATGAGCGCCTACTGAGGTTAATGCTGTAGTGCAATTCTCTCTCTCTCTCTCTCTCTCTCTCTCTCTCTCTCTCTCTCTCTCTCTCTCTCTCTCTCTCACACACACACACACACACACACACACAAAACTGTGAAGTAGCGCCTATCTAGATTTCAGCTATGAATGATGTACTGCAATTCTCTCTCTCTCTCTCTCTCTCTCTCTCTCTCATATGAAGCAAGTCAAAAGGTTCAAAAGTTATGCAAGAGCAAAATACTAAGTTCGGGTGGATGCTTGACATCAAGAAATGGTTTGGAAGATGGGATGCATGTCACTTGATCAAGGATGCGTCGATCGACTCCCAAGTTAATGAAGCCTTCTTACAACACCAATATATCGCGGCTTGGGAGAAATCGAGAGGTTCTCGCTTCAGCCATTACACCACATACGTTGCCCCAAACTACAAATCTCTCTTCTTCTCCAAACGAGGTAACCGAACCCATCCCTACATCCTTGAGCCCATCCCGTTGAGTGCGATCCGCACCATTGCCTCCATTCGTCTTAGCTCCCATTCTCTACGCTGCGAGACAGGACGTTGGGGCACTGGCGAGGAGTGTCATCGACTTTGTACCTTATGCCCTCATCAAGTGCGAGAAAGTGAGTACCACACACTACTTGAGTGCTTAGCTTTTGACCACATTAGGTCCTCTTTTCCCCATATATTCAGCCATGAGCTCTCCCTACATACCTTCCTCTCCCAACCACGATGTGGACTCTCTATTGCGACGCTCATTTCAGCCTTTTTTGAGCATCGAGAGTCACTTATGACCTCCACTCACACCATGTGACATGTTCATTTGGTCCCATAGGTCATATTTGAGCTCCGAGGACAATAATAGAACTATCTATCTATCTCTCTCTCTATCTCTCTCTCTCTCTCTCTCCAGTTAAACGTCTAGGTGTGTTTGTGCGCGATTGCAAAAGGAGAATCTATACTCTTTCTATACTCAGAGAGCGTCGTCGAGGTGCTCGATCTGCTGAGTGGGTGTGTGTGTGTGTGTGTGAGCGACTGAGAAACAACACGGCAAGCTGTTGAATAGCAGGTCGAGTGCTTGCTAGAGAGAGAGAGAGAGAGAGAGAGAGAGGGGGGGGTGGGGAGGGACTCCTTGCCATTCCAAAATCAATGGTCCTTCTTCGGCAAGTGAGCAAGATGCGAAAATCACGAGCGGAGAAGGCAACCGACGAAGAGGAGCGGCAAAGATGAGGTGAAGACAATCGGCAAGCGACTAGCGAAGGCAAGCGGCAAGCATGGGAGGTGAGACGAACGACAACCCTCAAGTTAGACTTTAAGGTTTTACCGATGCATTATTTATGTTCGCGTTTCATGTTTGCGTTTGCTCTAAACCGGTCCTTTTGCCGTTGAAAAAGGAAAATTACCAAAACACCCCTCTGATTTGTGAAAATTCCCAAAATGCCCCTCAAATTTCCAAAATTCCCAAAATACCCCGGGACTGAGTGTGAATTTCTCCAGAAAAGTAGCTTTTCATAGGAAGACTAATTGTCTATCGTACAAGATGCTAAAACTAGAATTTGAGTCATTGATTGCCTTCTTCTGCTAGGTAGTTTGTGCCTTTTCAATTCTTAAGGTCAAAATGAAAATCATAATTTCCTTCTTTTGCAAGGTAATTTGTGCCTTTTCATTTCTTATGGTGTTCTTAAGGTCAAAACAGCCCTCTAATTTGTGGAAATTTCCAAAATGCTCCTCAAATTTCCAAAACTCCCAAAATACCCCTGCTTGTGAGAGTGAATTTCTCCCAAACTTACATGCTAAGCACTCAAAAACGGATCTCAATTGTCAAAAAGGAATTAAGAATAGGATGTAGGACGAGTGCTTGAGAGAGAGAGGGAGGGATGTGGGGAGCGACTTCGCGAGCGGCGAAGACAAAGGCAATTGGCAAGCAACTAGCGAAGGCAAGCGGCAAACAATGGTAGTAGGAATGAGTGGATTTAGGGCAACGAACCCTCAAGTTAGATTTTAAGGTTTTCTCGATGCATTTATATTTGCGTTTTGTGTTTGCAATTGCTCTAAACCGGTCTTTTTGCCATTGCATTTTCCTTTGGGTTTCGTGCGTGCGATCACCTTATGGTGTTCTGAAGGTCAACATGAAAAGGGAAAATTACCAAAACACCCCTCTAATTTGTAGAAATTCTCAAGATGCCCCTCAAATTTCCAAAATTTCCAAAATACCCCTGGTTGTGAGAGTGAATAATCAGACGTCTCATCGCGTTGAAGCGGCGTATCTGTCGGATTCTGCAAAAAAAACAATAAGATAGCTTTTTGTAAGTATAAACATATAGCGACATTTATAAAACAATACAATAAATAGAAAAGAATAAACCATAATACTAACCATGCCGCCGCAAGAACTCAGGATGTCTATAAGGGCGTTTATGCCCTTCTTGCCTACGTACTCACGCTCGTAGGGTGTGGGATCACGTCCTGTAAACGACCACTGTCAAAACATACAAAGAATCCATTATGTTAGAATTTCAAATCCCATAAACCCTAAACTATCAAACATAGATGCGAAAACACTTACAAAATCGGCCTCAAATGATGCCCACCCGCCGCTCCCCAAGTGGTGCGAGCTCCCTGCCTCTACTCGCGCTCTGGCTGCCCCCTTTTGTTGCTTCCACTTGTCGGGATTCTCGCGCGCTTCTTTCTTCGCATGCTTCCAATCTTCTTTGGCCAGCCAATCTGGTCTGCTCCACCCATGCTTGATTGCTTTTTGCACTTCGGAACGCTTATGCTTGCAGTATTCGCGCATTTGAACCTTCATCACATCTTCATTGAAGCGGTCATCCCGTGTTGGAACGGGAAACTCGTCATGAAGCATGCTGATGATTCTGTCTTTTAATTCATTCGGTACTTCACTCCAGGTGTTTAGTATGTAGTGTCTAAACACCTGAGAGCAAAGACCGTGCATGCGCAAAATCACCTTCTTGCCTTCATCATCCAAGATGATGCCGCCGCTGAAGTCGAGGGAGTAAGGCAAGCCCTCTTGCCGCTGACGCGTGAACCTGGGTGTCTCGGCAGGGGTCTCTAGAGGCTTGTCAACGGGGGTACGGACGCGAGGTGTCTCCACTGGAGTCTGAGCCCTGAGTGTCCACTGGAGTGACTCCTGGAGGAGTAGCTAGTGGTGTGTAGCTGCGGGGAACGGCAGTCAGCCGTGCAAAACTTGGTGTCGATGGCGATGTCGTGGCTGGTGTCAGGATGGGCAAACAAGGGGAGGGTAAAGATCCTTGTTGAACACGAGGCGGTGTTGAAGGATCGGTGGCACCACCCCCACAACAACCGCCACCACCACCACTAGAGCGCCGGTGCCTAAACGAGTGTTAAGATCTTCTCGTCGACACCAAAGCTTCGGAGCGTGCTGAGGACTCCGAAACAGAGGGAGAAGCGGATGGAGTAGGAACATGCGATGGTGCGCTAGAGCGATGATGCTCCACGTACCACTGTCTACGGACGTCAAGAGACAAACATCCCTCAATGACAACCGGTAAAATAAACTGCAAAACACGTGCAACAATGATATTAAAGTCCACACAAAAATTTGTTACACAATTCCCACTATGATATACTCCACTATGAACATACCTGACACATTTTATGCCAGTCGTGTGACTTCAAACCGATAAGCTTTCCTTCTTTAGTAAAACACGTTCGGAGCGAGTGCATTACGCCAGTGGGGGTCCGCAAAGATCGAATGGTCTCTTTTACTTTGTGTTCTTGGGCTCCTGTGAAAATCCATGGTGCTTTAGGGAGTTTTATCGATCCATCGGACGCTATTTGCGGCCAATATTGATCCATACGATCCACATTTCTAAGGTCAACTCTGGCTCCCAAAGTATCTTTCTTGCCGGTCAGATGGTCCCATAGTAGATTACCCACATTCTTGAATATGTGCATTGGATCGAGCAAGTGATTGATCATGAGTCGGGGCCAGTATGGTAACTCGTACCATAGAGATAGTTACTTCATCCCTGGGGGCAATCCGTCATCACACATCTCCTTCTGCTCTAACCATGCTTGTGCAGACATCCTCGGTGGCTCTCTTCCCAAAAACCGTCGCATAACACATGATTCTCTGGAAGATACGCTTGATGACCTTCGTAGATTTGCTTCTTAAATGAGGGCGTCCTACCTGGTTCAGTCTAGATTCACATGTGACACATGCTCTGTATCCACTTGTTTGAAGCCCTGCATGTATACACATGATAATAGATCAGCTTGAGAAAAACCAAGATTTACAGTGTCTGAGTGAGGAGTGTAAATAGATCACCTAAGCATTCTGTTAGTTCGGGATAGTCATGCATGGTCCACATTAGAATGCCTCTGATCAAAGCATTCCGTCGACCTGTGTGTCAGCTCATATCCACCACCTCTATGCCAATCCACAATTGTTGTAGCTCTTCCAATAGTCTTCACTTTATATCACCCCACCACAATCAAGCTTAGCCATAGGTGCCCCTTCTTTGTAGTCAACCACGGGGGAATGTTGTAGTTGACGATGACAACGGGCCATACATTGTAAGATGTTCATCTTTGACCAAATGGATTTACGCCATCCATAGCCAGACCTAAGCGCAAATTTCGAGCTTCCCTGGAAAAATCCGACCATGTTCCATCTATATGTTTCCAAGCTGCACAATCTACAGGAATCCATAGCACACCATCCGAAGATTTATTCTCCCCATGCCATGATACTAGGGCGGCCATGGACTTACATTCGAAGAAATGCTTGATGCGAGGAAGCAGAGGAAAATGTCACAAAACCTTTTGCGAATTTTTGTTCCGTGGAGATCTACTCGATAACTTTCGGAATCACATTTCGAACACTTCTCCATGTCTATGTATTCCCCTCTGAAAAGAATGCATTCATTAGGACAAGCGTGGATCGAATTGTAATCCATCCCCAAGTTTCACAAAATCTTTCTTGCTTCCTCTCGAGAATCTAGAATCACATTATCAGCTGGTAGTATGTGCTCTTTGAGCAATCTACACAACATAAAAATACGGTACAATTGTGTAAAAAGCTATCAAATCATTATACATTTAGAGTTTTATTAAAGTAAACTAATTGTAATAGATCACCTGAAAAGCACTATGACACTAGTGTCACTCCATCCAAACTTCGTCTGCATGTTGAGAAGAACCAGGAGCGCTTTCAATCTAGACACACGTGCTCCATTATACAATGACGTATCGGCTTCACTTTTCATATCATCATAGACAAGCCTTTCTGAATCCATGATCGTCTCGATCATTTCATCAATCTCGGGCCCAAACATTGCCTCGTTGGGAATGTGGTATGCATGATCATCCCCCGAGCTGTCAGAGGCTACATCTTGTGGCCTCACATATGCTGCTTGACCAAAGCGCCTGCGAACACGTCTATTGGGTTGCAAAATTGTTGCGCCAACGTCAGAGTCCGACGAGTTATAATTGGCAACAACTCGATCTATAATAGATGGATCGAACTCGCCAAATTCGCGAACGTGCTGCAAAGAAACGCGTCTTGTCCGTCGCACAACATGCTTGCAATGATTACAAGGACATAATATCCTCGTTGAGAGATAGGTGTTTCGGTTGGACGGCCCCACATCCTCGTCACTACTCATAATGAGGGTAAAAATCTTATAACCTGGATAACAAATTTAATCTTCTATTGGCATTCTTCATCTTATCTCTCTCTCTCTCTCTCTCTCTCTCTCTCTCTCTCTCTCTCTCTCTCTCTCTATTTGTTCACACTATAAACTACCTCAGATTCTCTAGTCATGTCCAATCCCCGCACACCTCGGTCTAGAGGTGCACGGAGATCAGAACCATCCGGTTATAATCTCGTCTTTATTGGTCAATGCCTATATTTGTGGGTACAAGAAATCTACACACCTACGTCTACATGATATTGCATGTAGTGGACAAAACCCCTTTGCCTCTTCTCTAGCTGTAGCATTTCACAGCATCTTAACATCTTTTCATAGTAGATCTTTGTTTGTAGCATGTAGGTACGCCATTCTTGCAATGTAGTTGATGTCTGCTCAAGGCACTTAATTCTTACTCTAGATTTGACGGGATGTGGGGTGTGTGTGTGTGTGTGTATGACCCTTGGAATTTTCATCTTGCATCACTAATTTCTGTGTAGGCTCAATTTTCTCTTCCATTAGCTGAACATGATGGCTTATTGTATGGTAGCAGCAGTCGAACATGTAGGTGGAATTGCTAGTCCACATGGACTGTCGAGGCTGTGAGCGTAGGAAATTTTCTCGCCATTTCTTCTAACCTTATCTTAAACGATAAAAAGAAGAAAATAGTATAACCTTTCTATCACCCAAGTGTGGTAGATTGGTTATGCCAATTCCCTCTTCAATAACAGGTAAATAACCTAAATCTAATCTAATATAACGTAAATAAACCTAAATTAATAAACCTAAATTTAATCTAATATAACGTAAATCTAAATCTAACGTAAATAAACCTAAATCTAATCAAACGTAAATCTAACTAAAAATAAACCTAAATTTAGTCTAATTTAACTTAAATAAAACTAAATCTAATTTAACGTAAGTCTACATCTAACCTAATCTTTAACGTCTTTTGGGATAGTTTCCTACGACGTTAAAACTCTCTTCTTCTTGTGTGTGTGTGTGTGTGTGGGTGTGGGTGTGTGTGTGCCAATAAAAAGAGAAAAATGGTATAACCTTTCTATCACCCAAGTGTGGTATATTGGTTATGCCATTTTCCTCTTGAATAACAGGTCTTGAGTTCAACTCCTCGTCGGCTAGATTTTTAGGTCTCTTTAATTAGTTTCCTACGACGTTAAATTAAACTCTCTTATTCTCGGGTGTGTGTGTGGGTGTGTGTGCACGTCAATAAAAAAGGAGAAAAATGGTATAACTTTTCTATCACCGAAGTGTGATAGTTTGGTTATGCCATTTCCCTCATGAATAACAGGTCTTGAGTTCAACTCTTGTCGACTAGATCTTTAAGGTCTCTTGGGATAGTTTCCTACGATGTTAAGACTCTCTTCTTCTTCTTCTTTTCTCTCTCTCTCTCTCTCTCTCTCTCTCTCTCTCTCTTTTCCTCTCTCAATGTGTGTGTGCATACTTTGTTTATGCATGTGTGTGTGCGTTTTTTGTTTATGCATGCTCTCTCTCTCTCTTTTCCTCTCTCAATGTGTGTGTGTTTTCTTTGTTTATGCATGTGTGTGTGCATTTTTTGTTTATGCTTGCTCTCTCTCTCTCTCTCTCTCTCTCTCTCTCTCTCTCTCTCTCTCTCTCTCACTCAAAAACACAATGTGTGTGTGTGTGTGTGTGTGTGAGAGAGAGAGAGAGAGAGAGAAAGAGGGGAAGGGAACATGAGAGTGAGGAGAGGGAAGGAGCATACCTGGCTCTCCTTCCTCTCCTCGTGTGTGTGTGTGTGTGTGTGTGTGTGTGTGGAGAAGAAAGAGAGAGAGAGAGAGAGAGAGGGAGAGAGGGAGAGCGTTACCTTGCTTGCTTGAGCGCGCGCCGAAAACTCAGATCTCAGATCTGATTTTTCGGACGCTCTCGGTTATTTTTTTAAGCCCTGGAGGCGTCGCTATAAGTGTGGCTATGAGCGTCGCTATGTTACAAGTAACATAGCGACGCCGTGCTTTTTCATGTTTGAGCGTCGCACTACGAGCGTCGCTACTATTCAGTACCTCTTGTAGTGTGAGTTGGTTATGTACGCTTTGAAGATTCATTATTTTTAGACATTAAACCCTTCTTATGCGAGGTAATTTGTACCAAATTACATGCTAAGCACTCAAGAACGGATCTCAATTGTCAAAAAGGAATTAAGACTAGGAAATCTTGAAGAAAATTACCAAAATAGATACAAGGGTATTTTTGAAATTTGAGGGGTATTTCGGGAATTTCCACAAATTAGAGGGGTATTTTGGTAATTTTCCCATATTAAAATTTGCTAGGCGAGAATACACTAAACCGATCTTTTAGGGCGACGATGTTTTTTTCCAAACCACTGATGACAAAGGACACAATGAAATAGGGCAACCCTTTGCTATATTTGGAGATTTTTACATGAAAGAGTTTCATGCGTGCTATCACCTTATGGTGTTGTCAAGGTGAAAATTAAAATCTCAAGGTAAATATTAAAATTTGTTAGGTGGGATTGCACTAAATCGATCTTTTAGAGCAACAATGCTTTTTGCCAAAGCACTGATGATGAAGGACACGATCAATCAGGGCAACCCTTCGCTATATTTGAGATTATTTTACATTAAATTCCTTTGAGTTTCATGCATTATATCACCTTGTGGTGAAATTTAGAGATAAAAATCAAGATTTGGCCACGAGCTACCTCTCTACACCTTTGCACCATAGCCTTCGGGGCCATTTGGACTACTACACCTACGTTCTATCACGTTGCCATGATGTCTAAATTGATTATACATATTGCACTGCTAAAAGAGGCCCAATGGAACCTCATCTCAACATCTTTGAGCATCATGCAAGTGCATGATTCATGCTCATAAGAAAAGCGGATCTATATTTTTTAAAAACACATGAAACATGAAATTCCTAGCCTTGTGAAGCATAGAGAGAGAGAGAGAGAGAGAGAGAGAGAGAAAGAGAGAGAGATAAGAGTCCGAATGGAACCTCATCTCAACATCTCTTAGCATCAAGCAAGTGCATGATTCACACTCATGACAAAAGGGACTCTATATTTCTAAAAAACTACATGAGACATGCAATTCCTAGCCCTGTGAAGAAGCAGAGGCATAGAGAGAGAGAGAGAGAGAGGTGGAGCAATCAAAAAAATTTGTACCAAAAACTAGCTTGAATATCTGCTTTTTTAAGGAAACTCAAGTAATTCCTCATACTACAGTCGCAAACGTAGAGCTCATTACCTCATTTGCGTCATTCTAAGAAATATTGCATGATACAAACAAGGCCCCTTCACACGTCCACATGTCAATCAATTGGACTCTTCCTCTTAATCACGGGCAACATAGCTATCGAAAATGGAGAGGGAAATGGGAGAGCCAGTCTATTGCAATGGGGAAAGCTTTGTCTCCCACTTAATGTATGTAGCCATGATAAACACATTTTCTAGCACCATAGAGAGAGATAAAAGAGGCCAAATGTAACCTCATCTCAACATTCCCTACTATAAAAGGCTTCTATATTTCAAAAAAAAAAAACCACACGGCACATGCAATTCCTAGCATATTGAAGCATAGATAGATAGAGAGAGAGAGAGAGAGAGAGAGAGGAGGGGGGGATATATATCTATATTTATGTATATATATACATACATATATGTATATAGATATATGTATGTATGTATATATATATATATATATATATATATATATATATATATAGTGGTGTGTGGTCGTGTAGGTGGAGTTCGGCCACCTAGTGTGGTCGGACATGTTATGGTTGTAACTGCTTGATGGTAATATAAGGAGGTACCAAATGAGAGAAAGGCACACTCAGTTTGGTCTCAATCATGGTCTCCATTTGGGTACACCACATTGGTGGAGTTGACGGGCAGTTGAGAAGCCTTTCTTGGTTTTCACTTTCTGGCCTGTGAACGCATAGTGCCATGGCGAGCCTCATTTTTGACCTAGGATTGGGAGCCATAGCCCCAGTATCGGGCCCGCCTACCATTGACCTTATGCTCCACACACGTGGCCATAGCCTCGCCATAGCTACCCTTGCCCTCGTTTAAGCACCCACACAGAGTCTACAATTTCCGATTCATGTGTTATGCTGCCCAAGCCTACAAAGGTGGTTGTGTCAAGCCGGGCATCAGCACAAGTAACAACTTTCACGTACCAATGCCTGCTGCAAAATCACAAAGACCGACCTGCAAATGGTTTTCAGCTTGAGCAAAAGGAGAAGGCACTACCCTCATCAACCTTTTATCACATTATCTTCGTAGAATAGGCAGATCCAAGCTCCTACACCGATTCTCACAATTGCACGCTTATTCTTGCCCTTGAAAACCTGTGTGGATGCTTCTCAATCTCGCCATCACCTGCACATGTTTCAAGAAGCAACTTGTGAGCATGTTCTATGTTGGTGCCCTCGTATGTCGCTTTTATCACCAACTTCAATGCGCACTTTTCTCTATGCTCATTTTTCTCTTGAAGGAAAAGGCCATTTGCAGCTTTTAAAAAAGGAGTTACTGCATTACCAAAGCTACAGAGGAGCCTTTTTGGCAACAAGAGTGGTCTTATGGGTCTCACACATGCTTACGACTTTCTAAGATGATGATCATGTTGGAGTGCATGAACCAGATTTTCTCTTCATGTTGCAGATGGTTGAATCTTCTATCTACTTTTTTAGTTTGTCATGTCCTTCAAGCCAAATCTTACTCTTCAATAGACACCATCACATTAAACCTCTTTCAGGTATTGATGTATGTCCTAAAAAGATCGCATCCTTGCCATTATGGCGTAGCCCTTATAGTAATCCCTCATCTTGTCCATTGCATTGGGATAGCAACCTAATGTTTTCATAAGCGAGATGTATGAGTTCCATGCCTTGATGATGTTTGGCATGATGACAAGTCTAGCCCCAAGTTCAGTCCCTTAGCCCCTAAACCGTTGTATGATCACTCCCCCCAGATGAGGCGCTGGAGTTGATCCCTTCCTGTCGAGTCCATTCTCAGTCCAAATTGTAAAAAAGATGTCCATCTTTTTCTCCTAAGGGGGGAGGTGTGGTGTGTGGTCGGACATGTTTATGGTTGTAATTGCTTGATGGTAATATAAGGAGGTACCGGATGAGAGAGAGGCACACTCAGTTTGGTCTCAATCTTGCTCTCCATTTGGGTACACCACAATATATATATACACATATGTATATATATATGTGCGTGTATATATATTTGTATATATATATCTGTGTACACACACACACACACACACACACACACACACACACACATATATATATATATATATATATATATATATATATATATATATATATATATATATATATATAGAGAGAGAGAGAGAGAGAGAGAGAGAGAGAGAGAGGCAGAGAGAGGGGCAGAGCGGTCAAGAAAATTTGTGCAAAAAATTAACCCCAACATTTGCTATTTCAAAGGAAACCCAAGTGATTCTTCATACTACAGTGGAAAACATAGAGCTCCTTACCTCATTTAGGTTGTTCTGAGAAATATTGCATGAGACAAGCAAGACCCCTTGAACCTCTTGCTCTTAGCGTAGCAGTCAAAAATGGAGAGGGAGTTGGGAGATCCAGTCTATTGCAACCAATCTACCAAACTTTAAGATTTCTCTTCTTCTTCATGCAAGTAGCCATGATAAGCACATTTTGTAGCACCATAGGAAGACCCCATGAGGGGGCAGGTTTTGAATGTCATACGAGAAATGCTAATAGACTTGTCGATGAGACTTGATACCTAAGCGTACTATTCAATGTGAATTGGGAGAACCAACCTACAATATTTGGAGAAGGAATTGGAAAAGCCAAACTACCACATTGGGTGAGAAAACCAACAAAACCACTCTTACCACACTTGGGCGGTTCAAGCTTTCTCTCCTTCTTTATGCAAGCACAAATGAAAAACCTAATCTACACGTCATAGAGAGAACCAATCATAGGAGATGCTAAATAACCTTCAAGAAGTCTCACAAGAGTCTTCAACTCCAATGGTGTCATTTCATATTTAGTTATCCTATGACGTCTATTAAATTTAATATATCTTATTGATAGAAGAAGTGGGAGGATGCATGAAAGGAAAGTTTTGTTAAAGCTATAGAAAGGATCTATCAAACAAGCCTTGAGTTCATGTGCACTCCGTATTCCTTCCTTGGGGTATACTACTCCAATTGACATTGTGATGTGTTGAGGGTATTATATGCGTGCATTTGGAAGTTAGTGTAGATAAAGAACTTCCCTACTTTAAGTATACTACTTTAATCAATACTATGATTGAGGGTATGTCATGCTTGCATTTGGTAGTAACTAAAATGATAAAACTCATGCACTCATTATGAGCTTAGTGTTTTCTCTGTTGCTTGACAGAAGCATTTATGAGGACAAGGGACACATGCCTTTTTCTTTATGAATCTCCAAGTCATTCCTCTCATGTGCGTGCACGCTGGAAGGTTGCACAAAATTATCGACACCCACTCGCTATACATCGTATGGTATACTTGACAAGTGATTCCTTGCCATGCTTAACAAATCACCATGGTCGTGGTAGGAGTCTCTCCACATTTGTGGAGGGTTCCATGGTGATGTTACTATTCCACAAGTCCCTTTGCAAACAGTCGTGCAAGGACAAGGACGAAGACAACACACTCTTTCATGTTTGGATGTGACAAGAAGATATCATCGACAACGGGCAAGGCAACGCACCTCCAACATAAGAGAGCAGCGCCATCAACATGACGGTCATTTTTTCCCTCTCATAGACGCTCAAAATGAGGAACATGTCCTGTATGTTCATGACACGTCACTTGGAGGAATTGCTTGCATTTTACATGCTTATCCCTATATACGAGGTGTTCACCCTTCCATGCTACGATTGATACATGTCTCCTTGCCTACAGATCATACAGGAACCATGTCCTCCTTCTGTGAGTTTTGTGGTGCACGTCTTTGGCCCTGTGAAATGAAGAAGGAAGATACACCATCAATGGGAAAATATTGTTGCAAAGTATCCTTCTTTCTTCTTGCAAGACTGCCACAGATGTATTGGAGAGGATACTCAATAACAGTGATGCTTTGAGTAGGTCCTTCAGAAGAAACATCAAGAGTTACAATAGTGTGATGGCATTTGCATCTCTTGGAGCTACCATTGATGAGACATTGATGGGTAGGTCTGGTGCATATTGCTTTCGTGGACATGGCAAATTGGTTCTTTGGTACCACACGAAGCAGGGGTGCCAAAATTTGCACATATATATGTATATGGTACTGAGCATGAGGTTTGGAATCGTATGAGTGCCATGGATGGTTTGAATTTGTCCACTCTTGAAGCATTATCAATGATGACGCGATAATGTAATCCATATGCGAATGCCTTCTACAATGTTGGTAGAATGTTACATGACAGTCCTGGTGTGGAGATCAAAGTGACAATTTGTGAGATTAGAAATACTTTCAGGCAATACTTGATACTTGTTGGCAATGAGGTTGTTGCAATTATGCCAGGTCAAGGGGATGTACAAACAACTGGCCATCGAGACATTGTCAAAATGGAAGGCTACAAAGGATTTCGAATCTACAGAGGTCGTAATGCCACTATTGTATGTTCTTCTCTTTCCACGGGGAGAAGATGGATGGCATATCAAGCTTCCTTATGCTAATGTCCATGGACCTTGGGGTGCCTTGGTTGGTCGACAATGTGTCACTCAAAGAGAGTACTATGCATATCAACTACAAGTTTGTATTGATACGGAGTCATGCTTGCTTCGTGGGGGTCGTTTACTTCAACAATTTATGGTTGATGCATATTGTGCCATTGAGGAATGTCGTCTTTCATGGGTCCATACAAATCAGCAAACGTTGAGGGCAGAATTGTATGCAGGCTTGGTTGACATGGTGCATTTGTCTGGGAGTGATGTTGTACTTGGACGGTCTGGCAGGTCAAAGTATTGTCTTACCCTCATCTTTTATAGGCGGCCCTCGGCACATGTACCAATTGTATCAAGATGCAATGGCAATTGTGCGTGCAAAGGGAAAGCCAGACCTATTTATCACATTCACATGTAACCCTCAATGGCCAGAAATAAATGAGGCACTACTTCCAGGACAGGTTTCCTCTGATCGACCAGACATAACCACTAGGGGTTTCTTAAGTTGAAACACTCCAGCATGATGAAGTATATCTTAAAGAAAGATATTTTTGGGAAAGTGGTGGCTTACATGTATGTCGTGAGTTCCAAAAGAGAGGCTTGCCCCATTCTCATACATTATTGATTCTAGATCCTTGGTGTAAGCCTCAACCAACATTTGACTATGATAAGATGGTTTGTGCAGAGCTGCCAGATAAAAATCGATTTCCAGTGCTACATGATATTATTGTTAGTTGTAACATTCATGGACCATGTGGTGAATTCAATAGTTCATTTCCTTGCATGGTTGATGGCCGGTGTATTAGAAACTATCCACGTTCATTTTGTGAGAAAACAAGCATGGATAATAATGGCTACCCCATTTATGTGTTATGAAACAGTGGCTTCACCGCCAAGGTTAGGGGTTCTACTATTAATAATCAATGGGTTGTACCATATAATCATGTTTTGTCAAAATTATTTAATGCACACATCAATGTTGAGGTGTGCTCTACAATTTCAGCTATCAAGTATGTCTATAAGTACATCTACAAGGGGCATGATAGGGCAACTGTAAGATTCCATACATCGGTACGTGATGCACAAAGGGAGAACATTGATGAGATAGACATGTACACGGATGGCCGCTATGTATCTGCATCTGAGGCTTGCTTGAGAATTTTTGAATATCCTTTGCACAATGATGCACCAGTTGTTCAGAGATTGAGTGTGCATGTTCCGACTGGTCAAATGGTGACTTTTCATGATAATGATAGACTTAATGATTTCTTGCAAAGGGACAATGCAGAGAAGACCGCTTTGACAAAGTGGGTCACATGCAACTTGGAGAATCCTGATGCAAATGATAGTTTGTACATTGATTTTCCTCCAAAAGTGGGTTGGAATTCGGGTTCCAAAAAATGGACAAGAGACGTTGTGGGGACATTATTAGGCAGATGTATTTTGTGCAGCCCTCTGCAGGTGAACGATATTATGTTCATTTGCTTTTAACTATTTGTAAAGGATGTAAATCATTTGAGGATCTACGCTCCACAACTCGTGTATTGTTTCCAACATTCAAGGCAGCATGCATTGCAAGGGGTATCTTGGAAGATGATGGGGAATGGTTTGGATGCATGTAGGAAGCTTGCAGTACATATACATGCTTGCAATTGAGACATTTTTTTGTGACCATTCTATTGTTTTGTGAACCCTCCTTTCCTCATCTCTTGTGGGAAATATTTCAATGTTTTTTGTCTGAGGACTATCAACACATGTTGGAGATGAGATATGAGTCGTTAGATGGTTGTACACAAGTTGTTGAAGGGTATGCATTGAGAGATTTTCATAACATTCTTGGTACTTTTGGACGAAGGCTAATTGAATTTCCTAGAATTCCAATGCCTGATGAGCGCTTTGTGACACGTGATGAAAATAGCTTTCTTTTCCAAGAGCAATGCCTTGACACAATACAAGGACTATCCGTGTCACGCGAAATGGACCAGACTCTAAATGAAGACCAAAGGATTGCTTTTGAGGCAGTTTTGCATGGATTGACTATTGACGGTGCGGCTATTGTTTTCCTAGATAGTCCTACAGGGACTGGAAAAACTTATTTGTAGAATTGTTTGTTGTCACGTTGTCATGCCGCTCCGCTTCCATGACAAGAAAATGAGCAAAGGAATGCCAATCAAGTGTATTTGAATCCTACATGATTATTCAGCAGTTATAAGGGCTTGCTAACAAGCCAATTTTTAAGCTAAAAGTGTGCTAGATGCGGCTCAAAGGACCAAAAGATGTCTTGGTAATGCTAAACGGGGAGTATTCTTTGAAGTGGTCATAGATGGGATTTTATTAATCAAAGTTGAAGTACTTGAAGGGCTCTACGTGCCTGTCTTTACGGCTCGTCAATCGGAGCTACGGATAAGAAGTTATGACAGTTTCAAGTTGAGTCAGTAGCAGAACCGTACCGGATT
Organism: Adiantum capillus-veneris; assembly: GCF_014529385.1. Classification (NCBI taxonomy): domain Eukaryota; kingdom Viridiplantae; phylum Streptophyta; class Polypodiopsida; order Polypodiales; family Pteridaceae; genus Adiantum; species Adiantum capillus-veneris. Next base: position 50,748,088 of record NC_140957.1, read on the forward strand.
GAGCACCTGCTGATAAAAGGTCAAAGATGAAAGGAATGCATGGGTCCGAAGTGCTCACTTCCAAGAGCATGTCGGTCTTTCCAGTTCGTCAATCGGGGTTTCGGTTGGCAAGATATAGTCAGTTTAAGTATCGCCGGGGGCCGGTTCCGAACCACCCTGGTCGCCTTGATCAGTCAAATTCATCTGGCTTAATGCAGTACAGTTCCCGATGTGTATTCCAAATGTGGGCCGATGCGGAAGCATTTTTTAATATGCCTAGCCTTGATGGACACTGATACTTGCATCTTGGAAGCTATGGTGCCATTCAACACACTAGAGTGGGCATTAGAATTAACGGTCAACTGTTGGGAAATGATGTCATGGAGGCAATGCCTTGGTTGATATGTATGCCCAAATGTAGTGCTCTTGAGCTGAGTGGCCGCCCGCAATAAGAAGGGTCGCCCATAAACTTGACAACCCAAGGGCTATGGGTGGTATGTGAGCCAAAGGTGATGCCCTTCAAACCATGGCCAAGGGCCCACTTAACCTAAGGCGCCCAAGGGCAAAAGGCCGCCCATTTAACCTAATTGGCTGCCCACCCAAGCAAAGGGAAAGGCCGCCCGCCCAAGCTAACCTAGGCCGCCCATTTAAAGGGCTTTTAATGTGAAGTGAAGCAAAGAAAGGCCATGGCGGCAGCTGTAGCCGACGAGGAAGGAGCTCGAGCGCTCGTGCTGGCCGACATGGCGCTTAGGTGCCTTGCTGCAGAAGCGAAAGTTGCTGGAAATATCCTCGCGCAGGTTCTCGGCATCATCCGTGCTGGTTTTCATGCTACTCCGGAATCTGCCTACCACGTCATCGGGGGGGGGGGGGGGGGTACCCATTAGGGACATCGCTAATGGGTAGGCCCCTTTAGCAAGAAAAAGTTCATGTAAGATATAAAGAGGGAAGGGGCTCTCCTTGAGCTCACTCTCGGATGTTTTTGGGATCTCTCCCCTTTCTTGGAGCTCTCGATTTCTTAACCTGCTTAAGCCATATTCCTAAGCTCTCTAATCCTTAAGCCTAATCTTAAGCTCATGAGCCAAGCCTAATCTTGATTATCATAAGACCGCTTAATCCAAGAGAAGCAACGCTCTTGATCTTATTAATCTCAATTTCTTAAGCCAAACCTAACCTCAAACCATTAGCTGAGCCTAATCTCTAATCTCTTAAGCCAAACCTTAAGCTCTCAAAACTAAACTTCTCTAATCATTAGCCACCATAACCTTAAGCCATAAACCTGAGCCACAATCATAAGCCAAATCGAAATTCCTAAGGCCGTTCGAAACCGAAGCTCCCATAGCCATAGCGGAAGGTAAATTGATTCTCTTTCAATCTTGAAGCAGCAGGAGGGAACGAATTAGATTAGTAATGATTGTCTCGATTAGCACCTGGATTAAGACAGGTTCAACCTTGTAAGGAGCATAAACACCTCCGTTAATGATTGATCAATCATGGATAATGTTGATTATTTGGTTTAAGTTAAATTGTCTATTTTAAGCTCTGTTACCATTTTCTATGTCTGTTGCACCTCTTTTTCCCCGCACCTCTCACAGCCAGGGGCACGGTGCCTTCCCGGCTCACCTTTCGAATACTTATCCCTCGACAACGCATGCGTGGAGAAGGATAAGTTGCATTGGCCACATCATCTTCTGGTATTTCAGCATTGCTATTGCGAAATGGACGCACTGCACATTCTAGATTCAAGATACCCTTGGACCTTGATAGTTGCAGCACATGCAATATCCCCGTTCAGGGTCAACTTGCTGAATTGCTTAGAATGTGCAAGTTGTTTGTGTGGTATGAGGCTCTTATGATGCATCGATATGCCTTCAAAGCTTTGGACAGGTCTTTGCAAGATATCATGTGCTCAAGAAATCCATTTGGTGGAAAAGTGTTGCTTCTTGGGGGAGATTTCAGAGAGACCTTACCAGTGGTGTTCCAAGTAGCGCGTGCTGACATTGTTGATGCTACACTTTGTTGATCGCACTTATGGAATCATGTGAAGATCCTTAAATTGGCACATAACATGCGTGTGGGAGGTGGTGATGTTGCAAATTCTACCTACAGAGAATGGCTTAGGGATGTAGGAAATGGGACTTTGACAATCGATGAGACGAACAGATGATAGAGATCCCCCGTCACATGGTGCTTTCTTTATCTTCATTGGATGATTTGATAGGTTGCATCTATTCAGAAATTGATAAAGATGTGTTCCATGCAAAATAGTTCAAAGAGCGGGCCATCCTTGCTCCAAAAAACTCTGAAGTTGATATTCTCAATGCTAAGGCCCTGTACACAATGAAAGGTGATGTTGTGCAATACTTTAGTGCTGACTCTGTGGTGGAAAACTCGATGCAAGATCCTTTCTTATACTCTGTGGAGTTTTTAAATAGTCTCACCTTCGGTGGTGGATTTCCAACACATTGCTTGGAGTTGAAGATGAATGCCCCAATAATTCTACTACAGAACATTGATCCAGATCAAGGTCTATGTAATGGGACATGGTTGGTGTGCAAGGCATTTCATGCAAGAGTCTTGGAGGCAAAAGTTATTACAGGTACATGGGTTGGCACTCTGGTTTTCATCCCTCAAATATGTTTTGTGCATTCTAGTACAAAGTTGCCATTTATTCTTAGACGGAGACAATTTCCAGTTAGATTTCTTCCTTATTGCACACCTCTCTCTCTCTCTCTCTCTCTCTCTCTCTCTCTCTCTCTCTCTCTCTCTCTCTCTCTCTCTCCATAGCAACCTATATATCCTCTCACAAATGTGAGGGTCAATGTATAGAATTGTTATGCTTAAACAAAGATCTCTAAGATATGAACCTAATATATTGGATCCCTCAAACTCAAATCGCAAGTGGAAAACTCTCTAGCATAGAATTACAAAGTCATGATAAACACCAAGACATTTAGAAATGTATCCATATCTTCAAAGGACATTGCCTAAAATGGATCACAAATATGGCAAAGTTGTTGATATGTTTGTCATAGAAACAAACACAATCAAGGACATTATTGTGCCACAAATGATCTAAGAGGCAATATCAATGTAGCTTGCTTCAACATGCAATTGGAAATCAGATTCTCCATTCCTAAATTAAGGGCCGTTTTTCCATCCCAAGGTTGATTATCTCCTGGATTAACAAACAAAAGTAGTAAAAAGGGAGACTATTTTTGAAATAATACAATCGAAGCTCCAAACACAACAATTTACACGTACCAGTTATTGTAGCTATGTATGGTATTGCCAAACATGCAAGTTGTTTAGGCAAGTAGATTTGGTAGATCAACTCAGCAAACCTAGAACTTTGGAGGTATTCCCAATCATTGAGAACAGAGTATCCTTCATATCTAGCAAACCATTGAGCATCATCTTCATCTTGGGAAGACACACACTCCTTCCTTACCGAGTAGACACCGTACTCAACGTCGGAGGAGTATGCCAAAATACGCAATGTAAAAAATATCGATAGATGGCAACTTCCTAAAGTTCGTAACACATAAGGAAACAAAAAAACCATGAGTCTTACTTTATGCCAAGTGAATTCCTAATTTCAAGCACACACACCTAGTCTTGTAGTGCTTGCGGATGGTCCTAACAATTTTTTTGTGCGGCAAAGGCGCACACCAAAAATGTGGCTCTGCTTAAAATAATGGAAAAAAAAATCAAGGTCCCAAAGATAACACAATAAGTCTCCGCATATTGTCTTAATGGTGGACAAAAACTTACTAGGATGTGGATGATCTTCCACATTTAATAGAAAGGACACCTCGGAGATGTAAGAAAATTGATCCATGATCTATATACCCAAATGAAAACCAAAAAATAGACAATGTTATGGAGAGAGGTAGAAAATTAATTCATGAAATATTTTATGATTTGAAACATATACAAAGAAGATGAGAAGGATTGGAGCCTTCATATGGCATTGATTAACATTTCATGGTACATAATGTTTATTGTTAGTGCAATTGTTTTGTAAATTACATCAATGTCATGTAGGAGAATTTTCACTCCAACAATTCACGTGATAATGCAACATACAATTGTCCATGAGTGAAGACCGGTGTCACAAGGTATAGGCCCAAGATGGTAATTCTTTGGCCCTGTGACTTATTTATCATCATACAAAAAGAAGGATTGGAACCTTCATATAGCATTGTTTAATATCTCATGGTGATGTACTTTTTAATGGTACAGTTATGGAATACACTAATAACAATGCCATCACTGAGACCGAGTCTGATGGTATTGAGTCTACTCCTCCAAGGCTTGCCAATGTTTGAGCGGAAAAGAGAAGTGCGTGATCCGTGGGATCTTCTTTCGTTAATCCTATGGTAAATGATGGGAATCACAAACTCATGGCTGTATTATGAGACTTCTTTGCCTGTAGTGAGTCTAGGAAGTTGGGCTTTGAATGACACTTGGAAGCAGTTTTGGACGTGACTCAGCAAGCGAATGGCCAACAAATTGTAGACCTTCACGATGAGGTGCGTTTATGTGCACAACGCTTCAATGGAAGAATGACCCAGGTTGAGGAGAACCAATTCAACATGTTGGTACACATGGAGCAACAATTTGAATCAATGCAAAGCTCACACATGCCCAATACAAAAATCCAGATCCAAATTGATGCACTGAAGGACCATGTCCTTGCTCTGGAAGGAGAGATAACCCGGCTCAAGGTCCGCCTGAATCAATTGAATGCATTGATGACAAAGATGGCTCAAGCTTCTGATAGCGGTGCCATATAGCAACGTTCAACCTTGGCTACTAGAAATAATTGAAGCACGTACTTCTGTGTGTTAATTTGATTCACTGTCCTGATGTACTAAAGCATACCTTGCTTTGAAATACGTTGGTAGGGTAAATTAGTGAACATGTTGTTTTGTTTGGTTTTATACTTGTGTTGCTTGATCTACATGGCATGAAGCCATAGAGTATACTTAAATTAGGTTTTGAGACCTTGGTTGATATGATATTTTTGTCAAAACAATATGAGGTACTACCTTTTTGGCTTGGGGACATAAGGAAGCATGTTGTTAGAAAAGAGGCTTTTATCATTATGTCATAAAATCTAATATCTAACCAACCCAAATGATTTTCTCATATTAAATTGATCACTTAATGTGGGAGAATAAACGGGAACAAGTGTTAAGATATAGATATGTGCTTATAGATCTATTTCAACACGGGGCCAATAGTAAAGGGGCCCAAATGGGAGATGGTCTATCAAGAGCAAGGCTAACCAATGGAGCATAAGACCTTAGGGTTAGCTTCATTGAAGACCTCCAATAATGTGTGTAAAAGTCCTTTGACCTTAGGTAAGCTAGGGCTAAGCTTGAGGTGGGAACCCGGCCCAAGCTTGAAGTGTTTGTCCTGCTTGAAGTGCTTGAAGTGCTTGTCGTGCTTGAGGTGTTTGTCCTGCTTGACTTGCCGCTTGATTAAGGTGCTTGAGGTGCCTTGAAATGCTTGCTTGAGATGCTTGTGGGAATACCCCCTAGTCCAAGTCCTTTGTCATGCTTGATGACTAAGGTGCTTGAGCTCCTAAAGTCAAAAGCATCCCTACAAGAGGGGGGGCGAGCCCTTTTCCTAGGGATTAGAGAGAGAACACACACTCACACTCACACTCACAAGGGAAGCCCCAGCTTGAAGAGGCAGCAAGGACACATGTCAGGTCCCTACCCATGTTACCTTCATGTGTTGCTTGAAGCCTATTGGCTAGGCTTCAAAGGGGTCCAATGATAAATTACTTGAATTATCTAATTTTTTTTGCATTTATCAAGTCCTCTCTCTCAAAGGGGAAAGGGGGACACTTGTCCCAAGGCTATCCCTGTTGCTTGTAATGGCTTCTGCTTGTGATTGGCTAGGCCTGGAGGGGTCCAATGAGCTTCAAGCATGAGCTACAAGGGGGGGTCGACCCAAGCAAGCTAGGGGGGTTCTTAGGGGGTATACTCACCCACACACACTCACAAGCACTCTCATTGTGTAATATGCAAAGGGCAAGAGCTCCCTCTCCTTCTCCAAGCAAGTAGAGGTTGAGAGCCTACACCAACACTCTTGGCTATGGAGTGCAAATCCAACCAAGAGCCATGCTTCAATGCTTAAGCTTTCCATCTCCTTCTTCTTCATTACTATGCTATTATGTATGCTAGCAACAAGACTATGATAAGTGAGGAACTAATTATTTCTCCTACGAAATGTTTCTTCTTCCTCTTCCCTACCCTCATTCCCTGCTAGCTCTCTCCACCTTCGAAGGTGTTTGAGGTCTTGGGACTGAGGCTTGGGATAGTTAAAGCTTTCTTCAAGTTTATGTTATGTTTGTGATGCATGAAGCCTTCCATCTTCATGGCATCACCTAGGTCACCAGGAACACAAAGACTGTATTGTAACAAGTCTCTCTTTATGGGAGAAATCATAATACAAATGCCTATTGGAGGGGGGACCGGCTCCACATAAATCCGGTCCTCAACTGTTGTCATGTTCTCTAAACTCTCTCTCTTGCAAAAGTATTGTCTATGCCAAGTTAACTAATTGCTATGATTATGTTGCTATCTTCAATTATGTCAACCCGCTATGCTCACAAAATCATTTCTTGAAAGTACTCTCATTAAATTCCGCTACTCTCACATTGAATAGGAAAATTCCATTACATTGGTATCAGAGCATTTGGTTTCTCTTTTCTTGCTTAAGAAGAGAGGTCCTTAAGTAGCCTATAAATGGTTGATGTTGTTAATTATAATAGGGTAAGTGGAATTGGGATCTATTATCGGTTTTGTTGAGCCCACTATGTGGGGGATGGTGCACACCTCGGGAGCTTTGGACTTAATAATGGAGTCTTTCTAGACTTGCCTACGACTTTACCATTATTGAGCCATAAGAAGTCCGAAAGGAGCTAACCCTTGGCAACTCTGCTATGTTAGACCTACTCCTCTACTCTCTATAATTAACCACTTTGAGCCGTGGGTGTAGATACTTAAGAGCTGATTTTCAAAGGCTAAGAGGAGTGGCAACTAAGGTTTTGTATTGCCAAAGCATACACTAAGTATAAACATAAATTTTGTTAACATGGCTGACAATAATCAAGAGAGTAGAATGAACATTGATAGCTTTAATTTTGCACATGAAGGTGCTAATGATGATGCTCCCATGTTTGTGAATTATCTCATCACTAGGTTGCAACAAGCTATGGGCAACCCTGTTTTGCAAGCCAAAGTTACTCAACAACTTCGTGCTTATGGAATTCCCTTCCTCTCCCAGAGGAGAGAGAGCTTAGGAGGCCTCTTGAAGAGACCCCCAAAAGAAGACTCTCTCCCATTCGAGAGGAGGAATCCAAAGAGAAAGAAAGCAATGACAGTCTAAGTTCTTCTGAAGATGTGGCTCCACGAAGACGGCGGTCTAGACGATCGCCTACTCCTCCCAAGAGGAAAAGAGCAACCTATAGTCCTTCTCCTCATCACTCTGAATGGCAAGAGAGGAAACAAAGGAAGAAAAGGGCTAGGAAGAGGTCACCCTCTTCTCCTTCTTCTTCACCTTCCTCCTCTTCCGATGAAAGTTATGGCTATTCTCCTAGAGAATACAAGAGGGGAGGACATCGCAAATCATTTCCTGCATGGCGAAGGTCACAAAAGCTAAAGAAGTTCAAGGAGGGAGGAAAGAGTATCTCTTTTCTCACCTATGATGGCACCTTTGGTGCTACCGACAAAGTGTTGGCCTTCATCCAGCAATTTGATGCGGCCTTTGGGGACGAGGGCTTCACAGAGTCCTCCAAGCTACGCCATGTAGCTATGCACTTCCAAAAATCAGCTCGTCAATGGTGGGCTAGCCTTCGTGGCAATGGAGAAGCCCCAAAGACATGGAAAACTCTACGAGTTTCCATCATGAAGCAATTTCTTCCAAGTGATACTAAAGATAAAGTTCTTACCGAATGGCGCGGCTTGAAGCTTCTCTCTCATGAGTCTATCAACAAGTATGTAGACAAGTTTTGGGATTTACATATCAAAGCTACTGTCTTTCAAAAGATAGACTTTGCCGAACAAAGACAGCAATTCTGTGCGGGATTACTTGAAGAGATGGCCGAATACATCAACTCTCAACGGCCCGGTACTATTACCGAAGTAATCCACCACACCATGGTTGCTTCACGCATCAACTTCCATCAAGGGGCTAGACGTAATGTCAAGCCCATGGAAAACAAAGATAAAAATGATGCAAAGGGGAAATCCAATGCTCAAAATAATTCCCAAGGCACTTCCAACAACAACAACAACAATCGGTCCAAGGAGAAGGGAGTTTACACAGGTAAAAACAAACTCTCTCCTGAAGAGCTTGAAGCTTTTCGCAAGGACCATAAGTGTTTCAAGTGTGGAGAGCAAGGACATGGCTATCGTTCTTGCCCCAAGAAGAATACTCGCAATGAGACTCCTAGGGCTTCCACCATCGAAGCTCCAAAAGAGGATGGTCATTGCAAAGGATCATCACTTTCCTATGCGTGGGGAAAGGTAAGAGAGCATGATGCCTTCATCTTGTTTGACCCAGGCTCTACTCTCAACTTCATATCAATAGAGTTGGCCACCAAGTTGGGCATTCAAGCTTTTGAGATGGGAGATATAGTTACAGCCGATGCAGCTTTCAAGGGACAACAAGCTTCTGTTACTCCCTTGATTGGGAAGTTGAGGCTTCATGTCCAAAGCTATGTCGACAAAGAAGACTTCTTCATCTCTCCTCTCCAACATCAGGATGTTATCCTAGGGGCACCATGGTTTGATCGCATGGCTGCCAACATGAAGTTCCCTGAAAGGAGAATTTACTTCACCTACAGGGGAAAGAACATGTATATAGATGCTAGTGAGCGTGGTCGCACTATTCCACTTGTAAATCCTCTTTCTTTTGATAAATCAATGAAGAGCTCAGTTTCTGCGTACATGATTTATGTCAAAGAGTCTCTAAAAGCTAATAATGTTTCATCAAATGAAAATGATAGGAATCAAGAAGAGTTAGACTTGTCTACTTAGGAGAACAAACTTTTTCTCAACCAAAAGAAAAGTGAATTCTTCCTTCAAGAGATTCAATATCTAGGTCATATTATCTCTCACGATGGTATTCGTATGGATCCATCAAAGTTAGAGGTAATAAAATCATGGCCTAACCCAAGGAATCTACATGAGCTAAGAAGCTTTATTGGTATGTGTGCATACTATAGACGCTTCATAGCAAAATTCTCTCAAGTAGCAGGACCACTACACGACTTAACAAAAAAGAACATTAAGTTTGTATGGACTGCTAAGGAGCAAAATGCTTTTGAAAAACTCAAAGAGAAGCTTACTTCCCAACCAGTCCTCGTGCTTCCTGATCTCTCAAAGCCATTTGAGGTCCAATGTGATGCGTGTGGTGATTGCCTTGAAGCGGTTTTGCTTCAAGAAGGGCATGCCATAGCATATGAGAGCCGAAGGCTCAATAGTGATGAACGAGTCTTGGGCATTTATGAGAAAGAGCTTTTAGCTGTTCTACATGCCCTAGACACATGGAAGCACTACCTATTGGGGACTCCATTTATCCTACGAACCGACCACCAAAGTCTCAAGTATTTCATGACGCAAACCAAGCTTTCCGACAAACAAATGAGGTGGGCAAATTTTCTTTCGCAATTTAATTTCCATATTGCTCACATAGCTGGTAAGCACAATCAAGTTGCCGATGCACTTTCACGACGACCAAAAGTTAATGCGGTGTCTATAGCTACTCACAATGATCTATCCTCTATGATAGATGAGTATGCTACTGACCCTGACTTTAGAGACATAATGTCAGCCCTTGCTTTGGGGAAGAAAGAGGAACCATTCACCTTGCAGGATGGTTATCTTCTCCACGGCAATAGGTTATGTGTTACCCATTCCCTTCGTGAGAAGGTTATGTATGAATCCCATGCTCCTCCATGTGCAGGGCATAGAGGTATTCAACCTACTCTCCGAGGAGTAGAGACGTATTTCTATTGGCCTACCCTGAAAGTGGACATACAAGAGTATGTTTCAAAATGTGTAGTATGCCAAAAGACCAAGTATGATAGAGGGAAGCAACCTGGATTACTCCAGCCATTGCCTATTCCAAATTCACCATGGGAGAGTATATCCATGGATTTCATCTTTGGATTACCCAAGTCTATCCATGGGAATACAGGAATATGGACAATAGTCGACAGGTTTAGCAAGCAAGCACATTTTATTCCTGTCAAAAAGACTATTAAGGCACATCAAATGGAAACTCTCTTCATATCTCAGATTTTCAAGCACCATGGATTACCCACATCCATCGTGTCAGATAGAGATCCTAGAATGACCAGTAATTTTTGGAAAGGTCTCTTTGAAAATCTAGGAACAAGATTGAATTTCTCTTCGGCCTATCACCCACAAACGGATGGCCAAAGTGAGATAGCCAATCTTACGATACTCGATCTACTCAAGACTTATGTTACCGAAGTAGATCAACGCTCACAATGGGAAAAGTATTTACCTCTAGTAGAGTATGCCTACAATAATACTGTCCATACTTCTACCGGGAAAGCACCTTTCGAGATCATAGAGGGAAGACCTAAAAGTCCCTTGCTACTCAAAGTACATGGGAAGATCTTCGCCGCCGATGAATATAGCCGTGACCTACAAGAATCTTTTCAAAAGATTAGGGAGGCTATAGCCATCTCTCAACAAAGGCAAAAAGTTGCTGCTGATAAGCACAGAAGAGCCTTAATGTTTAACGTAAATGATTGGGTCTTACTCAAGTTTCCTAAGGCTCGATTAAGGCAAACGACAGGCAAAAATCCTACGGGCCATCAAAAGTATTATGCTAAACTAGCAAAAAGATACTATGGTCCTTTCCAAATCTTGAAGCCTATCAATGAGACGGCTTATCAACTCAAGTTGCCCAACCATTGGATTATACACAATGCCTTTCATGTAAGCCTACTTAAGCCCTACAAAGGTGAGCCACCAATTGAACCAATTATTGAAGACCCTCCCGAAATTGAAGACCAAGAAGAGGTGCTACAACCCGAAGCTGTCCTTCGGCATGAAGACAAGGTACTACGACATGGTAAGATAATCCGACGGTATCTTATTAAGTTCAAAAATTATCCTTTTGAAGATGCTAGATGGATGCAAGGAGTACAACTTAAGGATAGTATGAACCTTGTCAATGCTTACAATGCTACATTAGAGTAAGCAAATGTACAAATTTCTTTTAAATGACTCATGTTTTTGTCTTATATGACTAGTCCTCTTTTTAATTGTGCACAAATTTAACTAGTATGCATGCTTAGAATCATGTTTGTGATGACGATGTCTCTCAAACACCAAGTAGAATTTTTCACTCTACTTTGGGAGAATGAAATGGACTAAAGAGCAGACATGCTTGCGACAGCTATGTCTCCCAAGCACCAAATGGATTAGTCATCCATCTTGGAAAGATGTTGTAGGGTAAAAAAGGGATCCTCTACCCGCTAAGTACGATTGACTGATGACGAAGCCTTTATCTCTTCTACCTCATAGTCGAGGACGACTATGATTTCAAGAGAGAGGTAATGTCATAAAATCTAATATCTAACCAACCCAAATGATTTTCTCATATTAAATTGATCACTTAATGTGGGAGAATAAACGGGAACAAGTGTTAAGATATAGATATGTGCTTATAGATCTATCTCAACACGGGGCCAATAGTAAAGGGGCCCAAATGGGAGATGGTCTATCAAGAGCAAGGCTAACCAATGGAGCATAAGACCTTAGGGTTAGCTTCATTGAAGACCTCCAATAATGTGTGTAAAAGTCCTTTGACCTTAGGTAAGCTAGGGCTGAGCTTGAGGTGGGAACCCGGCCCAAGATCGAGGTGTTTGTCCTGCTTGAGGTGCTTGTCGTGCTTGAGGTGTTTTTCCTGCTTGACTTGCTGCTTGATTAAGGTGCTTGAGGTTCCTTGACATGCTTGCCTGAGATGCTTGTGGGAATACCCCCTAGTCCAAGTGCTTTGTCATGCTTGATGACTAAGGTGCTTGAGCTCCTAAAGTCAAAAGCATCCCTACAAGAGGGGGGGCGAGCCCTTTTCCTAGGGATTAGAGAGAGAACACACACTCACACTCACACTCACAAGGGAAGCCCCAGCTTGGAAGAGGCAGCAAGGACACATGTCAGGTCCCTACCCATGTTACCTTCATGTGTTGCTTGAAGCCTATTGGCTAGGCTTCAAAGGGGTCCAATGATAAATTGCTTGAATTATCTTTTTTTTTTTGCATTTATCAAGTCCTCTCTCTCAAAGGGGAAAGGAGGACACTTGTCCCAAGGCTATCCCTGTTGCTTGTAATGGCTTCTGCTTGTGATTGGCTAGGCCTGGAGGGGTCCAATGAGCTTCAAGCATGAGCTACAAGGGGGGGTCGACCCAAGCAAGCTAGGGGGGTGCTTAGGGGGTATACTCACCCACACACACTCACAAGCACTCTCATTGTGTAATATGCAAAGGGCAAGAGCTCCCTCTCCTTCTCCAAGCAAGTAGAGGTTGAGAGCCTACACCAACACTCTTGGCTATGGAGTGCAAATCCAACCAAGAGCCATGCTTCAATGCTTAAGCTTGCCATCTCCTTCTTCTTCATTACTATGCTATTATGTATGCTAGCAACAAGAGTATGATAAGTGAGGAACTAATTCTTTCTCCTACGAAATGTTTCTTCTTCCTCTTCCCTACCCTCATTCCCTGCTAGCTCTCTCCACCTTCGAAGGTGTTTGAGGTCTTGGGACTGAGGCTTGGGATAGTTAAAGCTTTCTTCAAGTTTATGTTATGTTTGTGATGCATGAAGCCTTACATCTTCATGGCATCACCTAGGTCACAAGGAACACAAAGACTGTATTGTAACAAGTCTCTCTTTATGGGAGAAATCATAATACAAATGCCTATTGGAGGGGGGACCGGCTCCACATAAATCCGGTCCTCAACTGTTGTCATGTTCTCTAAACTCTCTCTCTTGCAAAAGTATTGTCTATGCCAAGTTAACTAATTGCTATGATTATGTTGCTATCTTCAATTATGTCAACCCGCTATGCTCACAAAATCATTTCTTGAAAGTACTCTCATTAAATTCCGCTACTCTCACATTGAATAGGAAAATTCCATTACAATTGCAACTATGCTTAGCTATGTGAGCTTCAAGGTTGCAACTAGGACCATTGAGACCCTATTATGATGTGTATCCACAAAGTATGTATAATGTATCCTAACTGTGGAAGGTCAAACAAGACGATAGAGTTTGTGGTTTTGGTTTTTACAAAAGGGTCATCGATGTATGATAATGTAGGAAATTTGGATGTTATTATTATAATTATTATATATTACCAATTGAAACTCCACCAAAGCATCCTTTGCCAACACTAACTATTTTCTTTGTTTCCTAAGAGTTTTGACATTTTGCATGGAGTGGACATTGTAAATCATAAATAAAATCTTTCGGTGTTTGAAGGTTTATTGGTATTGCATTTGGAGTTATTTCTTTTTAAAAAAGGCATCAAAAGCTCAAAACTAAGTGTTGCCTCTGTTTTAAGTTGTTGCATATGTGCGATAATTTTCATGTTTTTTCATCTCATTATGTAGAAAATGTTGAAATTTTGTGGCTTATGTGCACATAAACGAGTAGATCTGTGTGGCTCTTTATGCATATCTACGAGTGATAGAGAACTAAGATTTTCTTACAAATTTAAGAGTTTCAATGGTATTAATAGTGTACTCTTTAGGTTTGCACCAACATATGGATCACATATTATAGTTGCTATGTTGATTCAATTCTCTATACACTTCGATTGTCATGAAAAGCTGATGTTATGATGATTCTTGAATGGGGTTGAAATATTGTATCTATAGATGCCACGTCAAAGAAGGCATTGGACAGTATCTACATTTAGCTGGATGCTTCATCATCCGCCATTTCTTATCTATGGTAGGATCTAAGTATATCCTTTGTAAATATTTTCAGCTTGGTGTTCAAACTAACAATTTCCTCATTTAGATCCACCTGGTTGGAGAGGCCCACTTAGTACACATGATGTAGTACACATTATTGAAAGCTTTGAAGTTGATAGGTAAGGAACATCAATGAAGCACAATGCTTTTTTATATATTTTTGGTTATTGAACTCATTGTAATTAATCATTGGCTTGCAGGAATCACTATTATCATGATAGCATTTTAATGGAAGTGCATGAGTTTTTCGGAGGACTCCAAGGATACTTTCATATCAGTGTGGCTTTGAATCATAATGCAGGTTCAGCTCGTATACGGGTTTGCGAGCTTGGAGATCGCTTGTCGGCCAATGCAGAATACTCTTATAGAGATAGATATGAGAATCATGAGGATTGTATTATACACCCTGTATGATGGGCGCCATCATTTTGGTAGGAGCGTTTGTTGTATGGGTCCATGGGTTCTACGAGTACCAAATGCAACATTCCGAAGGGTGTCGTTTTGAAGTTGTAGTTGTTTTGTTAGAAATTTAGTGGCTTTCAAAAAACTTCTTCTTTAGAGACGAATATTAGGTTATGCTTACAATGACCACTTACAGTAATGGAAGTGGATTGTTGTTTTTGTTTTAATATCCCTTTCTCTCTCTCTCTCTCTCTCTCTCTCTCTCTCTCTCTCTCTCATGTGTAGTCTTTTAAATTTTATGCTCTATAGTTGTTATGTTCATTTAATTCTCTATGCACTTTCTATTGTCGCACAAAGTCAATGTGATTTAAAACATTATTGCACAAAGTCAATGTGCACAAAGCATTATTGCACATAATAAAGCATTTAAGATATGGTTCTCACTACCTTGAATTGAATGCATAAAGAATACTTACACATGTTATCCTTTATAAGAAGGGGGGAGGGGGTTACACAAAATGGAATGATACTCCTTCTTGGCGGCAACAACGCGCGGGTCACATACTAGTGAAGACTATATTGCAAGAGAGTCAGACTATTTGAAGCTACCCCTTCAAGTTAAGTTGGTTGTACCTTTCATGGAAGTGCTCTAGGGTACTCTTACTATCTTTTCTTTAAACAAGGCAGTTTTTGAAAAAGTCTCTTTAGATGACAAACTCACTATCTTCCATACAACCAATAGGGTAAAGGCCTCTACTTAAGGAAATAGAAATGTCTCCCTCTCCATCTTTTTGGGGCGTGTGGCACATCCACACCACCAGAAGTGAGAACTCTCTCTAATTTGAAATCCTACACATTTGGCATCATTGATTAGATCATCAAATGCCCTCTCCCAGGTCTATAAAAGAAGCCTAAGATACACTTTGTATCCAACCTCATATCCACATTGCATGTTCACTCATTACCATCACTTTAACCCACCTTGTACTCATTTGCATATTAGTTATGATTTGCAACTTTCATTAATTCTAGGGCTCTGCATCCTCAGCTCTGTGCGTACTGCATGGGTGGGGATCCCTTTGGTGGCCGTTTGCAGGGGAATGTTTTGGGTTCAAGATCTTGTCGGTGACGGTGTTGACCTCAGGTATTGGCAATGGTCGACAACAGGGAGTGCTCTTGGGATGGACACTTTGGCTGGCAACCTTGGTGCCAACTCTCCCCCTCTCATACCCCCCTTCATTTTTGGATATGCGGGCTTGGCGGCGGCTTGTTCCAGATTTTGCAAGTACGCAAGCTTGCCCAGATCTGGTGGAGACAAGATTGTGCTGCTATGACGTCATGGCGGTTTGGTTTATTGGACTTCCGACATGGAGCTCGTCCTATGGTAGTGGAGTTCTTCCATGGTGGGATTGGGGGCCTCCGCTCAATGGGGTGGGCTCCCCTTTTAGCCTGATCAACTGGTTGTGCTGTGGATTGGTCGGTACTTGCTTGCTTTTCCTTTCGGCTGTTGCTTGGTGATCGGGTTCTTTGACGAGGTCATGGAGCTCTTATGCTCCCCCTATTGCGGATTTTATGCTGCATGAGACTCGTTTTGTTGGACCTGCTTGGGAGGGGATTTCTTGGTGGTAGCTGAAATTGTCCTTATATTGATAGCAAGTACGGTTCACCTTGGGGACCCTACATAAAGTCGTGTGTGTGTGTGTGTGTGTGTGTGTGTGTGTGTGTGTGTGTGTGTGTGTGTGTGTGTGTGTGTGTGTGTGTGTGTGTGTGTGTGTGTGTGTGTGTGTGTGTGTGTGCGCGTGTGTGTGCGTGTGTGTGTGTGTAAGAGAGAGAGAGAGAGACAGCATCACAACCGCCTGTCGTCTGTGTGCGTGTGTCTATGTTGAGTGCGTGTGTGTGTACGTTCGTGGGGGATTTGGGCGTGTGGTGAATCTTTTGGCCTCGTATGTCGTGTGACTTTGTTCTGCACAACATCTACCCTGTGCAGGCCCTTCACAGCGTGCCGGGGGTTGAAGTTTGATTTCGCATGCACGCGGTCCTTCCGTCGTCTTGTGTGCGAGAGAGGGGTTTGTGTTTCTGTACAGCTAGCCAAAGTGTGTGTCTGCCTGTGTTTATAGCAGTCATATATCAAAAACTCCCAAAAAAGAAGAGAGTGTGTGTGTGAGAGAGTGCTTCACATAGATGGGGAAACAAGTAAAATTATCTGCACTTCTACTTCTCCAAATATTAAAGACAAGGGAAAAGAACAGGTTTCGACCTCCAAACTTGGATAGTGCCCAAGAAACCCGCCAAAGCTGCTACAGCTCGTGTTCCTTCTCCTAATTATGTGCCTCCTTTGAAGAATGTTGCTTAGAAAAAACTCCCTTGTAATGACAACACTTCTTTGCCTGAAGCTTGGGATAAGGTTGTTCGTTCTTACAAGGAGGTTGTTACTGGAGAAGCTTCTTCATCACAAGGTGCATTTCCTTTCAATTATCCAGGTCCAGGTATTGACCCACCTTCTCAGGCACCTTCAGCTGGGGAGGATGTGTTGATGGGCACTAGTACTTGAGTTTTAGTCCCCCCTTTCTTTTCCTGTTTCCTCGTCCACTGTATACACCACATAGAATGCATAGTTCTTTGAATTGCATCTCCTATAATGTGCGTGGGTTATGCAATCACGACAAGTGGCGGCTTACCTGGCACTATGTACATAAATGTAAAGCAGACATTGTGGTTCTTCAAGAGCATAACCAACACCAATTTGCAGGACAGACTTCTTACTTTGCGGGCTACTGGATAGCTTATGCAGGATCAGCTGGCCATTCTGGAGGGCTTATGCTTGTTTGACATGAACTCTTCCCGACCTTGGTCTTTAATGACCCGGCTAGGAGATGGATGGTCATCCAATGTATTGTTGATGGAGAAGTTTTCGAGTTTGGAGGATTATATGCATACACAGCTTGCAGATAGAGCACGGTTGTGGAGTGCTATCTCTTCTTATTGTTGGCATTCCAATGCCTTTCTCTGCGGGGATTTTAATAATGCACCAAACCTTGCGGATGATACTACTGGCCATTCTCACATGCTTGATATGGTACGGCAATCATGGGACCAATTTATGTCGACTTGTAATGGGCTTGATTTGTGGCCCTTTTTGCATGCGACTGATCCAGGCTTTACTTTTCAGCACAATGCTCGATCCATGTATCACGCTCGGCTGGATCGCTGGTATCTTGTTCACATGCAACAATATGATGACTTTGTATGCGAAATGAGGATTGATTATGCTATGAGTCTCTCAGATCATTTTCCCGTATGCTTGAAACTTCGTTTTGGCTCTTTTGATGTCAATAATCGCCTACCCAAGAAAAGACTTCTACATGTCAATAATGCTTATCTCAAGCATGAGCCTTTTCGCACTATGATTGTGAATATCATCCCGCCTTTGCTCTCCTAGATGTATGTTGACATGGACATAGCCTGGTTTCGTTTTGTTATGCGTGTTCAATCAGTTATACAGGATTATGGCAGGGATTATTTGTCACAATTAAGGGAGCAGGTTAATCAGGCAAAGGATGCTTGTAGCCGCTTAATGCACTTGGCTAATCACTCTTCTCTTACTGACACTCAAATGACCGAGTTGTTTTTTGCTCGCGCAATATTAAGGCACAATGATGAGAGGAAATTGGCCAAATGGCAGACTCGAGCTCGTCAACAGGCTTTTGCAGATAAAGGATGTGCTTCTAAACAATTCTTTCAGCATTTACATCACTGGAGGCAGTCTCAAGCTATACGGAGAGTTAGATTACCGTCAGGGGAGTGGACCTCCACTTTCCGAGAGCTAGCACTAGCCCTACACTCTCATTATGGAAAGATTTTTGAGGCCCCTTCTTCTCCCACGAGAGAAGCTCGCCAAGCGCGTCACATGTTTCTATCACATGTTACTTCCATTCTCTCGATGCGGCAGGCTCAAGACTTGGAAGCTGTTTTCACTGAGTCGGAATTGTATGCCAGCTTGCTTGATGTGGGTCGATGGAGAGCTCCTGGTTGGGATGGTCTCTCTGTGCAATTCTTCTTGTCTTTCTAGGATTATTTGAAGTTGGCTCTATTGTTCATGATTAACACAGCTTGGGAACAACAGGAATTACCCTCCTCTTGGAAAGAAGGTTTGCTCAAGCTGATCCCTAAGCATGCATTGTGTGAAGAATTTTCACATTGGCGGCCTATTACACTTATCCCTGTGGTATATAAATTAATGGCAAAAATGCTTGCTAACCGACTCAAATGCTTTTTGCATGAAGGCTTGCATCAATCTCAATACGGCTTCATTCCGCGATGTCAAATTACTGATAACTTCGTGAATGTCATTATTGATATGGAATATGCAAAATATACTCGACAGGATGTATTAGTCATGCAGGTTGACATTGAAAAGGCATTTGATACTGTTCTTTGGGATTACATTGCAGATACCATGCGACATTTGGGCTTTGGGCCTAGGCTATCCCATGTCGTGCTTTTCTTGTATGCATATAGTACTTCTGCAGGCTTGCTGGATGGTTGTCTCACAGAATCTTGGCCTTTGGGACAGTCGGTAAGACAGGGCTGCCCTCTGAGTGCTTTGCTTTATGCGATTGCTACTCATCCCTTGTTTATGTATTTGGATTCCTTGACCTCCACTGGTAGGCTACATGGCCTGCCTTTACCTTCTGGTCGACATTTTGTTGGTCAGGCTTATGCGGATGACTCTTTGTTCATGCCTCGTAATAACTATGATGATGTACAGCAGATTATGCATACTCTTCACTTGTTTGAATTGGCAACAAGTCTCAAAGTTAACTTTTGCAAATCCAAGCTATTGCCTCTGAAAGAGTGTGACTGGCATAAGATATTGTGGCTTGGGGAGATTGTTCTTCCCCATGTTCTGGTTCGCCATTTGGGTTATCCGTTGGGTTGGAATGTATCGGCTATGAAGAAAATGGATTGGGTGCTCCAACATCTACATTCCAAGTTGAATTATTGGAAATTGTCCACGTGGCCACTTCATGTGCGTCTTAGGATTGTCCAATGCATCTTTGTGGCTTATGTGCAGTTTTACTTGCCTTTGTTATCCTGGCCTCAGTTGCGCTTGCAGTCTCTCATGTCCAATATTTTAGAACATTTTTGGCGGACCTCGTCTACCAAGAGGGGCCTTCGGCTTCTATCTATGGACAAGCTGTGTTCTCCCAAGCGGCTTGGAGGGTTGAATATTTTAGACTTGAGACGTCATCTTCTGGCTCGAAAAGCTATGTTGTTGCCAATTTTGGTGGAGCAGCAGCAACCTTGGGCTCTCGTGGTCACACATTTATGTGCGCACATTGTCACCCCTTCTTTTGGTCATTGGAAACTGACTTATTGGGATGTTGTTTTTGGGAAGCTTGAAGGACACATCCCTGGATGTCCCTTTACTTCTTCTCTAATTGTAGATTGGAAGGTTGTCACTTCGCATTTGGCTTGGGATGGTCGACAATCCTCTACGGATAACTCTCTTCGCTTAGAGAGTATGCATTGGAGCAGGGGTTTTGCTTTGACTTTGGTTCAACGGTCTCTCACCAAGCGTTTTTTATTTCCCAAAAAGGAATCTGTCAGGTGCATCACGTGGTTGATGACTCGGGTTATGTTCTTTCTTTCGCTGATGCCGTCTCCCGCTTTCGGTTGGGTCTTCACTATTCTCCTCTCTAGCGGGAGATTCAAAACATGCTTGCTGCTCATTCACCCATTCCTCCTCTGGATGAAGACTCTTGCTTCTCTGATTGGATCTGGCTACTACTAGATTGGACTGCATCTCAGCTGTCAGTGTCTATGCCATCCTTCAGTCTGATATATGGATTGTGCATCGGGGTAATCAGTTGTGGTCGCTCTCCGAGTCATCCTTGTGGTGGCAACACACATTGTCTCGTATTTGGCAGAGTCATATGCCTTTGAAGGAACGTGTTTTTTTGTGGCGGTGCTTGGTGGGAGCTCTACCTGTTGGCAGTGTGTTGCATGCTCGGCATATTGCACCTTCCCGCTGCCCCAGATGCCTTGAAGCTGACGAGACCGTGCCACACTTACTGTGGTGTTGTCGTCACTCCAGAGCCTTTATTCGGCAAGTGTCGACTGCCCTTCGGTTGTGTTTTCCTTCTGGCTCTTTTCACAAACGATTTTGGCTTTTTGGGGTGCTTCGGTCACAACAATCTCAATTTGCAGTGTTCTTCACCTTGGTCAGATTTTGGACTATGTGGGCCATCTGGCATCATAGGAACTCCTTAATGTTCTAGGGCACTCTTGTTGACCCCTTTCCCTATTTCAAATTATCTCTTGGTCAAGCACTGTATTTTGCCTATGATGCTGGAAACATCACTCTTGATACCTACATGATTTATTTTGGCTCTTTCTAGCCTTCGGAGCCTCATAGTGCTCCGTGTTTTGTATCCCTTTCTTTTCGTGGGTTTTCCTCGTTTTGACGTTTCCCACTTGTAAATTAATCAAAACAGATTCACAAAAAAAGTGTGTGTGCGTGTGTGTGTGTGTGTGAGAGAGAGTGAGTGTGTGTGTGCGTGAGTGTGTGTGAGAGTGTTTATGTTCCCAAAAATTACGCTTTTTCAAATAGAGTGCTGAGGCAAAATAAAAAAAATATCAATCTTGATATCATCTAATGGGTCTTTTCATGAGGAATTGAATGCACTCTTCAAATTTCAAATCTGACAGGATATGAAAAATCCCCCCCAAAAATACTATTTTTTTCTTACATGGCCTTATATTGGCCCCTTTACCCTACTGCAGGCCCTTGTGCTTGAGGGCGATGAGCACCCTCAGCCCGAACATGCTCATCGCCCTCAAGCACAAGGGCTTGCACTAGGGTAAAGGGGCCAATATAAGGCCATGTAAGAAAAAAATAGTATTTTTGGGGGGGATTTTTCATATCTTGCCAGATTTGAAATTTGAAGAGTGCATTCAATTCCTCATGAAAAGACCCATTAGATGATATCAAGATTGATATTTTTTTTATTTTGCCTCAGAACTCTATTTGAAAAAGCGTAATTCTGAGGACTTTTTAGAAAACAGAGACACTCAAGCTCCAATAGTAGTACACTTTTTAGCAAATCAGATGTGGACACCTAAGCAAGATTCCAAGCATATTCCTTTTTTTTGTCTCTCTTTTGGGGGTGGAGCCATCTTCCTTTTGGGGGGTGGTTCCTTATTGGCCCCTTCACCCTATGAATACCAGGAAGAGGACCTCGCCAACAAGAGCCAGCTGCTGCTTGAGAGCAACCCCATCCACAAGAAAATACCTGTGCTCATTCACAATGGCAAGCCCATCTGCGAGTCCCTCATCATTGTGCAGTACATCGACGAGACATGGCTCTCTTCTGACAAGCCCATCCTGCCCAAGGACCCCTACAAGCGCGCCATCGTGAGGTTCTGGGCCGACTATGTGGATAAGAAGGTAGCTCTCTCTCTCTCTCTCTCTCTCTCTCTCTCTCTCTCTCTCTCACACACACACACACACACACACACACACACACGTCCAGAACAGGCATGGTTCTCTGCATGTGAGCTAGCCCCTCAGTGCCATGAGCCAAGCTCTCTGGCTCCACCAGGGTTTTGGAGCTTTTCTTATGGTTTGCCTGCTTCTGATTTAGGGTTTTGGCTTTTAACCCCATGATGTCAGAAGTTTCCTTTTAGTATCTACACTCGTTACAAGCTGAATTGTGATCATGTTGCCACCACTTCTCTTCTCGTGCAAAATGTGTGCTGAAAGGGTACACCGTGAGTCACGGTCTAGCTCCAGCTCTCCTGGATATGTCCCCATCAAGAAATGTTCTTCAGCTGTTGCATTCGCAAGCCAAAAGTCTTATTGTTGTGAGTGCAGGTTTATGATGCAGGAATGCGAATAATCAGAAGCCCTGAAGGAGAGCTGCGAGAGCAAGCCAAGAAAGAGATGATAGAATATCTGACAACATTGGACGGAGCTTTACGGGATCTGTGTGGTGGCGGGCCTTATTTCGGAGGGCAGAACATAGGCTTTGTGGATATTGCTCTGGCTCCTTTTCTCTGTTGGTTTGAGGCCTATGAGACTATGGGTGCATTCAAGCTTTGGGATGAGAGCCAGTGCCCGCATCTTTTCAAGTGGGCGAAGGATGTCCTAGAGCACCCGAGCGTGAAAGAGGCCGTTTTGATCGCACCCTCTGATAAACTTGTGGACTTTGCAGGTGTGCTTAGAAAAAAGGCTCTAGGCGCTTGAATAGCCTTTTGTTGCTTGAGGATATGTAGGACTTCTTGCAGGAATGTGTAGATTATGTAGATTGCATTATCAATCTATGCGACTGAACCTACTCTCTACATTAGTTTATGTGACAGTCTGAAGCAAATGCGATGTAATTTGAGCATCACTATGACATGTAATTTGAGAATCACTACAACGAAACGATATGCTTTAATCTATTGTCACTATGATGAAGATGAGATGTAACCCCTCTAGCCAACTGTGATTTGATCCTGAAACCATGCTTCTGAAAGGACTATTTGGCTCTTGTAGTGACTTTGATTTGGCAAAAGGCCCCTTTGTGAGCCAAATGACACAACCTCTATACACTTCTTCAGGAGATTCAGTAGGTGCAGACAAGGGGAGTTGCAACGCCTATCAATTGTTGAGGAAGACCCTCTAAAGAGAGAACACAAGGAAACAGAGGAAACAAAAGAGCAATCTTTAAGTACATGTTTTTTCAAAACAATCTCAAATCGCCAAATTGAACTAGTAATAAGTCTTTTATGAACTTGTGGAGGATGCCTTGTAACGATTTTGTAAACAGATTTCCATGATCTTAATCTTCATCTTTGTTAGTATCAAAGCCTTGTAGTTTTTTGAACAATTTTGTTCAGCATATATAGTACATTAGTGCCATTTGTGCTAGTAATGCATTTTATGTAATGAAAAGACTTGGAAAGACGGCTTAGTGCTACATGTGGTGTTCTCACACTTGCCAATGCTTTGTGTACGTTGGATCATGAAGAACCTTAGTTTGTACTCGCACTTGCAACTCTTGGTCTTGTAATCAAGTTATGATCGCTCTTCTCATTCAACAGTACTCTCTCTCTTGGATCGCTAGCACATGTCGAAGGCCACATGCAAGTAATGGGGATACATCTTGATTTTGCAATGTGTAACCATGGAAGATCAAATCGTCCTTCCATCGAAATTTTCTCTTTTTTTGTGAAACCACCAAGTCTCTGCCATTGCAACACAATCAATCATGGAGGTGCGAATCATGCATGGAGTGACAAGCAAAATTCCGCCATGTATAAACTTGTATGCTATGTTTATACATGCTCTTTTTAGAAAAGATCCTCTATAATTGAAATCCTGGTAGCAAACTTGTTGTCATACAGATCAATAAATCAACATTTGCTAAGAGTGTTTTTGGTGTAATTCATTAGAAGAGAGCTACTCAATAGCAAGCAAGGCATTAGGTAAGAAATAAGGTCAAGGCTATACTTTTTCTTTTACTCCACAAGGAAATGCACGTGCTATCAAGATGTCCCCAAAACACATTTCATCCAACTTTAGCCGGTGCTTTATGTAGGACTTTGTGTTCTCAAATTTGAGAATGTCTTCCTGTATCTAAGAAACAAGCAGGTCAATTTGTTACATGAGCATGCCATGAGAGGAAATTTGAAGATTCAATGCCTTGCAAAGCTAAATTTCTAAAGCACTTGCATGAGGCTAGGTTGTTGGCGACCACATTGAATCAAGTGGCTAATAAAATCATGTGCAACCACTATTTCCACCATTTACCTCTCGACAAGTTTCACAAGTGCTTCATGTATCAAGGTCTCTCATCTACACAACAACATGACCTTTGACGTCCTATATGATGCTTGTCAAATTCACCACAATGCTAAGCACGGTCATCTTTCAAGTGGAACAAAGCAACATAGAAGCGATAGCGTGCAAGTAAGGAAACCTTGAGAATTGAATGATGTCCATATAAAGTAGAAAGAATCAAACAACTCTAGATGGTGCATACGCCATAACAACATGGGAGAGACGCTTGCACATGCCACAAGCATGGCAAAGAGAGATGCATATCTAGAAACAAGTGCTACATACAAGTTTTCCCAAAATAAATATTATAGACAAGACCAAAGAGATACACTAGACAATCAGGCAGTGCTTTGCTCAAATTCTACATGATTTGTGGCCTCTTATCAGAATCTTGAAAAGCCTATGACAAGTTGTGAACACAAGATATTGTTGTATGGATGACTCTCTATGTGTGGGATAATACTTTGCCTTGCAAAGAGAGACAAAGCGAAAGAGAGAGAAAGAAAACACATTTTCCTATTGTCGAAAGACAAAGAGTGGTCTTTGTTGAAAGAGAGAGAAAGAGACCAACTAAATCTTCTCACACTCCACTCAAAAGAGACAAAAAGACAAAGCACATATACAAGAATAGCAAATATTATGCATGCACAACACGAAAACACAAAACCCTCACACACCAATTTTTAATTGGACAGACCCCTATGAACATGGAAAAACAAATTCTTCCCATAGTCCTTACAGACAAGGGAAAAAATGTTTTTGGGATGGTTTTTGGCCTGCCCAAAGGGCGAAGGCCCTAGATTGAGCCTAGAGTTCACTTCCCTTTTTGCCAAAAAAAAAAAACCCAAAAATTTAATAGTTCTATTTTTGAGTGGTCATAAAAAGAATGTACATGCCATGAATGGGGCGATAGGAAATTCTTGTCAAAACCATGATTACCAAGTGTGACACTTTTGTGTATAATTGTTGGCCTCCCTAAATTAAAGAAAGGTCTTCAAGTAGTCCTAATGATGCGCATTTTCTTGAAGGTGCTTGTTTACCCATGAGGAATGGATGCACATCTTATGAACTGCATCCTTTTGAGTCATGGGATGGGCTTGTGGGTTCCACATGTAGATAGTAGGCGATCGTATATGAAGGGTGCACCGCAACTCTAGCAGATAAGGTTCACTATTGTCCACCCAAGTGTAGACACCCGTGTGGAAAATGGATAGCCCATATAAAAGCTATTTAAACTTAACTCTCTCATTCTCTAAATGCTAATGCAAGTGCTCTTGCTCCTACTCTCCTTCTCCATTTGCGTGCATGCTTGAGTGTGTACAACAGAGGATATGTGTATATGAAATTGAGCATTCGAAATGGCCGGTGGCAAGGTAGTCGAGCAATAATAGGATGAAAGCATAGGTTGGTGGTACCGTAAAGCGTAGTGTCCTTGATACTTATTGTGAGGCACTTGTGGATACTGTTTTGGTACACTTTTTAATAGCTTCTTGCAAGAAAATAATTTTGCTAACGTTGAAAAAAATATTCGATTATTTTAACGGGTTCTTGATTTAGTCTTTTGGTGGCTCTTTGTCTACCTTTCACCAGCTCACATCGACTGCACCATAGATGAACTCTCTCTCTCTCTCTCTCTCTCTCTCTCTCTCTCTCTCTCTCTCTCTCTCTCTCTCTCGTATTTTTTATTTATCATTTTTTTTCTCTCGCATATCGCGTCACAAGCGGTATTACAGCACTTTCAATTTTGCAATAGAGATGAAAGTATACATGCAAAACATTAAAGGAATAAGCTAAACTTATTTGGTGACTCATTGAAGATCTTAGCAAATGTGAAAATCTAATAAACAAAAGGAATACCTAATGCAGAAGGTAAAAGTGGAGATGGAAAATCAATGGAAAAAATGTAAAGGAGAAACAATGACAATGATGAGGATGACGATGCAAGGGAAACAACAATCAAACAAGTCTTTAAGAAGGCTAAACTCAATAAATTTGATGGCATAGGAAAGACGGGAAAATATTTGAATGTGTGGATTGAAGAGCTCGCAGACTTGGATTATGCTTTCAACGTGGAGAGCAAGGACACCAAACATTGGAGAGTCCAAACAAAGCAATCAATAAGGTAGTACGGGCCAAGATAGCTAGAGTGGAGACTATTGGTGATACGGATGATAAAGAATCATAAAGGCAATTTTGATGTCATAGATATAGGTGTGCATGTTGTTATTATTGACATGGATTGGATAATTGAAAATCATGTTTTGATTGATTGTGTGAAGAAAGAAAAATCTCTCTTAAATCTTTTGATGAGGATAGTCAATTTCCTTAATTACTTAGTACTCTTCCACCCCTCCTAGATGGCATACTCCGGGACGACTGTGTGTAGGGTTGAACAATCGTGTCTATGCATAGCCGTGTTTGGATCTACCATGCTTTGAAGATCAATGCAGTTTAAACCATTATGCTATGCAAGAGGTGGGTCTTGAGTGATTAACTCAAGTGTTTTTTATGTCGAGGCTTGCTATTACTGTCTTCCAAAGAGAAAATCTTGTAGCTTGTGTGCTCTTTGCTTGATTGTACCATCAGGATGCTTTACAATGCTGATTTCCTGAGCTTTTGGTAGCAATAATGACCGTTGTCGAGCTTTTACTCGTCATTGATATCTCGGTTTGTCTTGGTCAGAATCGTGTGGTTGAGGTTTCTGAGGCTTAACTCTCCATTGCTTGATTGGTTTTGCAGTTTGTAGAGAAGATAAGTTCTCCTTTTTCTTTCAAATCCATTTCGTGCTAGGTTCCCTTCTCGGAGAAGTGTGTCTCTGTGTTTTAACTCGTGGGACCGTCTTTGGTTTTGTCGATGATGTTTTGGGCACCCAGATTTGAATTGGTTTGTCCTTAAGCTATGCTTTTTGTACCCAAATTTGCATGACTCCTTGCATTCTACTTGTAGCATTTGCTTGTCGAGAGGATGGAGAAGATTGATTACTTCGTGGTTTGCTTTGCTGATAATTGCCTTTCCATTCCTCTTTACTTGGTGCGATTGGAACAATGAGTTGCCCGCCTTTAGGTGATAGCTCAAGCTGATTTGTATCCCAATCTGGTACTTCTTTGTATATCCGCATCCTGGAAATTCCAAGAATCATCGTCTCATTCATGTGTTCATCTGGTAAGCATACAAACTAATGAGGACATGAACATCCATGTACTATCACATTCAAGTTGACTACTCCCAATGTTGGTGTTGGATTCTTGTTGCATCCTTTGATAATCGCTATTCCTGTTGTCAATGACTGAGTTTTAGCTTTTCTGTACGTGGAATAACTGACAGCATTTACTCTAGATCCTGTATCAACCAAAGCATTTGTGATATGATTGTTGAGCTGTAATTTGATGTGAAGGTCCATTCCATCTAACCATTCATCATCTGTTGACACCACATCTTTCTGCAATTCCCATTGTCGGTCATTGATTTTCAATGTGTTGATGGGAATAGATACTTGTTGATTCTTGAGAGCAGCTTTCCTTTTGAGTACCCAAAGCCAAGCTTCTTCTTGGGCTTCATCAATAACCTGCTGTCGTTTTATCCTCCTTTGCTTAGCTGCATGCATTCTTTCTAGCAATTCATTGGTTAGCGACAAATTGTACTTCTTTAAATGACATCCACTAATCCAATTAGCCATTGGTTCACCATCTTATGGTGGACAATTTAACTGCTCCACTTGGAGATACATCTTCAATGATAAAGGTCCATTTCCCTTTTTCTTAAACTTGGGAATGTGTTGCTTAAGGGAATAGACTAAAACTAAGTCCCCTTTCTTGAAGATTTTTGTAATGAGATGGGAATCAAAAAATTGTTTTTGTTTCCACTTTTGTGCATATATATGAGCTACAGCAGTTAGCCTTTGCTCATCTAGCTTCTCTAAATCTTCAAGTATTTCTTACAATTCATGTCCAGTCCACTCAAGATCCTTTGCTACCCTCAGTGTCGGCAATAGAAATTCTATTGGCAGTATGACATCAAGACCATAAATAGAATAAAGGGTGTAGCATTTAAAGCTGTTTTGAATGAAACTCAATAGGCCCATAGAGCAGCATGGAGATTCATTTCCCAGTCCGTCCTTCCTGAACTAACCACTTTAGTCAATACCAAGCTAAGAATATTATTCATATGCTCAGCTTGTCCATTTGCTTGTGGGTGATAGGGAGCTGACTTGTTATGGATGACCATAAATTCATTAAGCATATACTCAATTACCTCATTGAGGAAATGAGTTCCCTCACTGACAATTTCTATTGGCAGTCCATATCTTGTGAACACATACTCATATAAGAATGCGGCAGTGGTTCTTGTTGGAATTAGGCTTGCAGAGAAACACACACAGCTTGGAGAAGGCGAAGGAAGCTCAAGGCACACAATAGAGAGTGTGTTACTTAGTGTGCAATGGAAAGATAGATAGCCCTAGAGTGATGGGCGTATATACAATGCACGGGGGAAAAAACCTCCTAAAGAGGGAAAAAATGCCCCGGCGGTCCTAGTGTGTTCACACACATCACTACCACATGTATATGGTAACAAATCCCCCCTGGAGTGATGCGGTGAACGAGAGCTGGCACATGAGTAAAGGGAAGTTCCATGACCTGAGGACAGGATCAGTCCACAAAGGGGAGTAAGCCCAAAGCTTTGCGGAAAGCTTCAAGCTTCTCATGAGACAATGCCTTTGTGAAAAGATCTGCAAGGTTGTCCTGTGTTGGCACATAAGCCAAGCTGATCTCTCCTGCTGAGAGCCTCTCCCTGAAATAGTGGTAATGCACCTCAATGTGCTTTGTGCGAGCATGAAAAACTGGGTTCCTCGCAACTGCCAATGCGCTCTGACTGTCAGTGTAGATAGTGTTGGCAGTGTCCTGTCCAACACCCAAATCAGCCATAAGGCATCTGAGCCATACACACTCAACCGTAGCTGTGAAGACTGCCCTGTACTCAGCCTCACAACTCGAAGTGGCCACAGTAGGTTTCTTCTTGCTCAACCATGATATACATGAACTGCCAAGCATGAAACAAAAACCACTTGTGGACACTCGCGTGTCAAAACAACCAGCTCAATCGGAGTCCGAAAAAGCATGTAAGTCTGGCGGCAATGATCCCCCCTTGGGATAAAACAAGCCAAGATGTAAAGTGCCACTAAGGTAGCGGAAAATCCTCTCGACAGCCTACCAATGCTTAGACCCTAGGCTATGCATAAATCTGCTGACCTGTGAGACTGCAAACTGAATATCCGGCCTCGTGTTGCATACATAAATAAGGCAGCCAACAGCAGTTTGGTAAAGAGTGACATCAGCAGGATCACCAGCATAGGGAGTGGCAATAGGTTTGCAATCCTCAAGTCCAAACTTACATAGCAATGTGTCTATGTAACTTTTCTGACACAAGGCAATACCACCATCACATTGCTTAAACTGTATACCCAAATAATGATGCAACAACTCCAAATCTTTCATCTTGAAAGTAGCATTCAAATCAGCCTTAAATTCAGCAATATGTCTCTCATTTGGTCCAGTGATCAACAAATCATCAACATAAAGAACCACAATGAGAAGTACATCACCCTCACGCTTTACATACAATGTGCTTTCTGTTGGACTGTTACGAAAGCCTTGTTTGACCAAATGAGTGTCAGCTTTCTCATACCAAGCACGAGGAGATTGCTTCAACCCATACAAAGCCTTGTTACATTTGCACACTTTGTCCTCTTGTCCTTTTATGACAAAACCGCGAGGCTGCGTTACATAAACTTCCTCAAATATGTCACCATTCAAGAAAGCAGTAACAATGTCTGATTGATGTACATCCCAACCAAAATGAGCTGCCAATGCACATAGAAAACGCACAGTAGTCATACGATAAGTGGGAGCAAAAGTCTCTTCATAATCTATGCCTTTTTGCTGTGCATAACCCTTTGCAACAAGTCGAGCCTTATGGCGATCGATCTCACCATCCGGCTTGCGTTTCAACTTGTAAACCCACTTCGTACCAATGGCCTTTTTGCCAGGAGGAAAATGACATAAAGTCCATGTGTCCTTTTCTATAAGTGCATCATATTCTGATTGCATGGCAGCCATCCAATTTTTTGAATTTTGTGCTTCATCAAAAGCCAGAGGCTCCTCAACATCATGTAAGCTAGACACAGCCAAAGCATAACAATCTGATGCATAAGATGCATGGCGAGAGCCTGAACGAGTACGACTAGACAAAGGTGCATCCAATTTACTGTCACGCAAAGTGTGCACCAGCCATTTTGGCATACCTCTAGCCTGCTCATTTTCAGCCCTTTCCTCATCAAGTACATCATGTACATCTGCATCAAAAATAGGCTGATCTAAAACATTTTTAGAAACCCCCATAGACTGTACATTTGCCTCATTGGAACTTACATTCTTATTTCCACCACTGAAAAGAGGCAACAAAGTGTCATAAATGTCTTGTGAGCTTACATTACTGTCTCTAGTACATGACAGCAAGGGCTGAACAGAATCTTCCACAAACACTACATCCCGAGAAACCAGAATACGTTTTGTTTGCGGATGATACAAGCTGTAACCTTTTCTTTTAGCACTATAACCAACAAAATTACATTTGGCAGCCTTATCATCCAATTTTCTGCGTTGCACTTGTGGCACCAAAGCATATGCCAAAGTGCCAAAAACACGCATGTGCTCAATAGAAGTTTTTCTATCATGCCATGCTTCATAAGGAGTAATAGACTGCAAAGCTTTCGTAGGACACCTGTTAACTACATAAGTGACACACATAATGGCCTCAAGCCAAAAACAATGCAGCAAAGCTTGACTTTTGACCATACATCGTGCCATTTTCGTCAGTGACCTGTTTTTCCTCTCAGCAACACCATTTTGCTGAGGTGTATAAGTCACTGTACGTTGGTGTTTTATCCCACGACTAGCCAGAAATGCATTAAATTCATGAGACATATACTCCCCCCCTCGATCAGAACGGAGGGTGCCCATAGTACATTTCGAGATATTTTCAGCCATAGCCAGAAATTGTTTGAAGCACATAAAAACTTCAGACTTTGCTTTAAGCGGAAATACCATGCATGCCTGGAGTAATCATCAATGAAAGTCACGAAGTACAGGTAATTGCCCAAGGACGGAGTTTGCATGGGCCCACAAACATCACTATGCACAAGCTGCAACCTGCATGTGGCCCAAACTGAACCATCCTTTGGAAACTTAGAACGCTGCATCTTACCCAAAATATAGCCTTCACAAACATGTTTGACAGGTGCTTCAAGAGGTGGCAAAGAAGCAACCATATCAGATTTCTGCAAACGCAGCAAACTGGCAAAATTCAGATGACCAAAACGTGCATGCCAAAGTTTTTCATCTGAAATAGCCCTTGAATCTGCAACAGCATTTGCAAAGTTTTGTCCACACTTGTCATACAAAGTGAGCTTATACAGCCCACGGCACAAAAGGCCAGATGCAACAATTTCATCACCAAAACTAAGATCATGAACTGTACATCTGTCATCCACAAATTTGACTACAAGTCCAAGCCTAGCAAGTGCGGATACAGACAAGAGATTCTTCTTGATCCCAGGTAAATAAAGTGCATCAACAAGTGTGAAAGAACTACCATTAGCAGCAGTAAGCACAATCTTTCCAACTCCCTGAACTGGATAAGAGGCATTGTTGGCACAAGTGATTGAATTCCCATGAGGGACAGACTTGAGAGAGGTAAACAATTCACGATGTGAGGTAATGTGCTTTGTAGCACCACTGTCGAAATACCACACATGTGAATCTGCAGCAACTGACAAGCATGCATCATGGATAGCAGGATTGTAAGTGCACTCTGCGCTAAAAGCCCATCCTGCATCAATATCAACAACACAATCTCCTTTCACAGAAGACTCAACAATGGCTGCATTTGTAGTGGAACCAGGATTTTCAGTGGAACCACCCTCTTTCTTCTTAGCCTCTTTGGCCTTCAACTTAGGACACGGCTTGATCAAGTGATCATTGGCTTTACAATAATGGCAACGCATCTTCTTTTTGCCCTTATCACCAGAATTTCCAGACGAATTGCTGCCAGTAGAAGCATTAGGAACATAATTTTTGCTACTCGCAGCAGAACCATAAGAAGTGGCTGCATTACTGTTACCATCCTTTCTTTGAGAAGCAATAAAAGCCTGTTCAACTGCACGTTGCCTAATCCTGTTTTTTCTAGAAAGTGACTCTTGCAACAGCAATGTGCATAATGCATCAAACTTGACAACTTCAGGATTTCCTTGGGTCATCAGTCTCCAAGTACTAGCAAAAGTCTGGTAGGAATCTGGTAAGGCATCAAGAACAGTCTGCACAAGGGAACTGTCTGAAATGACTTCACCTGCAGAAATAAGTTGCTCATTGATATCCTTGACACTAGCAAGGAAAGTGTCCATATCATCTTCCTCATGCATAATCTTCGACTCCAGCTCTTTACGCAGCAAAGAAATTTTAGCCTCATTGCGGCTTGCATAAAGACCTGCTAAAATATCCCAAGCCTGTTTTGCAGATTTTGCTGAACGGATGTGAGGAACAATGGTGCACTTCACAGACAACGCAATCAATGCATGAGCCTGTGCATCCTTAACATCCCAACGAGCTTGTTCTGCCGTAGGCAAAACAACTCTAACAGCTGCAATCCTTGCAGCAAGACCTACAACATCCTCAACATCGCCTACATCCTTAGAACCAGGACGTACATCAATGCCCTGCACAATGTTCCAGACACCCTTTGACACAAGAACATGTTGCATCATATAAGCCCACATAGGGTAGTTGTCCCCATCCAACCTGTCCTCAGCAGCAAACATCTTGAACACATCTGTGTTGTTGTTGTCAGCCATGGTAAATGCTGCACCTGATGTGAAAACTACCCGAAAATAGGAAAAATGGAGCGGGAACAACCTGTGCTATATAGCACAAACCGTAGAAGACTATAAGGCACCTGTTATGCAAAAAACGGCACTGACAGAAATTCTGCACAAAATGACGAAATAGCTTGTGCAGTACTGCCTGTAGTGGAAACGGAGGCCGAAATGAGCCCAAATCAAAAATCTGAGCAGACC
Source organism: Adiantum capillus-veneris (assembly GCF_014529385.1). Classification (NCBI taxonomy): domain Eukaryota; kingdom Viridiplantae; phylum Streptophyta; class Polypodiopsida; order Polypodiales; family Pteridaceae; genus Adiantum; species Adiantum capillus-veneris. The sequence goes on from NC_140957.1 coordinate 50,781,453, forward strand.
TGCGAACGCTCGCCAAAGCTCACTGAAATCGAAGAAAGTGAGCAGGCGTGTGCTGGAGCAGCTGGCGACTAAGCCCGGGAGGACGTGACCTGCTCTAATACCAATTGTTGGAATTAGGGTTGCAGAGAAACACACACAGCTTGGAGAAGACGAAGGAAGCTCAAGGCACACAATAGAGAGTGTGTTACTTAGTGTGCAATGGAAAGATAGATAGCCCTAGAGTGATGGGCGTATATACAATGCACGGGGGAAAAAACCTCCTAAAGAGGGAAAAAATGCCCCGGCGGTCCTAGTGTGTTCACACACATCACTACCACATGTATATGGTAACAGTTCTGGCATCATTCTTTTGAGTTTCTTTAGCCTTGGTCCACTTAGTCAAATAATCCGTAGTTACAATAATATATTGAGCTTGAGTTCTATAAGCAGGTGGATGTATTGGTCTAGCAAAGTCTATACCCCACTTTGCGAAAGCTCTAGTTCTCGGTATTCCTTTAGTAAGCTTAGTAAAAGCTCTTCTTCTTCTTCTATTAGGTCATTTGCAATGTAGGCAGCCTAGGCTCTTCTAGGGGTTCATCCAAAACTATCTTTTTTGCGTTTTCGGGCCCTTCATAGGACTTGCCTTGTTTTTGTAGTTCTCTAACAGGTTGTTCTACAATGATTTTTCGGTCTTGGAGAGTATATTTTTTGTAATGGGATGGAACACTCATTAAATCTTTACCATCCTCTTATGTGGTTTCCATTTCGGTTGTATATATCTCCTTTAGAGCCTTTTTCAACTCTTGATATTTCTTTTTCTGCTCAACTGGTGTCATGGTTGGCTCCTTGTCCTATTTGTTTGACTTTGCTTGAGTAGCCTTCCTTGTTTTTCTCAATGTTTTTGACATTTTTAGATTTTCGTTTGAAGGATACTTGTCAGTGATTTTGTCCTTGACACAATCATGTGCATATATCTGTATCAAGAACATTGTTCTACTAGAGACTGATGGCATAGGTCTTGCTTTCACGTTTCTGGTGTCTCTTTTTTGTCTATACCATTTTTGTCTTCTTGATTTCTGGTTAGGAAAGTCAAAAAACTTGTCCTCCCCTCCTTTCAAGAGTAGCTTAGCTCTCACATGTTCTTTTTCTGAACCCAAATCTTCTGAGGTAGCTGAGTTTTATTCTATCTCATCTGTTGCATCGTAGTAGAGGTCTGAAAAGACTTGTTGATCTTTCATCAAGTCCTTGGGTTCCTCCATTTCATCTTCAATGTGGAGGGTTGAAATCATTTGGATGGGAATTATGTCGTAGCCATCCTCATTGCAAAATTGAGTAGGCATAGACGTATTCACACATACATCTATTTTCGCTAAAATTTGAGTCCACTCAAATGGCTCAAACAAATGTTCTAGAAAGGGTCCATGCACATAGGCTTTGTTTGTGCAATCCCTTTCTAAGGTAAATTCTTCTCTTTTTAAACTCCCTTTTTCTGAAGCTCCCCACATCCAAATAGGACTATCTTTGTTTAACCACGAGGAAAGCTTAGTTTCAGCCGCCGAAGAGACTGAATCAAACTCTTGTATGGATGTTTTCATGACATCTCTATAAGTGTGATCTTTTATATTAACCCTTGTTATAGATTCCACTTGCTTCAAGTACATATAGTTGTTTCCCCAATCTTGGATAAGATGTACCTATCGCATGAAAGGTCTTCCCAATATGACTTCATAATTGAATTTCCTCCCAAAGTCTACTATGGAAAAAGTGTGTTGATATTCAATCCCACAGGGATTAACTATCACTTTTTTAGCAGTCCTAAGGGTCTTTCAATATGTCCATCAGTCAATTGCAATTTCATACGATTTTGTCTAATGGCTGGTTGTCCCCAGGATTCCCATACTTCTTTTGTTTCTATGGCTATGCCTGCCCCACTATCCAATATTTCCATGGTTTCAATGTCATTATATTTCATTGGAAGGGTGGTGTTTCCTTCTTCCCCTTCATAATATTCTCCAACTTTGTTCATTGGAACATATCGAATCTCCTTGTTATCCATTTCGTGTTTCAATCTTTCCAAAATTTTTACGATGAGCCCCATTATTCCCACCTTCTCTAGGGTTTTTTGTAGATCATTCCATAACTATGGTCTGATTTTTAACAGATCTCCCAAAGTAAGAGTGCATTTGATGGGTGTAGACATGATTGAATGAATGTTGTCTATTTCTAGGGTCTGTTCCACTCTTTTTACTTGAGTGGTCTTACACACTATGGATTCATCTTCATTATCTCCCAAGTAAGAGGGTAATGTTTTCAAGGTCAATGGTTTAGACATTCCTGAAGCTTCAGATCCGCAATCCCCGTACAAGGAGGTAGGTTGTCTAACCAAAATTCCTCTACAGGAGCTGACTTTAGAGTTAGGATCACATCATTGATCTCTCAAAAATTTTTCCATAAGTGTCCTGGCCAGTCTTCCTCAACGAATGGGATTCTGTCTAAGGCATCATTGCTGTCCGGCACTATAAGTTCTGGCTCTTTTGGTTCAAAGTGGGGTTCTACCACCACTTCAAATTTTTCTTGATTGTCTCTCACCACAAGCTCCTCAGGTTTTGAAATACTTTCGAGCTTTGGTTTTTGTTTTTTCAGCATCTCTTGCGTGATTCTTACCAAATTTTGATAAGCTTCAAGCTTAGTTGCTTCCATGTCTAGAGAAGGATAGTTTTTCCATTTGTTTTGCATGTTTTGGCTTGCTTTAAATCATGCTTGGTAGGCTTTCAAGGATGCATTAATAGGCTCAAAAATTTTATCAACCAAAGTTGATCCTCCAGATTTCACGATTGTTTCTTTGATTTCACTTCTAGGTTCTTTCACCTTTTTTTTCCTGGAATAGCTTTTTTACTTTCTCCTCGATTTCAACTCATTGTTTCTGTTTTCTCATCTCATACCTTTTGCTTTTGTTTCTTTTGGTCTTTTCAGAGGCAACTTTCTTGTTCTCTTAATCATCAAAGGAGTTATGCTTCTTTTTCTTAGCCTGGGCTCTAGTGATTACCTTGATTGGAACAATTGGTTCACTCTTAGATGAGCTTCTAGTTATCACTTGGACTACATTTACTTTGGTTTTCCCCTTGTTTAAATGATTTTTTGGACAATTTTCTAGGAAGTGTCTCCCTTTTTGCAACATTGTATGCAATAAGCTTCAACCGGCTTGAGGTTTTTCCAAGCTCTGGGCATTTATTTTTCCAATGATCATCTGCACCACAATTGTGACAGTTTCTCGTTCTTAGCTTAATCATGGGTCTTACCATAGGAGGTCTAACACCTTGATTAGCTACATATTACACTGGTGCGAGCTCTGGTGGAGCATAAGTCACAGGTTCTTCCATTGGTGGTGGATGTGAATTATACCCATCTCCTTCTACTGTTACTATAGATGGACTAGGCTCAACATAAGGTGTAACAGGCACTAGTGCTTGTTCATCTATGACTCCTTCTAAATGCATGTACTTTATAGGCACTACATTATGTCCTGGATACGGGGACTGTTGAGATCTGTGGTCTTTGAGCGGGTGCCATGTTAGGTTGGTATCTGTACATGGGTTGTCCTTGGGGCCTCATGGGCACGTACTGAACATTCCCATCATACTTTGCTTGGTAGTAGCACTCATTGGTCTCATGGTTGGTCCATTTTTCCTCAACTGCACACCATTTCTACGATCTAATTGGTTGGAACTATTGAGATATCCCTTGTACTGGTCCCCTCATAGGTGCTTTTTGCATGTTATTCATCATGTCATTCATCCTTTTAAGCATTTCTTCTATGGCTGAAAGTGGTGCTGCAGCAGCTGTTTCCACTTGTGCTGGTTTAGTGGATGTTGTTTTCTCACTTTGATTATCCTTAGGGACATCTTCTTTATTGAAAATATCACAATTGTCTCCTAAGTCAATAGCATCTAACACACATGCTTCTACGGTCGTATGCTTCTTGCTATACAGTATAGCATGAAGTTCTTTGTTTAGCAGTCCCTCTAGAAACAATGATACTAGTCGTTCTTCTGCAGGTATCTCTAGCTCTCGGCATTTGACAATTTTTTTATTTGAGTTGCATGATCTCTAACAGACTCACCTTGTTTCTGTTTAAAGCTGTAGATTTGAGCTACAGTATTGTGTTTGATCCCCGTTTTGGAACACGCAGCTACAATCCTTGAGCTAATGTGTTCAAGTCCATGATTGACCTTGGTGGAATGTTTTGGAACCATCTCAATGCTTTTCCTTCTAATATTGTAATGTACCCAACATTTTTCAATAAAAGTATTTCATTTACTTTGTAAATATTTGAGGTTTGCATTTTATTAAGTCAAAGAGCATTCTAATGGAACGATCGGATCAAAAATCGGACTTCAGAACTAGTAATTATGACCCTTATTCACTTGAAAACAATAAGGTTGAGAGGAAACTTAAGCCTCAAGATTGTATCTAAAGATAAGAGTTAACTCTTTTGGAAAGGGAGAGAAATTTTAGGAAAGGAGAAGTAATTTTAGAGTAGAAGGAGTACTTTTAGGAAAGAAGGAGAGGAGGAGATTAGTTTAGAGCCGAGTTTCATCTAAGAGGTTCAAAATCGTGCATCGAAACCCGTGTCCTCAAAAAAAAAAAAAATCCGTAAACGTGCGCGAACTTATCTCTCCTTCCTCCCTCTATTTTTAGCTCACCTTGAGAGCCTATATAAAGACCCCTCTCCCTTCACTTTGAGGACACACACTCTCAAAAGCGAAAGCTCTCTTGCCTTGATGTCGGAGTTACCTTCTCTCCCTCAACCTCTCTCCCTCAAGCTCTTACCCTCAAGCCATCTCCATCTCCAACTTCTTTCTCTACCATCATTGTGTTACCTCTCAATTTCTTGAGTTCTCTTTCTCACTCTTTCTCTTCTCTTTCGTGATACGATGGCCCCAAAGTGAGTGACTTGAAGCTTGAAGGATGCTCATGTCGCTCAACCTCCAAAAAAGATGCAGAGGAAGGCATCACCTACTCCAAACGTGGCTCAAGCAGAAATATTGGTCGCGGAAGAAGTCGAAGCCATTCAACCTCAACCACGAGAGGTAGACGAACGTGTTGCTAATCCGATGGAACTCGCGGTTAGCGAGGTGATTCCGCGGTTAGTGGAGATTAAGCTGAGGTTATCGGCTCTCTTTTTGTCTCTTGCGGTTAGCAAGATACCTTGTCGTTAGCAGGATGCCTTGCGGTTAGCGAGATGCTCCCTTGCGGTTAGCGAATAAGTAAATCCTTTGCAAAAGCTCTGTTGGTTAGACAAAAAAAGTCCGCGGGTAGCGACAACTCTTAAGAATAATTGAAAGATTCATTTTTGTTGAATTATAGGACTGTCTTCATTAGACCATGTTTAAGAAAGAAATGTTTTGGTGATGTTTGAAGGGCTAGAGGAAAGAATCTGTGTCTGGAATTAATTAAAGAATAATGTTTGTATATGTAAAACAGTGTGGTAGTAATTAGAAAACAAGCTAAAAAGTGTGAGTGTGGGGTGGAAAGTGGGGGCTGGCTCAGGTTGTCGGTCAAGGATGGGTGGTCTCGATTAGTCGAGAAACTCTCCACTCCCTCTTATTAAGAGAAGTGAAATTAGAGACTCATTGTGCCGAGAGTCAAGATGGCCCAAATCTACGTGACATAAAATTACAATTTAGTTTAGACTAAGTCTCGTATCATATTTAGGGTTTATGGATGGCGGCTGTGCCTCTTAAACGTGGAAAAAAGGCATTGTTTATGGATTCTAAATATGTCAATAGGATTTCATCTTTATGTTAGAAAACAACTTCATTAGAATCCTAGATTTATCAACTTGGCTTGTGGCGTATGACCCTTGTAACCACGTAAATGATGGATAGAGGATTTTCTCTCTTTTGTTGCTCATATCTCTATTTTGTGGAAACAGAGTAGGGTGTCGTCAACGAAAAAGAAGAATAAAGGAAGGCCATCTATCAAGTCGCCCCAATCTTCTCGGGGTTGGGGACCTCACAATTGGTATCAAAGTGTTAGGTTTAAAGTGGGTTTTTTAAACCGTTTGTACTATTCTTGGGCTTGATTGCATGAATACTTGCTTGACACTGTTACCCTATCTATTTTGTAGCACAAGTTTATGGACACCGACTGTTTAACTATCTTTAAGGCAATATATCACACTACTTGCCAATCACCAATATTCGAATTTCATGAGAATGTGTTCCGTATCCTTGACAAGGTTTTTGTACCTCACATCAATTTTGATCCACCAAATACATGGTTATATACAAGTCGTTGGGTTCATGGAACAACCTTTGCTATCCGAGCACGTCACATTGAACACTTAGAGATTGACCTACATCGAATCAACTGGGCTGAAGAATTGAAGCTGGTTTCATACTTTCAAATTTATGAAGCACCACTGAGTACTGTCATGGCCCCTGATGGAGTCACAAATCGTAATCGATGGGTTTATGACAAAGTGACATCAATTATCCTACCAATCAAGTTGTTATTGACAATCACTCTCGACCAACCTTCAAGGAAAAAGATTTCATTGGCTACCTCGAGCTTCCTCTTGTGTTTCGCTTATTACATCCACATCACCAACCACCAATCTTTTACGACATGTCAACTGATGTTTATTACAACTATAGTTGAAACCTCTATTATATATTCTCATGGAGAGATCTCTTGTAGACCCCTATATGGCTTTTTGATGAGTTTATGAATAGTAATGTTTTGCTCCAAAAGATTGTTGACTAGTTAAGTCATTTGATTGAGTTGTTTTTCTTCAAAGAAATTGTATGACTGGTTAAGTCGTGTAATTGACAAGTCATGACTGGTTAAGTCATGTGACTAATTTTTTATGGAGTGAATAAGTCAGAATTGGTTGGCATATGGTTAAGTTTTAATAGACTGGGTAAGTCAAAAATTGGTAAAGTTATGTGGTCGAACCTTTAGTGGACTGGATAAGCCTAAGTCTAGAAAATACCCTAATGTTTTGGGTTGTTACGAATATTAATGTTGATATATGCGTATACTCAGGAGAACCCTCAAATAATTCCTATAATGTAAAATCCTCAAAACGATGCTATCTATACAGAGATTCAGGAGAAGAAGTTATTGCTGAAACAAATGCAACCACCTTCTTTTAAAGGAGAGGGTATTGATATTGAGAAGGATGGAGAAGTATGAATTGAAGCTATGGATGATTACTTCTTGGCTGCAAAGACTGCACCTACAAATCAAGCAATGCGAGGGATGTTTCGTCTCTTTGGTGAAGCGAAATTATGGTGGAAATAACATTGTCATGACATGGGAGTATTGGAGAGCTCCCAGAGTTGGAGAGAAATTAAACAGGCTGCGAAGGAAAGATACTTACCTCCTGCACATGAAGTGTTGAAGATGAATGAGTTCTTTAGTTTGAAACAATACAGTTTAACCTTGGAAGAGTACTACTCAAATTTTGTAAGGCTTAGGCGTTATGCTCTGCCAATGACCATAGAGCAGCAGCTAGCCCGTTTTTGTCAAGGTTTAAGAGAACCAATCAGCTCGCGATTAGAAGCCATGAAACCTACTACTGTGCAACATGCTTTACTACGGTCTAAGCCCTTAATGAAGGAGCAAGGGATTAGAAGAAGGGTTGAACAAAATCAAAGTTTTAATGGAACGAGACGTCCAATAAGGCTTCCCAATAATAATGGACAACCTCAAAGAGCTTATGCTGCTAATGTTCAAAATCCTTCACGCTTGGATGTTCGATGCTTCACGCTTGGATGTTCGATGCTTTGAATGTGGAGAGTTGGAACATTATCAAAACAGATGTCCACGTTTGACTAATAGAGCAACAGCAACAACGGAAGTAGATCAAAGACACCGTCCTTTTACACTTAACAATGGAGGAGGTGGTGGACAAGGTAGAGGACGAGGAAGAGCAGCCAGAGTCTTTGGAAGAGGTCAAGGTAGGAATGCACATGCACATGCAGTCATAGGAGAGCCTACCCTTGGTGAAGAAGAAGAGAGAGCAAGAATTTATGCAGCTATTGACAACCCTGGAGCCCAAAGACAATTTGCTGTTATTCAAACACCAGCAACCCATCAAGGTAAATCTTTTAACCTCTTTATCGATTGTGACAGTACTCATTCTTTTCTATCCCCAAAATGTTTGCAGAAGTTGAACCTGAATAAAAAACAAGCTAAACCCATGATAATAGAATTGGCTAATGGGAAAACCGTGGTATCACGATATTCTGTGGGAACCCTTGACTTTGAACTAGGAGGACATGCTACTTCAGCTTTCTTTAGAACTTTACCAATTGGAATGTATGATGGAATTCTTGGAATGAAATAGTTATTTAAGAATCACGCTAGCATCCATTGTGGCCTAGGTAGTATGAGCATAGTCAAGTAAATCAAGTTGAAGTACAGGGAAAGAATGGGATTCCAAAGATTCAATCAGTTAAAGCCAACTGTCTACTCAAAGGTATGAAGGCCGGACAACAAATGTTTGTGGTCAAGCTGAACAAGATGGATTCAAAATCAAGCGTTGCAAAACCCTCTTAGCTTCATGAATATTCAGATGTCTTCCTTGAAGATCTCACATCTGTTCCTCCAAATTGAGAGATTGATCATGAGATAGAGATTCTTCCAGGAAGTGAGCCAGTGTCAAAGAGACCTTATAAAATGGCGCTACCAGAGGCCATTGAATTGAATAAGCAACTTCGTCAACTTATAGAACAAGGATTTATTAGGCCGAGTAAATCAAGTTGGGGAGCACCAATACTTTTTCAAAAGAAGAAGATGGGACTTTACAACTCTGCATTGATTACAGAGGACTAAACCAGGTAACAGTTAAAAAAAACTATCCTATCCCACGAATCGATGAATTGTTGGACAGACTACATGGTTCCAAGGTCTTCTCAAAGATAGATCTAAGATCTGGTTATTACCAAATCAGAATAAAGGAATCAGATATTCCAAAGATAGCTTTCAACACCCAATATGGACATTTTGAGTTTATAGTAATGTCATTTGGTCTGACTAATGCTCCAACTACTTTTAATAGATTGATGCAGTATATTTTCAGGCCGTACCTAGATGACTTTGTTCTTGTATTCTTTGATGATATTATAATCTACTCAAAGGATGAAGAAGAACATGAAGACCACCTGAGAAAGGTGTTGGATATCCTTCTAGAACACAAGCTATATGCAAAGATGAGTTAGTGTTCATTTTTCACTCCAAGGATTGAGTATTTGGGATTCATTGTTTTGCATGAAGGAATCTCAGTGGACCCTGCTAAAGTTCAAGACATTGTTGAATGGCCTCAGCCATCAAATGCAAGTGAGCTTAGAGGATTCTTAGGAATCACAGGATGGTATAGAATCTTTATAAAGGATTATGCAGTGATTGCTTCACCCTTGACCGATCTTCTGAAGAAAGGAGTGAAGATAAGCTAGGGACCACTACACCAAGAGAGATTTGATCAACTTAAGCAGTATGCAACTATAGCACCGTGCCTAAAGCTACCAATTTTAACTAGGCCTTTGAAGTCGTCACTGACGCTAGTGGAATAGCAGTTGGAGGAGTATTGGCTCAAGAAGGCATACCAATAGCTTTCACCTCACATAAGCTTAAGGTTCATGAAAAGAACTACCCCACCCATGATCTCGAACTATTGGCAGTCATTCACGCTCCGACTTTGATATTATCTATCATCCCGGAAAAGAAAACACGGTTGCAGATTCACTCGGTCAAAAACCTTTTTTGAGCCTCATATCTATACCCAACAACCCAATCATTAAAAAGATTAAGGAAGTTGCGTCATGTGACCCAGAGTATCAAAGGCAACTTAACCTTGTTTGATCTAGGGATTCAAAGAATATACCTTCAATGATACACTTCTCACATGATGGACCTTGTCTCTACTATAGAGATAGGTTATGTGTGCCAAAGGACCCTAACTTAAAGAAGGCTATCTTATTTGAGGCCCATGATAGCCCTACTTCAGGACACCCAGGATATGTGAAGACTCTCAATGCCGTATGAAAAAGTTTCTATTGGACTGGGCAAAAGGCAGATGTTCTATGCTATGTTCATCAATGCTTGACTTTCCAAAGGATTAAAGTTGAGAGAGTTAAACTTCCCGGTAAACTTCAACCATTGGACATTCCCCAAATGAAATGGGAATGCATAAGTATGGACTTTGTCATTGGATTACCTACGGTACAAGGAGGTTATAATTCACTCATGGTAGTTGTTGACCTACTCACGAAGGTTGTGCATCTCATACCAGTCAAGACAACCTTTACCGCCTCTGACATTGCACGAATATTTGTTAAAGAGATTTTTAGATTGCATAGATTGCCCAAACGGATTGTAAGCAATCGAGATGTGAAGTTCACTTCAAACTTTTGGACCTCACTCTTCAAGGCAATTGGAACAGAGTTAAACTTTAGTACCGCATACCATCCTCAATTAGATGGTCAAACAAACCAAGTTAACCAAGTCATCAAAGATATTCTTAGAGCTTATTGCAGTAGAGAACCTAAGCAATGGATTCAATTTTTACCTCTAGTGGACTATGCTTACAATGCTTCTCATCATCGAAGCATTGGTATGACCCCATTTTGTGCCTTGTATGGTCAAGAATGTGTCTCTCCACTCAACTTTTCTGACCCTACCATCAGATTTGAAGTGTCTAAGAAGATGCTGGAAGAAATGGAAAATCAAACAAAAGCCATCGGAAAGGATATTCAGGCAACTCAGGATCGTCAAAAGCAGTATGCGGATAGTAAGAGATCTGAAAGATTTATTTAAGGTGACAAGGTTTTTCTTTGGATTCATCCAAAGAGAAGTACCCTATCACTTGCAAAGTACAAGAAGCTTAATCCATGTTATTGTGGCCCTTATGAAGTGACCCGTCACCTCGCAGAATCAGAACAGTTTCAGTACTTGAGCAGGTTCAGAACAAAATCAAGGTACTGAATGGAAACTGAAGACAAAATACACAGAGAAACATAGAATCTTCATAGCCATAGCCTTGAATTCATCATCCTTCTCTCATACAATGCGCTACCATCAGCTACGAGGCTAACTACTAGGAAGAATGAAGAGGCACAAATCTCTTCCCTAATTACAAACTGAAAAGTAAACTACTAAGGTTCAATAACACTTTACTGAAAGAATATGCAAGGCTAACACCTGGCACAGCCCGGTGGCAAAAAGTTCTGCTTCGTCAGGTTTTTGATTAGATTGGATCTCTTGTAAGACTCCTCTCCTGATCTTCTCCTGAGCTTTTCAATCAGTAGGGTCCTCAACATCTTTTCCTTACTCCTTTTTCTGTGGTGGCAACTTTCCCTTGGATCTTGTGATTGCTAAAGTTTGCACTTCTTGTGGTTTGTCAAACACTTCCTCAATTTGAATACAATGAGAGCAATCACACTGAGAAGTGTGCACAAAATTAGTGGATGGTTTGGGTAACTTTCCTCCTGTTTCCTCAATAAACAATCTGTTGCTAGGTTTTGATGGTTGACTGTCCTATTTTTCAATTGAAGTGTCAATCTCTTCCAAAAACATTGCATTTACCTGAGTTGGTGATTTCATTCTACCATCATTGGAAGAACTAGCACATACATTTGGGGAATTTAAATTCACAATTGGAATACCTCTCTCATTCCTATGCTTACACCACAGCTCACATGCAGGTCCTTGCATGTGTCCCATTGCACCACAATAGTTACATGGTTACATTGGATTGTTGGTTTGTTGAAACCTTGGCCCATTTTGCCAACTCCCTTGCTGGAATGGCCTTTGTTGATTTGAATTTTGAAATCTACCCCTGAAGGGTTGTGGTGCAACCACATTAGCATCTGATTCCATCTTTGCTAAAATGTATGCTGGTCTTCTTCCTCTAAAATTGGGGTTATAATAGCAATTATCATACTCATGTCTAGGTCTTTGGCATACCTAACAAAATGGTGAGCTGGCAGGACTAGAAAATGATTGTGGTTGCATCTCCTTCAATTTATCCAAAATATTTGGTTCCTTAGATTCAGACTTACCATTCTTGGCTTTGCCTTTGCCGAGCTACTGCTTGCTCAGGCTCATTAAAAACTTGGATGCATGTGAGCAACATTTTGCAGATTTTAAATAGCATTGCACAAGAGAGATCCGATAGACTTTTGAAGAAAGACATGGCACTCGTTAGGGTTTTCACCATGTATTCCTCTACTGCTTGTCCTTTTTCTGGAGCTGGCAGTCTGGGGTAGTTCAGTCAGGTTTTCCTTTTCTTTGCCAGTGCCTCATGCTCTTGCCATGTCCTTAATCTGGGTACAGGACAAAATGTTGGATCTCTTTGAAGGGTTGTAGGTGCTCTTGTGAACAGAATCAAATACCATGGATTCTTGTTCAGCCAACTTAACCTCCACTTTGGGTGGTTTTTATCTGCGACATCTTCTTGCATGTCTTTGTACAGCCTCTCTTTTACCTGTAGTAGTTCCACTTTTATGAAAGGGTATGGCAGGGACTGCTGATGCCATTGCGCATTGATCTGATTGGAAGTGAGTTGAGTGACGTGACAGAGTGTAGAACTCTCAACTCCCAATCCATTGCGGCTTTCCACTGCTCATCCACCTCTTGGGTGATCTTCTCTTTCAGTGCGTCCTCCTCAGCTTTTGATAGCTAGACCATAGGCACTGTGTCTGTATCTGTGATGTTAATATGAAAATCCTCTTCACCACTCGCCTCTGTCGTGGACTATGTCCCCAACTCAGCAAATGAGACCAAGGGTATATCTATTTGCAGCGGCTCTGAAGTGCCTGTCTCTTCCTGCGTTTCCGGCCCTCCTTCCCTCAGGAGATGATTAACTCTCTTGAGCTCAGCTATTTCTTTAAGGAGCTCTTCTTCTCTCTGGACCCGCATCAAAGCCAGGTCCCTGCGTTGTGATTGCTCCAGCTTTAATTCTAACTCAAGGTCCTTGTTCTTCTTTTCTAGTGCCTTGTATACTTCATCAGTCCCTTTGATCGAGGCCATGGCTGGATTTTCTCTTATTTACCATAAGAAGATTGCCTGATCATTGATTCGATGTTCAGAGTACTGTAAAGATGCATTTGCAACATCCAATTGCACTTGAATTTTTTGAGCAGACAGGGATGTCGTAAGAAGTTCATTTGTAACCTCTGTCAGTTTCTCATCTTTTGCTTTGCAAGCATCGGATAACTTGGTGAGTAGATCACCTAACTCCTTCATTTCTTTCCATTGTCTATCTCTAGCTAGTTGATGCTGTTCAGCTTCAGCTTTCATCTCTTGCACTTGCCTCTGAAGATCGGTGATGAAAGTCATTCTGCCTTCTAACTCTCCTTGGAGAGCGTCAATCACCATCTTGAGCTCTTTAGCCTTTGTGCTACGGCTAAGTGCTGCTGAACGGAGTCGTTCCGTCATATCTTACATATGCCTTGCATATTCGTTTACTTGCAATATTACCTCCTCATTTGACTGCCAATCCTCCTGTCTTGCTAGCTGAGTGGATGTGCCTGTAGCCTCATGTGTGTCTTTTTGTTGCATCGTAGCTCTGCTAGTTCTTCTTGCATAGAGGGAGAGGGTCGGTCTTTTTCTTTGTCATCATGAGGCTTTATGGATGCCTCGGTGGTTTCTTGCTGAGTGGAAGTAGAGGGTGCTGGCTCAGACTATGTGGTCTCTTCTGGTGCATGACTCACTTCCTTCTCTGGCTCAGGTTCTTTCTGTTGTTGTTGGTCTTGTGTAGCAGTGGCCTCTTGTGCAGTGGTAGCCTCTTGTTCTAGCTCTGCTTCTTTATCTTTTTCTTTCTCTTGCTGGTCCGCCTCTTGTGCAAATTCTGTTTCTTTGGTGGACTCAGATTCTTTGGCTCTCTCTTTATTAGGTTCGCTTCTTTAATTGGCTCTTTTGCGGTGTCCTTCTCTACAAGTGATGGTGGTGAGCTTGGCATAGGATGGTCTTGTTGTTCTGTAGGCTGTGAGGTGGGTCTGGGAGACTCATAGCCTTGTTCTTGTGCTTCTTCTCTAGCTGTTTCCTCAACTTGTCTCTTTTCCTCCACCTCTTTGGCTTTCCTACCGCTTCTTCTGCTTCCTTCATCTTGAGGGCTTTGGCTTCTTGGTACATTTTCTCCAAAGTCTCAGTGGGGTCTTCAACCTCTTTTCTTGTTGATGCTTCATTCTTGAGCCTTTAAGTCCACTCGGCACCCATTTCTCTGGGTCCTTCCCTTGTGCTTGTCGGCTGCGCTGGTAGGCGTGTTTTTCTCTTTCAAAGCGAGCTTGTTTCTACGTGGGCTCTTCTTGGTGGGCTGCCATAGATTTTCTCTTCATTTCTTCTCTTCTTGCTCTCTTTTCCTCATTATGAGAGATCTCGTTGTTGTGCCTTTCCGGAGAGCTTTCAACTGATTCTTCATCGGATTTATAAGATATCTTTCCTGACCTTGTAGCTCTTCGAGACGGTTGTGCTGCCAATATCCATGTATTTTGGTGGTAGATTGTCATCCATACCAATGTCATGGTATGCTATCCTTGTCAAAACTTATGGCGCACCCAAGTAAGTGATCTTGCCTTCTTTCTTGGTGAGGGGTAGGTGGTAGATTGTCATCCATGCCAATGGCATGGTATGCTATCCTTGTCAAAACTTCTGGCACACCCAAGTAAGTGATCTTGCCTTCTTTCTTGGTGCCCTTCAAGGTTGTCAGGACATACTGAGCATGGTCCACTGGTTGCCTGGTTGTTGACTTTAGAACTTGGGTAAATGTGGTGGCAACCGCGTGATTTGGCGTAGTGTACCTTGGTGGACTTTTTGCCAAAAAATGAAAGTGCTGATGGTATAGTCTGGCTGGCTCTTCCACATGTTTGTGAATCAAATCTACAAAGGTAGCCACGGCGGTCTCCTTGGTGAAGGTGCCTGTCATTTTCCTATCCCTTGCTCTCATGATCATTCCTTCTGTGGGCAGTCTGAGTGCCTCTACCACTATATCTTTGGTTATGACCACTTCGACCTTGTTTCCCTGAGTGTTAGATATCTGTGCGGTTCCATTCTCTTTAATTGTGGATAGAAGCTCGTAAGCTTTCTGAAAATCCACTCCGCAAGGCTCTTGTTCATAAAAGTCTCTAATTCCAAGCCTTGGCTTCTTTGGTCTCTGGCTTCGCGGCAACATCATATACTTCCTTGGGTAGGAGTTGCAACTCCACCTGATGCCCCTCTTCACTCTTGAATCTGTCGGTGAAGATTGTAGCATGATGCTCTTCTAGCTGTTCTTTGGAGAGGTATGCTACCTTAGCTGCTTTGACTAAATCGGGGTCTAGTTGATATCCGAAAAGTTCCTGCAACTTCTCCTTTTGGTTGAGCTTCTTCTTGGCCCTCTCTGCTGCTTCCATGGCTCCTGTTCAGTGAATAGAGTGCACAGTTAGTAGATTTGTCGGATCTTTTTGTGAAATATCCTTTAGTCTGAATTGTTGACAATTTTGGTCCAATTTGCTTCAAATCAATTTTTGAACAAGCATAGATGCATAGAAACATGCAAGGAACAATACTATAAAGTCAAAACAAACTTTTGCAACCAAAGTAAATAATCGCGATTATTTACAGTTGAGCAAATTTTTCAACTTTTTGCAAACTTCGCTTCATAGGGCTTGAAGTATATACTAAATACATGCTCTGAGTGAAATATGGGCTCATTTGGATGCATAGGGTGAAAATGGTACCAAATTTTGGCTTTAGGTCTCTGAAATAGTAGATATAAAGAAAATTTGAGATTTTGAGCTCCAAATTGATTCGATCTTGGCTAGTGGGCTTAACACATAATGTACTTTGGATGTATGATGGCAAAATATTAAAACTCCCCAATTTTGGCTAGAAAGTAAATAATCGTGATTATTAACTTTTCTTTCAAAATTAACATTTTTTGGTACAAAATGGTTTTAGGCATTGTATAGACCCTGTATATGAGATATAAGGTGATTTGGATCAAGAAATGTTGTCCATAACCAAGCAATTGGCTTGCAAAGACTTCTTTGATTTTTTTGACAATTTTCCAAGTAATGGGTGCTCATTTTGGCTCATACTTGATTTTTGACATGTAACATGATAGGTGAGGTGATGGGATAATTTCCAAGAAAAAATGGTGCAAAAGTAAATAATCGTGATTATTTACAATAGTGACAAATTTTTTGCAAAACTTACAACTTTTGACCTAGACATATTCTATACACCTAAAACAAGTCCTAAATTGAATTTGGTCATGCCGGCATCACTTTGTGCTTCATCGACTCTGAAATCACCGTTTCTTGTGACTACACTGCCTGTTGGGTTGGTCGGTCAACTTCGAGGCTTTGGACTTGTCCGCAACATAGTCGTGAAGCAACTTGTCTAATTATGGCTCATTTGGAGTCAGTTTGATCCCGTATGTCGAATTTGACGCTTTGTAGCATTCGAGTCGTTTTCTGCTTTTTGAGGGCTTCGCTTGATTGATTTCACCAAATCAATCATATACATTGTACATGAACCTCGTAGGCAAGCCATCTATGGAGTCAGATCAAAATTCTGGCATTTTCCAAAAACTTAGCTTTTCTAGGGGACCCCCTCGACCCCTGCCGAATGGTCAACTGATGATATGGAAAGGTTCTATTATGTTAAGGCATGCTATGGTTCAAATCCCATCTGATTTGGTCGAGGTGATAGGCCGCTATGGTCAGTTTTTGGTCGTAGGTCTTCGTGCACTACTCAATCTCTAGGGTTTTTTCTAGGGTTTTAGACTAGCTATCAACCGTACAAAGTGCATCATTGAAGAAAAAATAACTTACCCCTCATGTCTCGTGTGAAAAAGCACTGAAAATGGTCACCTGTGGACTCCGGAAAAGTCGCACAAGAGAGGTCGAAATCTCTCTCTGCAAAGGCTTTAGCCTACCTCGAAATGAGGTGGTTTTAGCCTACCTTGGATATCTATACCCGGACTTCTCGAACCAAATTTCGCCAGATTCCCTTGTTAGTCCTACTAGACCGTGAAATTTATGATGGACTCAAAAATTTCCCTGATCGAATTCTTGTAGCTCATTCTGCAAGAATTTTACAAAAGTAGACATGGCCGTCTAATTTAGGCTTCCCGCTTCCATCTTCTCATTTCATTGAAATTTTTTCTGCTTGTCCGCCTTGTCTTCCTGATCACCATCGTGTCTTCCGTTTTTCCATCTGAGCTTCCCTTCTATTTATTATTAATTTTTGACCTGTTTATTTGAAAAATCGAGGAAAATAGAAAAATGCTCTAAAAAAGTAAAGTGAAAATCCAATAATTAAGAAAATCCATTGAAAAACACAACTTTATTGTTTTTTGTTGGATTTTTCTATTTTTAAGCCTCATTATCAATAAAAATAATAAAAAATACCGAAAAAAGGACTATTTTATATGATTTTCTTATAGTATTTACACTCATCGGGAAGATATTATCAATAAATTTTCCCTTGATGATGAATTATAAGGTCATTATTAGGTAGTTTTGCAAAACATTACACGTTAACGTTGAACTTTTTTCCTCCCTCTTCAGACATTGCCCTTAATTACTAAGTACTTACTGCCTTTCCACCCCTCCTAGATGGCGTACTCCGAGACGACTGTGTGTATGGGTTGAACAATCGTGTCTATGCATAGCCGTGGTTTGCTCTACCATGCTATGAAGATAAATGCAATTCAAACCAATATGATGTGCAAGAGCGGGGTCTTGAGTAACTAACTCAAGGGTTTTTTATGTCGAGGTTTGCTGCTGTTGTCTTCCAAAGAGAAAATCTTGTAGCCTGTGTGCTCTTTGTTTAATTGTACCATCAGGATGCTTCAGTACACTGATTGTTGGAGCTGTCGGTAGCACTTTTGTTTGTTGTCGAAGTTTTTCTCGCCATTGGTAGCTTGGTTTGCTTGGTGTTGTATGTGTGGTGAAGTCTTTTGAGACTTAACTCGCCATTGCTTGATTGGTTTTACGGTTTGTGGGTAAGATAAGTGCTCCTTTTTCTTCCAAACCAATTTCATGTTAGGTTCCTAGCTCGGAGATGCTCGTCTCTGTGTTTTAACCCTGGGAACCTTCTTTTGTTTTGTCGGTGAATTTTTAGGCACCCAGATTTGAACCGGCTTATCCTTAAGCCGTGCTTTTGGTACACAAATCTACCTGACTCCTTGCATGCTACTTGTAGCATTTGCTTATCAAGGGTATGGAGAAGATTGAATACTTCATGGTTTGTTATGTTGATTGCTTCTTTTCCATTCCTCATTGCTTGGTGCAATTGGAACAATGAGTTGCCTGCCTTTAGGTGATAGCTTTAGCTGATTTGTATCGCAATCTGGTATTTCTTTGTATGTTCGCATCCAGGGAATTCCAAGAATCATCGTCTCGGAGTTGATCTTCCAAGGTTAGCTTGTTGCAAGAATGGCTAGTCTTCTTCTAGGAGAAAGTGTAGGCTTGGGCTTATATTAATGGTGGCTAAGTACAATTTGGCATTTCTACTCACTCCCTCATGAATTCCTCGCATCCATGGCTTGAATGCTTGAGTTCCTTTTCAAGGAAGAAGAGGTCCCCTTTTATAGGTGAAGGGAATCCCCAAGGGTTTACACAAGAAGAGAGGAGCCAGTGTGAACAGAAATTGGAAAAGTTGGAAATCAGTTGTCCCTGCATGATGTGGGCAGACTGGGGTCTAGTGTTTTGATCATATCTCCTCAATCGTGGCTCCAAATAAAAAAGTAAAATATGGGCAGAAACTCCAGCTTATTAGCTATGATTTTCATTTTAAAATCGTTTTCCAATTCGGATTGGAACCTTGTGTAAAAAATTCATCAAAATAGGGTCCATTTCTAGCAGCAAAAGTCTTCCTGTGGTCCCCTTAGCTTAGACTTTCATTTGATTCCAAAGGACACCTCATGCCATATGAGAGCATGACATTGCTCCTTGACAAAGTTTTGTAATCATGCTTGCAATAATACATTAAAATAAGTGTATCTTTGAAATCATGCCACCTAGTGTCCCACTAGGATTTGATTCCCTCCTAGTAGCTATTTAAAAAGAAATATGAGAAAAATATGAAAAATACATAGAATATATATATATTGGAGTTTACCCTAGATATAGGATCTAGCTAGGGTGTGAGATGATAATGAGATAGTAGAAATAAAGAATCAATGCTTTTTGCCCCAAGTTAAAGAGGCGGAGCTATTGATGCTTTTCCCATAGTATTTTCTGATGGTAAAGTAAGAATAGGTTACCCTTGAGATAAATAATAGGATGAGATAGAAAGCATATTATTATACTTAAATATGCATATGTACATTATAGAAAATATAACTATGTATCTAAAAAGTTACAAGATAACTCTTGTAGCATGCGTTCCCACTATGTACGTGTCAGCTCAGCTTGTCCGTTTGCTTGCGGGTGATAGGAAGCTGATTTGTTATGGATGACCATAAATTCATTAAGCAAATACTCGATTACCTCATTGAGGAAATGAGTTCCCCAATCACTTACAATTTCTATTGGCAGTCCATATCTCGTGAATACATACTCATATAAGAATGCAGCAGTGGTTCTGGCATCATTCTTTTGAGTTGCTTTAGCCTCGGCCCACTTGGTCAAATAGTCCGTAGCTACAATGATATACTGAGCTTGGGTTCTATAAGCAGGTGGTTGTATTGGTCCAACAAAATCTATACCCCATTTTGCAAAATCTCTTGCCCCCATCATTGGTCTTAAGGGCATGCTATCTACTCGTGTTGGCATTTTTACTCGTTGACAAGCATCACACCTTCGAACATATTCTTTGGCATGTGCAAAGAGTGTTGGCCACCATATGCCGGCCATCAAGATTTCTCTTGTGGTGGTCTCACTAGAAAAGTGACCTGCAGCTAATCCAGCATGTGCTTGTTCTATAATCGGAATATACTCGTCTTCATTTGCACAAAGACACAAATGTTGATCTTTACCTCTCCGATACAATTGGTTCCCAATAAGAGCAAAGTCTCTTGCTTCAGTTTCAATTGCTCTTTGACAGTGTTTACTCATATCCTCAAGGAATGTTCAGCTCGATAAGTAAGTAACGAGATAATTACTCCACTTAGGAACAGGTGACATTTGAAACAATGTTACATGAGGTATGGGTGTTTGTTTTTGACATTGAGGACAATCTTTTACAAAAGATCGAACATCTCTCCTCATAGTCGGCTAAAATACTCCAAGTCTCAAGATCCGTTGCATAGTTTGGTCTTCCGCAAAGTGAAGTCCTACTATGGTAACATGTACTTGACTTAGGTACTGTTCTTTTTCTTCAGGATTAATGCATAAGAGCAATATCCCGTCTTGATTCTTTTGTATAGCCTACCAGCTAGTAATTGATACGTAGCCGATTGCCCGATTAATCTGATTGTAATAGGAAGTGGTATTTGTGAATCCACTTGGGCTATTTTCATCAATGACACAATGTTTTCCGACCATCTAGGTATCATTTCCATGGAGAACAAATAGGCATCTGTTAGATCGTGGTCTACCCCTTTAGGTGATTCTCCTGAAACAATCCTTGACAAATGATCTGCTCGTTGATGTGTAGTGCCTTTTTTTACAACCACAGTGAAATCAAATTCCAGAAGAATGATGAACCATCTCACTATTCTTCCTGTGCTGCATGACTTGTTGACCAAATACAACAAAGCTTGGTGGTCCACAAAGAACACAAACTTGTTGGCTAATAGGTAATGTCTATACTTTTTAATGGCATAGATCATTATTAACCCTTCCCTTTCGGTGGTGATGTAATTATTTTCCGCCATGTTCAATTGTTGGCTAGCATAAGAAATAGGAAAGTCAATTTTTCTGTCTCCTAGTTGAGCTAGTATACAATCGATAGCAAAATTGGAAGCATCTATATGTATGTGGAATACCTTATTCCAATCTGGTGATTTCAATATTGGAGCTGAGGTGAGAGCTTGCTTAAGCTTCATGAAGGATTCTTCACATGCCTCGGTCCACTCAAAGTGTGTAATCAAGCTTTACATGGGTTTTGCTATAATAGCGTACATGTAGATGAACCGTCGATAATATCCACAATGCCCCATGAAGGATTGTACCCCCTTGACTTTTGTTGGTCTAGGCAAATCAACAATGACATGAAACTTCTCAATATCAGTAGCTATGCTATTTTTAGACACTATATGTCCAAGAAGTTTTCCTTGTCTACCCATGAATGTGTACTTTTCAAGATTTAAGCAAATCCTATAAAGTCTACATTTTTCAAATACCTTTTTGAGGTGTTCAAAATGATCAGCCAGGATTGATGAATGTACGTATAGATCATCCATACATACTTCTAAAAATTTTCTAAGATATTCTTTGAAAGCATGGCTCATCAACCTTTGAAATGTGGCTGGAGCATTAGTTAACCAAATGGCATAACCCGATAGGCAAATATACCCCATTCTGTTACAAAAGCAATTTTATGCTGATCTTT
Organism: Adiantum capillus-veneris; assembly: GCF_014529385.1. Lineage (NCBI taxonomy): Eukaryota > Viridiplantae > Streptophyta > Polypodiopsida > Polypodiales > Pteridaceae > Adiantum > Adiantum capillus-veneris. Next base: position 50,802,924 of record NC_140957.1, read on the forward strand.
TGGGTCAATCAAAAGTTGATTGTATCTGGAAAGGCCATCTAAGAAACCGTAAGCTTCTTTTCTTGCAACTTGTTCTAAAACATACTCAGTGATTGGAAGAGGAAAGTTATCCCTTATAGCAGCTTAATTTTTCATTCTTCTTTGGTACCACCACAATTGGAGACACCCAATGCGTGTGTTCAATTTTGTAAATGAATTCGTCTTCCTTTAGTTTTTCAATCTCTTCTTTTATCTTCCTGGAAAATGTTTCATTATACATATATGGCCTTTGTCTACTTGGTTTCGCATCATCTCTCATGGCTATGATATGTTGATAGATCTTTGGATCAACACCCTTGAGATCCTTGTAAGACCAAGTGAAGATATCTCGGTATTCCTTTAACAAGCTTAGCAAAATCTCTTCTTCTTCTTCTGTTAGGTCATTCACAATGTAAATAGGTCTAGGCTCTTCTCCTGGTTCAGCCAAGTCTACCCTTTTAGCATTTTCAGGTCCTTCGTAAGACTCACCTTGTTTCCGTAGTTTCCTAACAGGTTGTTCAACTATGATTTTCCAATCTTGGAGAGTATACTTTTTGTAATGGGATGGAATGCTCATTACATCCTTACCATCCTCTTCCGTGGTTTCCATTTCGATCGTGTATATCTTCTTTAGACCCTTTTTCAACTCTTGATATTTCTTTTTCCGCTCGACTCGAGTCATGAGTGGTTTCTTATCTTGTGGGTTTGGTTGAGTACCCTTCCTTGTTTTTCTTGATGTTTGAGACATTTTTGAGTTTTTATTTGAAGGATATATGCCAGTTATTTTTTCCTTGACACAATCATTTATATCTATTTGCATCAGGAATTGTGTTCTACTGAAGAAACTGATGGCATAGGTCGTGTTTTCACGTTTCTGGTGTCTCTTTTTCATCTATACCTTTTTTGTCTTCTCAATTTTTGGTTTGGAAAGTCGAAAAACTTTTCCTCCCCTCCTTTTAAGAGTAGCTTAGCTCTCATATGCTCTTTTCCTGACCCCGAACCTTCTGAGGTAGCTGAGTGTTCATCTAACTCATCAGTTGCATCGTAATAGAGGCTTGAAAAGACTGTTGAGCTTTCATTAAGTCCTTGGGTTCCTCATCTTCGTCTTCAATATTGAGGATTGAAATCATTTGGATGGGAATTATATCGTAGCCATCTTCATTACAAAATTGAGTAAGCATAGACATATTCACACGTACATCCATTATCGCTAAAATTTGAGTCCATTTGAATGGCTCAAACAAATGCTTTAGAAAGGGTTCGGGTACATAGGCTTCATCAGTGCAGTCCCTTTCTAGGATACATTCTTCTCATTGTGAGCGGGATGAAAACACACAGAATGCCTCTATAATGACCCAACACGCACTCTTGGGATGATATACACACACACACTATGGGGCACCACTCGGCTTACACAACCCACCTGGCCGAGACAGGGAACACACCTATGGAGTGAGAGAAGAGAGACTACCCATTTACCCACTCCACACAGAGAGACACACACACCCAAAAACTCAGCTCAAAAGAGGAGAATTTCTAATGTTTAGATACAAATGAGCTTGGATCAACACCAATGGGGCTAACAACTCACACAATATGGGTAAAATATGCCAGATACAATCACAAATTGGAGCAGAAGCTTCGCTCATAGGAGAAACTTACACAACCAAAACAGCAGAAAAATAGTGAGGAATTTGGCAAAATGGACAGCGCCATCGCGTCCAGAATGGCCCAAAACCCCAGTCTACAATGTCAAAGTGCTCAAATCCAACCTCGGATGAGCAGTTTACGCCCAAAACAGGCTCCAAAAACAGCAAAAACATAGTTGCGGCTGTTCCTCCTCTTCTCTTCACTATTTTTCTGGTCTTCTCTCTGTTTTTTCAGTTCCCAGACTTAGCTTTTCTAGTTGGGCACCCTTGGCCTTTTAGTTGACCTCAAACAGACCGCGAACAGACCAAAAACTGACCTCGCAGTGCATACTTGTCACCTTTTTGCATCATCCGCACACCTGGCACTCAGCTTTTTTAATAATGCATCCCGCCACCACGTGAAGTGGCCCCAAAATATGGTCCTGATGATGACCTTTCTGCATAATTATCACAAGAAAACACCCATGTTATGTCTGTACTTATCCACGTGCAAGTATTGACCCCATTCGACCTCCTGACGCCACTAGATGCCATCTGACGCACCTGCTTACCTCATGCCATCGGCCCACAGATAGCTTCCTTGAGAAGTTTTACATGCTACCAACTCCTCATTATTATAGAGAAAACACAATGGTACTGGTGACAGTGAAAATCGATGCACTATGTACATGTTGTCCTACCTGTACACATGTGGGCCCCACGTAATCACCTGGCTCTAGAAAATGGGCAATTCTTTATTCGATGCACCATGCATGTGTATGTACATATGCGCAATCCTTTGCTTCAAAAAACTTCTGACATAAATTGCCCATCCCCTAGCCTGCTAGATCATTCATGATAAGCAGCAGCAAAAAGAGATATGAGACTCGCCGTATCACAGGTCTCCTCATCCCTCACAGACATAACTTGCTCCACAGACAGCTCATCTTGCTCCACCATCATTAACCTGGAATGATATAATTTAAGATGCAATCCATTTACCCTTGACTTATGTAGAATCCCATCCAGGTTAGCCAACTGATAAGTACCATTCGGAAAACACTCCACTACCTTGAAAGGGCCTTCCCACTTAATTTGAAACTTCTTTTGGAAGGTGCTGTCCAGCTTACTGTTGTAGCGCAAAACCAAGTCATGCTTCTTGATACCCTTACTTTTGACCTTTTCATTTATCTTTGCCAAAGCCTTATCCTGCATCTGCCCATAATGTTCTAATGCACTCATCCTATCCAGCTGAACCTCTTGTAACTGTAAGAGCCTCTCTTTGAACGCATCACTATGCGGCCCAAGCAACTTCTCTAACATCTTGACAGCAAACAACTCTACTTCCACAGACAATAGTGCTTCCTTTCCATACACCAAATGAAATGGAGTAAACCCTGTACATGTCTTCACCGAAGTATGGTAAGCCCATAATGCACTAGGCTCCTCCCGCCAAGGTACATGTCTCAACACAAGATCAGCCCCTTTCATGTATAAGACATCACCAATCAATTTGTACCTGGATGCTCTACGCACAAAACCATACTTCTTAGACTTATGAATGTCCTTTGGAATGATTCCTGTTAGCAAAAACTCCTCTTCTTGAGCCAAACTTTCCCGGACATGGTAAAGAGGTAAATTGGTCCTCAACACAAATAGCTCCCCAATCATGCTTTGAGATGCTTCATGTGCCTCTCCATTTAGAGCATGTTCAATGTGTCTGATGCTCCATGCTTCAAAAATTTTTAACAGGCCTTTAATTCTAAAACATGTTTCCTTCAATGAGGTGTTCTTGCTTTTCCACACATCCAGCACTTGCTTCACAACTAACAAGGCATCACCTTTTATGCTCAACCTTCTAATCCCATGCTTCAAACAAATGTGTAATCCGGCTTCCAAAGTTGCATATTCAGCCTCATTGTTACTATGTGCATCCAATTTGAACCCTCTCTTGCATACTAGCTTCCCCTCTGGATCATAAAGTGCTATACCCCCTGAAGCTGCATCATGGCTCTTTTTGTATGAGCCATCAAAGAATAAGACATGGGCATTGCTGATCTGTGGCGCTTCTTCAACTACCTTTCTTACCACCTCTTCCTTAACAATAAGGGGATTCTCCTTGTAAGTCAACAAATCAGCTAGGGTAGCTCTTGTACTGTCTTCCACTAGAAAAGAGAACTCAAACTCTTGCAACTCAATTACCCATTTCTTGACCACATTTGACATGTTAGTGCCATTAATTAGCTGTGGCAAAAAAGCATAACTCATCAAGAAAACAAAAGGTCGTGGTAGCAAGTAATGACGAAATCGTCGACAAGCAAATATTACACTAGCCATCACTAGCTCTACTTCCGAGAATTTTCTCTCTGCCACCAACTTCACTCGGTTTGCACAATACACTGGCCTCATATAATGGCTGCCCTTTCCCTTTTGAAATAGCATGGCTCCAATGGCATCATCCCCTACTGATGGATTTACATAAAACACTTGCTCCCAATCAGGAGCCTGCATGGCTGAGTAACCCCCCTAACACCTCTTTCACCTCTTGAAACACTTCTTCGCACTTGTCATCCCATTGCAATGGATCATGCTTTTCCACTTGTTGTAATGGATAAAGAAGCTGAGAAGACAATGGAATAAACCGTGCCATGTACTTCACTTTGTGTATAAAGGTTGCCAATTGCTTCGTACTCGTAGGTGATGAGAAGAATAATAGACTTAACCTTATCTGGATCAGCCTCAATGCCATTTTCTGACACCATATGGCCCAATAACTTCACCCTTGGTTGTGCTAGATGACGTTTCTTTGGATTTAGTTGTCCTCCACATTCATCATATCGAGCCAATACCATCTGCAACTTCTCATGGTGTTCAGCCCTACTACTGTAGACATAGAAGTCGTCCATAAAAGCTTTAACACACTTACCAATGAATGGTTCCAACACCCAATTTGCTCTCTCTTGATAGAAAGATGGTCCATTTGTCAACCCAAACGGCAATAGTGTGTAACAATAAGAACCCCATGGCATAATAAAAGTTGTCTTTGTTCGGTCTTTAAGAGCACTCTTCAATTGAAAATAGCCTGAAAAACCATCACACACACTGTACCTCTCATAACCTGCCACTGAATCCAAGATATGATCGATAAATGGAAGAGGATCTGGGTTCTTCTTAGTGTCTACATTTAAGGGCTTAAAATCTACACAAATCCTCCACTTCCCATCCTTCTTTGGACTGACTACTACTGGACTCACCCATTCTGTGGTCTCCACTGGGACTATGAACCCTGCCTTCAATAACTTGTCCACCTCTTTCCTCAAGGCTTCCATCTGCTCTTGACCCATCCGTCTTAGCCTTTGCCGCACTGGCTTAGCACCTTCTTTTAGCTCTATATGCATCTCTTCTCCCTTGAACCCTCTAATCTCTTCATATGAAGTAATGAACAAATCAGGAAAACTAGCCAACATATGCAAATACATCTCCTTCTCCATAGCTGAGAGGTTTCCACTGATCATTTGTGTCATCAATTCCTACTTCTTTGACAATTCAACCTTGGTTTGCATCAGCCCTTCAATCACTTCATAAGGTCCTTCACTTTCATCTTCAACCTCATTTGCAAATGCAACTAAACCAGACTCTTGGATTCCTTTGTCCATCAAAAGAATGCAACATCAACATCCTCATCATTGTTGGTAGTACTATCACTGTCCTCATCAGTCACTATGGAATAGTCTTCATCACTAGACTGATCCTCATCTTCATAAAGCTCCTCCAGTCGTTTCCTTATGTCCATATTATATAGCTTCTTGGCACCTGTTTTTCCATAGAGGCTAATCGTACCACGTCTCCAATCTTGGACAGCTCCCACTGCACGTAACCATGGTCTGCCTAGTATAATAGGATATGTTCCCAACCCCGCTGGCATCACATGCAAATCAACCACCACCTTTGCATCATATGCCTCCACTTCTAAGCTCTTTACAACACCCAAACATTTTACTTTTTGATGGTTTGCTAATCTGACCCGAAACCCTAACACCCCAGTCACTGTAAGACCCATCTTCTCAACGCATGAGTGTGTTATGACACATATTTGGGCTCCGCCATCCACATAACCTTGTCCCAGATTTTTTCTTTTGTGCCACACATCTACTATTTGGAAAAATGTTTGGTAGCTCATCCATCGCCAACACCTTCATTGAACCTCTCTCTGGCTCCTTCTCCATTGGGTTAACCATTCTCTTCCACCGTCGCTTTAGCTTAGGCACCATCTCTATAAGCTATCCAAAAGTAACATCTGCTTTCCTGCCCTCAGATCCTCCTTCAAGTCATAGCTTAATTGCCCATCCCCTAGTGGAAAATCTGAAACATGAAACTTGCGAGACGAGCCCTTCTTTTCCTCTTGGCCTTGACATCCTCGCCTTCATGTCTCTTTCCCTTCTTTTTACTAGGACCTGGGGCACTTCTTCCTTCCTTTTCCTTTGTGGTCCTCTTCCCAATAGGCATCACTAATGTATCCTCTAGCTTTGATTCCTTCTCCAAGGTGACTACACTTATCACTTTTGTCTTTCCCTTTTCCTCCTGGGTTAATCCACTAGTTCCTTCTTCTCCCTTAATTTCGATGCCATAATCATTCGACCTAGTTAGCACCTGTCTTGGAAATGGATACATGTCTCCCCCCATCCTTGGTGGCTTATCACATTGCGGGCTGATGTGGCCCAACTCTTCGCATTATAACATGTGGGTGTCTGCCTCCAGAACCTACCATTGCTTTGTCCAACACGATTCCTAGGTCTTTCTTCACCTCCTGACTGATTTGCAAACCTCCCTCGACCTCGATTATTTCCCACTTGACCTAGCATGTTTAGGCTGAGATTCTTTATCAAATCTACTACTTGCCTCATGTGTTGCCTTAGCCCATCATCTTGCACTGCTGTAGTGACCACTGCTGGCATAGCTTGAGGAGTAACAGGAACCACTGGTTCATGATGAACCCCTGGTATAAGACCTTGCAAAGAATCCATAGACTGAAATTCAGACCTCATGGGCAAAGACTCCACCCCTAGCTAGCTCATTTTTCTCAGCTTCCACTCTTTGTTCCTTGCTACCTCTAGTGCATCTTCATATGTCCTAGGCTTCTTTAGCTCCACTCTCCAACGTATATTCTCCCAAAGACCAGCCAAGAACCTGTCCTTCTTCATCATGTCAGGCGGGGTAACTTGTGGTGCTAAGGCCTTGCACATCCTCTCCCATGCCAATGAAAACTTTCGTATGTACGCATCTACTGGCTCACCTTCCTTCTGCACCAAACCTTGTACTTCTTGCCACACTTTGCCAGGATCTTCTGTCTTCACAAACTCCACTTCCAACTTAGATTTTCCCAACTCAATCTTACAGGTGGATCCGCCACATGCAACTCCTCTTCAAATGCTTTGGACCAAACTCGTGCATCACTCTTCAAACAGATTTGGAGAAGACGTAACATCTGTGCCGGGTCATGAATTTGGTTGCTAATGTAGGCAACCTCCATCTTTTCCAAAAAGTCTTCCACATCTTCATCACTTCTTCCATGAAACTCCGGATAAGAGAAATCCATGGCTACCCAAGTTACGATGCTTTGCGAACCCCTTTGAACACATGTGCAAGAACCCAAAACTTTTGATTGACTCAATCCCCAAAAACCTCAATGGCGCTCAAGCTTTAGATAAGGACAAACACGTGCACATAAAATGAGGTTTCATAGTTAATCATCGGAATTACAACAGGCAAAAGACATTCCAATATCTCTCTTAATCTTCTTGGCCCGAACATAAAGACTATGCGCTGCTGGAAAAAAATCTTCCTGGACACATGAACATTTATCTGGATTCTTTGAGTTAAATGAAAAGGAGTGAATTGAGGGCCATTTTGATCATCCATTAAAGTCAACCATGAAGCTCCCAAGAAGGAACACGTGACTTATCCTCTGGGTTTTGCCAAAATTTTAGCAGCATAACAGCATAAATGACTTAAAATACCAAAAAACCAGCCACCATCATAACTTGGAAAATTTTTGACAGGGTTTCCCCAGAAGTAGAGCAGTGTGAACCCAAAATATAGACTATATATGTATGCATAAACTGCCAACAATAGAACCCGAGCACCAAGTAGGAATCACTAGTACATAGCCTATGTCGAGGTCACAAAAAGGGTGCTCCAGCTACCTGTATCATCAAAAGGATCTCCACATTTGAGAATCCCCCAGCTCAATAAAACCTCACGCTATAGACCCTCACACGAAGGCTTATGCAAATCTCGTATAGTCAAGTCTCAGAAATGACTATCTTCCAGACCAAGTCTCAGAAATGGTTGGGACTGCCAAATAAAACCAAGTATGGCTCCACAAAGGCGTACAATGGCAGTTTCCACAAGTAACGTACAATCCAACAGACAATGCGCTCAAACAGGCGCCAAATGATGCATACCCATAACAACTGCAAGTGACACCACTGCTAGTATATCACTGTACTCCAGCTACTTGTACCTGTCCCTGTCCCTGTAACCTGTAATCCTGAATCTCGAAGCTTGAAGCTCGAAGCAGAAGGTACTCGAAGAAGATCCTCAGTGTGGGCACCAAAAGAATGTGAGCGGGATGAAAACACACAGAATGCCTCTATAATGACCCAACACACACACTCTTGGGATGATATACACACACACTATGGGGCACCACTCGGCTTACACAACCCACCTGGCCGAGACAAGGAACACACCTATGGAGTGAGAGAAGAGAGACTACCCATTTATCCACTCCACACAGAGAGACACACACACCCAAAAACTCAGCTCAAAAGAGGAGAATTTCTAATGTTTAGATACAAATGAGCTTGGGGCAACACCAATGGGGCAAACAACTCACACAATATGGGTAAAATATGCCAGATACAATCACAAATTGGAGCAGATGCTTCGCTCATAGGAGAAACTTACACAACCAAAAAAGCAGAAAAACAGTGAGTAATTTGGCAAAATGGACAACGCCATCGCGTTCGGAACGGCCCAAAACCCCAGTCTACAATGTTAAAGTGCTCAAATCCGACCTCAGATGAGCAGTTTACGCCCAAAACAGGCTCCAAAAACAGCAAAAACACAGTTGCGGCTGTTCCTCCTCTTCTCTCCACTCTTTTTCTGGTCCTCTCTCTGTTTTTTCAGTTCCCACACTTAGCTTTTCTAGTTGGGCACCCTTGGCCTTTTAGTTGACCTCAAACGGACCCCGAACAGGCCAAAAACTGACCTCGCAGTGCATAGTTGTCACCCTTTTGCATCATCCGCACACTTGGCACTCAGCTTTTTTAATAATACATCCCGCCACCATGTGAAGTGGCCCCAAAAAATGGTCCTCATGATGAACTTTTTGCATAATTATCACAAGAAAACACCCACGTTATGTCTGTACTTATCCACGTGAAAGTATTGACCCCATTCGACCTCCTGACGCCACTAGATGCCATCTGACTCACCTGCTTACCTCATGTCGTCGGCCCGCGGATAGCTTCCTCGAGAAGTTTTACGCGCTACCAACTCCTCATTATTATAGATAAAACACAATGGTACTGGTGACAGTGAAAATCGATGCACTATGTACATGTTGTCCTACCTGTACACATGTGGGCCCCACGTAATCACCTGGCTCTGGAAAATGGGCAATTCTTTATTCGATGCACCATGCATGTGTATGTACATATGCGCAATCCTTTGCTTCAAAAAACTCATGACATCGTCTTAAGCTTCCATTTTCTGAAGCTCCATACATCCAAATAGGAGTGTCTTTGTTTAACCAGGATGGAAGTTTAGTTTCAGCCGAAGAGACTGAATCAAACTCTTGGATGGGTGTTTTCAAGACATCTCTATAAGTGTGATCTTTAGATTTACTCTTGTTATAGATCCCACTTGCTTCAAGTACAGATAATTGTTTTTCCAATCTTGGATAAGCTATACCTGCTGCATGAAAGGTCTTCCCAATATGATTTCATAGTTGAGTTTTTTCCCAAAGTCTACTATAGCAAAAGTGTGTTGATATTCAATTCTAGAGGAATTGACTATCACCTTTTCAAGCAGCCCTAAAGGCCTCTCAATGTGTCCGTCAGCCAATTGCAATTTCATTCGCGTTTGCCTAATGGCTGGCTGTCCCCAGGATTCCCATACTGCTTTAGTGGCTATGGCTATGCCTGCTCCACTATCCATTGTTGCCATGGTTTCAATGTCATTATATTTCACTGGAAGGGTGGTGTTTTCTTCTTCCCCTTCGTAATATTCTCCGACTTCGTTCATGGGAACATATCAAATCTCTTTGTTGTCCATTTTATTTTTCAATTTTCCCAGATTTTTCGAGATTAACCCCGTTATCCCCACCTTCTCTAGGGTTTTCTGTAAATCATTTTATAAGTACGGTCTGAGTTTTAACAGTTCTCCCAAGGTAAGAGTGCATTGGATGGGTGTAGACATGATTGAATGAATGTTTTCTACTTCTAGGGTCTGTTTAGCTCTTTTTACTTGAGTGTTCTTAGACACGATGGATTCATCTTCGTTATCTCCCAAGTAAGAAGGTAATGGTTTAAGGTCAATGGTATCGACATTCCTGAAGCTTCAGATCCGCAATCCCCATACAAGGATTGTACATCCATGTTTACATCAGAAGGTAGGTTATCCAACCAGACTTCCTCTATAGGAGCTGACTTTAGAGTTAGGCTCCCATCATTGATCTCTCTCACTTTTTCCCATAAGTGTCCTGGCCAGTCTTCCTCTACGAATGGAATTCCGTCTAAGGAATCTTTGTTGCCAGGCACTATAAGCTCTGGTTCCTTTGTTTCAAGGTGGGGTTCTGCCACCACATCAGATTTGTGATTCTTACCAAATTTTGATAAGCTTCCAGTTTAGCTGCTTCCATGTCTGGAGAAGGATAGTTTTTCCATTTGTTTTCCATGTTTTGGCTGCTTTAAGTCCTGCTTGGTAAGCTTCCAAGGTGGTATTAATAGGCTCAAAAATTTTATCAACCAGGTGAAGGGGATCGGAGAGCACCACAGACGGAGAGTGAGAGAGAGAAGAAGACACAAGACACACAGATATGGGTGGGGAGACTCAAAGAGTGAGCAGCCCCCTATACACTTATGCTATGTATAAGGTATACAAGTCAGTGGGCGCCCAAACTCTGGGCGACCGGGCAAGGCACAGACGCCTATACCCCAACAACCTCCCACTTAAAGGCGACTGTGCCTTTAAGCATGGGAACCTAGTCTAAAGACTACAAAAGGCGAGAGAAAACCGCTCTCAACCGATACCCACTGGCTGGCTGTGATCGTGTGCATCCGGTTGTCCTGCTCCCGTGTAAGTCCATACACCACCAAACGTACCGCACACGTACTGCAAGTATGTACGCAATACCTGCATATCTCCCTCGTGCACTATGCCATCATCAGTCAACAAACGACTGACAACCCCAACTGCAAATGCTCCCACTGCAGCTGCAATATCCGGTCTCAAGATCAGCATCTCATACATGAGACCACCGAATGCCGATGCAATGCTAGCGGGTCCTGCTAGCTCTACGGAGCATGCATCAACATATATATCCCTGGAAATAGGCATCTCTGACTGACAAGGCATGTCAGCCACAAGCATCTCCTGACTGTCCGCAAAAGACGCATCAACATGTCGTGCAACCTCAGAGCAAATCAGCTGCTCTAGGTGTCTGCTGGAAGACATATCCTGCACAACTATAGCCCCGTGCTCACTGTCGATCATAGAAAGGAAAGATTGCATAATCGCTGACATCTCAGTCTCCTCTTCAATCATCCACTGCAAACATGACCACTCAATCTGCTGTGACTCACTAGAGCTCTCATGCTCTAACTTGGTATGCATAGACTCTTGCACAACGTCCTCCTTTCGTGACTCACTAGAGCAAGACCGCTCTACCTGTCTATCCTGCATAGAAGTATCTCGCACAAGTGACTCTCTGCTTTGCTCAGTCAATAGCAAAGCATGCATGTCTGACACTGTCACCTCTCTGTGTGACTGCTCAAGTCGTGCCCCAACTGTGTGTACAACGAGCTCATCACTCTGCACTCCATGCAAAGCATCCTGCAACCCATAAGCAAAAGAGACTCGCCTGCTCTCTCGCTCTCTACCTGGCTGCATGATCACAGAGACAACACCGTCTCTCCCGTGATCCACATGCAATGGGTAACCTGTACCACTCCTGGAACCTTTGGCAATCACTAGCGAACCCAAATGCATCACAAAATCCCACTCTCGTAGCGAAATCTGACCTCCACAATCTCTAACTCACCAATCGAAATCAAACTCACTGTCAAATCTAGTACATAGCGCACATGTCGTAACAAGTAAGATGCACCACTCGGTAATGACAGTGAGCACCTGCACCTGCTATCGCATGCACCGATCCATCGGTCAAATGTACACTGCGAAGCATCCCGCTAGAATAGCTACAAAACCATTCACGATGCGGCGTGACACGAAACATAGCATCTGCGTCTAGCAACCACTGCGAAGGGAGTGCACTATCCACATGTATAGCATCTTGTGCATAGCTCGAGGTAAAAGTGACATCCCCGTCACTAGTATACTCCGACACTACATCTGCCTCAACTGTCAAAGCAATTGAGTCCATGGCATCACTACATACATCTCTGAGACTGACATGTCTTCTACGATGTCGCATACGACGAAAACAGCGCCGTCTAACGTGTCCAGAATGACCACAATACCAACATATCACCTGTCGGCGTACTCGTGAATGTACATGTCTCACACGAGTCCTTGATGACTCAGATCTATCATACATATCATGTAATCTGGGCCAAAGTGCTCTCGAACTAGTCTCATACATAACAAGAGCATATACAGATTCCGCAAGGTGCAAAGAGAGTGTAGATAGTGCCATCTCCTCTAGCTCTTGCCACTGATCATCAGACATTTTTGAAGGTCTACCTGCATCACTACTCAATGGTCGATGCAACCCTCGTTGTGTCAATGCATCAAGCATACACTCTCTCCATGCTGCAAAGTCTGACCCATCAAACATGCACATTTCGGAGAGATCATAATCTGAGCGATCACCTGTCTCTGCCATGAGCACAATGTAGCAAACTAGAAAGCAAAACCACCTCACCAACAACACCTGGAAACTGTCTACAAATATGGCTAGAAACACAATGTAAAACCTGTGAGACACACTCCAAAATAGAGCTCCCGCAATGTCAATACAAGCCTCACCTGCTCTAGTATCACACTGCAATTTGTGAGCTAATCACCAAGCCCACACTGTGCAGTATCGATGCATACACACGCACAAATCTCCCACCTGCAGAGAACACCGCACGCAAATGCTGAGTGCAACCCGCAATCTTTACCTAGATCGCATAAATGATATGCATAAAACTCCTGGGAAAATTTCGCTAGAGTTTCGTCAGTAAAACAGCCACAAAACCAGTAACCAAACTGACTGCACGCTCAAAACCATGAGCAACCAAAGCGCATCAAACCGCGCTCCAAATGCATGCACCAATCTCCACACTTTGCATACATCATTGCAAACACCTACAAATCTAGTACACAAATATCTGCTCTACCTGTGACTGCCAAAAAACATGCTCGAGGCATACATTGCCGAGCTCAAAATGCAATCACATTAGTCTCCCTGAGCATCAAACCACATAAGGCATACATCGTATCCTCCCACCTGTGAGGAAACTTGCAGCAAATATCACTCTCACATCTGAGAGCAAACCATGTGTGGAATCCTCGACACACAATAAACAATTGCTGCTGCAGAAAATTCAGCATTCAGAATCTTAAAATTTTGATATGACGAGCGCGTCCGGAGCATGCCAAAACCCCAAGGTAGACTCCTGGATCACATGTATCCGAGTCCGGGTGTGAAAGCTATGCCAAAAAACCTCCGTTTCGACCCAAAAACGCAGCATAAACTGCCAAAGAGGGCTGAAAAATGCAGCTCCTGAACGTAGCTCGAATGAGGTTTCTGATGGCTCGAATGGCTTCGAAAGGGGGGTAAAACGTCAAGACACCTAAAGGAAACGGTCTCGAAAAGCTGCATTTGCCGATGCCGAAGTCGAAACCCTGTTTGCACTCTTGAAAGTGCGCGCGCGTGCGGACGCGATTTCGAGAATGAAAGTGGCTCTCCGTTGTTGTCGTGACGGTGCACACACGCGCTCCCTCCGCACCTACACTCTGATACCAATTGAAGGGGATCGGAGAGCACCACAGACGCAGAGTGAGAGAGAGAAGAAGACACAAGACACACAGATATGGGTGGGGAGACTCAAAGAGTGAGCAGCCCCCTATACACTTATGCTATGTATAAGGTATACAAGTCAGTGGCCGCCCAAAATCTAGGCGAACGGGCAAGGCACAGACGCCTATACCCCAACACCAAGATGGATCCTCCAGATTTCACGGTTGTTTCCTTGAATTCACTTCCAGTTTCTTTCAACTTTTCCTGGAATAGCTTTTTTGCTTTCTCCTCAACTTTAACCCATTGTTTTTGTTTTCTCATCTCATATCTTTTACTTATGCTTCTTTTGATTCTTTGAGAGGAAACTTTTGTATTTTTCGAATCATAAGAGGAGTTGTGTTTCTTTTTCTTGGTCTAGGCTCTAGTGATTACCTTGATTGGAACAATTGGTTTACTCTCTGATGAGCTACTAGGTATCACTTGTACTACGTTTACTCCCGTTTTACCATTGTTCAAGGGATTTTTAGGACAGTCTTTTGGAAAGTGTCCTCGTTTTTTGCAACATTATATGCAGTAGGCTTCAACCGATTTGAGGTTTTTGTCAGGCTCTAGACATTCATTTTTCCCATGATCATGAGCACCACAGTTATGACAGTTTCCTGTTCTTGGCTTAATCATGGGTCTTACCATGGGAGGTCTGACACCTTGATTAGCTACATAATACATTGGTGCAAGCTCTGGTGGAGCATAAGTCACGGTTTCTTCCATTGGTGGTGGATGTGAATAATATCAATCTCCTTCTACCATTATTGTAGATGGACTAGGCTCTGCATAGGGTGTAACAAGCACTAATGCTTGTTCATCTATGACTCCTTCTGAGTGCATGTACTTTACAGGCATTGCATTATGTCCTCGAAGGTTGTTGTCCCAACACAGGTTGAGGTCTTTCCATACCCATTGGTGGTCTTTGACCTTGGGCCATATTAGGCTGATATCTGTACATGGGTTGTCCTTGTGGCCTCATGGGCACGTACTGAACATTCCCATCATACTTTGGTCTGAAGTAGCACTCGTAGATCTCACGGTTGGTCCATTTACCCTCAATTGCACACCATTTTTGTGGCCTAATTGGTTGTCCATGTTGAGGTATCCCTTGTCCTGGTCCCCTCATAGGTACTTTTTGTATGTTGTTCATCATGTCAACCATCCTTTTAAGCATATCTTCTATAGCTGAGAGTGGTGCGGCAGCAACCATTCCCACTTGTGCTAGTTTAGTAGATGTTGTTTTCTCGCTTTGGTTATCCTTAGGGACATCTTCATTGAAAATATCACAATTGTCTCCTAAGTCAATAGCATCTGACATACACTCTTCTAGGGTTGTTTGTTTTTAACTATAGAATATAGCATGAAGTTCTTTGTTTAACAGTCCCTCTAGAAACAAAGATACAAATCGTTCTTCTGCAGGTATCTCTAGCCCCGGGCATCTGGCAATGTATTGTTTCATTCTAGTCGCACAATCCCTAACAGACTCACCATGTTTCTGTTTAAAGCTGTAGATTTGAGCTACCGTATTATGTTTGATCCCCGTTTTGGAACAAGCAGCTACAAATCCTTGAGCTAATGTGTTCAAGTCCATGATTGACCTTGGTGGAATGTTTTAGAACCATGTCAATGCATTTCCTTCTAATGTCATTCCAAACCCCTCGAATTGAGTATGGAAATCGAATATACGTTCTGCTCTTAGCACTTACTTAAAGCTTGCTAAGTGGTCGTATGGATCCCCTGATCCACTGTATTTTCTGACCCATTTTTGAAAATCAGCTGGTCTGACGCGTCTGTTTGGTTCAATTCCCGGTCTCCTAGCTGTTGGTCCTGTTCCGAGTCCTTCAAACTAGTCTGTTGAAAATAGTGACTCATGTAGCCCTGGACTGGCCTTAGTGTCACTCAGTTTTCTACGTGATGAGGTGGTTTCTGGTTTCTTTACATTACTCGCAAATGATCTCTCACGGTGTTCATCTCTTGGAATTGTTTCTGGTCCTTGTCCCAATATCCAATCCCGTATGGAATACCCTTGGTATTTGGTTTGTTCTACCTCCTCAGGAGTCATCATAACAAAGTTGTCGTTATAACAATCCCTAAATAGGTAGGTTGGTAGGTCTACTAACCCCTTATCTTTGATCTTGAAGATATAGATGATCTTCATGGCTATTAGGTGTCCCGGTTTGGCATGCAAAGTCCACCAAAAAAAAAAAAAAATGTTTCTATCTTCCCGACAATAGACTCCGATCCTAGGATTATCCGTACTAAGCCGTTTAATAGGCTTCAAGTCTACTTGATCGTATCCCTCGAATCCTAAAGTTGATGGTCCTTCTTTTGCTAACATATCTGAGATTATGGTGTTTACTTCTAACCCCCATTTGTCTACCACATCAGAGTTTTCAACCTGTACATACTAAGTTTCATTTCTGTCCATGTACATTTTTCCTTGTTTGTTTGCCATAATCTCTTCTTCGAACTCAATACCATGGTCATCAATGCGAATAGCATACTCCTCGTTAGGGTCCAAGTAAACCTGGGCTCCATGGTGGTTAGTCTTGTAAAAAGAGAGTATATGCTTATAGCGCATTGTCGTTCCGGTTTTGGAGTGAGTCGAGTACGAAGACATTTCGGTTGTTGAGTCTGAAAAAATGTATGAGACTTCTTCAAGAATTATGTGCAAGGAATTGCCTTGATTCACGCTTTCTTCAGTGGATACTCTACTGGAGGTTTCTCCGAGTATGCCTTGATTTCCTAGTAGACGACTAGATCTAAGGTTCATATAGACTTATGAGCCCTGGATAGAGTACTCACCTTTGGATTGACTTGTCATCAATTTCCACTTGATTCAATTGCAACTTCCTGTCAAGCCACTGATTCCTCGTCTGCAACCTGATTCCTATAAAAAATTGATCAAGTTATCTATTCTTCTATAAAGACAATAGAGTTTTTGCCAACTCTCGTTATTGGTCTATGTGTATCACTTCAAATCTAGCTATGGGAGTCAAAATTTGACTTTCAGGTTCGACTTTAGCAAAATTTCAAAGGTTTAATCTGCAACCTGGAAACTGAGTGAACATGTACCAATTTTGATCCGATTGAACCCAAAATTTCCCGGTGGCTTTATATTATGTTGGTCTAACACTGTATAAGTTCAAAAGTCAAAATGGATGTCTGTGGATAGCAGTAGTAAATAATTGTGATTATTTACTTTTGTCGGTTTTTAGCACTTTTTTGATTGGTTTGGCAAGTATGCAACTTGTTAAAGTCCCTAAACAAGTTTCAACAAGTTTGGAATCAATTTTATCAAAACTGTTTTGTGTCCGCCGCAGACTCTGATTTTGAGAATCTAGCTTAAGTCTCACTCTTGGAATCCAAATTTCACCAAAATTGATTTGTGAAGTCTACTTGATGTGCTTGACCTTGTGGTATACTCACATTTGCAAAATTCTCAAGTTTTGAAGCAAATGTAAATAATCGCAATTATTTACTCCACCTATATTTTTGCAACTTTTTGCCCCAACTTTGACACAGATTTATTAAGCACCTTAAGTTAATGTCACTAGCCAAGTTTCACAAGGTTTGGACAATTTTTGGTCAAATGGTTATCAATTATCTGTCCGCATACTAACTTTGCAAATTTGGTCACAATTTTCAATCCAGTGATCCAAATCTTACCAAATTTGGTTTGTGGGCTTGTTATAACATGGTAAAACTAGTGGTATGCTGACTTGGTCAAAAAAGTTGAAAAATGGGGTAGATATAAATAATTACGATTATTTACAAACAACTGACAATTTTTTGCATCTTTTTGGTCAACTAAGCATGTACACATGTTTATCACATCAATATAAGCGTATGAATCAATTCTCAACAAGTTTGGACAAATATTTTCCCAATTTACACTCAAGATTCAAAAAGTCAATACAAACCTTAGTTTTTACCCAGTTTTTTTGCCAGTTTTGTGATCCAAATCTCTTGGGCCTTTACAAAATTTGTTTGTACACATACAATGAGTCAATGGTATGAACCTTGGTCAATTTAGACCAGAAAGTTAATAATCACGATTATTAACTTCAAGCTTGAAATGAGCACTTTTTTGCAATTTTTTCAAAGGCGGTCTTTATATGAGCTATTTTAAGCCTATGAATCAAGTCAAAACTTAATTTGGCCTAAAATGTCAAGAAAAAGTAAATAATCTGAGTTTTGGTCAACTCTTGAAAATTTTACATCAAAGTGGCCTTGAGCTTACCCAGTGGTTCATACAACTTTTAGGCTTACTCTCCAGTCGAATTGCGTGGTTTCGAGTCTTTTCGAGTTATTTCTAGTCGTAGACCTGAAATTATGCAACTTCCAATAACAACTCACACTTGATTCTTTCAGAGAGAGCAATGTTTTGAAATCCACCTCGGATCCTACTTACCCTACTCCTAGATTCTTATGCAATGGGGTTGTGGAAAGTGTCCACAAACACTCGTTTTCTTGTGTTTTATGTTTTTCTGAGCCCTGATCTTAAGACTTGTCTCGTCTACCAATCATTCTCAAAATCCTAATCTATGTCTACAATCCTACAATCCTAAAGGCACTCAGCAAGTACGATTACTTCCAAGCTACTTCTACACAGCAAAAGACGACAATCTTAAACTATGCGGTTTCTAAAAGAAAGTTTTGAACTCCAGGCAAACCTAGAGGAAGTTAATGGATAACTTCACAAGACGCACGTGTTTTTTTCTAGTTTAGGTCTCTTTGTTCCCTGGCAGTGGTGCCAAATGTGGGATGCATGTCTAACCTCACTATCCTATCTTATTGCAGTATTAGCGAGAACCACGATTAAATTGTCAATCCATGCGACGAAGCTGACTCAACTAGTGCATAGAGGCTACAAGAGGTTGTCAATCTCTCGAAAAAAAACTAAAAACTCGCATCTAACTCAAGCTACACTGAAGTGACTGAAATCACCAAAAGCCAATCGCTCATCGACGACAAACAAATCACATCCATTACAGCATCAAATGACATCTAAACGTAACAAAACTTCTAGGTCATGTTTATAAGACCTAAGCACACATGCTTATGGTCTCAAAACCCACTTTGGGTCAAGTTCCAAAATCGCAATTATTAATAGCAGTGGATTTTTAACGTAGTCGTTTTCGACCCAGAATGCATCTAAATGCTTAGCAATGATGCCCCAATACCCCGCCTATGCTTAGTTTTCAATTTAAAAGTGTAAATTTCTAGTTATGATGAAATTAGGCCGCGGGTCGGTGACGCCAAAGCTACGAAATACTGTGAACTGCTTACGTCAATGCATAGAGCTCTTACCTACGGTTGCAATGCAACAAACGCAACTGTAATGTGACAACCGGGGAGGGAGTAGGAAGCACGAGAAGGAGAGGAGTGAGCGCCGTTAGCTCACACTGTGTATTTCATTATCCAAAACCTATATTAAACTTACAAAAATTGGCTTTTATACCTTAGCCAAGGTTTTTGGGTGGTCAAAACTAATAATCTGGAGTTCTACCAAAGCTGGGAAATGATTGGCTAATACAATCTGGAAGCTTGTAGCCCTGGCTCATTAATTACAGAGTTTATCCGAGAAATTAGGAGTTACAATATTCTCGATTTATCAAAATAATAAGTGTTTTACAAAGAGAACTCTGAAAAATGGTGTCCTTGTTAGCTTGCTGCTAACAAATACTCAGACGCCACGCAATACAGGTGTAAGGCTTTTTTAGGGTAAATAATAGATAAAGACACGCTTTTGTCGAATGCAAAAAGAGGATACCAAAAAAACTTTTATGAGCATCACTATTATTATGGCAGTAGATAGTATGGCATTTCTCGAATGCTTTCGCAAGGTCGATACGTGGTACATATATAATTCCTTAAGAGGTATTGCCCCTAACACTGGATGGACACAAACGAACAGTTACCCATAAAACCAACATATTAAACGAGACTATTATCAGTAAGCTATCCAATTGGGCAAATTACTAGGAGAGACATATGCCAATCACAAAGAGGTGAGTTAATGTAATACTAGACCCATTAAGAGATGGCAAGTAGTTTGGGCAATTTGTACAAATACCCATTTGGTTCAGGTATCAATGTAGGTCTATAAAAGACGGGTGTTTTTTTTTAAAATCAGAGTGCACAATATCAGTCTTGAGTAACTTTCAAAGAGTTTACAGACAACAGCTTACTCTGTCGTGTCATACACATTATATGCTATGACTTATAATCAAGATCAGGTTTTAGCCATAACCATTGCACATCTTCAGCAGTCGAGTGAGTCTACTAGGAGAACCACACTACTCCATTATGAGCGTCTTTTATTCCCCCAATTAGGAACATTGCTTACGCAGACGAAGTGGTGGACATATCAGGACAGAGTGACGCGGGTGACCCTTTGGGGTCTAGAGCACTTTAGGAACAATATCTGTCTGGCAATGGTAACTGAAGCCATGGGCTTAGGGCCACAATATTATTATGTGGAACATTCAATGAAGCGAGGGTTTTCAGAACGGTTATATTTGCTAGCGCAGTTTCTTCCACACCATAAGATTTTTTTGTATCGTAGTTATGGACAGCCCCTCAAAGGATACTTTAACAGCACAGCACGCACCAGGGAGTATGGTGTAATTTTGGTTAACTGTATCTTACCTTTGGCCGAGCGTCCGAACACATGTTATTACTGTGACACCTGCTTATGTGATCATGTAATGGATGGTTTAATAGAGATGTAGAGGTGAAGAAAGAAAGGGTTTTTTTTTAATAAAAAAACAAGCCAAGCTTTTTCTATCCAATTTAAGTAGTGAAGCATGAGAAAGGACTCATGTAATTTTGTGTGTGTGTGTGTGTGTGATGTGTGTGTGTGTGTGTGTGTGTGTGTGTGTGTGAGAGAGAGAGAGAGAGAGAGAGAAGCATGTGCGACAAGATGCCCTTTCCAAAGAGAGAGAGAGAGAGAGAGAGAGTTCATGCTCTTGTTCACCTGCATCTCACGCTCTCCATCGTCTAGCCTCTAGCAGCCCACGCGTCTGAGTTCAATAGCCTGCGTGTCGTCAGTGCATCCCCACTTCTAGCATGCAATGGGTAAGTATCGAGGTGCTTGCCCCTGTGTAGGTGGAGGTCACCAACACAGCCAGTCACGCAGCTTTCTTTTGTGGGGGGGGGGGCAACCCATTATTGAATCTATAGAATTGCTCTCAGCATACCCGCATGAGCGTGCACATAGCACAATGGTAGAGATAGGGCCTCTCATAGTCTAGGTGCTGAGATCGAAGCTGTGGCGAGGGCACCTTGACTTTCATTTTAGTAAACCGGGTTTTTCCAGTTGGAGGTGACTGGGAACCGGATGGGGTGCACTTGCCACAATGGCAAGCGCCACAATATGTAACCAACACCCTCCTATCATAGAAAACAAGCTTCGGTTTGTGGCCACCAATGAGTGAAAGTTATGGGTGCACTGATTTTTTTTTAAGTGATGAGCATCAATTTGAGTGATTGAGGAGATAGGAATCTATATCATCTGTGTGTATGTGCCCTAGAGAGAGAGAGAGAGAGAGAGAGAGAGAGAGAGAGATAGAGAGGAGCAATTGGGACTCTTAATAAGAGGTGATTGCTACAGCACCATTCTTTGCATGATCTACAGTACTCGAGCCTAGCTGTTTATTGAGTCACTATTTGTAATGGAAATGGCCTATTAACTTTGAGAGTAGCGGAAATTAGAGGTAATACTTTTGTGAAATTACTTTTGTGAGCATAGAGGGTGAAATTAATTGATGGTAGCAACATAAACATAGCATTTACTTAACTTGGCATGAACAATACTTTTGCAAGCGAGAGAGTCTAAGGAACATGACAACAGTTGAGGACCAAATTTATGTGGAGCCGGTCCCCCCTCCAATAGGCATTTGTATTATAGTTTCTCCCATCAAGAGAGACTTGGTATAATAAAATCTTTGTGCTCCTTCTAACCTAGGTGATGCAATGAAGATGGAAAGCTTCATGCATCACGAGCATAACATAAACTTTGTGGAAAGCATTGAGTATCCCAAGCCTCGGCCCCAAGGCCTCAAACACCTTCGAAGGTGGAGAAAGCTAGCGGGGCATGAGGGTAGGGAAGAGGAAGAAGAAACATTTCATAGGAGAAAGAATTAGTTCCTCATTTATCATCACTCTTCTTTCTAGCATACATAATAGCATAGTAATAAAGATGGAGAAGATGGCAAGCTTAAGCATTGAAGCATGGCTCTTGGTTGGACTTGCATTCCTTAGCCAAGAGTGTTGGTGTAGGCTCTCAACTTCTCTACTAGCTTGGAGAAGGAGATGGAGCTCTTGCACTTTGCACTTCACACAATGAGAGTGTGTGTGGGAGAGTATACCCCTCAAGCATGCCCCTAGCTTCCTTGGTCGACCCCCTCTTCTAGCACAAGCCTGAAGCTCATTGGACCCGTACAAGTCTGGCCAATCACAAGCAAGATGCATATCAAGCAAGCATGCTAGCCTTGGTACAAGTGTCCCCATTTCCCCTTTGAGAGAGAGGACTTGATAAATGCAAAAACAATTAATTAAATCTACTGATTTATCATTGGACCCCTTGGGTGTCCAACCAATAGGCTTTAGGAACACCATGAGGGCAACATGAGGAGGAACTTGACAAGTGTCCCTTTTTCTTTCTTTGTGCCAAGGTTGCCTTGTGTAAGTGTGTGTGTTTTCTCTCTCATCCCCCTCTTGTAGGGCCCGCCCCCTCCTTGTAGGGATAGATGTTGACTTTTGCACACCTTACCCTCAAGCACCTTAGTCAGCAAGCATGACAAAGCACCTCAAGCTTGGGCGGTGTTCCCACAAGCACCTCAAGCTCCCCTAGTCGAGAAGCACGACAAGCACTTCAAGCACCTGAGTCAGCAAACACAACAAGCACCTCAAGCACCTTAGTCATCAAGCACAACAAGCACCTCAAGCACCTTAGTCATCAAGCACGACAGGCACCTCAAGCACCCTAAGCTTGGGCCGGGTTCCCATCTCAAGCTCAGCCCTAGCTTACCTAAGGTCAAAGGACTTTTTAACAGTAACCTTTGGAGGTCTTTAATGAAGCTAACCCTAAGGTCTTTAAGCCTCCATTAGCTAGCCTTTCTCTTTGACATACCATCTCTCATTTGGACCCCTTTACCATTGGGCCCATGTCGAGATAGACCTGAAAGTACATACCTATATTCTAACCCTTGTTCCCGTTTATTCTCCCACATAAATGATCAATTTAATATGAGAAAATCATTTGGGTTGGTTAGATATTAGATTTCATGACATGCACATAATAGACGTTGATTATGTCGGGCTTCATGTGTGTACCAAATTTTTGTGCTCTCATTGGCCATAAGCCATGGCAGCAACTTCAACATCCAGCAGCTTTAAGATTGTCAGGGAGCCATCCTGTCTGTGATGGGGAGTAGTTTAGTACATCTATCTCTTGCATGTTGGATCAACGCCAATAGCCATGCTGTCTACCACCATGAGAAGCCAAGTACAGTTGTCTCTTGTATGAGGAGAGAGAGAGAGAGAGGGCCTGACATAGATATCAGCATCTGCATCCTAGGTGGCGTCCACACTGGCTTGGAGCGATGACCTAGACTTTGTCCACTTTTGCCTAAGTCGCTATGAGTAAAAAATAGCCGATTGGCCCACCCAGTTTGAGTGGAAAAGCGGTGGCACCTTACCCCTGGCATTCAAGACAGGCCCAAAGCCTAGAGTGCATTGCATGGGCCGCTTCTGTGTGCGTTGTTGACTCTAGGCCCAAAGCCTAGAGTGCATTGCATGGGCCGCTTCTGTGTGCGTTGTTGACTCTAGGCCCAAAGCCTAGAGTGCATTGCATGGGCCGCTTCTGTGTGTGTTGTTGACTCTCCCTACTGCTCCTAGTTCATTGCAATAGGGTGAATTGTGAAAACTGAAGGGTGCTCCTCCTAAGCTCTCCTTTCTTTCTCTCTCTCTCTCTCTCTCTCTCTCTCTCTCTCTCTCTCTCTCTCTCTCTCTCTCTCTCTCTCTCTCTCTCTCTCTCTCTCTCTCTCTCTCTCTCTCTCTCTCTCTCTCTCTCTCTGGCATCATGCATCCTAGCCATCCAGAATGGCTGCCCTGGAAAGAAGCCACGTTGGGCCATCAAGGAGAATTCCAAGGCTCAATTTATCCATTTTGGAGAAAATTCTTGCGGAATGGAAACTCCAACTATTGATGAGAATGAGTAAAGTGGGCATCCGAAGTGTGAAGAGCCCATGGTGGTTATGCAATTAGAGATCAGGACGGACAATGCTCAACGAGCAAGAGGCAAAGATCCGAGCGTGAGCAACCAAGCATGGCTTCAAGGAAAATTTCCAATTTTTACACACGACTTCGGGGCAAATTCGGATCCACTTGAGGCAGCATGCCTTCAAGGCAAATTCCAAGTTCATAGGGAGAACGATGAGGTGCGTAATTTACTTCCTTGTTTTTATGTGGGCACTCTTCCACCGCTTGAGTGTTAAGTGGGTGTGCGGAGTAGGGTAGGAAATGCACGCATCAACGTGTGTGTGTGTGTGTGTGTGTGTGTGTGTGTGTGTGTGTGTGTGTGTGTGTGTGTGTGTGTGTGTGTGTGTGTGTGTGTGTGTGTGTGTGTGTGTGTGTGTGTGTGTGTGTGTGTAGCTGTTTTAATTTTAATAAATACACACTAAGGAACAAGATGTTCAAAAGACGACTGGCTAAAGATGTCTAGGCAAATATTAGTACAGATAACTGGCTAAAGATGTTCAAAAAATGACTGGCTAAAGATGTCTAGGCAAATACTAGTACAGAAACAACTCAGTATTTGATTCATAACTGTGCAACATAATAAGAATGAAGTATCATTCCAAATGAGTTTATACAAAGGTATCAAAACTATCCCCAGTTGAATCATCAAGTGCTTTCAAAGTCAGACTGCAGCAAGCTAAACCTTTTTAAGCCAAGATAGAATTCTCACCTGCATCCATATAGTCAAGACAATAGATATGTTAGACTTGGCTACGTATGGCAGACTTCAAAGAACCTATTAGTTGTTATCCTGTCAAACTAAAAAATTATTAGACTAGCTATTGTCCTATACAAAGTAATCCTACCATAATTGCTTCATAGGTTATAAAAGTTCTTTTTTATAATAACCATTTACTGTGAGAGGAAGTGTTGGGGGATGTTGTAGCACGACCTAATCGCAATCCACACATCATAATCCGTGGATCGGCAACCCTGCTAGGGCATGGAAGCACGAGCATCGGATGAATAGGAATAGAGGATTCAAGAGATCACCTCTCCAATGCAAGTAGAGATTAGCCATGGCAAGAATAACTCTAAACCTACTCTAATCACTAATCAATCAATCTCTTACACACATCAAGTCCACTTGGAATTGGAGCTGATCTCTTGAGATAGCTAATTCCAGTGTTGAAGGATTTCAGCTACTTAGAGTAGGAAGAGTTCAGACAACAGACTAGACAGAAATCAGTGACTAGACTGAAATATGAATACTGAAATGAGAATCGGACTTAAAGACTGGAATAAAGTTCAGATTCAGATTCAGAAGACTGTTGAGAAGTCAGTATCATTGGAATATATATATATCATGATTGAGATTACAGTGAATATGATTACAGAGAGAGAAAGTGTAGACGATAATACTGCCACTGATGTTTAAGTGCAATTATAGCTCCAAGCGCTAATACAAGTGATAACAATTGCCCCCCCGATGTCAAAGTAATGGGCCCTATTTATATGCTTCGGGTTTACCGTAGTAATTACTCTAGTAATTACTAAATGATTCACTGCCCATCTTCTAAGAACACGTTCCCACATGGTGACACGCCAGCCGTCTACATCCTTCCTTTCTTTCTTGAATTTTGGCAAGATTCCAAAATTTCTGAAAAATCCATTGTCTGGTTCTGATGTGGAACTGAAAAATCCATCGTCTGGTTCTGATGTTGACAATCCATCTTCTGGTGGATTGTCAGAGTCTGACATTGAGAAGATGGTGAAGGATGCAGAGCTCTAGAAAAGAGCACTATCTTTTTGAGAGGCAGCTGAAAAGTCCAAGGTGGAGCTGTCATCTCTCCCTGCGTGCTGAGAAGAAAAGTCGCCCCTGAATTCTGAGATAGAACTACCCAGTATCCTTCCATTGGACCGTCTTCCCTTTTCCCTTTCTCTTTGACTGTGTTGGTGCCTGAGAAGTCCCAGCATCAGCATTCTCCTTCTGAATCAGTCGGTAAATGGCCTCCTGCTCAAGCTAATCCCGCCGGTCTGTGGTCATCTCTACCTCATAAGGTGTGAGAGAATGATAGGTTTTGGTGTCAGGATCATAGAGTGTACGCCTGCCCTTGCTCAATCGGGTTCTGGCCAGTTTATGACAATGCGAAGCAGTATGGATCCATCCTTCGGGAAGAGGCTGATTAGTTTTGACTCGAGCTTCGAAAAGAATCTCAGCCATCTCCCTGTACTGCGGTGCTAAACCCAGCTTTGCTGCAATGTCTTTCTCAGGCAGTTTGGAAGATTCGACCGTGAGTTGTAGTAGCTGATTAGTAATCTTAGTCAATCCTCTGACCTGAATCTTCCACTGGCCCATACACAGTTGAATCCTGTGTAGCTCTTTCTTCATTGCCTGGATGTCATTGATTTGAAGAGCATCATTGAGCAATGTCTGCCAAGTCTTCCATTCCACAGTTGATCGCTCATACCAATCCCTAAGCCCATCAGTTATTTTGAAATATGTGAGTCGATCAACTGGTTCTTGATGTTGAGGATACAGCGCTGGAAAAAATCTTAGCAACTCAGTTTCTCTTGCTGGAACAGCATACAAGAGAACTGGAGAATCAGGCACAAATTCCAAGAAATTCAGAACTCCCTGGTTCTCTTGTTGCATCATCTTCCTAGTAATTCTGACTAGCTGGAATAGGGTTTGGAGAGCAGTTGCCTATACTCCTACTGACATTCGCGTTTGGGGTCCTCTGCTAGTGGCTGTCTGGTCCTCCAGGATACTCTCTGGTCCAAAACACCTCTGGCAGTTTGCAGTTGTATCAAAACATCCTTAAGTTGGACCCTAACATCCTTCATGCAGTGCTAAGTTGTTTTGTTACCCAGCAGAAGTTCCAGTTCTAGAGCTAAAGAGTGACAATCTGCAGTAGACTGTCTTTGCCAGTGCGGGTTTACCACTTTCTCATCAGCATTGAGTATCCATTCTGGAACTCGTTCCAACAGCTGAACTGTACTGGGATGCGCAGGTAGTCTACAGGCTTCTTTATCATGGAAAGCAGTAGATTTCCAATGTTCCACCATTTCCCTGGCTCCCACATATAATCTTTGGAACCTTTCTAAATCAGTCCATAGAGCATCATCCTCCAGATATTGTCTGGTGATGGAGGCTTGTTGATGCATCAGCTGCTTATTCAAGGTACTGAGCTGCAGTGAATGCTGATGATCATTCACTGGTCCTTCATCCTTAACCTTCATTTTCCCTTTAACCTCTCTGCTATGATGGAACTGATTAGTTGGCTCATCTCCAATGTTACTGGGTTGTTGTTCTTCAGTCTGCTGATGACCCAACTGTTGTTCTGTTTCCTATCTTTCCTGCTGTTCCTCAGTCTTGTCTGGTTGGTATGGCTGTGACTGGCCTCCTTCATGTGGCCATGTCCCACCAGTACCAGGTCCTGGGGGTGAAGATGGTGGTGGGGCATCATCATCATCCTGTGTATGCCCGGCTTCTTGATCATCCTCCTCCTTATCAGCTTCATCTTCTTCTTCTTCTTCATCCTCCTCTGGGGATGTCTGCTGCTCAATATAATCCATGATGGCTTGGTTCATCAGAGCATTGTTGAACTCACTCACCTTGTCCTGCAAATCACTTTGCAGACTTTCCATCAAGGACTTTAAATTTTCTAAATCAAAAACAACATTGCCTGTGGGGTTCAAAATTTCAGACAAGCTATTGTAGATGTATCTATCCGTCAGCGAACCCTTCAGAGCTGTATGGTGTAATAGCAGCTATTTAAATTCTGCCCGCTTCGTTCTGAGCCCCATTTCAACTCACTCGGCAGCTCTCGATGCTTCATTCCTTTGACTCTTTATGATCATAATTTCAGACTCAGCTTTAGCTAACTTTTTGTTCAACAACTCCTGAGCTCTTTCTGATTGAGCTTCCAATACCCTGTGTTGTATGTTCTGCACTTCCTAGGCTTTCTGGAGTGTGGCAATCTGATGTTGTGCTTCTGCCAAGTCAGCTTTAAGCTTTTTAACTTCATCTTCTGATCCAGCAGCCTCCACCAATTGTCCCATACGGACTGTATCAGTATTGAACAGATATCTGTCTTTGACCGTTGTTGGATCAGAATCAACTGGTTCATATACTGCCACAGGAGCCACATAAGGTAGAGATGCATAATCAGTTTTGGTGAGTAAGAGATGCCCTCTCAATTTCTGAGTTTGCAGTTGCTGTAGCTTATCCTTTTTAACCAGTTGTAGAGGGTTTTGAGAATTGACAGGAACTGTTTCAGACATAGTTGAGGACGCTGGACCTTTCCCCTTATCCAGTTGATTCTTGCCTTTGTCCCCTGACTGGTCTGGTACCTTTGCCTCAGTCACTGGCTTTACCTGATCTTTCCCAGTAGCACCATTAGCAACTGTATGTTTGACAACTGTCTGATCAGGTACAATTGTCTCAGTGCTCGCTACCTTTACCTGGCTTTCGATTTGCTTCAAGAATTCACTGCTTTTGGTCAGTGTAATTCTTGGTTTCTTTGAACTACTAGCTTCCTCTACAATAGCTTTCCTTTTCCGGTCCTTGGAAGTTGTTTGACTGTCCGTTTCCTCGTCGTGTGAGGACAGTTCAATTTTCTTAGGTTCAGAAATAGGCTGCTCACTCCAAGCCAGCTTTACCTACTCATTAACATCTGCAGCAGTAGCCCAATATAGAAATTGCCAGACATACCATGCCTTGAAAACAGTTTGAGATTTCAACTTGGCAGTCTGTTGAAGTATATTATGCGAGAGTATTTGACACAGGTTGATATGGGCTTGTGGATCTACTATCTTGGCCAACAGCATAGCAAATAATTTTTCTGACACATAAGTAGGGTTATTCTTAAGACTGACTGCTTCGGCTACAAACCTGTAAGCAGCGGACGCTTCCAGTCCTGCTACTACTGGAACTCCTTGAGCACTTGCCTTGCGCTTCTTTCGAGCTGCTTCATCCTCCTTTAGAGCAATACTTATTTGTTGCGCAGTTGCCACCGATGGTTTAGGCTCATTGGGCATCTGAAATGCAAATGCAATGGCTTCTGGTGTCACTGACACCCTCCTATTATTTATCATAGCACTGTTGTTTTCTGCATCAAAGGAATCAAGAACTTGTTTGATGATCCCTGCATCAAAAGCAATCCTTGTCGCTTGCAATACAACTCGCAGATCCCAGAGTTGTAGCAGAGTCATTGCATGATCAGGTAAAGACATATCATTGGATTTACTGTATGGAAGAACAAGAAGACTTGCCTTTGCCTCCACAATGATAGCCTGGGTTTCTTCAAGAGTTTCCCGCATCTTCTCTGAACGTTTCCTTCTACCCATACACTGTGAGGTTGACGACGATGAAACAGGAAAAGGCGAAGAGGAATTACTTGTGTTAAAGCCGTTGCCTGGTGTCGCTAGTAAGGTTGTCTGACAGTCAGCTGTCTCGTCAGAGGTTGAAGTTTGCGGCTGTAGTGAAGAAACCTCGGAGCTTGGCGATGGCGAATGGTTGACAGGAGGAAAACGTCGCGCAGGAGATTTATGAGGAAAAATGCTAACTCTCCTGACTGTTATACGTGTTCGCAACATAAAAGCTCCACCACTCGCCGCACCTAGACTTGTGTGCGCCGTTGCTGACGTGGCAAACATGCATTGGACAAGACTGCAACCCATCCTTGTAATAATTATCACTGGCATACCATTTGACCGTTGGCCACTTAAAATTTGGAAAATGTGTTCATACTGGTTCTGAACTGATTCCCACTCTGGCTGGACCATACTGGTACTGGTTCTTAAGCTGGAACTGGTTGCACATGGAAAAGACCAAAAATATTTGATTCTGGTATCTCTTGATCAACAACCTCCAGTTCCTTAGTGACTTCTTCTAACCCAGTTTCTCTGGTCTCTGAGTAATAAAGTTTAATCTTTGCTCCATTATATACTCCCGGCAACATTAGTCCCGATAAGTCTTTTAATCTGACTATGCCATTGGAGAAGACCCAATCAACCTCAAAAGGTCCTGCCCAGGCAATCTTCAAATTCGGCTTCTTTGGACCCAGTCTTGACTGATATAGAAGCACTAAGTCTCCTTTCTGGAATTCTCGGACTTTAATTCGGTGATCATGCCAGTGCTTCCTTCTTTGTTGAACAATTTTCTGTTCCAATATAGCTCTTTGCCTGAGTTCATCTAACTGCATCAATTCATCCAGTCTTTTCTTAATATTATGATTGAAGTCTAGTCCATACTTTACAACCATTCTCAGACTGGGGATTATAAACTCCATAGGAACCACGGCTTCAGTTCCATACACCATTCTGAATGGTGTCATTCCAGTAGTTACCTTATAAGCTGTCCTATAAGCCCAAAGAGCAGTCTGAAGCTTCAAATCCCACTGGTCTGGTTTCTTTTGTACCACCTTAGTGAGAATAGTCTTAATTGTCTTATTGCTACTTTCAGCCTGTCCATTGCATCTGGGATAGTAAGGAGTAGATTTCCGATGCTTGACTGAAAGCATATCCAATAGGATTTCCATAGTATCATTGATGAAATGTGTCCCTTGATCGGCCACAATTTCCACTGGACATCCATATCGGCAAACAATATTCTCAAACAAAAATCTTGCAGTTGACTTGGATGTGTTGTCAGGAAGAGCCTTAGCTTCAACCCACTTGGTAACATAACAAGTAGCCATCACGATGTACTTGTTCTTCCTGGGAGTCACCTTCTTAAAAGGTCCCATAAAATCCAATCCCCATTTCATGAATACTCCCAATGGTTGTATTGGCATTAAGGGAGTCATGTCTGCAGCTGTTGGTCGGCCCATTCTCTGGTATATATCACAAGTTTTACAAAATCTTCTGACATCAGCAATCATTGTTTGCCACCACAGACCTGCTTGCAGAATCTTCTTGTAGGTTACTTCGTTGGAAAAGTGTCCACCAAACTCTCCATTATGTGCCTCTGAGATAACTTGCATTCTTCCCTCCATTGGAACACATCTCCGAAGTATACCATCCACACCCAATCGATAAAGTACTCCCCCAATGATGGTAAATTTCAGGCTTTTTATGATCAGAGCCTTCTTGTGATTCTATTTCCAATCTTCTGGAAAGGCACCTTGGGAAAGGAATTGATAAATATCATACCACTCAGGATCCACTGATTCTTCTGCTTCTAACTGAAATAAATCAGCATCCACTGGTTCATCTCTCAGAGGTGATTCTGAATATCCTTCTGTACTTCTGGAAAGGAAGTCAGCTCCACAGTGGTTTCGCCCAGGCTTATGGAAAATTATGAACTCAAATTCCATAAGGAACATCATCCATCTTATCAGCCTGCCTTGAATAATGACTTTGTTATTCAGAAACAGAAGAGCTTGATGATCCACATAAAAATGGAATAACTTCCCCAATAGGTAATGCCTGAACTTTGTAGCGCTAAAAACCATTCCAAGGGCTTCTCTTTCAGTAGTCGTATAGCCTTGTTCAGCCTGACTGAATCTCCGACTAGCAAAA
Organism: Adiantum capillus-veneris; assembly: GCF_014529385.1. Classification (NCBI taxonomy): domain Eukaryota; kingdom Viridiplantae; phylum Streptophyta; class Polypodiopsida; order Polypodiales; family Pteridaceae; genus Adiantum; species Adiantum capillus-veneris. Next base: position 50,834,643 of record NC_140957.1, read on the forward strand.
TATACCGGATAGTCTGTCCTGCCATATGGCTGAGCTAATATTGCCCCCATTGCCAATCCTGAAGCATCTACGTGTACATGAAAAATAATATCCCAATTCGGTTGCCTGAGGACTGGTTTGCTGATAATGGCTTTTTTCAAATTCTGGAAACTCTCCTCACATTCAGCAGTCCAATTAAACTTACTGGTCTTCTTTGTAAGCTCATATAGTGGTACTGCTTGAGAAGCAAATTTGTGTACAAATCTTCTATAAAAATTCACATACCCCAAGAAAGAACTCAACTCAGAAGCAGTTCTAGGAGCTTTAGCTTGCTGGACACATTGTATTTTGTCATTGGCCATTTCTATTCCATTGCGGGAAACCACATGTCCCAGTAGCTGTCCCTTCCAAACCAGAAATACTGATTTAAATGGATTCAAGCAAATCCTTTTCTCCTGACAGCGTTTAAAAACCATCTCTAGGAATAGAAGGTGTTGTTCCTCAGCTGAATAGACAGTGAAGTCATCCATGAAAATGGCAAGGAACCGATGAAGAAATTCATTAAACATCTCCATCATACACCGTTGAAAAGTAGCTGGTGCATTGCATAGGCCAAAAGGCATCACCAGATACATGAATGCTCCCCACTGAGTGATGAAAGTGGTCTTGGTCCTATCTTCCGAAGCAATCTGTAACTGGTTATAGCTGCTATAACCATCCATGAAGCTATACATCTCATATCCTGCGATCTCATCAAGCAACATATCAGTAAAAGGTAAGGGAAACGGATCCTTGATGGTCTGGGCATTTAGTTTCCTATAGTCGACACAAACCCTTAATTTCCCATTCTTCTTAGGAACGACGACTATTGGAAATAACCAATCACTACTTGCTACCTCCGTAATGAACCCAACCTTGAGAAGATTATTAATCTCCTCCTTGAACTTCTTTGCATAGTTGGGGTTCATCCGGTATCTTTGCAATCTGACTGGCCTAGCTTCTGGTTTCAGTGGTATTCGGTGCTGACAGACTTCAGGATCTACTCCCTTCAAATCTGTATGTTCCCAGGCAAATACATCTTTATAGTTCTGGAACATTTTCCTTGCCTTTTCCTTCATTGCCGGTTTCAGGTGCTTGTTGACTTTGATCGTTCTGGGATTTTCCTCTGATCCCAGATTCCACTCCTCCACTTCTTGATCATCTGGAAGCAACCAATTTGGTCCTCCTCCTTTTCGTTTGGTCGAATCTTCAGCGTAGTCCCAAGAAGGTCCATTCATCTCTGAATCATTATTCTGATTTAGTGGATCCTCTTCAGAACATACTGATTCTTTTATTTGGCCAGTATCCGTTGGTTCCTCCATTCTTCCAGTTAGCTGAACGGTTCTTTCCCCTGTATTGACTTCAGTAAACTGATCAGGGAATTGTCTCTTCTGCTTGTCAGCTTGTTCTTTGTTTATTAGGACTGCATTCAAATCAATTTCTGCCAAAGGAAAGATGTTCATTTCTGCTAGCATTCGCTCAATTTTCTTAGCTCGGTATTTCTGACACAACTCCTTCGGCCTCAGTTCCTTTTTCTAGCTCCTGGTGTTTTTGGTCTGGATTTTGATTCTACCACTGGCCCCTTCTATGGTTAAGGTCTGGTTGACGTAGTCATGAACAGCATGTACTGTTCTTAACCATGGGCGGCCTAATAGCATTCCACATGCTCCCTGGACATCCAAAACTAGGAAACTAGTTTTGAATTTTTCCCTCCCCACTCTTATCTGCATGTTTTCAATCATGCCCGTCGCTTGTACGAGTCGATGATCTGCCATTCTTACTTTGAATGGTGTTGGTTTCATGTTAGTAATACCCATTCTTTGCTGAAGATGGGCTCCCATTATATTGACTCCTGCTCCTCCATCCAGTATGACGCTTGAGAGAGGTTCCCACTGCTTCCTGACCTTGTAATCTACCTGAATAAGTGGAACTTCATCATCCCGGACAGCCGTCAGGTCTACTATTCTGGCCTCTGCCTCAGTCTTCCTACGCTGCCTGATAAAGTTGGCCACCTCAGGTAACGTCTTTCTTATATCCTCCAGCTCTACAGTCAGCTTCTGGATTCTATCACAAATTTTCACCTGAATTTCCTCTTGCTCCTGGTCAGACTGATTGTCAGAGCTTGAAGAGCTAGTGTTTTCATACTGCCATTCTTCTTTAGCAGTACTACTCTTTCCTTCCTCTTCCATCTCACCAGCTAGTCCATGTACCACAGCCAGCATGGTCTCTGTCATGGCCGGTACTAACTGATCTTTATCAGTCGATTGGGCTGGTATCTTCTGAATGACTCTAGCCTCGGAACTTTCTGGCTGCTCTGGCAGCTTCTTGGCTAAATCCTCTGTGATTTTAGCTGCTAGTTCCCGCTGCTCTTGCCACTCATCTACCACCTTTTCCTTACCCTTGGCCTTCCAAACTTCCCTTTGTTGGGCCCACTTGCTGCTATTGGAGTTGGCTGGTACTTTTGAAATATCTGGAATCTCTTCAATGATTACTCCTTTGCTCCTGGTAACTACTCTGACTGGGACTGGCTAATATCTTGAGATAGCTAATTCCAGTGTTGAAGGATTTCAGCTACTTAGAGTAGGAAGAGTTCAGACAGCAGACTAGACAAAAATCAGTGACTAGACTGAAATATGAATACTGAAATGAGAATCAGACTTAAAGACTGGAATAAAGTTCAGATTCAGATTCAGAAGACTGTTGAGAAGTCAGTATCACTGGAATATATATATATCATGATTGAGATTACAGTGAATATGATTACAGAGAGAGAAAGTGTAGCCGATAATACTGCCACTGATGCTCAAGTGCAATTGTAGCTCCAAGTGCTAATACAAGTGATAACAATTTCCCCCCCCCCGATGTCAAAGTAATGGGCCCTATTTATATGCTTCGGGTTTACCATAGTAATTACTCTAGTAATTACTAAATGATTCACTGCCCATCTTCTAAGAACACATTCCCACATGGTGACGCGCCAGCCGTCTACATCACTGAAGTCCGACTTACCATAGACTAGAAACGCCAAGCACACTAATGATAAGCACACACTAATTACCACATGTCAATCATGGCACTTCATCAATAGCTACACACGCGAGGTGAATGGTGCTAGAGCTTCCTAAAACCTATCTACACACAAGCAAACAATAGGGCATACACACTAATTACAAGATTAAGACCCAACATAATCAACCTAATTAGTGATGCTAAATCTCACAAATCGAATGCTTATGGAAGACTAGGAGTGGTTAATAGCAAGAAGTACATACATCTCTCAAACCTAGAATAATGAAAGTGTAATACTACTTCATGACAAGATGAAATGTAGAGAATAAGTAGACTAATGAAAAAATAAGGATTAGATTAATCAAGAAGAGCTTACTCTAATTAGAATGGTTAGCACTAGCCTCTCAAGCATAGATACTAAGCTCAAGGCTAATCAATAGAGTGAACACTCAAGAGAGAGGGAGCTCTCAAAAGTGGATCCTCACGAGTGGATACTCAGCCTCCTTGCATAAAGGCTTTCTTTTAAAGGCTTTCACCACAATCCCTTCTACTATGGGTTAAAGCTTGAGCCCTCAAACTACCATATACAACTTTGGAACTCCAAGTGAGCCCAAGATTTATACAAAGTGTGTTGGAAATATTATGCACAACCACACCATATCTCCCGCTTGATGCATATTCAGTGTAGCCTGTGTTAGCTGCTGCTAACAGGAAGTCGACTACTCCATATCAACTTATGTATTCCTTTAGTTTAAATATTGTATGAAAAACCCCGCTTTAGGTCAGCTAGCAAGAACTTGAGTTAAACGAGTAATCTTTTAATTTTGCAACATGCATGCTCACCTATGAGCACCCATTCAAGTACTATAAAGATATTTTCTTTGTTATCAAAATAGCAGCTGGATTAATCTACCCAGGAAGTATCAGCTAGAGCCACAAAAAATGGAGCTCATTTCCTATGGGAAAAAATACTTTCAAGTCGTCCCTTAATTAGTGCCACAATGATCCATCAATAAGGTATAACAACAAAAGTTTTTTAAATAGATTTTTAGTCAAGCTTTAGTGAGCAGGCACAAAGTATAATTATCCAGATTTAAGCCATAGTTGGCCAAAAAAAATCCAATCAGATGTAGTGAATATGGTTTTTGAAAAAGGACCAGATTTAAGCCAACAATCTGTTGAGACCACCTATGGTGGGTGGAGGAAACATGGTGACAGGAGGTCTGCAGAACGAGAGCAAGATAGAGAGAGAGAGAGAGAGAGAGAGAGAGAGAGAGAGAGAGAGAGAGAGAGAGAGAGAGAGAGAGAGAGATAGAGAAATCAACACAGCAAGTAAACCACACGCTGCTATTGATTGTTTGCAAAACTATTACATATATGGTTTGAACATGCAATTTCCATGCACACTCCAAGAGATCTGCATGCCTTTAAGAGGTGTTTCCCACAGTTGATACACCGGACCAAATTTGGGCTTGCATACCCACCCCCCCCCCCCCCCCCAAGCCCAAACCACTAACTATGGACTTGATACAGACCATGGTAGAGTCCAATCGCCTAAAACCATGAGTAGAAGTCCACCCCTTGACTATAGCACAGGTGTGTTTGTGTACTTCCCTCAAACAACTATCAAAGTGAGACATACCAGAACTTGACCAAACAACAAAAGGGTGGTCTTACCACTTTTTTATGTGCCAGTGTCTATAACCTGTAGAAATTTTTTGGCATGACTGACAACTTCAAGGTAAAAGAGGTTTTGACTAAAAAGTGTATGATGGTTGTGACAATAGACAAAAGATGACAAATCTATGACACTAAAATAGCAAAAATAATTTGTGAAATTTTGTACCGCAATCTTGAAGCAGATGTTCATGTGTTGCATCTATTGATATGTCAACCAATGCTTGAAGCAAACGGTTGGAAGGGTCTTCACTAGCTTCATGGGTAGCTTCAATTGGTACAAAATACCTCGAATCACAATGTGTGTATGTCTTCTTGTCACTGCTTTGTTTATTCTATTGCCAAGTATTGTCGATGTCAATCGTTGACAAGTTTGTAAGCTTCTTTGTAGTGAGCCTTTTGAGAAGCTTGGAAAATCTTGATCGTCACTACAGGAATGTTTTTTTTTTGTTTTTTTGTTGATGTAGCACAGGCAGTGCAAGGAGGAATACCACTGATAATAGCATGGTAGTGTATGTGGATGGTTTGAAATGCTGGCCTTAGTGGGTAATCACACTATGTGTGAACCCTAGCTTCAATACGAGATTTTTTAATCAAAACCTTATAAAAAATAATGATTCTGTATTCAAACAGTCGACTCCTCGGCTCTTTGAATCACCACAAGCAGCAAGTAGGGGTTTAGGATGGCACCACAGTAGCCTCCAACGGTGTGGCTCACAAGCTATGTGCTTGGCTTCTCTCTTTCCTGTGGTTGTGTAGTTGCGGGTCCCTATTCCTAGTCTCATGCACCCTCCGGCTCTGTAAACCAAGACCTCAGTACCTCTTGAACTTGCTCCCCTATCCCCAACATTGCGATGCTTGTCTTCCTGCCCTCCTGAGAGCTTGACGCTCTGTGTGCCTCCTGGAGAAGTACCTTGAGACGTTATGCCTGCCACACCTATAGCTTGGGAATCGCAGGCTCTGATACCACGTGTTGAGACTATCTATGGTGGGTGCCACAAGGAGGAAACATGGTGAGAGGAGGTCTACAGAAGGAGAGCGAGATGGAGAGAGAGAGAGAGAGAGAGAGAGAGAGAGAGAGAGAGAGAGAGAAAATCGACACAACAAGTAAACCACACGCTGCTATTGATTGTTTGAAAAATTACTACATATATGGTTTGAACATGCAATTTCCATGCACACTCCAAGATATCTGCATGCCTTTAAGAAGCGTTTCCCATAGTTGACACATCGGACCAAATTTGGGCTTGCATACCCAACACAATCTAAGTACCAAACTGTAGGTCAGTGTTTTTGTCAATGCAAAGTAGCCTTCCCCATATCATAATACCATACCATACACAGGTAGTAAAGCACAAAAAAGACCAGATCAGTACTCACCAGATCAGTAACAAGGCCACATCAGAATTTAAGCCAATTCACTTTAAAGAATAAAAACCAGATTTCCAAACCAGAAAAAAGCCAAACCATACTCCTAGTAAATAGCAGCAAGTTGCATGTCAGATTTTTTGTATGTCAAGGTCAGCATGACAAAGTCTACAAGGTCAGCAAAGAGAAAAAGATCTTGCTAAAAAGAGCCCAGAGTAGTATAAGCCAGAGCCAAGGATGTACTAGTCAGAACCAGAGCCGGATCTAGCCAACTCCAACCATACCCAAATATAGCTAGTTCATGAGAGTAAGATCTAACCCAGAGACTAGGTCATAATTTTGGTAGCTGTAATAGAAAAAATATCAGGACGAAGCCACAAATCCAAGACCCAAAAAGCCAGCTAGTAATCAGTAAACAAGTTGTAGGTAAATCAAAGCAGACAAGCACCCCCACCTCAATAGAGAGATTAAGCCAAATACCAATAGATAGTCATGGTATTTATCAGCAAAATGTATGTATCATAACCAGATAGGCACCTACAATCTTCCAAACTCAGATTTTGGCAGCATAGCCAGCAATGCCACTAGGTTTTCAACATCATACTTACTGTAAGTATCATATTAATACAAAAACACCAATTTTTCTTAAGTTTCCATGATAAGCCACTACTTCAAAGATTGCATAGAGTAATTTCTTAAGTAAAGTGAGCAGGACTAAAGCCCCACCAAAATCCAGTTTATTTTCAAGTCAATAGCATTTCAAAAGCTTCATGTATTGTGTCCAAGCTTCAGTTTAACCATTATGCAAGCCTAGATTAGTAAACAATATTCCTTAAAAAAGCCTCCAACACAAAATAGGGCCAAATTTTATGCCAATTTTCAGTAGAGCATCAAATATATAGTAAGTATGTATGTATAATTTATGGCAGTACCCCCAAGATCTGGCTGTAGTAAAAAACCAGATTCAAAAAAGGCAACCAGTAATCACCAACAAGTTGCAGGTAAAACAAAGCTTAACAATCAACTCCACCTCATTATAGAGGTTAAGCCAGATATCCATCATGGTAATATCTGTATGTATCATAACCAAATTTAGAACCTGTAATTTTCAAACTCAGCTTTCAGTAGTAAATCACTTCATGTGGTTTTGTACAACAAACCTTGTAAGCTAAAGTCATTTCTCAAGAAAACACCGAGTAATTCTTTGAAGGAATATGAATCAACTCATGACATTCCAGAATATAAACCAGTGCTTAGCATCTAACCCACCTTAGTAAAAGTAGTAAGGCAAAAAATAATTATGGTATTATCTGTGACATGTATGTATTATAACCAAAACTTGCAAATTTACCGTTTGAGTGAGTTACCCCTTATCCTCCTATATCAAAATATCAACCACTCAATATCAACCATCTTTTAAAAATCAACAGTAAAAGGTCCCGTCAAACCTAGATTAGAGGTAAAAGGCCAATGTGGTAAAAATGCACAGTACACACTAAAGATGGTGAATAGAAAACCTTTGAAGTAGAAGCCTTCTAACAATTAGCACAGTAGCAGCAAAAATGTATTACTGTAGAGCCAAGCATCAGCCTTTCTTGCATATTCTTCTCTACACCAAGTCTAAGTGAGGGAGGAGAAGACACCCCTCACCTTTTTATAGTGATAGTCGTTTGGTATGCAGCAGCTCACCGTTGTGCACAATCCCCTTCGGGATCATGGGCGGGCCCTAGAGATATTGTGAAAAGGTTGAGTTACAAGCCTTGTATGGGAGCTATTATCATCAGAAAGGGAAGGGGATCAGTGGCGACACAGATTTCCCGACAGTGGTTTAAGCCAGGAGGCTCGATACACGAAAATATTTTTGAAGTAAGAACCACAAGGGGTTTTACTTTCCAAGGGTTATTACCACAAGAGTCTATTCCCATGGGGAAAGGTTATCAGAGGTACCATGCTACCAAAACAGCATAGTGGAAAGTTTTACTTAGCCATAGTGTTTCTCCATAGCAAGATATAGCAGAAATTATTATGTAAAGCATAAGGTAGACTCTCATAAGGCAACAACTTAAATCTAGTATGAGTGTAGAAGGTTGGATGTCATATTTTGTAGCCAGATACAGTGCTTCAGGATACAATCAGAAGCCCCCCAGATGCTATCAAGGTCAGATGTTGTGACCAAGTGTGTGTGTGTGTGTGTGTGTGTGTGTAGCAGTTCTAAATCTATATAAATATACACAAACAAACACCAACTGTTCACAGACAACAATTCTAGAAAAGTACAGTGGCTTTGCACAGTAATTTATTTGCAGTTGAAAATAAATTATGTACAAGGTAATGAAGATAACAAAATACAGCTCAAGAATCCTTAAACCCAAAGTCTGGGAAATCTTGTATCACACTACGAGATCCACCATTTGTTAAGAATTGGACGTTTTAATCAAGGAAGGTAGCCCTCACCTGCACCCATAGCCACAAGAAAACTATTCGTTAGCACGTGACTGTACGCAGGTGATGCAGGGCATCCCAGTTGCTATCCATGTCACCTTAAAAAAACACATAGTTCTTAACTAGTATATTGTTTATATTTGAAAAAACATTTCTTTGGCATTTTTGCCAATCTGATACAGAAAAGTGAACACTCATAAAGCATCTATGTATGTCAGAATTTCCAAATTTATAAACCTGAGGTCCCCCCCTTTTTTTATTTTTATTAAAACAAACATTATTTCTCAAGAAATATTTATGCTTATCATGTCATGTCTGCCATACTGTAGCCCAAGCCAGATATAAACTGTTTATATATATATATATATATATATATATATATATATATCATAAATCCCTAGATGAGTTAGTCCTTAGACAAGACTCAGACCTGTCGAAAAAGAAAAGACAAAAGATTTACCAGCAAAGATCAGTTAAAGGGAATTATATGACTTTCCTTATCATACCAAGGCCTTAAAATCCAACTTCTAGAAGCTTTTATGTATATACTGCAAGATGTTAGGTATGAATCAGTTAATATATACTTGAGTGAAATTAGGAAGCTACAAGATGAAGACCAGAAAATTCTATTGAATAGCTGAGGTTCGAACCAACCAAGACCTTCAAACCTCAGTCACTATGTTGAAGTAATGGTAAGTCACCGAACACTATCACTAAACTTCATAGTATGACATGTATAAAAGACCAAGTAACTTTGCAACCAGCTTAATCCAATATGTGTTGCCACACTTTAGCTCCATAGACAATCCGGTATGTGTTGCCACTCTTAATCAATCCAGTATGTGTTGACACTCTCAGCTTTTTAAAGAATTAGAAAAAGAGCAACCTATCAGAAGCTAGTACTAAGTAAATATAAAATATTTTTTAGCAGATTCAGTGAGATAGGCATCTGCTCTAAAAAACAATTCGATCTTACTAGTAGGTGATGTAATATGGTAGAACCAGTTAAGTCAATTTGCAAAACCAAAATTTTCTCCTACACGTGGTTATGAGATACTACTTACTACCAACCAAATATCAGACGACAGGACACCATTTCCAAAACCTGTATTAAGTGACCTCAGAATAATCTACAGCTGATTCAACAGAATAGGTACCAGAACTAGAAAGTGAATCAGTCAAGGGACTGTCCTCTTACTGAAAGGACCTCAGCAAAGTAGTGTTACAATAAACCAAAATATCTTTTCAACTTTATAAGATCATTACGGCTCATTTTTTTGTGAAATTTTGGTATATTTTTTTTCCTCTGCGGTATCCCTTTCAAGAGTACATTACATCTAATGAGTAGTTTTTTAACAGAACATAACATCATCACCCATATATACAATTCCTTTCCTTTAAGTACCATACAATCCTCTTACCTCAACAGTCAAACTCCCTTATACCAGTCAGTCTCCCCATTTTTCTTTTTTTATAAAAAAAAAATTACAGATTATTCCTCAAAAAACCAGTTTTACAGCACTTTTTACGGCAACCAGACATATTACCATCATCATTCAAAAAAAAAACCAAGTATTTCTCAGTTTAACTGAGCCATTCACACTTCTTCCCTTAACAGTAAGAGTCAATTTCCAGAACCAGGTTATATATCTATTCTTTTGTTTATTTTACGAAAACAAACACTATTAGTCAAAAGAGGGTTACAATTTCCTAATTGTCCCAGAGCAGACATGTACCCACACTAAAGTCTCTTCATTCCAAGCATCTTCATTCCAAAAATTCGGTACCAGTATTCTGAGTTTATTCAGTCTGAGGTCAGCACATGTAAAAATTGTACTCCGACTCTTTAGTATTACAGCAGACATAGGTTTCCAACATTACATGCACACTATTTTTAGCTTATGTTTTTAGATACTTGTGAATTTCTGGCTCTATGTAAAGACCAGCGAGACATACATCAAACAATTGAATAATCCTAGCTAACATTACCTTTTCCAATGCAGCCCGCTCCCTAATCATACCATTAGACATTCTCAAGTCATATTAATCCATAGCCGACAATGTCAGACTAATCCCCTCCAAAAAAGATATAGCATACAAAACCAGTTTTTATTTCCCCTTCCACTGATTTCACGGACCCATACCACATAAGTCAAAGAAAAACCATAACTTGCATCGATGACAAAGCAAGCCAATCTTATATCTCCTCTTACTCCTTTTACACACGAAAGCTCAGTAACCGGAAACGAATTAACTGGTTTTTTTTAAAAAAAACTTTCTCAAAACAGTCTCAGCAAAGCTACACAGTGTTTATAGAAATTCCCTAGAGCAAGACAGAAAATTTCTGTTAACCTGAAGATTAGTAGACGATGACGCCTCCACAATGGCTTTCGCCGATTTTTTCGGCATGTTTGAGCCACAGCAACAAGTATAGATAGAATACGCACAATTTTGAACTAACACACGGAGAGAAATGATAACAAAGCACGCATTATGATAACTCACCTTAGAAGTCATATTTATATAGTTGATGCTCCTCTGTAGCAGACGGGACAGTTGAGTTGGACACGTTATGCCCACAATCGAGGAAGCAGTCCAGGCACGTACACTAGTATCCCCCATAGCCTAAGATCCGGAGGCAAAATTTAGAGGTTAACAGGTAAGATTCCTAAATATCAGCACCTACTGCTCAAGGGAAAAATGGCGGGGAAGACTGTCATCGCAGACCATTCCTCAAAAACCTAAGCGGTGGCGTGCAGTAGATGCAAGAAGGACCTCAAGCCACGCTTACAACAAATTAAAGATTTGTACTCTGACCAACACAATGTGAAGCCAAGTTGGACAGTCCACCTCAAACTATGGTAACATAAGATAGCATATATTCCCATAGACAAAGCCCGGTTTTATCCACTAGAAGCGATTATATTCGATGTCAGGTATTTAAACCCCAGTAGGTATTTTTATCTCCTATCCTAGTCTGACCTTAAGTTTTAGCATTTCCTTAGTGTAAAACACCTTTCTACACTGTGAGTATATGATATTTTTTGGGAAAACTTTCCAAATCATAATAAGTCTTAGGAGTTAATAAACTGTTTTTATTCTAAATGGTTGTTTAAATAAATAAAAAAACAAATCTCGAGTATCATTTCCCGAGTAAGTGGTTTTTAACTTTTTTTTTTAAATTTAAATTCAAAGCCCGGTCAGACAGACTACATCACCCAAAGGTAAAATTAAATAGCAATAGTTCCCATATTCATACCCAGGTTTCTACACTCATAGCTAGTAAGATGTATCAGGTCTCGGGTATATATACACAGTAGGTATTTATACCTGCTATCCATGCCCTATGCTAAGCTTCCTCCCGCACACTAGTGTGAAAAAAACACCTTTTAAAGTGTGAGAGACAACATCATATTAGGCACACTTTCCTATTTCAAAAATGGTTTTATTAGAGATGGTTGGTCAAATATAAAACCCCAAGTATGGAGTATCATTTCCAGAGTTTGGCATTCTTCATCTATTTTGCATCCTTGGTGTATTATGGCCTACTGTCATGACCAAGTTTTTTTCATAGCAACTGCACATCTCTTTATGTCAAATGAATCTATACGTCGAGCAACATTACTCCGTTATGAACAGCATCTATTCCCGCAGTTAGGAACTTCTGTTTCTTAAACAAAGTGGTGGACATATCAGGACAAAGTGACCAGAGTGACACTTTGGGGTTGTGAACATTTCAAGAATAATATCCGATTGGCGGTTTTTATTGAAGCAGTGGGTCTAGGGCCTAAGTATTATTATATCGAGCATTCCATAAAGCCTGGTTTTTCAAATCAGCTATATCTGCTAGCCCAGTTTCTACCTCCTCAGAAGATTTTCCTATACCGTAGTTATGGTCATCAGCTACGAGGATATTATAACTGTACTCACCACACTCGGGAGTATGGAGTAGCCTTGACGACTCGTATCGTGCCTTTGGCAGAGAGGCCAAATACTTGCTTCTACTATGACAGCTGTTTGTGTGATCATGTGATGGGCGGCATAATAGAGATGTAGCTGCAAAGCTCATTAGCTAATCTTTTTTTTGTCCCGTGAGACAGCTTTTGTGTGTGTGTGTGTGTGTGTGTGTGTGTGTGTGTGTGTGTGTGTGTGTGTGTGTGTGTGTGTGTGTGTGTGTGTGTGTGTGTGTCCACCCTTTCCCAGGCACCTTATCCTATGAGGTAGTAGACCCCATAGAATAGGGGTCTACCACCTCAAGAAGTGTTTGTATTAATTCGCAACAAGCTATGATGAGGTTAGATTTATTCTGATTTAAGCAGACTTATCAGATTTTGTAAGTCAAACTTAAGGTAGGTCCAATTGTGTTTTTCTAAGGAGTTGCAGATGCATGCAACAAGGTCTTTTTTTGTAAACCCGTTCTTAATGAACTTGGTAATCAAAGTTTCAATCTCTTCATATGCTCTAAAACAGTCGGAAGAGGCATACATTATAAGAAAAAGCATTCCAAGACAAGTGTGTAGAGAATTTTTGTACGGTCTATTGCTTTTTTTCTTCGTAAATTTAGAGGACACAAGCTTAAGTTTATCTCTTTTCCAAAAGAAACGAGTATAAAAATTTCCCAAAAATGGGGAATTTAAAGTAAACTCAATATTCAGGAAGTGTGTTCTAGAAATGATCCATTTATCCTGCCATAGTACTCTCTCGGAGAATGTAGGTTCAATACTTAAGCAAGGTGGATAAATATCTTTAAGAGTAATCTCAAATATGGGGTTGTTGATGCTACATAGGTCATCCATAAATCTGAATGAATGTGCAAAATGTGTGAGTAACGAATTACTTGCGGGGTTATTTAATATTTTTCGGAGCCATTGATATTCGAAGTAACAGAGATAAAGATTACACATAACCGGAGAGCATGCAAAACCCATTGGGATTCCTAGAGTTTGTTTGTAGCAGGTATTTCCTAATTGGATACAGCTGTTATTCAGTAGCCAAAGGATATACTTATAAAGATCTTCCTCTTTAAAGCTGAACGGTGCAGATTTATTCGATTTTTTTAACCCATCCTTTATTCGCTTTTTGTGAGATGCATGTATACCCAAGTTCCTTTCTGTGGACAAAGGCAATCTTTATAAGACACGATAAGGTATAAATAAGTCCCCATGGCCCATCTAAAGGGATATTTTCATAGCATTGAGTTATGTCTGCCGTGAAGATAGAGTAAATGCTTTCTGGGAGGTTGATAAACACCTCAGCTGCGTTTTTTTATGACCCAAAAAGGGCAATAATCTATATTTTTGAATCTCTTTATATCTCTGTGTTTGATGGCATAGATATTTTTTATTTCTAGTAGGACCAAATTTAAGCAGTGGGTGATATCATTCGTAACACAAGAGAACAGGCTATTTGAAGCGTCAGAAATCCATCTAAATTTATGCTTATGATTCTTATATGTTGGGAAAAGTACAGGAATTTTTAGAGATTCAGGACTCTAACCGAGTCCTGATAATTCCTTGTTCAATGTTGTAGCTACACAAACCGGAGAGTTATCAAGTTTACTAAAGTCATTACTATTAAGTCTTGAACTGGCCGCCTCAAATGCCAATTTTTTACATATAACGGATGCAGTGTTTGAAGCTTTATCTAGGCCAATAATGAGCCATTTCTTTTTAGTATCATAGATAGAGGTCTTCATTTTTGGCGTAAGCCAGGTAGTGTCAGTGCCTAGCCATACTTGTGGCAAAAGACTGATCTTTTTCCAAAAAAAATCTTTTGAGTGTTGATGTAAGTTGGAAGTGAACTTCCTCCTCCAGTTGGAGTTTTAAGGCCAACTCGGCCAGGCATTCAAGTAGTGCTGATAAGGCACATTGAGGATTTAGGGGAAAAGGAGGAATATGATTCAAGCCATTACTCAATAGACTCCTTACTTGAGGATCCGAAACGATTTCTAAGTTAGAAGTACAAACATGTAAACCAAAGTCAATGAAGTTTTTACAGAATTTTTTAAATAGATGACAAGAGCAGATAGGTATCTCATTATTATGGAGAAACTTAATGGAATAAAAAAGATTCTTAATAGGCGGCGAGTATTTCCAACCAATCATCACATCCTTTAGTAATAAATTTGACCCAAAAATATGTCCAAAACATTCTGCAAAGATAGCTTGGGGAGTAAAGAAATCCAAAATTTTGCTTGTAAACAAGCAATGTGTGAAAATCTTACTACACACTTCTTCCTTTGGAGGTAGGTAACGTCTTCCGCAAGCAATCCATCGATCCTGCATATTACATATCCAAAAGGTTTCTGACTGGTAGGTTTCTACCCCTACCTCTCACAAAACTTCTACCTCTCCCTCTTCCAAACACAGATTCACTCGAGGAAGGGGTTAGGAAAGAGGTGTAAGACGCCGCCGGAGAGACAAGAGTATTAGGACGTTTGGAAACTTGAGATTCATCTTCTTCAATATTCAGTTTAATTTGGCTAACTATACTTTTGATACCTTTAAAGCTGCCATAAGTGGTTAGCAGAGTCCCACATCCATCAGACCCAAGCTCTTCAAGGGTGTCACGCATAATTGATCTATACTGAATAAAGGCAATTTGAGCTAAGACCAGATCCTTCGCTTGACCACCAAGCCAAGAACAAAAGAGGGAAAGGTGAAATTCTTCTGCTTTATCAGGAAAGATACTAGGCAGATTGTTGAGGGCATACCAAATAGCATGGTCAAACCAGATTATGCTTGACTCGCAAGAAGCTTTGGGGTCCAAGAATCTGCAAGCACACTTAAGGTAAGGCCTGAACACATTCCACATTGTCTCGGTGTAGTAATCAGCATTGCTTTTACTAAAGGTCATCACTCATTTAGTCCTTGCATATAACCCTGTATTCGAACTACATTTTTCATCATCAAGGAAACTCATATTGAAAGGAGCTTTAATCAAATCCCCTTTGTCCAAGAGCTGGATCCCTTTTAGAACTTTAAATTTTCATTCCTCAATAGTAGCAGGGGCCAAGTTGGAAAGAAAGACCTAGGTTTCCATGGATATGGGTGCAAGAAATCCTTTATTTGGAAACATCCACAACCTGTGCTCGACTCCCAAGGATTCTACCTCAACTTGTCGGGACGGTAAAAAAGGAAAGGCCCTAGAGACTTTCGGTACCATGTCCAAAAGCGAGGCTTCACTACGTGAACAAAGGTCTTTTTGAAATTCCTTTACTGCTTCTAAATCAGATGCATCTCTACAGAAGAGGCTATTCTGTGGAGGGACAATAGGCGTAGAGGGAGCAGTAACAAAGATACGACTAAGCCCACAAAATTTTCTAAGAAGATTGGACAGTTCAGAACCTTTGGAAGAAAAAGACGCTAAGTCTTGAATATGTGTTTTGGAAAGTCCAGCCAGATTTGAAGTAAATTCCATCAAAAGGTTGATACCATCAGATTTATTTTTTACAAGAAGAGCTATTACTTTAACCCATAGGTCAAATGAAATCAGTTGGACAAGAGATAGACTAGACTCCTTCGAAGCATCATAAATTAGGGCAGAAGCTTCTCTATCTTGTATACATTTTAGTACAAGAAGAGAGGCGAGGGAAAGGGGTTCCACAGGAAGAGCCAGTCCTTGGGAAAGGGGAACAATCTACAAAATTATCATTAGTTAGAATTCCATAGTCTAGGAAGAGGAGCATAGACCTAAATTTCTAATACAAAGTGTTACATTTTTTTGAATTTTACAGCCCTATGAAGATAAGGCCTAGTCATATGTGAGATACAAGGGAAGGTCTTTTCTATTTCTTTAGCTAGACGTTATTTCTCTGAAATCGGAGCTCTTTTTTTTGGGTCAGAGCAGACTTTCATTCCTGCAGTGAGCTTTCCCACGACTTGGTTAACACAAGTAATAGATTATGTAAATGATAGTATTTAAAGTAAAGTAAGAAGCATGAATATAAAGTGGAATGGTAGTGCTAGCAACCTTTTCACCAGTCAGGTTAAAAAAACTACAGAGACTGTGTGATAGCACCCCTGCCTATTAGAGTATAAACTTTATACTATCATAGGCGAAAGTTTCTAGAGTCATTGTCTGAGAGAGAAAAACTGTCAAGTCAATCTCTCTTTGCGTTTATTGTGTGTGTAGCAGTTCTAAATCTATATAAATATACGCAAACAAACACCAACTGTTCACAGACAACAATTCTAGAAAAGTACAGTGGCTTTGCACAGTAATTTATTTGCAGTTGAAATTATGTACAAGGTAATGAAGATAACAAAATACAGCTCAAGAATCCTTAAACCCAAAGTCTGGGAAATCTTGTATCACACTATGAGATCCACCATTTGTTAAGAACTGGACGTTTTAATCAAGGAAGGTAGCCCTCACCTGCACCCATAGTCACAAGAAAACTATTCGTTAGCACGTGACTGTACGCAGGTGATGCAGGGCATCCCAGTTGTTATCCATGTCACCTTAAAAAAACACATAGTTCTTAACTAGTATATTGTTTATATCTGAAAAAACATTTCTTTGGCATTTTTGCCAATCTGATACAGAAAATTGAACACTCATAAAGCATCTATGTATGTCAGAATTTCCAAATTTATAAACCTGAGGTCACCCCCTTTTTTTATTTTTATTAAAACAAACATTATTTCTCAAGAAATATTTATGCTTATCATGTCATGTCTGCGATACTGTAGCCCAAGCCAGATATAAACTGTTTATATATATATATATATATATATATATATATCATAAATCCCTAGATGAGTTAGTCCTTAGACGACACTCAGACCTGTCGAAAAAGAAAAGACAAAAGATTTACCAGCAACGATCAGTTAAAGGGAATTATATGACTTTCCTTATCATACCAAGGCCTTAAAATCCAACTTCTAGAAGCTTTTATGTATATACTGCAAGATGTTAGGTATGAATCAGTTAATATATACTTGAGTGAAATTTGGAAGCCAACAGATGAAGACCAGCAAATTCTATTGAATAGCCGAGGTTCGAACCAACCAAGACCTTCAAACCTCAGTCACTATGTTGAAGTAATGGTAAGTCACCGAACACTATCACTAAACTTCATAGTATGACATGTATAAAAGACCAAGTAACTTTGCAACCAACTTAATCCAGTATGTGTTGCCACACTTTAGCTCCATAGACAATCCGGTATGTGTTGCCACTCTTAATCAATCCAGTATGTGTTGCCACTCTCAACTTTTTAAAGAATTAGAAAAAGAGCAACCTATCAGAAGCTAGTACTAAGTAAATATAGTTTTTAGCAGATTCAGTGAGATAGGCATCTGCTCTAAAAAACAATTTGATCTTACTAGTAGGTGATGTAATATGGTAGAACCAGTTAAGTCAATTTGCAAAACCAAAATTTTCTCCTACACGTGGTTATGAGATACTACTTACTACCAACCAAATATCAGACGACAGGACACCATTTCCGAAACCTATATTAAGTGCCCTTAGAATATTCTATAGCTGATTCAATAGAATAGGTACCAGAACTAGAAAGTGAATCGGTCAAGGGACTGTCCTCTTACTGAAAAGACCTCAGCAAAGTAGTGTTACAATAAACCAAAGTATCTTTTCAACTTTATAAGATCATTAGGGCTCATTTTTTTGTGAATTTCCGAAATATTTTTTTTCCTCTGCAGTATCCCTTTCAAGAGTACATTACATCTAATGAGTAGTTTTTTAACAGAACATAACATCATCACCCATATATACAATTCCTTTCCTTTAAGTACCATACAATCCTCTTACCTCAGCAGTCAAACTCCCTTATACCAGGCAGTCCCCCCATTTTTCTTTTTTTATAAAAAAAAAATTACAGATTATTCCTCAAAAAACCAGTTTTACAGCACTTTTTACGGCAACCAGACATATTACCATCATCATTCAAAAAAAAAACCAGGTATTTCTCAGTTTAACTGAGCCATTCACACTTCTTCCCTTAACAGTAAGAGTCAATTTCCAGAACCAGGTTATATATCTATTCTTTTGTTTATTTTACGAAAACAAACACTATTAGTCAAAAGAGGGTTACAATTTCCTAACTGTCCCAGAGCAGACATGTACTCCCACTAAAGTCTCTTCATTCCAAAAATACGGTACCAGTATTCTGAGTTTATTCAGTCTGAGGTCAGCACATGTAAAAATTGTACTCCAACTCTTTAGTATTACAGCAGACATAGGTTTCCAACATTACATGCACACTATTTTTAGCTTATTTTTTTAGATACTTGTGAATTTCTGGCTCTATGTAAAGACCAGCAAGACATACATCAAACAATTGAATAATCCCAGCTAACATTACCTTTCCAATGTAGTCCGCTCCCTAATCATACCATTAGACATGCTCAAGTCATATTATTCCATAGCCGACAGTGTTAGACTAATCCCCTCCAAAAAAGATATAGCATACAAAACCAGTTTTTATTTCCCCTTCCACTGATTTCACGGACCCATACCACATAAGTCAAAGAAAAGCCATAACTTGCATCGATGACAAAGCAAGCCAATCTTATATCTCCTCTTACTCCCTTTACACACGAAAGCTCAGTAACCGGAAACGAACTAACTGGTTTTTTTTTAAAAAAAACTTTCTCAAAACAGTCTCAGCAAAGCTACACAGTGTTTATAGAAATTCCCTAGAGCAAGACAAAAAATTTCTGTTAACCTGAAGATTAGGAGACGATGACGCCTCCACAATGGCTTTCTCCGATTTTTTCGGCATGTTTGAGCCACAGCAACCAGTATAGATAGAATACGCACAATTTTGAACTAACACACGCAGAGAAATTATAACAGAGCACGCATTATGATAACTCACCTTAGAAGTCATATTTATATAGTTGATGCTCCTCTGTAGCAGACGGGACAGTTGAGTTGGACACGTTATGCCCACAATCGAGGAAGTCAGTCCAGGCACGTACACCAGTATCCCCCATAGCCTAAGATCCGGAGGCAAAATTCGGAGGTTAACAGGTAAGATTCCTAAATATCAACACCTACTGCTCAAGGGGAAAATGGTGGGGAAGACTGTCATCGCAGACCATTCCTCAAAAACCTAAGCGGTGGCGTGCAGTAGATGCAAGAAGGACCTCAAGCCACGCTTACAACAAATTAAAGATTTGTACTCTGACCAACACAATGTGAAGCCAAGTTGGACAATCCACCTCAAACTATGGTAACATAAGATAGCATATATTCCCATAGTCAAAGCCCGGTTTTATCCACTAGAAGCGATTATATTTGGTGTTCGGTATTTAAACCCCAGTAGGTATTTTTATCTGCTATCCTAGCCTGACCTTAAGTTTTAGCATTTCCTTAGTGTAAAACACCTTTCTACGCTGTGAGTATATGATATTTTTTGGGAAAACTTTCCAAATCATAATAAGTCTTAGGAGTTAATAAACTGCTTTTATTCTAAATGGTTGTTTAAATAAATAAAAAAACAAATCTCGAGTATCATTTCCAGAGTAAGTGGTTTTTAACTATTTTGTTTTAATTTAAATGAAAAGCCGGGTCAGACAGACTACATCACCCCAAGGTGAAATTAAATAGCAATAGTTCCCATATTCATACCCAGGTCTCTACACTCATAGCTAGTAAGCTGTATCAAGTCTCGGGTATATATACACATTAGGTATTTATACCTGCTATCCATGCCCTATGCTAAGCTTCCGCCCGCACACTAGTGTGAAAAAAACACCTTTTAAAGTGTGAGAGACAACACCATATTAGGCACACTTTCCATTTTGAAAAATGGTCTTATTAGAGATGGTTGGTCAAATATAAACCCCAAGTATAGAGTATCATTTCCAGAGTTTTGCATTCTTCATCTATTTTGCATCCTTGGTGTATTATGGCCTACTGTCATGACCAAGTTTTTTTCATAGCAATTGCACATCTCTTTATGTCAAATGAATCTATACGTCGAGCAACATTACTCCGTTATGAACAGCATCTATTCCCGCAGTTAGGAACTTCTGTTTCCCAAACAAAGTGGTGGACATATCAGGACAGAGTGACCAGAGTGACACTTTGGGGTCGTGAACATTTCAAGAATAATATCCGATTGGCGATGTTTACTGAAGCAGTGGGTCTAGGGCCTAAGTATTATTATATCGAGCATTCCATAAAGCCTGGTTTTTCAGATCGGCTATATCTGCTAGCCCAGTTTCTACCTCCTCATAAGATTTTCCTATACCGTAGTTATGGTCATCAGCTCCGAGGATATTTTAACTGTACTCACCACACTCGCGAGTATGGAGTAGCCTTGGCGACTCGTATCGTGCCTTTGGCAGAGAGGCCAAATACTTGCTTCTACTGTGACAGTTGTTTGTGTGATCATGTGATGGGCGGCATAATAGAGATGTAGCTGCAAAGCTCATTAGCTAAGCTTTTTTTTGTCCCGTGATAGCTTTTGTGTGTGTGTGTGTGTGTGTGTGTGTGTGTGTGTGTGTGTGTGTGTGTGTGTGTGTGTGTGTGTGTGTGTGTAGCTATTTTAATTTTAATAAATACACACCAAGGAACAAGACGTTCAAAAGACGACTGGCCAAAGATGTCTAGGCAAAGATTAGTACAGAAACAACTCAGTCTTTAATTCGTAATTGTACAGCATAATAAGAATGAAGTATCATTCCAAATGAGTTTATACAAAGGTATCAAAACTATGCGATTTGAATCATCGAGTGCTTTCAAAGTCGGACTGCAGCAAGCTAAACCTTTTTTAGCCAAGATAGAATTCTCACATGCATCCATATAGTCAAGACAACAGATATGTTATACTTGGCTACGTATGGCAGGATTCAAAGAACCAATCAGTTGTTATCCATGTCAAACTAAAAAATCATTAGACTAGCTATTGTCCTATACAAAGTAATCCTACTAGAATTGCTTCATATGTTATAAAAGTTCTTCTTTATAATAACCATTTAGTGTGAGAGGAATTTGACTACTCCATATCGTCTTAAGTATTTCTTTAGTTTAAATATTGTATGAAAAAACCCAGCTTTAGGTGAGCTAGCAAGAACCTGAGTTAAACGAGTAATCTTTTAATTTTGCAACAGGCCTGCTCACCTATCAGCACCCATTTAAGTACTATAGAGAGATTTTCTTTGTTATCAAAAAAGTAGTTGGATTAATCTGCCCAGGAAGTATCAACCAGAGCCACAAAAAATGGAGCTCATTTCCTATGGTAAAGAATACTTTCGAGTCATCCCTTAATTAGTGCCACAACGATCCATCAATAAGGTATAAACAAAAAAAAAAAAAGATACACTTTTACTCAAGCTTTAGTGAGCAGGTCCGAAGTATAATTATCCAGATTTAAGCCATAGTTGGTCAGAAAAATTCCAACCAGATGTAGTGAATATGGTTCTTGAAAAAAGGACCGGGGATTTAAGCCAACAATCTAAGTACCAAGCTCTAGGTTAGTGTTTTTCTCAATGCAAGTAGCCTCCCCCATATCATAATACCATACCATACGTAGGTAGTAAAGCACAAAAAAAGACCAGATCAATACTCACCAGATCAGTAACAGGGCCAGATCAAAACTTAAGCCAATTCACTTTAAAGAATAAAAACCAGATTATGATAAAGCCAAACGAGAAAAAAGCCAAACCATACTCCTAGTATGTAGCAGCAAACTGCATGTCAGATTTTTTGTATGTCATGGTCAGCATGACAAAGTCCAGCAAGGTCAGGAAAGAGAAAAAGATCTTGCTAAAAATGGCACAAAGCAGTATAAGCCAGAGCCAAGGATGTACTAGTCAGAACCAGAGCCAGATCCAGCCAACTCCAACCATACCCAAATATAGCTAGTTCATGAGAGTAAGATCTAACCCAGAGACTAGGTCTTAATTTTGGTATAGCTATAGTAGAAAAAAGATCAGGATGAAGCCAAAAATCCAAGACCCAAAAAGCCAGCTACTAATCAGTAAACAGGCTGTAGGTAAATCAAAGCAGACAAGCACCCCCACCTCAGTAGAGAGATTAAGCCAAATACCAATAGATAGTCATGGTATTTATCAGTAAAATGTATGTATCATAACTAGATAAACACCTGCAATCTTCCAAACTCAAATTTTGGCAGCATAACTAGCAATGCCACCAGGTTTTCAACACCATACTTACCATAAGTATCAAGTTAATGCAAAAACACCAATTTTTCGTAAGTTTCCATGATAAGCCACTACTTCAAAGATTGCATAGAGTAATTTCTTAAGTTAAGTGAGCAGGATTGAAGCCCCACAAAAAGCCAGTTTATTTTCAATTCAACAACATTTCAAAAGCTTCCTGTATTGTGTCCAAGTTCAGTTTAACCACTATCCAAGCCTAGATTAGTAAACAATATTCCTTAAAAAATCCTCCAACACAAAATAGGGCCAGATTTTATGCCAATTTTTAGTAGAGCATCAAATTTAGAATAAGTATGTACGTATAATTTAACGTAGTACCCCCAAGATCTAGCTACAGTAAAAAACCAAATACCCAAGACGCAAAAAAGGCAACCAGTAATCACCAAGGTTGTAGGTAAAACAAAGCTTAACAATCAACTCCACCTCAGTATAGAGATTAAGCCAGATATCCATCATGGTAATATCTGTATGTATCATAACTAGATTTAGAACCTATTATTTTCAAACTCAGCTGCGTGTGTGTGTGTGTGTGTGTGTGTGTGTGTGTGTGTGTGTGTGTGTGTGTGTGTGTGTGTGTGTGTGTGTGTGTGTGTGTGTGTGTGTGTGTGTGTGTGTGTGTGTGTGTGTGTGTGTGTGTGTGTGTGTGTGTGTGTGTGTGTGTGTGTGTGTGAGAGAGAGAGAGAGAGAGAGAGAGATTTTGTGTGTGTGTGTTTGTTTCTATACCAATATACCATAAACACCAATGAATTTAAGCAAATTACAAAAGACACTAGAGACTATCTCAGTGAAGGGTTTTGTATAAATTCATTCAAAGATAAGAATGAGCTTATACAGAGTACAAGAGATCTAAGAGCCTCTTAGTAAGACTGAAGAGATACACGTTCGCATCCTTCAAGGCACCAAACTTTCAAACTTTGTAGCTAGAGTTGAGAAGGTAACCCTCACTGCACCCATCGAAACAACACAACATTTTGTTAGCATTGGTTCTGTATGCAGGTGATGCATGGGTATCCCACATGTTATAGATGTCACTCAACTAACTAGCAGTAAAAGATAGTGAAAAGATGTCAAGTAAAAACCACTTTAAATTGAAACATACTTATTCATTACAAGAGCTAGATGAGAGTATATCAGATACAAATGGTGTTTTACAAGCCCTCAAAAGATAGGGACGAAGCCGATGACTGGAAGGTATGCCCTTCATTTTCTTCACTTTACAGAGTTTGTTATTAATAGCTGCCAACTTTCCAGGGTCAGAAATAGTGCTCATGCGAGCAGTCAACCTAAACCTCGAAGCCTCCTGTAACATATATCGCCTGCCAGAATTATTTAATCAAATATATCATAAGTGTTGCTATACAGCAATCCAACCAAGCGAATACCTACGTCTACCCACATAATGAGAGTTAAACCAAGTACACTATGTAAGTACCATATCATAAGAGTTATACCAGTCATTACTTCATCTTTTTCATAATCCAATGGGTATGTACATCAAAACAATTGGCCAGAGCTGTCCCATACCATACTTGGACTAAATCAGCCAAGGACAACTCAAGACCTGATGTCAGTTTTGGATCAGTAACTGAGCAGAGCCATGCCGAGACTCCAATACACATTTTCCCATAAATCACATTCTTAACAAATTTGCTTATAATTTTCACCAAAAAATAGCCAAAAATAGTTCCGAGACAATTGTCCCCAATCCATAGTTAGCACACGGTATACTAGATATGAGACCAAAGAACCAACGTGAGATTCTAAATCTATTTATAAGCAATGAGAATTCATGTTGTACATCAACCAGGCGGGCACCGAGGCAGATGTCCCCACAAGAGGGTCCGCCATTATCCTCAGGCCGAGGTAATGAACCCGAGCCAAGTAACCTCTAATCCTGCTTACTTTCCAATATATTTTCAGAGGGCATTCCTGCTATGGACAACATTGAGTAAGTAATAATAGTATATTTAAGGGACCAGCTAACCTCCTCAACTTAAACAGATCATGCGGCGGTAAACTACATAACACAACCAACATCTACCAAATATGAAGTATATCTTATGACTAGCTGATCAGAGGTATTTTATATGACTCACTGAGCAGCCAACATCCCATAGACGGGTCAGCAGATATTTTCATCCCCCAGCAACAGCAAGCTTTTCCCCATCCAATTATCCTCTCAAATACGACACATGAGCCAACATATACCACAACACTGAAACCCATACTGATGAAGTTTACTCATTCCAAAATCATAAGTTAAATGAACAGTTCAAAGATTTTAAGCAATAATCTGCTGATCATTACCCTACCTTTACAGACGTGATCAAAAATCTGCAAGAGAGCCAGTATCAGCATAGCCATATCAATGTTCATCCATTACAGGAGTAAGGCTTTAACTAATATACCCTATAATCATATACTTTCATGGTATATTATTCCAAATACAGAGAGTTGAAACCTGAGGCAGTTAAATCATTCCAAATGAACAATGTAGAGATTATATGCAACAACCGGCTGCTTACAAACCTACCCTTACAGAACGAGTAAGAGAACCAGTAAACAGTAAGGCTGTATGTATTTTACATATATCCCTATCAATGTTCAACGTCTTGCAGATGTACGGCCATAACCAATATACCTTATAATGCCATGGTATATTATTACCAATATAGAGAGCTGAAAACATGAGGAAAGACACAGCCAATCATCTACTACAGACAGCCTGTCATTTCCGGCAGTTAAATTAGGTTTATACATTCCCAACAACAATCAGTTTTATAAGCCATAAGTTAGCATATTGCTGTAGAACTCACCAGCTATTACAAGAAGAATACTAGTATGCTACGACGTAACAGAATTTGTTTCAAACTCCATTCACATCCATCCTCTTATATGTTTCTCATACAAATACTCATGCCAAGCACAGATAGACTCCGAGCCTTCTTCTTTCAATACCAAACGGGGATTCTCATCCCAATGTATAGACTCTACATGCCAGTACATGCCAAAGACAATCATCCTAGAATAAAATCTCAGTCCAGCACCGAGTATGAGTCAGTGTAGCTAGCTTGACTATTTCCTTCTCCTTCCCCTTTGCCATGACACCAAATACAATATACACCAGGAAGAGTACAGTACACACCCAGCAGGACACAAGCAAACCACAATAGAACCAATGCTAAGTGAGCAAAACTTCTCACCTTTATATAGGAGGAAGGTTGGGGCAGAACCATCCACCGACTGTAGAGGTTAGGTGAGGGCAGCACATGGAGACAACCCCACATCAACAGTGTCCAACGACTCGCCAGTGTCAGAGTTTTTAGCTAGCAGTCACAGAGAGGCAAGAATGTCCTGCAGCCCGCCATGGTCAGGTTATTGGAGTTGTTGTCAAGACCAGAAGAGGGAAGAGGGAAGAGAGGAGGTATGCAGGTGGCGGTAGCCATCGAACCTCACACAGAGCCGCCCTCATTAGTCCCTGAGAGGAATAACTCCAGTAGCTGACCTAGCAAGACTAATCTTAGTTATATTATTCTAAGCCATAAGAGGCCAGATTCCCACGGGCATTAGTACTCCCAGAAGCAGGACTGGTTGATAGTCCTAAAAATCCTTACAAAGACCAGATTCCCACAATTATGTGTCATATTTATGCCATGTGAAAGCAACTGGAAGAAACTTCCAATTTTTATGAAGGTATTTCCACTAGGTTTAGCTAATTAGGGTGCTACCTGTGGTCCCAAATTTCATTGCCATATGGAACCAATGTAGGAGTGGCAGAGGTTTGAGTTAGAGTCTCAAAATCATAGTATGACAGAGAGTTGAGTGTGTGTGTGTGTGTGTGTGTGTGTGTGTGTGTGTGTGTGTGTGTGTGTGCGCGTGCACGTGCACGCCCACCCTTTCCCAGGCACCATAACTAATGAGTCAGTAGGCCATTAGATATGGGCCTACTTCCTCAGTAATAGAATGAGAAGAGGTATGTCAAACCTAGCCCCCAGCCATTCTCTCTTGTCGAGGGCACATATCATGGTAGAAAGTAAAGTTCTTTTACTAAAACCGTTTGCCTGAAATTTCTTGATTAAAACCACTACTTCTTCAAAGGCAACAAACACATTAGACGAAGAGTAAATGCTCAAATATAGGATACTTAAACAGGTATTAATAGCCATCTTAATGCTAAGTATGGAGCTTGATTTACCTTGTAATCTTCTGTGGTAAAAGCGCACATTTGTAAGGCCCCCATTATGAGGAGAAGCCATCGTGCATGAAGGAAAATCACTCGTTGGAAACCATAATTTTCATGGCCAAAAATCAAGGGCAACTTTAGGGGCCTTGGGGGCGGAAGCCCTTGAGACTTTTTTTTTCCTTCGCCGGAATATTATGGCCGGACGGCGGCCGGAAATTGGTCGGAAAACAACCGGTCGGTTGGCCAGTGGCCGGTAGTCAATGGCCGGTGACCGAATTCAAAAGCGGACTTGTCTTCTCAAGGGCGGCCACACATGGGTGGAATGAAGGGTCCGATCTGGACTTATCTACACAAGGGCGGCTACACATAGCTGCCTCTCATGAGAGAGGGCAACCCTTTTGGCCTATAAAAGGAGGCCATTCCTACACACATTTCATAGGTGAAGTTGATGCAACAAGGTGAGTGTGAGGTGGTGAGAGTGAAGCAAGGCGGGAGATCCATTAAAGGTATAATCCCTTTGTAAACTACTTCTTGTTTTGAAGTACTAAAGCCATTGAGTGGCTGCTTTTCCGTGGACGTAGCCCACATTGGGTGAACCACGTATATCATGTATACTCTCTCTCTCTCTCTCTCTCTCTCTCTCTCTCTCTCTCTCTCTCTCTCTCTCTCTCTCTCTCTCTCTCTCTCTCTCTCTCTACTCTATAATCTCGTGTATGTAAATCTGTCTCTCTCCATTAAGTAATCTACTCAATTATCTATTTAGCTACGTCTTATTTCCTAACACTTAAATGGTCTGTTACACCTTTTTTTTAACAATTGCAGCCGCTGTGAGTTTAAGGTGATCGCATTTCCAAAAAGAATCTCATAGAGAAGTGTCCATTAGAAGGGTTTAATAATGATATCTCAGTAGAGAGGAAATTAGTGCATCTAGTGAACGTAATATCATTAAAGGTGTTTTGCTCTAAAAAAGTTGACTCAATATCTAATCAAGGTGGGTAAATTTGAGTAACTTGATTGACAAAGTCAGGGTTGTTGATGCTTAAAATTTCATCCATAAACCTTGAATATTTTGATCATAGGAATGTCCTCAACCAGACTTATATGCTTAGTGATCCATTTGAATTCAAAATACAACAAGTAAAGGTTACACATATAGGTGAACAAGAGAACCCCATTGGGATTCCACTCTTTTGGCGGAAGCACTTTGCTCCCAAACGTATATAGCAGTGGTTAAGTACCCACTGGACAGCACTATGGAATTGTACACGAGACATGTGAAGGGGGATTTCTTTGGTGGTTTTCTTAATCACTTGGTTGTTTTGACAAATGAAAGGGCAGAAAAGCCACTTTTGGCTTTATTGGAGAAGGCCATGTTGATTAAACGTTCTAAAACATCTATGAGACCAAATTCTCCTATCAATGGAATGTTCTCATAACAATGTGTTATATCAACCGTGAATATAGAGTATATTGCAGGGGGGATATTCAAAGTACTTCTACCTAGTTGTTAATTAGCCAAAACGGTTAAATGCTAATGTTAGAGAACCGCTTCAGATCCTCTCTTTTTCGTGCACAGGTAAGTTTGAATTCTTCGCAAATTAGATTCAGTCCTTCCGTCATATCTTTAATGATATCAAAAAATATGCATCTCGAGGCATCAGAGATCCATCAAAACTTCCCTTTATGACTTTAAAAGGTTGGAAATAAAATAGGCAGCTTTGTATTTATAACTTGATATCCAAATTCAATCAAGGCATCACATACTTTTTGTATTATTACATTAGGTTGGTTGCCTATGTAGTGAAATTCCTTACTATTTAGCCGGGCTTCTGCTGCATCAAAGGCCAATTTCTTGCAAATTATAGATGCAGTGTTAGAGGCTTTGTCTAACCCGACAATAAATCAATTACTTCTAAGTCTATGAAAGGCTGAAGCAAGGTCAGGAGTAAGCCATGTGACCTCTTCATGCAGCCACTTGTGCATAAGCTGTGAGATAAGAGTAGTAAAAATGGAAGATAAGATCCCACTCAATTCTAGGTGAATTGATGACTCCAGTTGGAGCTTTTTGACCAAGTCGGCCAGGAAATCCTTGAGTGCCTTTAGAGCACTATGAGGATTAAGTGGATATTGAGGTATATGATTTAGTCCTTTAGAGACCCCTTAAGGACAAATCTTCAATGATAGATAAATTTGTAGTACAAATATGCTTTCCAAGATTATCAAAGTTAATCGAAAATCTTTCCCACGTGTTACATTCACATGTCAAAGGCTTCTTATTCCTAAGAAAGTCATTTGAGTATACAAATTGAAAAACAGACTCAGTAAACCTCCATCCAGACAAAACATGTTTAAGTAAGTCAGTATTGCCATATTTGGTCATAAAACATTTTTTGAAGATAGAACGGGGGGAGAAGAACTCCAAAAGTTTGTTAGCATAGATAGAATGAACATAAATACCATGCAGATCGTCATCCCTAGAGATAAGCTGTAACCGACCAACTTCATTCCAAAGCACCTTCAAATTACAAATCCAACAGATGTTTAATAAAGTAACCTCTACCACGTCCTCTAATAGCACTCCTAGCTTTACCTCTCCCTCCAAAAGTTTAAAACAAGGAAGAAGTAGGGCTCAAAAAAAACGTGTATGAAGAAGTAGGGGAGATAAGGGAGTTGGGTCTCTTGAGAGACAGTATTTCTTCAGTGTTAGTGTTGGGTTGAAGAAGGCTAAGTAGTGTTTTGATGCCAAGGTAGTTGCCATAGGTGGTAAGCAGCAAGCCAAGCTTCTCAACTGCCAGTTCTCTAAGTGGAGAAAGGATCAGGGTCCGGAACTGAATGAAAGCCATGTGAGCCAGCACAAGCTCTTTCGCTTGTCCTCCGAGCCAGGAACAAAAGAGGGAAAGGTAATGAGCTGAAGGAGTGTTGGGAAACATAAGCTCTAAATTATTGAGAACAAACCAAACCGCATGGTCAAACCAGATGATGCTAGATTCACAAGATGCCTTGGGATCAAGGAAACGGAAAGCACATTTGACATAAGGCCTGTAGATGTTCCAGATTGACCCAGTATAATATTCTGAGTTGCTTTTGGAGAATTCCAAAGCCCCTTTGTACGAATATACAGACCAGTATTAGAGCCACACTTCTTGGGATCAAGGAACTTCATGGTGCAGGGAGCTTTGATAAGGTCACCTTTGTCTAGTGCCTGAGAACCTTTGAGTATTTTAAGACGGGCCTCTTCCATAGAAGAAGCAGGGAGATTTTCCAGGAACACCCATGTCTCAAGAGAGATGGGTGCCAAAAAACCTTTATGGGGGAGCATCCACAGGCGATGTTCCACACCTAAGGACTCAATCTCCACCTGCTTGGACGGGAGGAAGGGAAACACACGAGAGACCTTTGGCACCATATCCATGAGAGATTTCTTACTGAGAGAACACATCTCTTTTTGAAAGGCCTTAACCGCATCCATAGCTAAAGAATCCCTGCAAAAAAGGCTATTGGATATATTTTGAATAGGGTTAGCTGGGGTAGAGACAAACCCTGGTGTAAGCCCACAGAGTTTGCGTAGACAGTTAACCAATTCTGCTCCTTCCGAAGAGAATTTAGCTAAATCAGTTTTGTGAGCTACAGACATAGCCGAAATATTGTCAATAAATTCAAAAATACCAGCAACCCCATCCTTTGAGTTGTTGACGAGCTGAGCCAAGATGGACACACTTGTCAAAAGACATGGTTTGTACCAGTGAAACTGGGCCAAATCTATTGAGGCTCCGACAATTAGCTCGGACGTAGTTAGGTCATGAATGCATCTAAGAACCTGAAGTGATGCCTTAGAAAGGGGTTCAGTAGGAAGGGAGACAGAGCTATGGTCTGAAAAAACCGAGATGAATTAATCAAGTTAATAAGGGAAGAAAAAATTGGTAGCCTATTCAACCTTAAACCGACCGGGAAAAATCCTAAAGGGGTCGTGGGAAGAAGGCCCCATCCCTCATGTATCCATACATGGCTTTCACCATGTACAGAGACATAGAGACAAAAATATAGTCACTAGGTCTTTGAGTGGTATCACTCTTGGTGTTAGGTGTGTATGTGTTTCTATACCAATATACCATAAACACCAATGAATTTAAACAAATTACAAAAGACACTAGAGACTATGTCAGTGAAGGGTTTTGTATAAATTCATTCAAAGATAAGAATGAGCTTATACACAGTACAAGAGGTCTAAGAGCCTCTTAGTAAGACTGAAGAGATACACGTCCGCATCCTTCAAGCCACTAAACTTTCAAACTTTGCAGCTAGAGTTGAGAAGGTAACCCTCACCTCCACCCATAGAAACAACACAACATTTTGTTAGCATTGGTTCTGTATGCAGGTGATGCATGGGTATCCCACATGTTATAGATGTCACTCAACTAACTAGCAGTAAAACATAGTGAAAAGATGTTAAGTAAAAACCACTTTAAATTGAAATATACTTATTCATTACAAGAGCTAGATGAGAGTATATCAGATACAAATGGTGTTTTACAAGCCCTCAAAAGATAGGGACGAAGCCGATGACTGGAAGGTATGCCCTTCATTTTCTTCACTTTACAAAGTTTGTTATTAATAGCCGCCAACTTTCCAGGGTCAGAAATAGTGCTCATGCAAGCAGTCAACCTAAACCTCGAATCCTCCTGTAACATATATCGCCTGCCAGAATTATTTAATCAAATATATCGTAACTGTTGCTATATGGCAATCCAACCAAGCCAATACCTATGTCTACCCACATAATAAGAGTTAAACCAAGTATAGTATGTAAGTACCATATCATAAGAGTTATACCAGTCATTACTTTATCTTTTTGCATAATCCAATGGGTATGTACATCAAAACAATCGGCCAAAGCTGTCCCATACCATACTTAGACTAAATCAGCCAAGGACAACTCAAGACCTGATGTTAGTTCTGGATCAGTAACCGAGCAAAGCCATGTCGAGACTCCAATACACATTTTCCCATAAATCACCTTCTTAACACTAGGTTGGTAACCTAATAGGACATAAAAGTGTCCTTTTAGGGTTTTGAAAAAAACCTCCAAAACCATAGTAGATCCACTCATTTTGTAAAATCCTTTCATGAGGTTATAGTTCAAGGCCTACTACACATGGAAAAAATAAGAAACTTGTAAAATTTCTCATCTTTTGGTCACACCAAGCCTCCAAAGTTGATGGACCAGTACATTTTCATCAAAACAATCATTTCTTACGTTTTGTTGCATAAAAATAAGATTAGGGATTTTTGTAGGACTTGAGATAAATTCCCTAGTTAACTTCAATGGGTTGGTGATCAGAACATATGATTGCTTCTCAGTCACTATTTTTTGTTTTGCCAAAAGAAATACGTACAAAAAAGTTAAATTTTTACCATTCTGCAAACCTATCATCAAAGTTTCTATAGCCACGCTCAATGCAAATAATATATGCATGTTTTCTTAGTTCCCTATTGTCCTTTAGGTTCATAAGGAGCCATGGAGCATGTCAAAAGAATAATACATCTTTTACCAAGTGGAATCTTGGGAACAAAGATGAAGTGCTAAATACAACAAACATGAAAAAACTAGGTTCAACGTTATGAGTTGTAGAATCCCATAGAAACTATTCAATATCTAGCCAAATTTGATCCTTATGACTAGATATGGTTACTACCTACAAAATGCATGTAGTTGTCACAAGAAACTAACAATATTGAAAAAGCTATACTTGATATACTAGAATGTTTCGTTTTCTTCTATAATTTAAAAAATCAACCATCGTTGTCTACTATGCAAAATAGGGTATTAGGTGCCCCAAAACTCAAGGAATATTAGCTTTATGTTACAATATGCGACATAGAAAATCAAAACTGCATTTGGATATCATGAAAGCCACCAAAAAAATCATAGAAGAGCTAAAATTGGCTAAAAAACAGGATTTGACAATTTTTGATTTGGTCATAACTTACAACTTTAACATTTATTTCTCCCTAGAAGCATCAGGACATATTGACGACTACTAAAAATAGTTCTCTAGCATTATAGACCTCACAAACATGAATTCTAGAGTGGTATAGTTGCAAAAAGTTGAAAAAAGCCAAAAACAGGACTCGTTTTTTCACACAATTTAGGTTGTGAAATGTTGTGCAAGAACAAGGTTAAAGAAGGAATTGATATTCCAAAAAAATGTCAAGTTTTTTTCAGCTCGTGAGACAAATTTCTAGACAGATAGCACCTCAAAATCCATTTTGAAACTCTTGACATAATTCAAGGAAAATGGTCACTTAACAGGACATAAAAGTGTCCCATTACCAACCTAGTGTTAACACATTTGCTTATAATTTTCACCAAAAAATAACCAAAAACAGTTTTGAGACAATTGTCCCCAATCCATAGTTAACACACGGTGTGAGCGGGATGGAAACACATAGAACGCCTCTATAATGACCCGACACACACTCTTGGAAGGATATAAACACACACTATGGGGCACCACTCGGCTTACACAACACACCTAGCCGAGACAGGGAACACACCTATGGAGTGAGAGGAGAGAGACTACCCGTTTGCCCACTCCACACACACACACACACACACACACACACACACACCCAAAAAACTCAGCTCAAAAGAAGCAAATTTCTGATGTTTAAATACAATTGAGCTTGGGCCAACACCAATGGGGCAAATAGTTTACACAGTTTTCAAGAAATACACCAGATACAACCACAAAGTTAAGCAGAGGCTTCACTCACCGGAGAAACTTACACAGCAAAAACAGCAGAAAAAGAGTGAGGAATTTGGCAAAATGGACAGTGCCATCGCGTCCGGAACGTACCAAAACCTCAGTCTACAATGTCAAAGTGCTCAAATCCGACCTCGGATGAGCAGTTTACGGCCAAAACAGGCTCCAAAAACCCCAAAAAAACACATGCGGCTGTTCCTCCTCTCTTCTCCACGTTTTTTCTGGTCTTCTCTCTCTTTTTTCATTTCCCACACTTAGCTTTATTATTTGGGCACCTGTGGCCTTTTAGATGACCTCAAACGGACCCCGAACAGGCCAAAAACTGACCTCGCAGTGCATAGTTGTCACCTTTTTGCATCATCCGCACACATGGCACTCAGTTTTTCCAAATAATGCATCTCGCAACCACGTGAAGTGGCCCCAAAAAGTGGTCCTCATGATGACCTTTCTGCATAAGTATCACAAGAAAACACCCACGTCGTGTCCATACTTCTCCTCGTGCAAGTATTGACTCCGTTCGACCTCCTGACGCCACTCGATGCCATTTGACGCACCTGCTTACCTCATGTCGTCGGCCCGCGGATAGCTTCCTCGAGAAGTTTTACGCGCTACCAACTCCTCCTTATTGTAGAAAAAACACACTGGTACTGATAATAGTGAAAATCGCTGCACTATGTACACCCTGTCCTACTTGTACACACGTGGGCCCCACGTAACCACCTGGCTATGGAAATTGGGTAATCCTTTATTCGATGCACCATGCATGTGTATGTACATATGCGCAATCCCTTGCTCAAAAAAACTCCTGACATAATTTGCCCATCCCCTAGCCTGCTAGATCATTCATGATCAGCAGCAGCAAAGAGAGATATGAGACTCGCCGCATCACAGGTCTCCTCATCCTTCACCAACATTGCTTGCTCCACAGACAGCTCATCTTGCTCCACCATCATTAACCTAGCATGATATAATTTAAGACGCAATCCATTTACCCTTGACATATGTAGAATCCCATCCAGGTTAGCCAACTGATATGTACCATTTGGAAAACACTCCACTACCTTGAAAGGGCCTTCCCACTTAATCTGAAACTTCTTTTGGAAGGTGTTGTCCAGCTTACTGTTGTAACGCAAAACTAAGTCATGCTTCTTGATACCCTTACTTTTGACCTTTTCATTTATCTTTGCCAAAGCCTTATCCTGCATCTGCCCATAATGCTCCAATGCGCTCATCCTATCCAACTGAACCTCCTGTAACTGTAAGAGCCTCTCTTTGAATGCATTACTAGATGGCCCAAGTAGCTTCTCTAGCATCTTTACTGCAGGCAACTCTACTTCCACAGGCAATAGTGCTTCCTTTCCATATACCAAATGAAATGGAGTAAACCATGTACCTGTCTTCACCGAAGTACGGTAAGCCCATAATGCACTAGGCAATTCCAAATCCCAATTCTTTCCTTGGTGCTCTATCACTTTCGAAAGAATCTGTACCAACTCACCATTGAATCTTTCATTTAAGCCATTACACTGTGGGTAATAAGGAGTGGTATGCTGGTGCCTAATCTTCATCTTTGCGCATAAGAAGTCTAGCAGTTTAGCTCTAAATCGTGGCCCCTTATCTAAAAGTAGCTCTAATGGCACCCCAAACTTGCAACATATTTCATCATACACAAATTTTGCCACATCCTTTGCAGTGATCTGTTTTACTGCTATAGCCTCTGCCCATCTGGAGAGATAGTCCACTGCCGTCAAAATATAGCTTTTGCCCCTACTTGTGATAGGTAACGAGCCTATTGCATCAATCCCCCACTTTTCAAACACATCAAACGCCATAATGGTTTTTCGTAGCTCTGGCTTCAACACTCTCTTCCCAAATGCTTGACACCTATTTCAAGACCTACACCAATGGTGCACATCCTTGTGCAAACTAGGCCATACATACCCCTCTTGAAAAATCTTATGCAAGGTGATCTTTAGAGCAAAATGGCCACCACATGCGCCTTCATGATTCTCTTCCAACACTCTATAAAGCTCCTCTCGCCAAGGTACACGTCTCAACACGAGATCAGCCCCTTTCATGTATAAGACATCACCAATCAATTTGTACCTGTATGCTCTATGCACAAAACCATACTTCTTAGACTTCTGAATCTCCTTTGGAATAATTCCTGTTAGCAAAAACTCCTCTTCTTGAGCCAAACTTTCCCTGCCATGATAAAGAGGTAAAGTGGTCCTCAACACAAATAGCTCCCCAATCATGCCTTGAGCTGCTTCATGTGCCTCTCCATTTAGAGCATGTTCAATGTGTCTGATGCTCCATGCTTCAAACTTTTTTAACAGGCCTTTAATTCTGAAGCACATTTCCTTCAATGAGGTGCTCTTGCTCTTCCACACACCCAGCACTTGCTTCACCACTAACAAGGCATCACCTTTTATGCTCAACCTTCGAACCCCATGCTTCAAACAAATGTGTAATCCGGCTTCCAGAGTAGCATATTCAGCCTCATTGTTACTATGAGCATCCAATTTGAACCCTCTCTTGCATACTAGCTTCCCCTCTGGATCATAAAGTGCTATACCCCCTGAAGCTGCATCATGGCTCTTTCTGTATGAACCATCAAAGAACAACACATGTGCATTGCTGATCTGTGGCACTTCTTCAACTACCTTTCTCACCACCTCTTCCTTAACAATAAGGGGATTCTCCTTGTAGGTCAACAAATCAGCTAGGGTAGCCCTTGTACTATCTTCCACTCCAAAAGAGAACTCAAACTCTTGCAGCTCAATTACCCATTTCTTCACCACATTTGACATGTTAGTGCCATTAATTAACTGTGGCAAAAAGGCATAACTCGTCAAGAAAACAAAAGGTCATGGTATCAAGTAATGACGAAATCGTCGACAAGCAAATATTACACTAGCCATCACTAGCTCTACTTCCGAGAACTTTCTCTCCGCTACCAACTTCACTCGGCTTGCACAATACACCGGCCTCATATAATGGCTACCCTTCCCCTTTTGCAATAGCATGGCTCCAATGGCATCATCCCCTACTGAGGGATTTACATAAAAAAACTTTCTCCCAATCAGGAGCCTGCATGGCTGACAACCCCCCTAACACCTCTTGAAATACTTCTTCACACTTGTCATCCCATTGCAATGGATCATGCTTTGCCACTTGTTGTGATGGATAAAGAATCTGAGAAGACAATGGAATAAACCTTGCCATGTACTTCACTTTGTGTATAAAGGTTGCCAATTGCTTCGTACTCGTAGGTGATGGAAGAAGAATAATAGACTTAACCTTGTCTAGATCAGCCTCAATGCCATTTTCTGACACCATGTGGCCCAATAACTTCACCCTTGGCTGTGCTAGATGACATTTCTTTGGATTTAGTTGTCCTCCACATTCATCATATCGAGCCAATACCATCTGCAGCTTCTCATGGTGTTCAACCCTACTGCTATAAACACAGATGTCATCCATAAAAGCTTTAACACAACTACCAATGAATGGTTCCAACACCCAATTTGTTCTCTCTTGATAGAAGGAAGGTCCATTTTACAACCCAAATGGCAATACTGTGTAGCAATAGCAGCCCCATGGCGTAATAAAAGTGGTCTTTGTGCGGTCTTTAAGAGCAATCTTCAATTGAAAATAGCCTAAAAAACCATCACACACACTGTACCTCTCATAAACTGCCACTGAATCCAAGATCTGATCAATGAATGGAAGAGGATATGGGTTCTTCTTAGTGGCTGCGTCTAAGGGTTTAAAATCTACACAAATTCTCCACTTCCCATCCTTCTTTGGACTGACTACAACTGGACTCACCCATTCTGTGGTCTCCACAGGGACTATGAACCCTGCCTTCAATAACTTGTCCACCTCTTCTCACAAGGCTTCCATTTGCTCTTGACCCATCCTTCTTAGCCTTTTCTGCACTGGCTTAGCACCTTATTTCAGCTCTATATGCATCTCTTCACCCTTGAACCCTCTGATCTCTTCATATGAAGTAATGAACAAATCAGAAAAACTAGCCAGCATGTGCAAATATATATCCTTCTCCATAGTTGAAAGGTCTCCACTGATCATTTGTGTCATCAATTCCTGCTTCTTTGACAACTCAACCTTGGTTTGCATCAGCCCTTCAATCACTTCATAAGGCCCTTCACTTTCATCTTCAACCTCATTCGCAAATGCAACTAAACCAAACTCCTGGATTTCTTTGTCCATCAAAAGAAATGCAACATCATCATCCTCATCACTACTGGTAGTGCTATCACTGTCCTCATCTGTCACCGTGGAAGAGTCTTCATCACTAGACTCATCCTCATCTTCATAAAGATCCTCTAATCGTTTCCTTGTGTCCATATTATAAAGCTTCTTGGTACCTGTCTTTCCATAGAGGCTAATCGTACCATGTCGCCAATCTTGAACAGCTCCCACTGCACGTAACCATGGTCTGCCCAGTATAATAGGATATGCTCCCAACCCTGCTGGCATCACATGAAAATCAACCACTGCCTTTGCATCATATGCCTCCACTTCTAAGCTCTTTACAACACCCAAGCATTTTACTTTTTGATGGTTTGCCAATCTAATCCGAAAACCTGACACCCCAGTCACTGTGAGACCCATCTTCTCAACGCATGAGTGTGTTATGACGCATATTTGGGCTCCGCCATCCACATAACCTTGTCCCAAATTTTTCCTTTTATGCCACACATCTACTATTGGACAAATGTCTGGTAGCTCATCCATTGCCAACACCTTTACTGAACCTCTCTCTGGCTCTTTCTCCATTGGGTTAACCATCCTCTTCCACTGTCGCTTTAGCTTAGGCACCATCTCTATAAGCTGCCCAAAAGTAACATCTGCCTTCCTGCTCATCAGATCCTCCTTCAAGTCATAGTTTAATTGCCCATCCCCTAGTGGAAAATCTGAAACATGAAACTTTCGACGAGCTCTCCTTTTCCTCTTGGCCTTGACATCCTCGCCTTCATGCCTCTTTCCTTTCTTCTTACTAGGACCTGGGGCACTTCTTCCTTCCTTATCCTCTGTGGTCCTCTTCCCAATAGGCATCACTAATGTATCCTCTAGCTTTGATGCCTTCTCCAAGGTGACTACACTTAGCACTTTTGTCTTTCCCTTTTCCTCTTGGGTTAATCCATCGGTTCCTTCATCTCCCTTAATTTCGATGCCATAATCATTTGACCTAGTTAACACCTGTCTTGGCAATGGATACATGTCTCCCCCCATCCCTTGTGGCTTATCACATTGCGGGCTGATGTGACCCAACTCTCCACAATTGTAACATGTGGGCGTCTACCTCCAAAACCTACCATTGCTTTGTCCAACACCATTCCTAGGTTTTTCTTCACCTCCTGGCTGATTTGCATACCTCCCTCGACCTCGATTATTTCCCACTTGACCTAGCATGTTTAGGCTGAGATTCTTCATTAAATCTACCACTTGCCTCATGTCTTGCCTTAGCCCATCATCTTGCACTGCTGTAGTGACCACTACTGGCATAACTTGAGGAGTAACAGAAACCATTGGTTCATGATGAACCCCTGGCATGCGACCTTGTAAAGAATCCATAGGCTGAAACTCAGGCCTCTTGGGTGAAAACTCCACCCCTAGCTGGCTCATTTTTCTCAACTTCCACTCTTTGTTCCTTGCCACCTCCAATGCATCTTCATATGTCCTAGGCTTCTTTAACTCCACTCTCCAACGTATATTGTCCCAAAGACCAGCCAAGAACCTATCCTTCTTCATCATGTCAGGTGGGGGTACCTGTGGTGCTAAGGCCTTGCACATCCTCTCCCATGCCAATGAGAACTTACGTATGTACGCATCTACTAGCTCACCTTCCTTTTGCACCAAAGCCTGTACTTCTTGCCACACTTTGTCAGGATCTTCTATCTTCACAAACTCCACTTCCAACCCATGCCGTAGATTGTCCCAAGTCAACCTTACGGGTGGATCAGCCATACGCAACTCCTCTTCAAATTCCTTGGACCAAACTCATGCATCACTCTTCAAACAGATTTGGAGAAGACGTAACATCTGCGCAAGGTGATGAATCTGGTTGCTAATGCAGGCAACCTCCATCTTTTCCAAAAAGTCTTCCACATCTTCATCACTTCTTCCATGAAACTCCGGATAAGAGAAAGCCATCGCTACCCAAATTATGATGCTTTGAGAACCCCTTTGAACACACGTGCAAGAACCCAATACTTCTGACTGACTCAATTCCCACAAACTTCAATGGAGCTCAACTTTAGATAAGGACAAACACATGCACACCAAATGAGTTTTCATAGTTAATCATCGGAATTACAACAGGCAAAGGACATTCCAGGATCTCTCTTAATCTTCTCGGCCCGAACATAAAGACTATGCGCTGCTAAAAAAAAATCTTCCTGGACACATGAACATTTATCTGGATTCTCTGAGTTAAATGAAAAGGAGTGAATTGAGGGCCATTTTGATCATCCATTAAATCCAACCATGAAGCTCCCAAGAAGGCACACCTGACTTAACCTCTGATTTTGCCAAAATTTCAGTAGCATAACAACATAAATGGCTCAAAAGACCAAAAAACCAGCCATCATAACTTGGAAAATTTTTGACAGAGTTTCCCCAGAAGTAGATTAGTAGGAACCCAAAATATAGACTGTATATATATGCATAAACTATCAACAATAGAACCCGAGCATCAAATAGGACTCACTAGTACATAGCCTATGGCGAGGTCACGAAAAGGGTGCTCCAGCTACCTGTATCACCGAAAGGATCTCCACATTTGAGAATCCCCCAGCTCAATAAAAACCTCACGCTATCAACCCTCACACGAAGGCTAATGCAAATCGCGTATAGTCAAGTCTCAGAAATGACTATCTTCCAGACCAAGTCTCAGAAATGGCTGGGACTGCCAAATACAACCAAGTATGGCTCCACAAATGCGTACAATGGCAGTTTCCACAAGTAACGTACAATCCAGCAGACAATGCGCTCAAATAGGCGCCAAGTTATGCATACCCACAACAACTGCAAGTGACATCACTGCTAGTATATCACTGTACTCCAGCTACCTGTACCTGTGTGAATCACATGTACCTGTACCTGTACCTGTCCCTATAACCTGTAACCTGTAACCTGTAGCCCCGAATCTCGAAGCTTGAAGCTTGAAGCCGTAGGTACTCGAAGAAGATCCTCCGTGGGGGCGCCAAAAGAATGTGAGCGGGATGGAAACACATAGAACGCCTCTATAATGACCCGACACACACTCTTGGAAGGATATAAACACACACTATGGGGCACCACTCGGCTTACACAACACACCTGGCCGAGACAGGGAAATCACCTATGGAGTGAGAGGAGAGAGACTACCCGTTTGCCCACTCCACACAGACACACACACACACACCCAAAAAACTCAGCTCAAAAGAGGCAAATTTCTGATGTTTAGATATATTGAGCTTGGGCCAACACCAATGGGGCAAATAGTTTACACAGTTTTCAAGAAATACACCAGATACAACCACAGAGTGTTACCATTCACCGAGCGAGCTTTTCTGAGCAAGTCAAAAAACCGAGCAAGACCTTCACTTAAAACACACACACACACACACAAAACTCAATATAACAAAAAAATCATCGTAGCTCAGAGAGTCTAGAGGTATTTATGCACATTGTCTTGCACTAAAACAACCAACAAAAAAGCCAGGTTTTGTCGGTGATATCTTTTTACCAGTGATGAGGAAAAGAGGCAAGTGGAAGCAACACAATATTGTGGAATCTTTCTTACCTAGGCATTGCAAGTGAACAAATAATTAACATAGTGTACTAAGATCTATCATGACATAACTCAAAAATGAAAAATGAGCCCACAAAGAGAGCTAGTGATATAAATAACGTAGGAAAAATGATGTTGGCAATATCGAGGGTCATGAAATGCAAGAATGATCATCAGAACATGATTGTGTCTATATATGAGGTCACAAACTCTCTAATACAAATCCACCAAAACTTGTAATAAGGGAGGCACTTACTAATTATGTATCGTAAAATGGAATTGGAAAAATTTTTTATAGATTGAATAGAAAAAAGGTGTAATTTATGATTTGGTCAAAATTTTACAGATAAGAATTTTTAGAAATTTATGCATAGGGAACACCACCACAGCCACCCCCCCCCCCCCCCCCCCCTCAAAGCCTAAAACCATGCACACCAACGTGAGGATATGTATATGTGTGTGTATGTGTGTTACAAGAACATGTATTAGACATTTGGAGCTATTTTGAGAATACCTTTGTTTTGTAAAGGATAAGAAAATCCCTAAAACAAGGATGCATCGCAGATCTCTTCCCTTTCCATTCCCTTGTTGTGCATCGCTACCTGTGATCCTATATGCGTCATGAGTTACTGCTCTTGCATGGGATGGCATAACACAAATAATACTGGGCAACGACCATCTCACGATAGCATTGCGACATACTAAGCAGTGGCTGCCATATTCCATGGAACAAGCATAGACGCGACCCATAAGCCATAAAGCATCAATAAAATGAAAAGAGAAAGCCAATGTAGACCATGGTTAAAAAATCCATCTCTCTATCCCTCATCTCACTGTCATAGATGACATCTCCCTCCCCCCCCCGCCGCCCCTCCCTCTCTCTGTCTCTCTTCCCCCCCTCCATGTGCCATCCTCTAGCTTTTTCCCTTGGCAAACCTGCAAGCATCTTTAAAAATTCTTACTAAGAGAAGTACCTCAAAAATGTTTGTACCCTCTTGCCTTGTCCCACCTGCTTTATCGAGTGATGGCACTCCTCACCATCACCAGCAGAATGAATCGTCTTTCATCCAGCTTGTCCCCATTCACCATCACTTGCAAGACAATCTACTCTAGCACAAAGCCTTGTCATCATCATCTCCACGGTTGTTGCATCTATCGCTAAAGACAAAGGAGAAGGAAGGAGGGAAAGAGACAGAGAGAGAGAGAGAGAGAGAGAGAGAGAGAGGCTACACCTTGTCGTCGTCATCTTCACAGGCTTTGCATCTACCACTATAGACAAACGAGAGAACGAGAGAGAGAGAGAGAGAGAGAGAGAGAGAGAGAGAGAGAGAGAGAGAGAGAGAGAGAGAGAGACTCCGCTTCCATCTGTTGGTACTATTAGGTCATGTACACAAGCGCAGAGAGAGAGGCTACATGGTTTGCACCACAAAAATTAGACAGCACGACGTGCCTATAAAAAAATCATATTCCTCTGCCCTACTCTTGTATTTTTCTCTTTCCCAAGAACTGTGAGACTTCAACATGTCTTCTACATTCGAGGCCAAAAAAAGGGAAAATGTTTCTAAAAATAATGAAGCAATTCATCTCCAAAGCCTACCTAAACGACTAAAATTATAGTTTTAGCATCTTGTATTAATTGACAATAAGTCTTCTTATGAAAAGCTACAATTATTTTTATCTTTAGAGAAATTTAATCTCAAGACCAAGGGTATTTTGGGAATTTTGGAAAACTGAAGGGCATTTTGGGGTGTTTTGGAAATTTTTGAAATTTGAGGGATATCTTGGGAATTTCCACAAATTAGAAGGGTATTTTGGTAATTTTCCCTTTATTCTAGTACTGATATGTGAAGTGGTCTAAATTTCCTCTTTCTCAGAGTCAAGAGGAGCTACTTGACTACTCATTAACAGCATCAGTAATACTCCCAACTAAGCTCTCGCCGTCTGCCATAGCATAACGGACAACTTGCTTCTGTGTACCAGTAGATTTATCAACCACACCCTTAGCAATATCCTCTATGGTCTCTGCAACATCATTTGCACTGATTGTCGTTTCACTGCTTTTGAGTGTCTTCTGCTTGTGAATCACTTCTAACCCTATCCAATTGCTGCAAGATGCATCAATTTGTGTCCTCAAAAACCATCATCAAGTTGTGTCATCGTTTGCAAGTGTTGGCCCACTATCATCAGTGTGCTCGATAGCCCCTTGTTGCATCCTGCAAGCTCGTTACTCCAAATGTGTACTTGTTGCCCCATCACTATCTCAGAGACTGTTGATACTTCGCCACCTGCACCATCTGCTGCCCCACAGGGGGATGTAAAGAGATTGCAAGGCGGATCACCCTACTAAACACCACGCCGAATCTCTCTATGCGGATGCAGAATTAAGGTTGGACCTCTCACGTTGTTGATGTATGTGAAGGCAGCTTTGCAGAGAGATTATGATGTTGCACAATGACGGTGATACTGGCTCTCAATAGCAAGCCAAGCGCAGGCGGATTCAAGAAGCCTCCCAAGATCAATAGTTATTGGGCTACGAACAAATCATCAGAAGCCAGATGGCCCAGTCAGAATTGAGCTCAACAGTATTACTCATCAGACTCAGCATGAGTCCATACCGAAGCTAACAGTATCAAGATCCTTGGCTATTGTCCACTAGTCATCAACATCGGTCGTCTCTAATTTTTGCCATGCCTTGCCTCGCCACCTGCAAGTGTGGTACCTAAAAGCCCCCAAATCAAGCCGCGTCGCCGCGGACTGATTTGAAGGGGTTCTAGCGTTTCAAAAAATGATATAAGTTGTACATAGTGATCTCAAGAAATTCCATCTGTCTTGCCCAGTCCCGCCTAGTCGTGTTGTCTTGCCCAGTCGCGCCTAGTCGCGTCACTCAATACTCCACATTCCATGCTGCAGGTACGAGTGCAAGAAAGTGTCTAGAAACTGTCCTCCAGCAGCTTGCTATCCCCCGCAACAAAAATCTAGGAACTTTTTGACTTGCAGCAGCGTAGGGAGATTCTTCCTCTTACAATGCACTATCGATTTTAGCAACAGGCACGGAGGGCTCACATCTTCCGTTGCCTCAGTTGGCACGATGCAACTGAAATCTTGCGCATGCCAACTATCCTCGCTTCTTATCTGGAGCAT
Source organism: Adiantum capillus-veneris (assembly GCF_014529385.1). NCBI lineage: Eukaryota > Viridiplantae > Streptophyta > Polypodiopsida > Polypodiales > Pteridaceae > Adiantum > Adiantum capillus-veneris. The sequence continues at coordinate 50,879,205 of NC_140957.1, forward strand.
AAAACCGCCACCACAAATCTCTCACAACCACCCCTTCTTTGGCGCTCACAGATTTGTTCCTCCATGCAGCACGAGCTTTTTTCTTCACAGATTCTTGCTGAATCATTTGCACAACCTATTTGCTACCCCCCAAATCAATCCGCGTTGCCGCGGACTGGTTTAAGGGGATTTTGGATTCTCAAAATATGATATAAATTACTACTAACAGCGCTAGAAAAACACATTTTTCCCCACTTGTGAAATAAAGGAAAACTTGAAATTCTCTGGGTTTTTGGGTCAATTTTTGAAGCTGACATCCAAGGTCACCATTATCCAGTGTTTCAAAGAAGATACTATCTATCAATGATAATTTATATGCTTATGACAAACCGTAGAAATGTATTTCCAGACATCCCTAGCCTAAAAAGAAAGTTATAACTTGAAGATGCAAACAGAGAGAGAGAGAGAGAGAGAGAGAGAGAGAGAGAATGAGATAGAAGTTAATGGTACAGTAGCACAGACATGCTAGGAGGGAGCCACCATGAGTTTAAGTGGAACGTGGTAGGGTATACAGAGCCATGAAACCTACCACAAGCTCATAACTCCTATTAACTACAAGGGTTAGGTACCATTAAGGTACCACCCTCTAGTAAATTCAAGCCATCATACACCCAAGGTTCCAAATTTAGCCAATCAAACCAAGAATCTAGCAAGGCAAAATGTCCACCACAATCAACACCAAGGTGTAGATACCATTAGGTAACACTTATTTTAAAAGAAATTTTTTATCTAGTCAATCCAAGCCGGTTATACACCAAGGGCACCTCCGGCCAACAATCCCAGCAAAATATACGAAGAAAATATCAACTTGCCAGAACTAGCCATGTGTGTGTGTGTGTGTGCACGTGCATACGTGCACGTGTGCGTGCACATGCATGTGCACATGCATGTGTACATGCGTGCATGCATGCGTGCATGTGTGTTGGGGGGGGGGGGGGGGGGGGGGAGAGATTAGGTATGTGCCCAAAGTAAATTTAATGACTTGAGTAACACATTCCTCTCACATGGAATTTATAAATGGAGTTAAGCTTGGTACAAAAGATATTGGCATGAAATATAAATGGAATGAGTGGCTATAGTGCCATTGCCTACCTTTCTTTAAGTGCTGCTTACATCCAATTTTATTTTGTTTTGAATTCGATAGACATATAAATCTTGCAAGTAGTGGAGATCACAACCCCTTGCAAAATGCTCTCTCTCTCTCTCTCTCTCTCTCTCTCTCTCTCTCTCTCTCTCTCTGTGTGTGTGTGTGTGTGTGTGTGTGTGTGTGTGTGTGTGTGTTTTGAAAGGGGGGGGGGATGGTTACAAAGGTGAGTTTACATACACAAAATGTTGGAGAGAAAGGGCACAATGAATTAATTGCAAAACTTAAACAAAAGATACGAGGCCAGTTTTGATAAACAAAAGTTAGGAGATTGCCACAAGCCAAGACCTCAAGATGACTCTACATTTGTGGTGACCTTCTTGGTTTTTGCATCCAACTTTGATTGCATAGAGACTTTGTGTTGCCTTTTTGGCTTCATGAAGAGTTGGACAGAGGGTTCTTGGTGCTTCTTTCGATACTTCCTCTCAAAAAATGGTTGTGCACGCTTGAGTGTGTTTCAAAAACTGTCCTCCATAGTGATGAAGCCCACATTTGCTTCATCGTCCATATTTTTGTGTGCCTTCACCAAGTGCACATGACCTAAGGTCCTCTTTAGTCCTTCACATGCCTCCTTTATGCCTTCTCAATGACATTCTCTATTGCATTGTTGCGCTTGAAGCCATTTTCTTTCACTTGTTGCATGAACCAATAAAAGGATAGGCACGATGTAGCTAGCTTGTGTAGAAGCCAATAAACTCTGCGTGCCAATAATCTCTTTGATGAGCCTAAAAACTTGTACTTGAGATGGCCAGGGTATGCCTCAATAGCACCATTCTTGCCCTACATGTGGGAAATTTCATGTTGCATGTACCCACATGACAATGTGCAAAATCATGAATCTTATGAGAGGGATACAATGACAGTACACAAAAAACAAATGAGAGGAAGTTTATTGTGTACCTAGCATTCAAAGAGAGGCTCTTACAATTACAAGAGGTTCAGCTGCATATAATGAGCGGACAGATGCAAGATAAAGCTTTAGCAAAGATAAATGAAAAGGTATAACGTAAGGGTATCAAGAAACATGATTTGGTTTTGCGCTACAACAATAAGCTGGACAAGACATTCCAAAAGAAGTTTCAAATTAAGTGGGAAGGCCCTTTCAAGGTAGTGGAGTGTTTTTCGAATGGTACATATCAGCAGCAGCTGGCTAACCTGGATGGGATTCTACATAAGTCAAGGGTAATTGGATTGCATCTTAAATTACATTATGCTAGATTAATGATGGTGGAGCAAGATGAGCTATCTGCAGAACAAGTAATGTCTGTGAAGGATGAGGAGACCTATGACGCGGCGAGTCTCATTTCTCTTTTTGCAACTCCTGATCATGAATGATCTAGCAGGCTAGGGGATGGGCAAATTATGTGAGGAGTTTTTTGGAAGAAGTGATTGCGCATATGTACATACACATGCATGGTGCATCAAATAAAGAATTGCCCATTGTCCAGAGCCAGGTGGTTACATGGGGCCCACATGTGTATAGGTAGGACAGCATGTAGATAGTACATCGATTTTCATCTTCACCAGTATCAGTGTGTTTTTCTATAATTTTCGGACAAATCATTGAAATAGCCAAAACAAGACCCTCAGTACGAAAAGCAGAAATATGGTGCTCTAAATGCATATCAAAGAACCATATCTCAAACGATTGTTCCCGGTGCACATATTGCAAGGCATTTGATTATGTCTGGAACAATTGTGGGATCAGGATCCATCCTTTTAAGAAGGGGAAAATACTGTCAATGATAGCACTTATCAATCCAGAAGCTCCCAATCTTGATGAAATTGGAGGGTCTAGAGAGAATGAAGCCAGCACAAGAACTGGAGTGGGTGGGAGACACTACCAGAATGGATGTGGCAAGGGCTTTGGGTGTGGCATATACTGCTATGGCTGTGGCAAGTATAGCCACTTTGTAGCTCAGTGCCCAGACTTGCCAAAGCCAGAGGTAGCCAGAGCTAGTATCAATAAGAGTGGTTACTAGAAGCAAGGGAGTCGTAATTGAAGAGACTCCCACTGAAGAAGAGAATCGGAATGTTGAAGCCCAAAAGTGGAAAGAGCAAAGGAAGGTTTGGAAGGCTAAGGGTAAGGAGAAGATTGCAGATGAATGGCATGAACAAATGAATCTTGTAGAATAAATCGCTAAGAACTTGTCAAGGAAGCTTCCAGAACAACCAAAGAGTTCAGAAGCTCGTACCATTCAGAAGATACCACCCCAGTCTTCAGAACCAAGAAAGGAGAAAGCAACAGATAGACTAGAGGAGTCTATGATCGTTGTAGTTCAAAGCCTAGTTGAGGAAACACGGCGAGTCAGAGAAGACTTGGCCGAAGCTAGAAACACTGGTCTCGAAAAGAATCAAGAGCATTCATCGCAAAGCCAGCGAGCAACAAAAGGAAATCCAATGAAGTGGAACTGTGAAGATTCTCAGGAGGAGAAGTCTTCTGGTTCAGACACTAGTAGCTCGAGCAATGAACAAGATGAAATGTTTATTAAGGTTTGTGAATGAATTCAGAAATTAACAGTGGAATTTGGAATTAGATGACATCTGACGCACATTGCTTGAGGTGGCCAACTTTATCAAACAAAAGAGAAAAGCGGAGACAGAGGCTAGAACATTGGACTTGGCAAGATGATGAAGTACCAGTGATTTAGATCGACTACAAGCTCAAAAAACAATGGGAACTATTATCTGGTGTTGTTCTGGATGGAGAAGCCTGAGTGAATATTCTTGGCGAGCATCTTAGACAAAAATTGGGGATAACTGAGATAAAGCTAGCTCCATTCAGAATAAGAATGGCAGATCATAGAGTGGTCCAAGCCACTGGTTTCATCAAAAACATGTAGATAAGGGTGGGAAAAGAGAGCTATACATGACTATGCAAACCAAACATTAATGATTCAAGGCTCTAGTAGAAGAATTCATATAAATATGGACAACACCGGGCCATGGAGGAAAGCATTGAGACCATAAGATTTGTGTAAGAAGTATCGAACAAAGAAGATTGAAAGGATGCTAGCCTCCATGAACATTTTTTTCCTTAATGGAGATCGACCTTCGTGCAATACTGATGGACAAAGAACAAGCTGAGTGACAAAAACAGTAATACACATAATAGTTTAGTTAATTGAACACTAAGGAGAGATTAGTCCAGATACATGGTCGAGTACCACATTAGTCTATACTAGAAAAATCTTAAGTTCAGATCAAAACCCAGTTCAATAAATGATTGAGCTCTATTGATGAAGAAATTCTAGTAGTACAGCAACCAGATGTTCAAAATGATCCATTGGAAGTCAGTAATCCATTTCGTGACTATGCTGCTGCTATTCAACAAATAAGGAAGCAGAGTCATTGGCCAAGAGAAAGGGAGGTGGACCAAACTGGTTGCTTCTAGATGATCAGGAATTAGAAGAATGGAATCTTGGCTCAGAAAAGAATCCTAGAATTATTAAACTAAGTAAACATCTGAAGCCAGAGATCAAGGATAAAGCTAAGGCATTGTTCTAGAAATACAAAGACGTATTTATTTGGGAACAAACAAATCTAAGAAGGGTAGATCCAAAATTCTGTTAGCATCGAATACCACTCAAGCTTGATGCCAGGCCAATACGGTTGTAGAGGTATAGAATGAAACCTAATTACACAAAGAAGGTCAAGGAGGAAATCGATAATCTGCTTAAATCTGGATTCATCATAGAAGTGGCAAGCAACGACTGGCTATTTCCTATAGTGGTTGTTCCAAAAAAGAATGGCAAGCTCAGAGTGTGTGTGGATTATAGAAAATTTCATGCCCATACCATTAAAGATCCCTTCCCATTGCTATTCACAGGTATGATGTTAGACAAGATTGCAGGCCATGAGATGTATAGCGTTATGGATGGCAATAGTGGATACAATTAAATGAAGATGCACTAGAAGACAGAGCTAAAATGACATTCATCATTGAATGGGAAGCATTCATGTATTTGGTAATGCCATTCGGACTTTGTAATGCTCCACCAACCTTCTAGCAGTGTATGATGGAAATCTTTAGTGAATTTTTCCACAAATTTCTAGCCATTTTTGTGGATGATTGTACGGTCTTTTCTATTGAAGAAATGCATATAGTGTTTTTGGAAATGGTTTTCAAAAGGCACAAAGAGAAGAGAATCTATTTAAATCCATTCAAGTTAATTTTGGTTTGGAAGGGACAATTACTTGTACATATCGTCTCAAGAAATGGTATTGAGATGGTTGAGAACAAATTAAAAAGTATTTAGCGAGCCAGAGCACCGACCACAGTTTCAGAATTGAGTTCATTTTTTGGGTACATTAATTTTTATTGAATATTTGTTCATATGTTTGCAGCCAAAGGTTTACCCCTATATGAACTCACAAAGAAAGGGAATAAATAAATCTACATTGAAGAATATGAAAGAAGTTTCCAGTGCTTGAAAGATGCGATCAGCAGCAAGCCAGTCCTTCTCCAACCCAAATAGGATATTACCTTTTATGTACATGTTGATGCTTCAGGGATGGCGATGGGGACTATACTGGCTCATCCTGATGGGAAGATAGACTACCCATTCTACTTTGCCAGTAGTAGATTCAGTTCATCAGAACAAGGATATTCAACAACAGAGAGGGAGGCATTGGGAATGGTGTTTAGTGCAACCAAATTCAAACATTATCTACTAGGAAATTTATTCTGTTTTTATGTTGATCATCAGGCTTTATTGTTTTTGATTGATTAAGTGATCATACAAGGAAGGTTAATGAGGTGGATGATGTTCCTAATGGAGTTTGAATTTAAGATCTTCCACACACTAGGCAAGTCACATTGCAAGGCTAATTTTCTTTCTAGAAGCACTAAAGTCTATTCTCTGAGAGATGAACCAGTTGATGGGAATGGGATTGTGCTAGCTATGGTGGATGAAAGAGAATGTCATCGTGCACACAAGTGTGTGTTGGCTAGATTATCACTCAAGAAAATTAGGTTCCAAGATCAATTAACTTGGACTCATAAACGCGATCTTGAGTATTTGCTAAGCCATCACAAGCTCACCATAAACAAGGGAGATGTAAAGGAAAATAGACTTGGTTTATTCGTTCATGAAATGAGCTCTAAGTATCTCTACAGCCTTTCATCACTACATGTGGGATGATTCCATCTTTCCTCTCCTTGACTACTACTCTAGGACACTAAGACAAAGCTCACACTTTACAATCCTCCCCTTGAAGTTTGGACTAGGAAGAAATTGAAGAAACTGACATCTTTGGCACACTCCAATCCAAGACCAAAAGAACATCTCCAATCCTGGAGACCATCCCCAACCCAGGGGACAAAGTATCTCTAATCCAAGAGACACTTAACACCTCCCCTCAAATAGATGTATAAAATTGAGACCAAGCTAGTCCAAGCTATCTCCAAAAAAAATACAACTAAAGGGGAGATGCCAAAACAAAAGCTAGAGAATGTCGTCTAGATGAGCCGCCTTCTTCTTCATCTTCATCTTTGTCTTGTTTAGCCAAACAGACTTTGGGCCACTGTGGGCTTTAATGGAGATATCTCATCTTAATTTTCTAACAACCACCTACCCCTTGATGCTGAAAAGGATTATGAGAACCCAAGGGAATTTATCTGGCGCTTTTGCTACTTTTTTGGGTGGAAAACAACAAGGAAATTTTTGCATGCATTACCAAATCATTGATTGATTATGTATTTCCCATCTTTATGAAATATAATGTCCCACAATGACTATACAGAATCATTGATTGATTCTATATTTCCTATCTTTGTGAAATATATTGTACGCAATGATTGTACATAACACCATTTGATGAAGCTTCTCTCTCTCTCTCTCTCTCTCTCTCTCTCTCTCTCTCTCTCTCTCTCTCTCTCTCTCTCTCTCTCTCTCTCTCTCTCTCTCTCTCTCTCTCTCTCTCTCACGACGTCTATGTGTGTTGCCTTGCTTCCAACTGTTAAGGAAATATAGAGGAAGATAGGGTGGTCCTCCTCTCGAGTTCATGCAGACACCAACTCTGGTTCATCTCGGGGCGGTGAATATCTCTCTCTCTACACATTGATGGGTTGGTGAGCTGCCTTCTCGACATGTAGGTAGAAGAGCCCTTGACGTACAAACACTATTGTCAAGGCTTGCTGTTGTGGAAGCTACCTACTGCATCCATGTCACAAGCTGGTGCAAGATGTTGTGCATGCTTCATGCCCATGTGCTCTATCTCTCTTTCATCTCAAGCCCAATATAGCCAGTCTTACAGCTTGGAATTGCTAGCAAAAGGGATTCTAAACTTACCTCACCACTTCTTGCTTGAGTTCCCTGCAAAGGGAAGACCCCTGATCCAGGTGCTGCTTGCGGTGGTCGGGCGTGGGTGCAGTTGACGAAGGTGGCATGTCAAAAGAGTCGAGGATGAACCATTGGAGGGAGCATAGTGCTACGAAATCCTTGCGATCGGAGATGTGTGTCCAACATCCCATAATCAAATCGCTACACTCCCACTTCCTTGAAAAAGAGTGCTAATAATCTGTGTTGTATGAATAATCTATGACCATATACAAGGGAGTCGAAGTAGTAGAGCGAGGTCACTTGGAATTGTTCCTATGACGCTAAATTGGAATGTAGTTAGTCATTACTACTTCAAACTCCAACCAGCTTATAACAATGGTGGAATTAGTGGTTGCAATGTATTCTTTATGCAATGCCTCATCATGTCTTTGTTTGGCCTCAAAAACCCTATTCTCTGAGAAATGGGTCATGCCTAATGCCTAGGATAAACTACTAAAAAAAATTGGAAGCTTCAAAATTTATCTGCAACATCTCTTTATTACTTATGACCAAAAGCGCAAAAAAATCTGTCTAAAAAAACCTAGATAAAAGTTTCCTACAAATATTTAAGTCCTAACGTACTTGCTCATGGAAAATTTTCTTAGGACAAAAAAACACACAACCAATGTTGTCTATGAAGAAATATTGGAATTAACAAATAAAGAAACTAAAAAAGGTATGAAAATTTATTTTGATGTCCATTAAAATTTTAAATAATATTAAACACATTAAACAATAAAATAGAAAAATAAACATAGAATATTAAATGGTTAAAATTTCAAATAATAATATTAAATATATTACAATAAAATAGAAAAATAAACATAGAATATTAATTTGTATTCCTAATGGCTTCAAAAAAATTAAAAGGTGCTCCTAATTCAAAGATTCCACTCAAAAGCAAGAAAAATGGTGCGCTATTCTATAGCACCTAACAATAGGCAATGATGAAGCACAAAGATTTGCAACAATATTACCTAAGAAAGACGAATTCAACATTGCGAGAGAGAGAGAGAGAGAGAGAGAGAGAGAGAGAGAGAGGAAAACGCTAAAGAGAACTTAGAAGAAAACGCTAAAGGAAAAATGAAAGAGCAAAGAAACACCTATTTATATGGACACAAAAGGTCTTTTGACTTTCCATCTTCATTTGTCTTTTGACTTTCCACCTTCATTCGTGCCTTGACTTTCCACCTTCATGTGTCTTTTCATTTTCTAAACTCACCCTTCGCTTATGCACTTAATATGTTTTGAAAGAATTTTTAATTTTTTGACAGTGGGGAGACCTAATAGCATTAAAGAAAGCTCATAAATTTCTTGTTGATTTCAATCAATGTTCATTGGAGATGAGCTACAAATATTGTCAAGCTCAGATTTCAAGGCATTCTCAATTGAGATGGAAAGCATAAAGCAATCGTTTGCCTCAAGAACATTCACCTATACTTGCAAGTATAAGGCATGGCATTATATAGAACTTGAATATAAATGAGCAATTCATCTTGATACTCAAGCTACTACTCGCTCTACTTCCATTATATTCCAATATTGTCCAAGATTCCTCCCAATGATCGAAGGCATCATCTCCTACCTTTCAAACATGGGAAGACATCATCTAATAGCTCTCAAAAATAGGAGACAGGTATCGATCTCAACTCCACCGGGTCAAGACTCCGAGATTAATCCCATAACTCGTTGCGTCGACACACGATGTTGCTGCCATTGGTTCATTTTATTTTATTACAAAAAAATCGTCCAACCACCCATGCCTTGCTGGTGTTGGTCAACCGCTACCGCCCCTACCCTCACATGGCCTTCACCTGGCTGCCACACATTGCCTCTCCCATTGTGGGTCGCCACGTGCCTCTACGAGTGATCAACGATCCGTGGCACCCTTTCGCTCCGCACCCCTTCGCTTTTCCAGAGCGGATCTTCATTGATTCTCACTAATATAACATTAAAAATTATTGTAGCACCTACTTGAAAGATATTCAAAATTTATTTTGTTTTGTAGTGCTCTATGTATGTAGAATTTTGCTACTTTCGAAAGCACAACATAACTATTTATCTAACAAGGCATCTATAGGACGACTGGCACTGCTAGCTGAATATATGCATCAATGTTGGCAAAGGCTTAGAGTTGTCTGGTCTTTCTTTGAACAAGTGTTGCAGGCAGTCATACATACATACAACCACTTTTTTTGTAAGAAAAAGTTGAATTGTTACAATAGCAATGTCTCTGGTAGTACCAAAAACTATATGTCTACGGTAATGCATCCATGCACTGTAAACTAAAGAATCCTCAAGTGAGAAATGTTCTCCAAGGAGTACTAGGTTTATTTGCTATAATGACTCTCAAGATTGGTATATTCCTTTATTGACCTCCAAAAATCTGCACACTCATTTTTGTGTGCCCGACCTTCCTACCTTGCTTGTGTGTGAGTGTCCCTTCACGCTTTCCATGGGAAACAAAAGCAATGATTGTTTGTGTCCAAGGATCATGCTTGCTCTAATACCATTGAGAAGGCAAGGGACTTTTCTCCACCAAACTACCTCCTCTTGTAGGCCTCTTATCCCATCTTTCGGAGTCACTGAACAACATGCCTAGCCAACCTTGTCTAGGAGTTGTGTCCCCTTTGATTCTACCTTGTTTTGATAGCCCTTCTTGATGCTCTTTTTCCTTTGTCTAGATGTTCTAGAAGAATATTCAAGATCAATGTATAAAGAGCCTAAAAATCTCTTGAAATTTGGCCCTCCTTGGCACATGGCAATGGCTCTATAAGACAAATTTCAGATGCGCAAATTAATTGTGCATATATGCACACATAGTATCATGTCATTTTTTATATGTGGAGAGGGGAAGGGATAATCAAACTTACTGGGCCAAGCATACACTCATACAAACATGGTCTATTTACTCAAACTATCAGCTTAAAACTGGAAGTAATGGTCTTCTAAGAAGAATTTCAAAGTCCACGAGCAAAGAAACTAAAGAAATGGTGATGACATAGTCCTTATTGACCATAATTGAAACTTACACTCTAGACACCACTTAAAATATAGTTATTTATAAAAATGAAAATTGAACGCTTGGAACTTAACATTTTGGGAGAGAGAGAGAGAGAGAGAGAGAGAGAGAGAGAGAGAGAGAGAGAGAGAGAGAGAGAGAGCATGTGTTCGCTAAGAAAACTGGCTTGGAAACTAAGATATATAAAAAACTTGAGTAACTAATTAGGATGTATTTTGAGAGAGAGAGAGAGAGAGAGAGAGAGAGAGAGAGAGAGAGAGAGAGAGAGAGAGAGAGAGAGAGAGAGAGAGAGAGAGAGAGAGAGATAGAGATACCGACACTTGAGGTGTCTTTTTGCGGGATCACTCCAAATATTATAAAGGGCCAGTTTAAAACTAGCCAACATCTATACAAAGTAGCCTCAAGAGCTATACAAAGTAGCCTTGTGCTCATATCGAGGCTTGAGGTGTCTCTTTATTAAGAGCTATACAAAGAAGTCTCAAGCTCATAGCAAGGCTTGAGGTGATCTTAATTACTTTAAATATTATAATGGGCCAGTCCCAAACTAGCCAACATCCGTAATTACTTACTCCTTGTGGTGGAGGAAGTGGCAAGATTCCAATTGTCTTCCAAGACCCTTCTTCTTGCAAGGGCAAGAATCTTTTCCCTAATTTCTTGAGTAATCTCTGTAAAGCTAGCTGCTGATAGGTCATTTTTAACACCCAATAGTTCCTAGCTTCTTGCACATAATACTGACATTAACAAAACGTGGTAATTTGCATACAAATTAACAACGTTTGTGTTTTTCATCACCATCTATTGAAAAAACAAATCTTTGTTGTGGAACCCTATTCCCCATGTTCTTTGAACCCATTTGCATCGCTTTTGTGCAGGGCCACCAATTGTTGGGCATTCTTTGGACAAGTGAGAGATACCCTCACTTGCTTGTTTGCATCATGAGTACCTATTTGAGCCAATATCTCTGGCCAAAACATTCATGCGTGTTGATAGAGTCCTCCACAACACTTTCCATAAGAACACTTTCATCGATAATGGCCACTGTGGATTTTAGATATTTTTTGTTGTTGTCGCTTATCTTGCTTTTGGCGATTGCAAGCCCCATTGTCTATTTGGGGAAAAAACCAATCAGCTTGGGATATTAAAGTGCGGCAAGCACTCTTGGTTTGCAGGTTACAAAATTGTTTGTGCTTAGGCCGTCTCTAGGATTTTGACTCGAGTTTCGCCTCCCAAATAGGCGTCACACACTTTTGTAGCAATTTAATAATTTTGCTTGCCAACAACTTTTCTTTGCCACTTAGATTGAATCGGATAGCTAGTTGGCCATCTACATCAATGAGAAACCAAAAAGCAAAGTTCGATAAAAGTTAAGAGGAGTATTGTCATGGAAAGCTCCACAAAGTAGCAATAAAACAAGTTGCTTTTTATTAGCATGCAGAGGTAAAATAATTACATTGAAAGTGAAAATGCCCTTGTGTGGCATTCCAAGAGCAAGTTGATGCTATGTTTCTACACCTTCCAACAAAACGCTTGTTGGCTTTGCATGTATGATGTACATAATGTGCTTTATTGATCGTGAAGGAAATATTTCAAAAGGCTTGTCTATGAGCTGCATTTAAAAAGAGAAAGGGTTGTGAGCTCATGGACAGGAATCATAGACCATCTTGATCAATGACATCATAGTGCTTTTCTTGTGTCACTCCTGTCCGCGATAGCAATCATCTTCAAAACTAGAACGGAGAATGAAGCTCTTGAAAGAACTTGATGTTTGTTTAAGAAGGATGATTTCAATCACTATTTTTGACGGTTTCAATCACTATTTTTGACGGTTGGATAGGTGCGTACTTATTTCTCCCACCATCAATAAGCCACAATAAGAAAATCACGGTAAAATTAAGAAGAGTCGTGCAATATAATGGTGGTGTGGAAGTTTTCTACAAGAGTATCAGATAAGGAAGGTAAGAAAACTTTTCCTTTTCATTATTTAAAAAAGTAAACCCAAGGAAGAATATTGCCATTCTTATAAGAATAATTTGAAACATCTTGTAGAGGTCAATTGACAAGAACTCAAGTCAGAGATCTCGTTTGATAGAATAAACCTACATGTTTGACATAAAAGACCAAAGAAATCACAAAACTTAATCTACCTCAAATTGAGTTGGCTCAAAAAATAGGGTAGCTCGTCAAGTTGCCACATCGATTCTGAACCTTGCAAAAATATATGTGGAGGAACTTTGAACAGTTCATTAGGATGCACAACCAACTAGAGGCTTGACTCCCTTAAACTGCCAAATAGAGAGGCCCTCGTAGAGCCCATTCTTTTATTAATGCATCGAGAGCGTAGTTTCTCAAAAATAAAGTAGAGAGAGAGAAAGAAAAATGGCTATGGATTTTAGAGCTTCTTACCATTTGCAAAACGATTACCAATGTTTGCCACAAGAGAGCAGTGATAAGATTCACAGAGAGGTTTTTGCCACAAAATTAATGGAGAGCGCGTACATCGTAAAAAGAGAAGAGAGTATAGTAAGCAAGTAGAGAGAGTGTGTGTTCTTCTTCTTCTTCCTATGAACAAGAGAGAATCTCTTATGGAGATGGTGATGGAGAGCGTGTACCACTCCATACAATAGTATGCATAGTCTTGCGATAATCTATTCAACTCACTCATCGATGTCAAAGAGCTAGAGACTCAATGGCTCAAACTTAGTGGGTTGTAGAGCCTGGATCTTGAGATCAATGGATGTTATTTTGGTGGTGTTAGAACCTCCAAATTTAAGCAATTGTCAATAACATACTCATAAGATCCCTTGGAGTAGGATCTTCTTGATGCACCCCCTTTTGCTCTTGATAATTTCCAAGTGCGGTTGCCTTGCTCATTGACAAGCCGGCATTTTCCCAAACAAATTGTGATGTGGTGCCCACTCCCATAAGCGGAAGCTCTGTCTAATTAGTTGTTTTACCTCCCTGATTGTGCATATGTGTTGTTCTTGAATGAGGTGTAGCTAAGGTGCCCCGAGTCTGAAATTGCAACAATGAAACTGCTGCCAAATATCACGTTGTTGGACGCATTTCTGACACCTCGTTTTTTTTGTAAATTTGTACATACAGACATGACGCTCAATGTCAAAAGTGTGTGTGGGATTTCTTTTTGTGGGGTTTTTAGAGCAAGCACATGTACATGCACTACAAGTCGCTAGTCTAGTGACAGCTGTTGGGCTACTGTAAGTGCCCGTGAGTGAGTTTTTTGAAGTGAGACTTGTATACAACTTAAACTCATGTAAAAACTTAAAAAAGTTCAACCAAACTCCAAAAAATTGCTGGTTTGAGCTCGTTGTGCCTCTTTGATGGTTTCTGTTGCAGTTTTTTGCCATCGCCTTGCCTTCTCTACGTGCTGATGCATTCATTGAAAAGATGGAGTTTTCTTGTTTGATGGCAAATAAGGAAGATCCAATGATTATGCTCAAGATTTTGTTCTTTTTCTTGAAAGAGGATGCAAGGATATGTATGTGTTTTGGTTGAAATCATCTCAACCTCCATTGATGATGACTTATTATGCATTAAAGAAGTCTTTTCTTGAGAAGTTCAAGAAGGTAGAGGACCCAATGGATGTATGGCACTCCATTGAAGGACTTGTGCAATGTGATGGTCAAAGTGTAGATGCCTTTGTCAAGGAGTTTAATGGTTTGTGGAGAAGATGGTGTGTTTCTTTGGGAAGTGATGCTCCTCCTCTTATGCTTAAAAAGTGTATGTTTATGCAAAGTTTGAGGGTTGATTTGAAGTTAAAGGTTGAGCTTAAAAGGCCACTTACATTTGATGATGCAGTAAAGGTTGCAAAGCATAAGGAATGGAAGCTAGAGAGAGTGAGGCAGCTTGGATTGCAAGAAGATGTGAAGCCAAATGTATCTTATGTTTTAGACATAAATATGGACAATGTATGCAATGAAGACTTCCATGTTTCTCATTCTCTTGAGCATGTGAAAGAAGAATATCATATGCATAATGAGATCAAGAAGAATGCTCAATGTATGCCATCTTTGTTGTTTAAGTGATTTGATGTAAACCTTCATGTCAAAGATGATGATGCTAGTAGGTGGATGTAGGCAAGAAGGCTACCATGTTCATGAACGAGTCTCAAATGCAAGGAGATAATCATTTTGAATATCCAAGTCACATGGCTAATGCTTCTCATATATGTTACAATGAGGATGAGTATGCTTCTGATACGAATGCTATTGTTGTGAGTTCTTCTCTTGTAGATGAGGTAGTCGAGGATCACATGATGAAGGTCAAGGAAGATAAAAATGACAAAGAGGGTGATGTGTATGATGAGGGCTCTCGAGTATATGATTTTGGTGATTGTATGCAAAAGGGTGATGAAGAAATTAGGTATACTACTTGTGTTGTTGATGAAGAGCCTATCAATGAGAAACTTGATGATTTGTATGATGATGTGGATAGCCGTGCCTTAACTGATGATGAAGAGAATATTGAGAGATTAGAGGATGTGAAAAATTATGGAGATGCTCTTTTTATACCTCATGTGAATACGGTTGATGCTACCTTTCTTAATCCTCTTATTAAGAAGCCTAAGTTATGTATGAAGGGTGGCTTACCTATCAAGGATGGTGTGGTTGAATTGGTGGATGGATGCTTAGTTAAATGTAGGGATAATGAGATGAATATGCAAGAGGATATGAAAATGGTTGAGTTAAAGGTTGAACACATTTTGGATGAAATGTTAAAGGATTCCTTGCACCTATAGTAATGAAAGGGTGTCACTATGTGGTATCTTTTGAGAGTACTTTATGCTTAACGAGGATTTGGATTCTACATATGGTTTATGCTTTGATATTGGGAGTGATAGAATTGATATGGCTGGTGTTTCTTCATGCATTTTGTTCTTATGTTGTATGGCCCTTTGATCCTGGTGGACAAAATGCTTATGCTACTACTGAGCATTAATGCTCTAGCAGACTAGGGGGTTGGCAAACTATGTTGGACGCATTTCTGACACCCCATTTTTTTGGTAAATATTTGTACATACGGACATGACGCCCGATGTCAAAAGTGTGTGTGGACTTTCTTTTTGTGGGGTTTTTAGCTTGCTTTAGCAAGCACATGTACATGCACTACAAGTCGCTAGTCTAGTGACAACTGTTGGGCTACTGTAAGCGCCCGTGAGTGAGTTTTTTGAAGTGAGACTTGTATATAAATTAAACTCATGTAAAAACTTAAAAAATTTCAACCAAACTCTAGAAAATTGATGGTTTGAGCTCGTTGTGCCTCCTTGATGGTTTCTGTTGCAGTTTTTGCCCCCGCCTTGCCTACTCTACGTGTAGTCGTGTTGGGACAGCTCCCTGTTCGCATCAATTTTGCATGTAGCAGCGTGTAGATTCAAATTTGGTCATCTTCATCTTTCTCGGCAGTCATTTTTCAAGATTTTTCTCAAGATTTAAAGTGCCCCAATTGGAGTTGTGCTCTTCAAGTTACGACTAGTTCTCTGCAGGGTTATGGCTATGGCAGCCTAGTGGCAAATTGTGTGCAGGCAGATTGGGAGGGCATGTATCTAGAAATTGTGGAATTGATGTTGAAGCTGTGGGTTTTGTGGTGTTCAATTGTGAAAGGAGAGGCTCTTGTCTTCATATGCATTGGTCGGCGTGTGATGTAAATCCATGCTTTGACAGGGTTTTGCTCCTATGTGACATAGTCTCTTGGGTGGGCGACGACCAGTAAATTCCCAAGGCGACTACTCTTGTTGGACTTGCGATGTTTCAAAGGGATTTTTCAAAGCTTTTGGTTTCTTGTAGTTCTCTTTCAACGCTCTTGGGTGACATCGCTATAGAGGTGTTTCCGTTTGCTTGTTTCCCAACAACGTTAAGTAGCATAGGGGTTGTTGTCTCATTGGAGGGCATCTTGGTTGCATGGGACGTGCGATTCTCTGCTTCTGGGCATACATCAAGTTTACTTGATTCAACAAAATTTCGTGTTTTTTCAACATGCTCAAAGCTTGCCAATCTAGCAAAGCGACTCATTTACCTTGCTTTAGAGGTAGAGTCACAAGAAACACTTGATTCTGCAGGATTCAACATGGGATTGTTGTTCTCACAGGGGTTTGAAAATGGCTCAGGACATTGGACTTGATCTATTTGGGGACAGCTGGTGCTACCGGCAATGATGGTGAGAGGACCTAGTGGGTTGTGCCTACTAGAAGACCTGAGTCCCGTAGAGCGGGTTGATTGTGTGGGCACCATTGTGCCTACCACTAATTGTTGATGTTCCACCTCACCCGTAGTGCTCAACTGAGAAGCAATTATCCTGTTGTTAGCCCCAACACCACCAATAGGGCATGCCAGTAGAGTGCATCAAATGAGGGAGGGGTTATGTGGGAGCCACCGAAAGAGAAAATTGAGGAAAGTTGGCAAGAAGAAAATAATTGTGAGGACGATGATGATTGCCACAATGCTTGGGCTGATCTGGGTGATAGTCGAGACGGTTGAACCAAATGTTGCCATTTTTTGGAATGCCATGTGTGGATGTGCAAAATACAGTATGAGCCACCGATGCAGCTCTTACTTTCATAACTGGAGGAGCTGGAATAGGTAAAACAGTTCTCTCAAAAGCTATTGCAGAATAACTTGCTAGATACTACAACTCTGATAAATTGTGTGATCCACAAAACCAAAGGTCTTGAAGCTGGCTTATGGAAAACGATTTAAAGCAATCTCAACATAGAGCAAGCATAACACAACCATTCTATATGACTCTTTACTGAATGTTACCTCATCAAAAAATCATGCATAATATACTATAATATGATTGAATTTATATGGTACATCGACAACTCTAAGCCTCTACAGTTGATTGCATTTTTCAATTTCCAACAAGTGACAATATTCAACCATTCTTAGATGGCCCAAAAAAAGTTATAGAGATGCAAAATATTCAAAACATGCTTGTTATTATTCGTGACTTTAACATCGACATGCTCACACGATCTCGACCGCAACTATACTTACAAACAAATGATGGAAAAGCATAGTCTACACATCGCAAACACACCTTTCACAACAACAAATAAAACTTTACTTGATCACATTTGGACCAATGAATCCATAGTCAACATTGTTGTAAACAATATTCCAATCTATTGGTCAAATCATGATGTTGTACTACTTTCTATATGATTCCTTAGCTAACCAAAATTCCTGCAAAGAAACAAATACTTAGTGATGCTCATGTACTTACAAAGCCTACCAATGAAACTGAGACGGACACTCGAAAGCCTAGAGGAATTTGTAAAACCCTAGCTTGCTACACCTTTAGAAAACTCAAAGATGAATAGAATTGGGCTTTCAACACAACCACTTCGATATTGGATGACCAATTAAAATTGCAGTTCTCTAGCTAAATATCGAATCTCAGAGTGCACTTATCAAGGAGCAAGTAGCACACTCTCATTTTGCAAAATCAACGACTATAAAGTGACATGCCACCTTGATGATTCTCGTACCTGCTATATGGACGTTCTATATACAAAAGTGAGTATCCAAATACCTATTATTTCTTAAATAATTATTGGCGTTTTAGCTTTATGTGCTTTGGAGTAATTTTGTTCTCATGGTGCTCTTCCCATCCTTCAAAAAATATTTATCAAGCTCATGATGTACCATTGTCTCAACCTGGTCATCAAGCAAGGAAACAGAGCCAGAATTGAAGTAAAAGGAATCAGGAGAGCTATATCTAAGGGTGACGAAGCTTTGTCTTGTTGGGAACCTTGCCTGACAACAGAAGAGAGCATCCAGTTGGGTCACAAGAATGACAATCGTATGCTAATCCTCTACAAAAAGGCAGGCTCAAACCAGTCATCAAGCTTTGCAAAGAGGACGATGGATTGGCTAGTGCATTGGCACGGGCACACAAAACAACCCGATAAAATTGTGGCCAGTTTTGGCTAAAATGGTCAATGTTCTCGAACAGTGCAAGTCCTCTACACAAGTATTCTCAAAGTTTACCGTCATACAAAAAACGGAATAGAAGGTCCTTATATATGCAAAGCCATATTCGATTCTTGCGACTAGAATGCTCAACTTTCAAGCTTGAAGAGATGGCACAAGAAACATACTTGGGAGACTGGGAGACATAGGCAGCTTTCTTTATTGCCCCCCCAACAAGAATGAAACACTTTCTACTTGAGATTTATCGGCTTGTCCGACCTCGATGGGTACAAGAGCCTCAAGGGTAGCAAGAGAAACCGTAATGACGGCTACATCCTTTAGAGATGCATTTAAGGTTCGAAGGTGTTTGAGACCATTGTTAAGAGGTCTTGCACAACTATATCCGGAGTGGCATGGCATTGCGGAGGGCAGTGCCTGAAGCCTTTGTTTTCTATGTGCACATCGATCGTGGTCACAAGCCAGTACTTTGCAATTAGAGACAGAGTTTTGTTTTCTATGTGCACATCAATCGTGGCTACAAACCAGTATGTGCAGTTAGAGACAGAGTTCAAAAGTCTTGTTGACATTGGTCATTAGGATCTAGAATGAATTTGAGAAATACTCTTTAGAAGCCCGTCTTGAGAAGCCTTATGTTGTTTCTACAAATGCAAAACCGCAAGTAGCCTGCAGCTTCTTGCCTGTGTTGCCTAGATGCAACCACACATGATTGAAATTTGAGAGAATCCATTACTCTACATTTGATGGAAACAACCCACAACATCATCACCCTTCCCTTACATATTCTACAACCGCAACACCAGATGCAGGCATAAGTGATTGCATATGGAGAAAAAGCTCTCCTTGCATTCAACGACACTAGCCCAAGAAAATAACCTTTGCGTGAGACCAAAACAGCCCAGAGCTTTCTCACTCTTCTCATTCAAAAAATCTTGTAATTAAAAAACAATGCATCTAAAGAGAGGGATTCTCCGGCATGTCCTTCGCTTGGTGGACATGTAAAGAGGTGACAAATGCATTACAAAGCTCAGATGCGAATCCCGGTTGCAATTGTACATGATTGCAACATGAGAGAATGCTTCACTTTGCATTGATGAGACAACCGACAACTTCCTCATGCAACCCTTGCAAATGAAAAACAATGCAAGCCTGCTTACAACACCAACCTTGTAGAATCTTGAGGAGCAGTAGCAACCACGAGAAAGACGATGACTCATGCTCTTTGATGAACTTCAGAAGAAAGAGAGGGAGACTTCTCCTCAAAAACTCATGCAGAGAATCCCTCCCTTGGAAGCCTTAATAGAGAAGACATCTTCTCTTCGTCAAAATGCAATAAAAAAGGTTATGATGGGTAGATACTCAGTCCACCGAACGCAGCTTTCTACGGATGAATAAAGTTCCAAACTGCAGCATCGAGGCAATCTCTTGGAAAGTCACCACCTTCGTCTCCAAGCAGCTCTGCAGTGCAGCTACCCACCCAACATCGTTAATGCCTGCTCACTCCTCCACCGCTGCCCACAGTTGATTGCAAGAGCTCCACCTCGTACCATGTCTGCTTGCCACAAGTTGAGCACCTCCTCTCTCTAGTGAAGTCCAAGAAGCACTCTCAGCAGCTCAAAGCCATGCAGTGTCACTATGAAAATCTCCAAGTGTTTACCGCGCTGTTTTCTCGCGTTTTGTAGAGAGAGGGTGTAAATTCAATGAGAGAAACAAGAGAGAGGAGGGCGGGGTTTTTTTTTGTGTTTAAAGTATTACCGCGACTTTATCCGCTGTTATATACCATTGTTATTACCATGCTCATTCCCGTCGTTATATTCGCTGCCCAAATTTAGCGCCTAAACTTTCAAATTCTGGCTTAACCTCCCCCCCCCCCCTCCAAATTTTGGTGTTTCCCTCCTCTCAATAAAAATTAAAGAATATTGTATATAATTTTCAAATATAAAAAAGAAGAGAAAGAAAGAGAGAGAGAGAGAGAGAAAGAGAAAGAGGGGGGGAGAAGGAGGCGGGGGATATAAGATTACACTTGGTTACAACTAAAATAATCATTGTCAATTGATTAACATAATTGAGCATATTCTCAAATCTAAAGAGAGGAAGAGGGGGGGAGAGAGGTGAATGGATTACACGACCAAAAAACTTCATAACTTCAAATGTTTATGAATCATCTTACAAAAGATCTCTATATGAAGCATCATCCAATTCTAAGCCCATGGCTCCTAAATCAATATAGAGAGAAACGGAATTGTCGTTTGTGGATGCATTGCCAGCTTCATCATCTTCGCGTTTGTCATCCTCCATCTCATCATCTTCATCATCATGACAATCATCCTCACTAAGACTTGCTGCCAGCTGGACTCGATTCATCGACCTCCCTCTCCTCTGTTTCCACCTCATCCAAAGTCTGAGGTGGAAGAGGGTCAAGATAGTCTCCACTTCATTAGTGGAAAAAATGGTTCTCCCACGAGGTGTTACGGGGATTACGAACCAAAGTTTTGGTTGGTGGACTGCTGGGATATAGATGACCTATAAAATAGAAGCTCAAAGTGACTAACATTGGTATAATTAACGCTACAAGTAAATAAGAACAAAAAAGGTACATGTCACTCACCTGCTCACAATTGCACGGTAAAACTAGATTGGCATACCTCCCTGTGTGATGCACACTAGAGTCCACCATGTAGAGGCCATTCTCATGTCATCTAGACACATTTGCAAACCACTTGCACTCAAAGATGAAGCTATGAAAGGTTCTAAAATTAACTTTTAGTATCATTTCAATAGTTCCACAGTACTTGGCTTCATCACCATCAGTGTCAAAGTTGCCTATGATGGCACAATCCATGGTGGTTCTACGCTCGTCAATGTGGCGCGTACGAAAGTGATGACTTGACCACATAGAGTTAAAGTAAAGGCACTACAAAATAGAAAAATATATTAATTTATCAAATACATATTAAAGATAATTTCAAGAAATAGCAAGACGATATGGTTTAGGTATATGAGTACTCTACCTTTGGTACGCAGCCTCGTGCATACTCCCATTCTTTGTTAGTGATGTCTTCTCCACGCGCTTTTGCCTCGGTCATTCTCTCATGAATCCACTCTGCACTAATGAGATCTAGGAAACATGCAAGGTGTCTAGGCACTGGGGGTGCCCTCCTTCCTCCATGTGCTTGTTTCCATGCTTCCCTCTTTTGCAAATGCCTTGGCCTTTGCAACTCTCCATAAGTCCACCCACTTGGTCATAATCTTTGCATTGAGAATGCAAAAGTTATCGACCACTCGGGATAGATTCATATCCATGTTAAGTAGTTTCCCCTTTCCACTTGTCAAGTGTGAAGGCATCCTTGCATCTTCCTTGTGTCAGGACACCGGCAAGGCCGGACTAGACAAGGCAGGGCCGGGCTAGGCGGTGTGGAACGGGAGTCCAACTAGGGCAAAGGGCCAGAGGATTGCCTATATAAAGGGTGGTTGGGTGGTGGACTCTCAGGCTCTAGTCACCCCCGTCTTACATTGGTATCAGAGCATGGTCTATTTTGGGCAAGAGGGCATGGAGCCACTGAGGGGCTTTTTGCATGTTCATCTCCTTGAGGGCGTGAAGAGCCGCCTGCTAAGGGGGAAGCCAAAACCCCACAACGTGTGCAGAGCCGCTTGGCCGGGGAGGGAGAGACTCTCGACCTCCACCATATGGTGTGTGGCCTAGCTTGGCAGACTCGCACTGCGACGGGGAGGAGATTTTGTCACTGTAAGTGACACCCGACAAGCAACGCACGACCATCTCTCTCTCTCCCTCGCTCTCACGACACTGTGTGGTCGCCATAGTCGATGGCAGAGATTTATTTTCACACTTAAAGCGCCCTAAGGCCTTTGGCCTTGGGCAATTTCCTCAAAAAAAATCAAGCAAGGGTGCATGCCCACCCGGGCACACACCCCATACACGGGATTTGAGACCGATTGTCGGCAAGGGGCCACGAAGTTCTTCGGTAAGCCGTCACTTCTTTGGCATTGTCAGAAGTTCAAAAATTGTAGAAATTGGTCGCGGTTAAATTTCGACGGAGTTGAAATTTTCGAACAAGTATCTATTGCACCTTCTTCCTTCGGGAAGATTAAGTCGTCTACGATGTTTCAAAGCGAACAATGA
Organism: Adiantum capillus-veneris; assembly: GCF_014529385.1. NCBI lineage: Eukaryota > Viridiplantae > Streptophyta > Polypodiopsida > Polypodiales > Pteridaceae > Adiantum > Adiantum capillus-veneris. The sequence continues at coordinate 50,901,820 of NC_140957.1, forward strand.
CGTCTCAAGCAGTACAAGCTTTTGTCGGCATCTTCAAGCCTAATTGATTCAACTATCAAGAGCTTGTGGAGTTCCATATACGGCGGACTACTCTCGATTTTGACGGAGTTAGCATGGCTACTAGACGTTGAGAGTGCTCTCAATATCAGGTATTTTTTCTGAGTACTTCTTTCACCGCACTGTGTAGCCATGGATACATTCGATTTTGAGCAAAGTACTCCTGATCCTACCAATGAAGGCCCACGGTCGGATCCTCTCAAGGAGAGTACCCGCGACGCTATGGCAGGAGAAGATACTTATGAATTGCTCGATATTCAAGAATTTTGTGCACTTCAGACACGCATGATAGTCATGGATAAAAATTTTAAAGCTTTAAATGAAAATTTTACCAAACTATCCACATTAGTAATTCAATTAATGCATGTAAGAGTCCTGCTGACACCCACATGCATGAGCACATTGACACACAAGGGCAAGGCCCAACTACTGATACATTGCATACTCTCACTGCCAAAGAGGTGGATGACTTGTTAAAGAACTTTAAACCACCAGTCTTTAAGGGAGAAGACCGAGACCGCAATAAGGATGCAGTGAATATCTTTCTCAGCAAGTGGGATGGAATTCATGCCTTACGGCGTACTTCGGATGCAGTCACAGCTCTACAAACGAGCTTAACTCTAGAAGGCAAGGCCTACAAATGGTGGATGTCTCTCAAGAAGAAGAACATCATACCACAGAGTTGGGCAGCTTTTGAAGCCATGTTTAGAAAGGAATTTTTGCCTACAAACGAGGCCTATCGGAATTGGACGGCTTGGGACACATGTTCCATGCGCCAATACCCATCACTCCTGGAATATATCTCTCACTATCGGGATGTTATCCTCAAGCTGGAAGGCTTGGATACCTTTCAACAAGTACGAGGGTTCATACGAGGTCTGACACCCGAGCTTAAGAAGTATGTCAAGACTCAAGACCCTAAGACACTTGAGGAGGCCATAGCGAAAGCATATATTCATGATGATCCTGATGAGAAGAAAACACATAATAGTCACGTGCCTGCTAGCATACATGGTAATACACGCACTCAGTATGGATACAATAAAATAAAGTTTCTAATTGCTAATTCAGATGCATCTAAAAAACCCAAGGGGTCCAGGGGTCCTCTCTCTCCTGAGGATTTTGATAAAGCCAAGAAAGAAAAGTTATGTTTTCAATGTTTAGGAAGAGGTCATGGCAAAAAGGATTGTCCCAAGGGGAAATCTGTTGCTCAGGGGAAGGAGAAAGCACTACACACTGTGCAACTACTGCCTCTTGAGTCTTCCTCAAGATTCTCTACAGTGGAAGTAACACACACTGAGGTGGTGCATGAATGCTATCTCAAAGCTTCCATGTGGCAACCAACCTTTGGACCACATAAGTTAGTACGTATGCATGGATATCTGCAAGGCCACAAGGCAGAGCGCTTGAAAGTAGGAGGACTCTTACATCCTTTGGAGATTCCCAATGGAAAATGGGAAAGTATCTCTATGGATTTTATTGTAGGTTTACCAACCACTATACGAGGTCATGACTTAATATGGGTGGTCGTAGACAAGTTGACTAAACTATGTAAGTTTATTCCGACCAAATCAATGGTTAAGACGCCAGAACTAGCCAAGTTATTTGTGGACAATCTATACAAATTGTATGGGTTGCCAAGTAACATTGTTAGTGACCGTGATCCCAAGTTTAACAGCCACTTTTGGAGAGTTGTATTTAAACGATTGGGTACACAACTCAACCTCAATACAACTGATCATCCAGAAACGGATGGTCAAACGGAACGGGTTAACCAGGTGCTAGAGAATATGCTAAGAGCATACGTTAGCAAAAAACACTCAGACTGGGAAGAATACTTACCTATTCTCGAGTTTGCCTACAACAGTGCTAAGCATGTCACAACAGGTTTTAGTCCTTTCATGCTCATGTACCGGTTTTAACCTAGGTCACCAGTTACGGTGGGGTTGGCAACCGAAAAACTCCAACAGGTTAAGGATTTTCTCCAAGACCACATGGATATGTTGAAACTTTCTCGTCAGAATGTCCTGCAAGCACAGGATCGGTATAAGAAATACGCTAATGAGAAACGTCAGCAAGTTACATTCTAAGAAGGGGAGGAAGTATTTTTACTTGTGCCAGAACATTCAGAAAGTCTGAAAACTGGACCGACGCCTAAATTATCTCCTCGATATTGTGGGCCTTTCAAAATACTCAAGCGAGTAGGTGATCGTACCTACAAACTATTACTACCTTCACATTCTTGCATTCATCCGGTGTTTCATGTAAGCCGTCTACATAAGCGGTTACATGGGGACGACAATGTCATTGACCAACAAGTTTTGGTTGATTACATTGAACCTCCTACCTTATCGCATGAACCTGAACATGTTCTTGATTATCATGAGTTGTGTACACGTCATCATGTACGTCAACAAGCCTTAATCAAGTGGAAAGACCGACCTGAAGAAGGTGCCACTTGGGAAAACATTAGTGTTCTTAAGAAGAAGTTTTACACTTTTGTTTTCGAGGACAAAAACTCTTCTTAAGGGGGGAGTAATGTCAGGACACCGGCAAGGCCGGACTAAACAAAGTAGGGCCGGGCTAAGCGGTGTGGAACGGGGAGTCCTAGGGCAAAGGGCCAAGGGCTTGCCTATATAAAGGGTGGTTGGGTGGTGGACTCTCAGGATCTAGTCACCCCTGTCTTACACCTCGTCTGACCACATGCGAGGCATTGAAGGATCAACTTGTGCCAAATACTATGATATGTAAACATATGCCTCTTGAACAATCCACCCTTCGGCCATACATACCTCTGGTTGAGACCGTAGCCGCACAAAATCTTTGAGTCTTTAAAAACCTCTCTAAGAAGAACATCCATCGTGCATGCACTACTCCACATATAGCTAACTCCTCCACCACGTGAACCAAGAGGTGAATTTGACTAAGAAGGACCGATTGAGGAAATGCATCTTCAATGGCACACACAGTTTCTGTTGCAAGTGTTTGAGCAGTAGGGATAGCATCTATTTCGATTTCCTTAGAGCTCACAAATTTGCAAGAAAACACACAAGGATACACTAAGTGCTAGTTGAAATTATTGTGTACATAAAAAAGGTGTAGTTGAGTGGAGTCTTGTGGTGACCTTACTAGCTCTCCTAATTTGAAAATAGCGTCCCTGACTTTCTTGTCCCGACATATACACATACTCACCGGCAGAATGAACTACAATGTAAATCAGGGAAAGGGAAAGTGAGTGATAGTCATACACACAAACTATAGATAGAATAGGGAGTATGAAGATTACCTGAAGCATCTTGTGCCAATCGTGGGACTTCAACCCATACAATTGAACGCTTCCACCCTTCTTCTCTTTTGTGAAAGCTCCCTTTAGCGACCTCATGTATCCTGTTGGTGTGCAAATAGAGGCGATGGTACCCTTCACCTTGTCTAATTCTTCTTTTGCTAGCATCCATGGTGCTTTAGGAAGCACAATCTTTCCATTTGGGGCACGTCGTGGAGTGGCAAAGGCGGGGAGATGTTTTAAAAGCCTCAAATCCTCCCTCGCACCCAAAGAGTCCTTCTTGCCAATAATGTGGTCCCATAGTGTTTGGGCTACGTTCTTGAATATGTGCATGGGATCCAAGAGGTGTTCTATTTTTAAGTCCTTCCAATATGGAAGCCTTAAAAATATGGAATACCTTGACATACCTTTTGGTGGAGGACACAGAGCCGGATTGTTGTTGTGGTGTTCCTCCCAAATGGTTGCCCAATCTGCCATGGTGAGCTTTAGAGGAGCCTTCCCATTTGTTGGAGCCTTGTGCTTGTTATACCCTTGGGGTAAGAAACGATGGTTGTTTGGATAGATTACCTTGCGCAAGGAATATGGCCTCTCCGTCACCAACGATGGCCCGCAAGTAGGACATGCATTGTGCCCCAATGTGGACAACCCTACATATATATCATATGGTTAGAGAGATGAGTGAACTAAAGTGAGCGAAAGGGAGAGAGGGAATGAGGGAAAGAGAGATAGGGGACAGGGGGTTACTAGAATCTCTCCAAGCCCAGGATAGTCGTGCATATTCCACATAAGGATTCCCCTCACTTGAGCCTCTCTCCCCCCCTTTGCAAGTGAGACATCGACAATAGGAATGCCTCTCCATAACTCCTCCAACTCCTCGATGAGGGGCTCGAGGTAAATGTCAATATTTGACACTTTGTACTTCCCTGGCACAAGCAAGGAAAGAAGTATATTGCCCTTCTTGGTTGTCTCCCATGGTGGAATATTGTAGTTGACGATCACCACAAGCCAAGTGCTCCATGAAGTAGACTTAGTGCCAAAGGGGTTGACACCACCACTTGCTAACCCAAGCCTCAAGTGTCGAGGTTCCAACCCAAACTCTGGCCATTGAGTTTTGATGTGCCTCCATGCAGGTGAATCGGCAGGGACATGCATCATTCCATCATTTGAGCAATGGTTTGCGTGCCACGCGAGAAGCTCCACGATAGACCTGCTTTTAAACATGTGTTGGATGCGAGTAATTAATGAAAAATGTCTTAATATCTTGCGGGGTAGGTGTGTCCCGCTCACACCTGTTTTGTATCATGCCTCCCCGCACACGAGACATGAGGTAGCATGTGCATGCTCATTGCGGTATGGACATGCAATCATTGATGCACGCATGGACATCCAGATTGGTGCAATCATTGATGCGCTCATACTCCATTCTAAGTGCATGTGACATACGATCTAGCTCGTCGACAATTTGGAAGCATGTGGTGATCTTCTGGCAACATTTTGCCCATCAAACTACAACAAACATGCGTATTAGTATAATTCCTAGAAGACGGCACCATAAAGAGAGAGGGAGAGAGTATATAAAAGCCACATTCCATACTTACAGAAGTAGTGCATTGACACTTGCATTACTCCAACCGAATTTTGCTTGCAAGTTGAGTACTTCCAATGATGCTCAGAGCACCGAGTATCGTGCACCATCGTAAAGAGGTGTTCGGACACTCGTCATCAATCTATCCTCCATTTCGGTAGCCCGTTTAGTGCAGGGTTCACAATCCTCTTCACACACGTCGCGCTCATGAGCTAGTAACTCATCATACATGTCGAACATGTATTCATCCTCTACCTTAAAGTGCGAAGAAGATGCCATAAGAGCTGTCGACGTAGAGCCAACGGGAGGATCACCATGTGGTGCACCCAAATCGCCCAGTCGCTCTTGCCTCTATTGTTCGGCTTTGCGCGCCGGTGCACCACCACCGAACACAGTCCAATGGGACACTTCCTCAAGCGACGGGTGAGTCGCGCTATCATCTCTCCAAGCGCTTTTCCGAGGATGCCAAAGCCCTTCGTTCTTCACGTGTTCCAAAGCAATGCACCTCAAGCGAGGAATTGCCCTTTTGCACTTGATGCAAGGACAAGGTAATTTTTCCTTGAGCCAACGATCTTGCTCTGGACCTCCAGGAGGACCACGATCATCCCAGTTGATGTCCTGCACACGCGAAAGGTTGTTTATTTAGTCATGTGTCCTAAAAAATAAATAATTAGAAAAACACTTAATTCCATTAGAAAAATTATGTATAGTTAAAGTCAAAGGGAATAAATGACAATGAGTGTTAAAATTACTTTTTGACTAAAAGATATTTTTAAAAATTCAATTAATAAACATTTAAAAGTACTACAAAATAAAGCATCCATAAAAAATTAAAAATCTTCATAAAAAAACTCAAAAGGCTAAAAAATGAAATAATGTATAGCTAAGGGTAGAGTGGGTGGTTTGTACCCCCCCCCCCCTCCCCCGCAACCTCGGATTCGCATGTATCCGTATGAAATGACTGGTCGCGGCAATATAGGCGGTAATAGGCACGATAATAACTGGCGCCTAAAAAGGAAAGAAGGCAGAGTATGCCGCGTTTTTGCAGCATACCCTACGTTCTTACTCTCCGTCACCATTGCTCCCAAGCTCCCACCCCCCATCTCCCTACCCTCTCTCTCCTTCAACAAGCCTCCCCCCCCTCTCCTTCTCCAAGCTCGAAAAGGGTTTCGTCCAAGTTTCGGCAAGGGGGTATTCCACCATCTTCTTTGGAAGCTCAACCGCGCTACAAAGAAGAGGTAAACACAAAAGCACATCCTCCCTCTTCCCCTTTTGTTTTCTACTACTACTACTACTACACACACACACACACATAAATAATAAAAAATAGAGACTCCATAACATACTTCGTTCATTAGGAAATGGTTGTTTCGCATGGCTTGTTTGAAATGGTTGCTTTGCTAAGCACGTTTGAAAATGGTTGCTTTGCTACGCACGTTTGGAAATGATTGATTTGTTACGCACGTTTTGGAAATGATTGTTTGGATAGTGTTAGATAGAAATAGAGAGAGAGAGAGAGAGAGAGAGAGAGAGAGAGAGAGAGAGAGAGAGATTTAAAGAGAGGGAGAGAATTGTTAGATAGAGAAAGAGAAATAGATAAAGAGAGTGAGAGAGGGAGAGAAATAGATAAAGAGAGTGTGAGAGAAAGAGGGATAGAGGTAGATAAATAGAGAGAGAGAATTAATGTGTGTGTGTGTGTGAGAGAGAGAGAGAGAGGGAGAGAGAGAAGGGAAACAGGGAGAGAGAGAAGGAAAGAGGGAGAGAAAGAGAGAGATAGAGGGAAATAGAAATAGGGAAAGAGGGAGAGAGATAGGGATAGGGATAGAGGGAGAGAAATAGATAGAAAGAGAGAGAGATAGAGAGAGAGATAGAGGGAGAGAAAGAGATAGATAGAGAGAGAAAATAGATAGAAAGAGAGAGAGTAGATAGAGAGGGAGAGAAAGAGAGGAATAGAGAGAGGGAGAAAGAAAGAGGGAAAGAGGGAGAGAAAGGGAAAGGGAGAGAGAGAGAGAGAGAGAGAGAGAGAGAGAGAGGGAGAGATAGAGATAGAGAGAGAGAAATAGATAGAAAGAGATAGAGTGAGAGAAAGATAGGAAAAGAGATAGAGTAGATAGAGAGGGAGGGAGAGAAAGAGAGAGATAAGGAAAGAGATAGATAGAGAGAGAAAGAAGTTAAGGAGATGAAAATTGGGCTCCAAAGGGATACCTGAGCAACCAACACCAAGATTACCTTCAAGGCGAGAACGCTTTGTTGAGCGAAGGGAAGCCCATCCCCAAGCTTGTAGGGTGTAGGTAGAAGACAAGGGGTTCCACTTGTAAAACATGTTGATCTATGTTTTGCAATAACGGGATGAAGTGGCTGCCTCAGTTTGTGAGGCCAATCTAGGACATGGTGGATGTCCCTGGGGTCTCTCTTGTGGACATACGCGAAGCCCAAAAAAGTGGTGCCCAAGTCCAAAGCCACCATGACCTTAGCCGAGGCCTCCATGCCTCTGCAGAAGATGTCGTCCATGTTTGGCTTCTCATCTCTGAGAGTGCTTGCTTTACATGGAGGCACAGACATGACTTTGGGATGGAGCTTCCGCTTCGTAGTTCAACTGCACGACCAAGAAGGGGAGATCGAGAGGGATAGATAGATAGATAGATAGAGAGAGAGAGAGAGAGAGAGAGAGAGAGAGAGAGAGAGAGAGAGAGACTCAATGAGAGAAATAGAATTACTTATTGCATTACATTAGAATTGTAATGTTACGATGAATTGATCACTTAGATGTTGAATTTAGGTGCAGTCAACACAAAACGATGGCTACATTTACAACCTTAACATATATATGTGTGTACATATATATCTGTTTATGCATGTATGTAGGCACTAAGTACGGGAGCGCAACATCCGAAGGTTAGACGCTTCCTCTTGGGTATAGTCCTTTTTTAATCATGGCGTTGCAGTCATTGATCCACTCATACATGGATTACCGCAACGTACCTTTGATTTTACCACGGTTGAGACTGCGATGATATCTAAAGAGGTGCAATTGACCTTTGGCACTACTAGCCTCTACTTAGGTCTACTAGTATGTATATGTATCTACGTGTTTATGTGCTAATATACTTGTGTATGTATTTATAGACGAGTGAGTAGGGTAGAAAGCTTAATCTTATATTGCTCTTTGTAATGTAGATGTCAGACGACATACCAACTGGTGAGGAGTAGTGAGCTGGCTCTTCTTTTGGTTGGTTCACATCTCAGGTGGGCTTCCACCCGGGGTGGACATCGCCTCCAGTGGACCTGAGTCTTGAGTCGGTGAGAACAAGCAAAGAAATAAATAATGTTTCTACGTAGTTAACCATAAACCATGAGTGTCATAGTTTTTTTTTTGTTATTTGCAGGCATGGCCATCCTACACCTACCCTTCTCAGATTCCTCCACCGGTCGTAGATCATGACTTACAGCGGGCTATCTCTTTACGAGAGCAATACCTTCGTTCGACGAAGGATTTGTTTGGCCGCTACACTCCACAAAAACAACTTGTGACCTACGGCATTTCTCCGCAGACTACACCATGGGGGAGTCAGGGAGGGACTCCTATCTACAGAGCCTCGCACTGACGGCACCTCCCTCTACTCTCCCTTTCTATCGTCCTACTCCTATTCTATCGCACGGTCCTTCTCCCCTTGCATCGCAGGGTCCTACTCCCATGGCATCACAGGGTCCTACGCCATCCATTCCACTTCGGCTTCGCCAGAACATCATCAATGGACTTCCTCTGGCAATGCGCGTTGACGCTCGTCTCAGGGCAGCGAACGCCGTGAGAGACGAAGCGGCGACGGATCTTGTGGTTTGGCATGTTTTGGTAGTGGCGGGGGAATGGAGTCCCCACTTTCAGAGCGTGCCGCCCTTGACGCATAGGACGAGGATATTGACGCACCCGTGCTAGACACACATGGGCGCTATTATAGGGTTAAATATGACGGGGAGGTGGATTTCGGCACAGCACAGGGCAGGGAATTTCGACGCCATCTACAAATTCTTATATATTCAACGTATAAGAATTGTTTTATAAAGTTTAGAGACCAATTGCTCGATCATGCACGGTACATTGAGGACGCTCTGCTAGCTAAATTTCCAAACGCCCCGATCAACGTTTTTCACAACAATGGTTGGAGGGCTACATAAAGACATTTCAGTGTGCGGCACGCATCAGCCAACCAGGTCAGAGATCCAGACAGGAGTTACCGCGGTGGCAACATGGCAAACGCGGAGTGGGAGGGGGAAATTCAAGAGAAGAGCGATCAAGCTGCGACAATGGGCTCATCATGTAGACAACAACGCGAGGCCCGCGCAAGACAAACTCCCACGCTCGGGAGGCAAGGGAGCTTGGAAGGATAAATATGTAAGATTATTTGAATTATAACGTCTATCGGTGATTATAAAGATTGTAGTTGATGATTTGGTATTGTTATTGTTGACTTAGGAAAATGTCACTCTCTCTTGACCAACCAGAGAGATGGTCAAGTATCAAGAGCAACATACATAATTTGATACTTGGCGATGGTTGTTCGAAAAAAACCACATCTCTTGCGAGCAATTCGACGCGGCGGTTAGACCACTACAAGTGGTAAGTTTAAACAAGTAATTTTGTATCAATTGTTTTGAGATGTGGAAATTGTTTAATTTGGTTTGGGTTTATGTAGAGTCAAAGTGATCCAACATACGTGCCTCTGGACGACAACGAGGATTAGATAAAAAAATGTTTTGTCAAAACTTTCGTAAAGTCCCAATGTGGCACAATGTATATACAACTATTTACTTTTGATCTTCTACATTTTTAATTGTCAAGGTAAAGTAAATACAATTTCAGTTCTTTGGTATTTTTTATACTCTTCCAAAAAACAATTGATGTTTTATTGTTTTATGCCGGTAAAAGATAAAGGTGCTCATTTGGGCCACCCAAATTTGGGTGGCCCAAATGAGCACCTTTATTTTTGAATTGGCGTGTAGCGGTAATAAGCACGGTAATAACAGCGGCAAAGGTTGCGATAATAGCAGCGGGTATTACCGTGCTTATGGCTGAGAAACCACTACCACGTTCATAGCCGCCCCCACAAAATTTTCTCTCTCCTTTTTCCTTTGTAGCGGTTATAGACAACTCCTCTTATAGTGTGTGGCCCAAGGAGCCTAACCCTTACACAGACCAGGGCCTGCTGCCCTATTAACTCGTTAAATGACAAAGCTTGTCCTCCTCTACGTGTAAAATGAAGGTTCCTGCCTAGGTCCTACCTCATCATGGTAATGCCAGCGGGGTTTGGTCCTATTTGATGATAGAAGAGCCTTGCTCATGATCAAGGCAACGACAAAGGTCACAAGCTTAGGATGACCCATTTTTGTTTTGTTGCGATCTATTCTTATTTGTTGCCCTACTGCGCCGCCGCAATTTTAGACTCGAAGATAAGATGGTTCCTCTCATAGTCGTAGCTCGTGCTCTCTCATATTATAGTACTCCTCCCACTTTGCCTAGCATTCTATTGCAGAAGATGCTAACACTGTTCTTGGAAGGGCTAAATAGAAACTCCTATGACCAATTGTGCCCCTTCCTCAAAGCAGTTATGCCAAATGTTTTCTGCCTCGCTAATTATGAGAGAGCGTGCATTGAAAAGGGTGTCCACTATAAGCAACCATATTGCCAGTCAAAAAATCAGAATAACAGTCTCAAAAATGTGATGTTGGATGTCGAGCCAATGGATTTGACGTGGCCCAACATACAACAACAAGTCAGTTGTGTGGTCTTGAGCAAGCAATGGAGTGCCTACTACACAGGAAGTACTCTCTAGACAAGGGTGGGGTAGTATGGTATTCAAGTCATTTGCACTCCAATCATAACATAGACAACTCGTTTATAGAACAGGCTTTCGCTACATAGTTTGGACATTTATACAGTAATATAATCAAGAAGTAATCTCAAAAAGACCGCACATATTAAAGTTAGAAAGTGACCAACGTATACTACTTGGAGGACTTAAAAGAAATTCTATTTCTTTTAAGATTTCCCCCTCTATTCTCTGCGAGACTGCCCCTTGCCGCCCTCTCCTCGCGTTGCCTCGTGGCCTCTGCGCCTGCGCCACAAGAGAAGCCTTCTCGTCTCTGCTCGAGCTAACTTATGGCTCTGCAGACATACCCCTTCTCGCCTCTGCCTGAGCTAGCTTATGGCTGTGCAACAAAAACGGCTAGACATACTAGACATACTAGGTGCACTGCGCGACAAAGGGAGAGGGAGAGGGAGAGAGAGTTGTGAGATGTCCCGGGAAGAAGGCCTGCCCTCGCTCTTGCGGATTGCTCCCAAGAGGTGTCATCGGAGACAGACTTGTAGAGGGGGAAGAGAGAGAGAAGAACCCTTGCAGACGCCGACCTCAGAGAGAGAGAGAGAGAGAGAGAGAGAGAGAGAGAGAGAGAGAGAGAGAGAGAGAGACGTGGCCTGCATGTGGCCTTTCCCTCTTATAAACTTAATGATCCCTTTTTTCGATTTTTCATCATTGGGTACCCCCTACTACTTGCTCAGTTGATGAAACCTGGCAATTTGGTTGCTACTGTGCGCACGCATGAGAAGAATCTCTCTCTCTCTCTCTCTCTCTCTCTCTCACCGTCCCCCCTATCATTTTCCCTCTTTCTCAAAAAAGTAGTACCGTGCAAGCAAGTGAAAATGGAGGCCACACTTTTTGTAGTATAATCGAAACGTTGCAATAGCAAATTGCCTCCAACAGTGCCAACAAACATTGCATACTTCTTCTTCCATATCGTCTGGGACACGGGTTTACGAGTTCAAAACTCGTTCCTGGATTCTGAATTCACCAGCGTTACTCCCCACCCCCTCCCTCTCTCTCGCCTTCCTCCCAAACGCGCCTCCAAATGGAGGGTAGACCGCGGACGCCAGCGAACGCATCCTCGTTGGCAGGCGCTCCTCCTCTTCCGCCTGCATCTACTACTGGTCCTCCTGCCGCTCCTCCTTCTCCCCCCGCCGCCCATGACACAGCGGCCTCGCAGCAACACCAGGCTCTGGATGATATCTCTGCGTCCATCCAGAGTTCCCTTGCCCTCCTTCACCAGCTTCACTGTTCCATCTCCTCTTTTACCCTCCCTTCGCAGCTCACCCTCCTAGATCGCTTGTATGCTCTCTGCCCTGACGAATTAAGATTTCTTCCTAACATGCCCACGTGTTACTAGCAAAACATTGACACGACCACCGCAATCCGCCACAAACTACTACTACTCTTTCTCTCTCTCTCTCTCTCTCTCTCTCACACACACACACACACACACACACACACACACACACACACCCCATACACACACACCACACACACATGTACAAGCACGCGCACATGTGTAGTTTTAACATTTTCTGCATCCCATGCATGCGATGCTTCAATTAGTGTAAGGTCTCATCTATTTGTGGATCACTGGCCGCTCTGCAGAAATGGCGTCATGAAGGAGCTTTCCATCGTGCACTCGGCTGCAGAAGACTGCCATTTTCAAATACCTATTGATGTCATTCGGTAAACGCCTCGACTCCTGATAGTGAATCAGATTCTTCTCTGATTCTTCCAGCATGTATAACTAAGTGCATAATTATCTGTTTGTGAATGCTCGAATCTAGTATCTCATCGATCTCAAGGGAGAGGTGTAAGCATTGTTAATGAATTACTTTAGGCCAGAAAGCGGTCACTTTGAGGACTAGGTTTGCATAAGGTCATACATTGTTTACTAAATTTTAGTTATGAGTACAAAGTGGGCACACCAAGTCAGTTTGAAATGTGAATGCACTGTTTGAAATGCAGTCTTGTTGATGAAGGAAAGAATCCTGATGAGTTCACAAAAGAGCTTCTCAATAACTGCATACAACGAAATCAAGCTACAAAAGGCAAAGTGGATGCTTTTAAGGTGAATTTGGAAAAGGACTGCACTTTTGAATTTTCAAGTACTTGCAACATATAAGCATGGTTTCTTTCTCAATGTTTCAATTGTTTGCATATAGAATTTTCATTGCTATGTTCTTTGTTTCCCTCATTTTTGGGTGTTGGCCATTTCAGGCCCTTTTCACTGGATTGCTATTTTGCATTATCTATTGTAATGTGGGTTGATTATTTGAGACAAGACTCATAGTGTCAAGTGTACACTAGGTTGTGTAATGGAAAACGGTCAGTTTTGGTTTTTGCATCAGTTGAATGCATATTCAGGCTGATTGAATTGTTCTAGTATCGCTTGCCGCTTTCCTAGTTTGCAAACCATTGTTTTTGGTGACTGTATAGAGAATATCCAACCTTCTAATTATCCTATATCCTCAATTTGAGTTGTCATTGAAATTGAAGCTTATGTACGAGTAGCATTATGCTTAGCCCTTCAAGTGCTCTTTGTGACAGCATGTAATAATTTACTTACGGGTGTTACCGAATGAATGCCCTGGCAATTGTTGCCTGAAGGTGGCCCAAAGGGATGGTAAGCACTTCTAGTGTTCAATTTGAAGGACCTAACGGCTTCACTTAGTCCTCTATGATGTAGGAGGCCACTTAGTCAGGCATTATACTTGATTAGTTCTATGATAAACATTTCCCGAAGTTGGCCCAAGGCATTTGTAGGTTTTTAGTTCATAGAAACTTGCTTAATGGCTTCAATCCACTCTTGATGGGCCTACTTTGTCTCAATATATTTACGCTCCTATATGGGATGGTAAGGCAAATAGAGATTGACTATAAGAGTAGAGAAAACATGGAAGGTGGTTCCAAGAGTTAATACAAAAATGATAGTGGACATGAACATGGATTTTGTTAAGAGTTAGGATTGCAGGGATGCTCACATAGCTTGGAGAAGATGAAGAAGCTCAAAGCACACAACATAGAGTGTATCCCTTAGTGCACAAAATGAAAGATAAGTTAGTCCTGGAGTGATGGGTGTGTATTCAATACACGTGGAAAAACCTCCGAGTAAGGGAAAATTGCCCTGGAAGACCTAAGTGTGTTCACACTCTCACACACATGGTAACAAATCCTCCCTCAGAGTGATGCGGTGATGAAAGCTGGCACATACTGTATAGGGGAGTGCCATCCCCTAAGGACATGATTAATCCACAAAGGGAAGCAAGCCCAAAGCTTTGTGAAAAGCCGCGAATTTCTCATGAGGCAATGCCTTTGTGAATGGATCTGCAAGGTTGTCTTGTGTTGTGAAACGTATGAGGAGATAGGATCTCCCGGCCACACGTACCGCCTACAGATACGCGTCGGACGAACCACCTGACCATAGCCACTATCCGGCAACTCCCCCGTGCTCGGGCCAGCGTCCGAGGACGTAGGCGTGCACCTGTAAGACCGGGCGTCCCATACCACCCGGCCTCACCTCCTCGAGGTGACCTCGTGCACTCCTAGCCTCGTGGGCTAACCACTGGCACTCTGCCTGTGGGGTCGATAACTGTAAATGAGGCCTTGGCCTCCCTTTTATGATAATGGCCGGCCACACTGGCCGGGTTCACACTACGTCCGCCCGGACACTGGACGCCCATCCCGACGGCATCTGGGCTAGATCCCCTCTCCTGTGACCGGGACATAACATACTTCCCCCCTTAAGAACCATTGATGTCCTCATCAATGAAGTGGGGATACTGAGCCTTCAAAGCTCTAACAGGTTCCCAAGTAGCAAACCTTTCAGATTGGCCCTTCCATTTAATTAAGTACTCGTCATAAGCCTTTTGGCGCGAATGACGGGTACGATGATCTAAAACTGCTTCTTGTTCTCGAGGAATATACTCAGTTTGCATATCTTGCCATACATTTTCCTCGATAGGCACCACAACGTCGGCTTCGCCCAATTTCTCTTTAAGGCGGCTGGCATGAAACACTGGATGTACAGTAACATCCGAAGGAAGGGCCAGTTTGTAGGCAACTTGGCCAATTTTCTTTGTGATCAAGAACGGACCACAATATCTAGCTGAAAGCTTATAATGCTTTCCTGTTCGCATAGTCTTGGAATCCTTGGGTATCTTCAGATAGACCCATTGTCCCACATCTATAGTCCTTGGAGATCTCTTTTGATTAGCATAAGTAGTGACTCGATCACGAGCCGTTCTTATACTATCCTTAGCCAATTCGAGCATCTTGTGCATGTCATACACAGGAAATCACGAGCTTGGCGGTCCTTGACTTTCTCTAAGCCAATAGCAATCGGGGATTTAGGCTCAAATCCATACATCAGCATGAATGGGCTAAATCCAGTAGCAGAATACTAAATCCAGTCAGATTGCCTATGAGAGACATAGGCTCTCAACATGTCCTCTAATGTCTGATTCATCCTCTCAGTTTGTCCGTCGGACTCAGGATGGTCAGAAGACGACATACTCAACTTCGTCTGAAGGTGAGCAAAAACATCTCGCCAAAATCGGCCAGTGAACTTAGTATCTCGATCACTGACGATATCTTCTGGGAGACCATACAGCTTATAAAGCTGATCGACAAATAAAACCGCCAACTCATGGCTTTTTACTGTCGACTTCGTTGGTATAAACTTCGCCATTTTTGTGAGTCTATCGACCACAACCCAAATAGCGTCATTGCCTCGACTAGTATTTGGCAAACCAACGATGAAATCCATGGAAATACTCTACCACTTGGCATCTGGGATTTCCAATGGGTGTAGCAAGCCAGCTTTCTTAAGGCGCTCTGCCTTATTGACCTGACACTGAGCGCATCTCTTCACATAGCTCTCTATGTAAGAGCGCATTCTTGGCCAATAGAAATATCGCTTTACCAAAGCCAAAGTTCTTTGGATGCCTAGGTGCCCAGCGCTAGGAACATCGTGGCGTTCGCACAAAATCCTTTGTCGAATCTCATCGATTTCCGGCACGCAGACTTTACCATTTCTAAACAATAGTCCACCTCTAATGGACTATTGTCGCTGTCTCGTCTCTCCAGCACGACTCACTTGGGTCTCCGGACCACCCAAGCCTGTATGCGAGTCATGCCCCACTTCGACCTCGTTCCATATCTTGCCAAAATGGCCATCGGAACGACATAGCCCTCGGAGAGAGAGATAGAAATCCATCGAGATTTCAGCCATAGACAAGGCATTGACCTCAGGAATCCTGCTGAGCGCATCGGCAACTCGATTGCTGGATCCTTTCCTATAACTGATCTCAAAGTCAAACTCTTGCATAAGCTCAACCCATCTGGCCTTCCGGCCTCTGAGATGATAGATCACCCTGATCACAGATGTAGCGCAAGGAGTGATGATCTGTCCATGCAACAAACGTAGAGCCATACAAGTAGTGCCGCCATTTCCTCAGGGCGTGGACTACGGAGTAAAGCTCCTTCTTGTACGTTGGATAACGCATCTCAGCGTCAGAAAGCTTCTTACTTTCAAACGCAACAGGACGTCCATCCTGGTATAACGCCGCACCAATAGCATAATCACTAGCATCCGTTTCAACCACAAACGGTTTGCTAGGATCCACAATGTGTAATATTGGCGCAGTAGTCACCAAGTGCTTTAGTGTTCGAAAGCTCTCGTCGAGACGCTCATTCCAGACAACCGGGGGATTACCTTTACGACGAGGGCCCGAAGTCTTCGGCCCTTTCACCCCTCCTTTTAAAAGTTGCGTAAGCGGAGCAGCAACTTTAGAGTAATCCTTGATAAACTTGCGAAAGAATCCAGTAAAGCCTAAAAAGGACTTGGCGTACATTCTTCAGAATGGGCCAATTTCGCACTTTATCTAACTTTTCAGGGTCGACGCGAATTCCATTGCGAGTAATGATGTGACCCAAGTACAGAAGCTCTTTCTTAAAGAATTCATACTTCGAAGCCTTAGCGTAAAGCTTCTCAGTTCGCAGTACTTTGAGAACAGTGCGTATATGCACTAGGTGCTCAGACAAACTTCGCAAGATATCATTGAGAAATACAACAACGAAGTTGCCCAAAAATGGTCTCAGCAGATCATTCATCATGTGCTGGAACGTAGCTGGAGCATTGGTCAAACCAAAAGGCAAGACCAAAAACTCATAGTGACCATAACGTGTACGGAAGCCCGTCTTCCAGTTTGATCCGTATTTGATGATAGCCTGATCGCAGGTCTATCTTCGTAAAATACAATGCTCCATGGAGCCGATCTATCAGATCGTCCATGTGCGAGAGCGGATACTTGTTCTTGACAGTGAGTTTATTCAACCCCTTGTAATCCGCGCAGAAGCGCATAGTGTGATTCTTCTTTCGAGAAAGTAGCACTGGCGCTCCCCACGGGGATTTGCTAGGCCGAACAAAACCCCTGTCAAGATAATCCTTTAGCTGTCGCTGAATCTCGTCCTCCTCGGTTTTACTAAACCGATAGGGTTGCTTTGAGAAGGGCTGACTACCAGTCACCAACTCAATGCCATGATCTACTCCTCTCAAAGGCGGCAAGCCAGGAGGTAGATCATCAGGAAAAACATCCTTGAAATCAGTCCCGATTTCTCGGATAAGGTTGGATTCGTCGGAATCCCCAAGTTCAACAGAAGAACATGAAACATTTTTACGAAATTCAGTGACAGAAGTACCAAGCACTAATGAATCAAACGAAGCAGATGGTACACATTGATAAAAGTCAACATCAGGAGACTTTATTTCTTTATACATTTCCAAAGCAGTAACAACTGGTATTGCAAAACCATTATTTACAGACTTCTGATTACAAAGCGACACAGATACATGAGGCATGTTCTGCTTAACAAAAACAAGAGAGTGATGTACATAGTCTATATACAATGAGTCTTGTTTATCATAAAACCATGGAATTCCTAAAATAACATCTGCCCTGTCCAGGCGCATGATGTGGAAATCTAGGTTCTCTTTGTAATCAGCCAGCTCGAGCGACAAGTCTGGAACCATCCGATTCCATACATCCGTATCCACGCCACGAGCCATCTTCACACGATACTCATGGTCACTGTCCTGCATCCGCAGGTTTAGTTTCTGCACCAATTTTGCATCCACAAAATTGTGTGAGCTTCCATTATCAAGGAGTACAGTCACGTCGTGACCATTGATCTTCCCGGGGAAACGGAGAAGATCGTGCTTACCAAACACTTTGGTGCTAAAAGTACATAGTGCATGAACTGTGCGCTAAATGATGGATTTCAATTTGGACAACATCAGAGTTACTTGAGATTTCGTGAATCTGAACCGAAGGACGGCCTTGTGGTTTCTGCGTCTTCTTCTTCTTAGGGCAATCCTTGATTTGGTGACCCGTCTGGCCACATCCGAAGCAAGCCCCCTTCTTCATTGCATGAGCAACTGAAGCATTTCTGGCTTTCTTCTTTTCCTGAGAAGATCTCGGCGGTGATTTGGACTTATGCTGGAATCGGGGTCGCTTCCTTGAAGCACCTGCACCCTCACCAGATTGGTGGTCTGCAGTTCTTTTCTTCTCATAATTCGCTCCATTTATCAAATGGAACGTCTTGGCCTTTGCCACTGCGACATCAGTCGGGGCTTTATCCTAATCAAGGCCCAACGGTAATCGTCATGTAACCCCAGCAAGTACATATGCACGGCGTGTGTGAAATCCACCTTGCAGAAGGTGAGCGCCTCTTTGAAAGCTGTCGTATACTTATCAAAAGACAGAGTTTTCATCGAAAGACTCTGCAGTTTGGCATACGCTTTCAAAGGGTCCATTTTTGCGAAATCCTTCTTGAATTTCACGCAAAAATCAGCCCACGTCGTAGGCTTTTCTGTCATGTCACGCCACCAGATAAGCGCCTTACTGTGCAGATAAAGAGGAATCGTCTGAATCATCCGTTCATCATGCTCCCCATGGAGATCAAAGTATGTGGTCCACTGGTGCAGCCAGTTATTTACAGCCAATTCCGTACACTCCTTCTCTTCACCTGAGAAATTTGTAGTCTTATACGGAATTGTGGCAGTCGGACCACCCTGCGAACGCCCAAAAGCAGCAATCTGCGTCCGCAAATGCTGGAGATGGGTTTCGCCCTCGGAAATACGCAGTCGTCGACTGAGCCATATTTTCGAGAGTAGAAAGGTGGGAACTGAGCCTCTGTACGACCCCTTCGAGAGAGGCCAAGCGAAGGTTCGTCTGAACATTCGCGTTTTCCAGAGCGGTAATACACTGGTCGAAGCTCTGGAAAGTGCTCGTAATCCATGTGTAGAGAGCATGTGTGAATGGAATTTGAATGTTACCTGGCGCGTCGTCACGCTGCGCATCCGAGCCGGAGGAATCCATGACGAAGTGCGTGAAAGGATTGGAAAATTCACGTGAAACTGAGCCTTTTTTGCACTTTTCGGTCGCGAAAAGTTGAGGTTGCGAAGAGCTGTCACAAAGTGATGACGTGGCGGACAACAGAAACCCTAATTTCTGCCAGAAACCCTAAAATTCTTGCAAACCCTAATTTTGCTAGAAACCCTAATTTTCGGAAATCGTGGAGGCTTATTAAAATTTTTTAAAAAAAAGAAAAAAAGAAAAAAAGAAAGATGAGCGACGCAGATTTCGCTTTTTCTCTACCTAATGAGAAAGAGAGAGAGAATGCTTTTGCTTTCAAGTTTTGACTCTCTGTGAGAGAGAGAGAGAGAGAGAGAGAGAGAGCAATTGCTTTTGATTTGAAGCTTTTGGGGCTCTGCTTTTGGGCATCCCTTGTAACCTTTAAATTAGTGGTGAGGGCCTCACTTCTCAGAGCATCTGGACGCAGAGTTTGAGAGTGAAACCCTAACCGCTCTCTTGTACTTTGATGATTGATTAATACAAAAAGAAATACCGAAAGGGGCGCCAGTCTTTGGGGCCAATATCTCTAGGCATGGAACTCCGCCGGGCCAGTGCAAATCTATTGTGACTGTGAATTGTTTTGAAGTGGTTATTTGGTGCTGTCGCGGTTGATTCTTGACTTGGAGTGTCCAAGTCTGTTACAGTGGTATCAGAGCACGGCCGATTTCTCTTCTACGGGAAATCCGATCCCCGATTTTTTTTTCCGCGGCACCTATGGCTTTAGGCAATGATCAGTCAACTCCCTCTGCATTTGGAGATGCGGGCAGGGATCACAACAAAGATTCTGGCAGAGAGTATGGCCCGCCTTGGCCTACTTAGGCGGAGCGGCGAGAGATGGAGTGTCGCCAGTTGATCGGCGATGCAACAAAGATGATGCTCAATTTTGCCAAGGACCCGAAGATGGCAAAATATATGAACCAGACCTCTTTGGAAGAGGTACAGATGGAGTGGCAAAGAACCACAACACCACTCCCGAAACCTGCTCTCAAGAAACTTTCTGCCTCTAAGAAATATACGGAGAAGGAATTGGAGAACGTGGTTGATGCACGGATTGCTCAGCTTTTCGACGTGCAAAAGAAAGACAAAAAGCACGGCAAAAAGCAGAAGAAAGGCACTGACTTCCTGGGATATTTGGGTCATCGATCGACATTTGACAAGGCAAAGAAATTGAAGAAGCGCGTCAAGTTTGAAGACCTACCTAGTTCTTCTTCTTCTTCTTCTAACAGTTCTTCTAGCTCTTCAGACTCGAGCGAAGAAGACAAGAAAAGCAAAAAGCGAAGCAAGAAACAACGCTTCGGAAAGGGCAAGAAAAAGGCAAGGAAGTCTAAGTCTCGCCCAGTGAGTGACACTTCTACAGAGGACTCGTCTACGGACAGTTCAAATGCTGACAACGGAAACTTTTATGCGAACAAGAAGAATTTTTACAAAGCTAACCAGTATGACTTTCTCGAAGATAAAAGCAAGAAAGTCTGAGAGTTTAAGGAAGGTGGCCACTCGATCAAGTTTGATACTTTTTCAGGATACTTAGATGCTTCGAAGGCTTTGTCTTTTATACAGCAGTTTGACATCGCTTTCGCGGGAGGACGTTATTCAGAGCACTCCAAGACTCGGAGAGCTGCCTCTTACTTTAAGAGGAATGCTCGTACTTGGTGGTCCACGCTTCTTTTAAACAAGATTGCGCCAGTTAAATGGCTGAAATTTAAAAAGCTTTTTATTTCTTCTTGGTTGACGCAAGAATATGAACGAGATATACGAGCTGCTTGGAACCATCTACGGATGACCAAGAAAGATACAATAAATGCTTATTGTGAAAGATTCTGGAGCTCTTTTCTACCCGCCTCTTCATTCAAGAAGATCTCGTTCAGAGAACAGATTGAGCGGTTTTCCTTGGGTCTACCTACAGAGATCCGAGGTCACTGCTTGGAACAGAAGTCAGCTTCTAGTCAGGAGTTGACGAGTCATGCGAAGCGAAGCTTTGCCATTCACTCTGGCAGTCTGACCTACCCCACAGATGAGGCCATGACACAACGAGCCGAACAGACTTCTGGGAATGAAAGTAGAAAGAAAAAGAGCAACCCAGAGAAAAATGATGCACGACCCAAGCTTACTCCTGAGGAGAGAGCTCGCTTCATCAGAGAGGGGAAGTGCTTTGGATGTGGGGAACAGGGACATATCTCCGCGAAGTGCCCTAATAAGGCACATAAAGAACAAAATGATAAAGACGACGACTGGTCTGAGAGTTTGAGAGCAGCTGAGGAATGTGGCAGATAGAAAAGCAGAACTGGTACCACATGGCGTGGGACCTGCACTGAATCTAATGAATGAAAGTACAAACTTTTCCGCTTTTGGGGCAAAGTGAAGGATCAGGAAGCTCTTTTGAAGGAGCCAAGGCCAACTTCTTTTCACTTGGAATTGGCGGCTCGATTTGGAATTACGCTCGACAGACTGACGCCACAGGCAGAGGTAGTTCGACTGGCACCCGGATGGGATGTTGCCATTACACTGAGCATTGGCAAACTTCGTTTGCAATGACAGGGGTGTTCAGGGCACGCGAGTGATGTTCTACTCAGGATCCCTTGGTACCACAAGAACTACGCCGTGGTTGACTACCGGGCCGAGAAAGCGACTTTGATAAATGAAGGGCTTAGAGATTGTACTTGATGAACTTCAGTTTCTTACTCATTCTTTTGGGAGAGAACTGAACGCTGGATAAAGGTTGAATATGTTTTGACCTGATCAAAAGAACACCAAGATTTTTCTCCACACTCATGCCGATTGCTTTTCAGAGGGCCTGAAGATCAAACCATTGATCTGATACCTGGAAGCACGCCACCGAATTAGCCACCTTACTGTGTGAGCCGAGTACAGAATGAAGAGATTATGAACCAAGTGAAAGACCTCTTGGAAAAGGGTCTTGTCCAGCCTAGTACTTCACCGTATTGCTCTCCACTGTTGTTGGTTTTGAAGAAAGACGGATCTTGGAGAATGTGCATTGATTATAGAGCTCTCAACAAATCACCATCAAGAATAGATTTCCGATTCCTAGGATCGATGATATACTCGACAGGTTACAGGGATCCTCGTGCTTTAGCAGGATTGACTTGAAGAGTGGATATCATCAGATCAGGATAGCGCTAGGAGATGTCTACAAGACAGCTTTTCGGACTGCTTTTGGGTTATTTGAGTTTTTGGTGATGCCTTTTGGCTTAACCAATGCTCCTGCGACATTTAACCGGATGATGGATAGGATTTTTCGAGAGTACATGCTGTTTGTTGGCACTTTCTTTGACGACATCATTGTTTTCTCCAAGAATGAGGCAGAACACAGAGATCATCTGCTTCAAGTCTTTCAGGCATTACGAGATCACACGTTAGTGATTAATGCAAAGAAAAGTGAATTTTTCCTACCAGAGATACACTTTTTGGGACACATTGTGTCAGCAGCAGTAGGAGTGCAAATGGACCCGGCCAAGATAGAGACTATCCGTGATTGGCCTGATTTGAGGAATGTCCATGAAGTTGAAGCTTCTTGGGACTGTGTTCGTACTACAGGCGGTTCATACGAAAGTTTGCAGAGGTTGCTTCCCCTTTGCATACCTTGACACAGAAAGGAGTACCTTTTCCGTGGGGACACACAGAGGTGACTGCCTTTTGGACATTGAAAGAGAAATTGACTACGGGACCTATTTTGACTTTGCCGGACTTGCAGAAGTCATTTGAAGTATATTGTGATGCTTGTGGTCGTAGTCTGGGTGCGGTCTTGATGCAAGAAGGCCATGTCATAGCTTACGAGAGCCGTTTGTTCTCTAGGCCGGAGATGACAGCACAGATCTATGAGAAAGAGCTTTTGGGGTTATCCATGCTCTTACTCAGTGGCGGCATTACCTACTCGGAGCGGATTTTACTGTCTTTACAGACCATCAGAGTTTGCGCTACTTCTTGTCACAGAAGTAGCTTTCGGAAAAGCAGATGCGGTGGACGAACATGTTGTCACAGTTCCACTTCCAGATTGTCCATGTGCAGGGACAGAAGAATGTGGTGGCAGATGCTTTGTCTCGGAAACCGTTGGTTCTGGCTGTTTCCGCGATACATCATAGGAGCTTCGAGGATATGGTCGATCAGTATGCCACAGATACAGATTTTGCAGATATTCTCACACGGATACGGGATGGGGAGACAATAGCGGGATATTCCCTTCGGGAAGGCTACTTGATGAAAAAGACTATGTTGTGCGTTACACAGCCGTTGAGGGAAAAGGTTATGACTGAATGCCACTGTCCACCTTTTACGGGTCACCGCGGCATTGCTACCACCATGAAGGGGGTAGAGAGATACTTCTTTGGGCCGAGACTCAAAAAGGATGTGGAAGAGTTTGTGCGCAGTTGCTTGGTATGCCAGAAGGTCAAGTTTGACAGGCATAAGGCACAGGGATTGTTACAGCCTTTACCCTTACCCACCCACCCCTGGGAAAGTATTGCAATGGATTTCATTTTGATCTCCCAAGAACACAGAATGATCACGATGATTTTCCGATTACATGGCACGTCTGAGACGATTGTCTCTGACAGAGACCCCAGATTTATGAGTTTGTTTTGGAAGGCAATTTGGGAGAACATTTGCACGCAGTTGCAGTTCTTGTCATTGTTCCACTTGCAGACTGACGGGCAATTTGAGATTGCCAATTCAGTGATTTTAGATTTATTGAAGTCTTGTATCTTGGATCAGAAGACTCAATGGAAAAGGAACTTACCTTTGGTGGAATTTGCCTACAATAACACGATACACTCTTCGACGGGGAAGACGCCATGAGAGATTGTTGAAAGTGCTGCGAAGGTTCCATCCTTCCTGAGCACGAAAGATTAGATATTTGAAGCGGATGAATATTCGCGAGATTTGGATACGGCTTTTGCCAAGGTTTGCGAGACTTTGTAGGAGTCTCAAGAACGACAGAAAAAGGCAGCGGATCGCCATCGTCGCGACATGAAATTGAAGGAGGATGATTGGGTGCTCTTACGTTTTGAGAAGGCACGCCTACGAAAGAAAAAGGGAAAGGAGAGGCTTTTTCCAAAGCTTAGTATGCGATACTACGGACCTTTCCAGATCACTGACAAGATAAATGATATCTCCTTCCGATTGAAACTGCCAGATACTTGGAGGATTCACAATGCATTGCATGTGAGTCTCTTGAAACCTGTTAAGGGTGATGTGCCTGATGATGGGGAGCCTGATGAGCAACCCGAAGTGGAAGAAAACAAGGAGATCCTTGTTCTTGAACAGATTTTGGCACATAACGATACGAAGAAAGGTAAAGTCCGAAGGCGGTTCTTGGTTTAGTTCAAAAACTTTCCTGCATTTGATGCGAAGTGGATGGAGGAGGAGGACCTAGCAGATACTCCTCGGATTGTGAAACTTTACCTCGATGTTTTGGTTTAGCATAGTCTACTCCAAACGGAACCCAGAAACTCAGCTTGGCCGAAGATCTGGTGCAATGGGATGCACAAGAGGGGAGTTACTTCGCTCTCGATTTTGATACTAAAGTCATTGATGTCTCTTTGAGCTTCAGGGATACTGAGAGCTGACAGTATTCTGCTGGATGACTTTATGAAATGAAATTCCTGATAATGATACTGATTTGTTCTTGACTTCTTTTGAGTGCAGGAACTGATAGCCGAAATGACTGCAGCATTTTGGTCTGATTGATCTCGAATAGACATGGTTGCAATAGGGGTTAGTCAATCGGACATCGATGAGGTCCCGATTGGACCTAGATGTGATTGCTAGCTACATTGCCGATAAACCATGGTCTAAGATCCGAATGAATGTTGAATGTCATGTGATGTCCTGTGATGTCGTGTGATGTGACTGTCGATTTTGTACATGTGCTAGATGTGTGTTCCTAGTACGTAGGTACTTACAGTTAGTGTCTGCTAAGACGGTTTATGGCTTTTGTCGGTTTTGTAGACGTAATCGCGGTCGATTACAATGCTTTCAAGAGGGGG
The DNA here is from genome assembly GCF_014529385.1 of Adiantum capillus-veneris. Taxonomy (NCBI): domain Eukaryota; kingdom Viridiplantae; phylum Streptophyta; class Polypodiopsida; order Polypodiales; family Pteridaceae; genus Adiantum; species Adiantum capillus-veneris. The sequence goes on from NC_140957.1 coordinate 50,927,022, forward strand.
GTATGTCACAAAGTGATGACGTGGGGGACAGCAGAAACCCTAAAATTCCTGCAAACCCTAATTTCTGCTAGAAACCCTAATTTCCGAAAATCGCGGAGGCTTATTAAAATTTTAAAAAAAAAAGAAAAAAAGAAAAAAAGAAAAAAAGAAAGATGAGCGACGCAAATTTAGCTTTTTCTCTACCTAATGAGAAAGAGAGAGAATGCTTTTGCTTTCAAGTTTTGACTCTCTGTGAGAGAGAGAGAGCAATTGCTTTTGATTTGAAGCTTTTGGGGCTCTGCTTTTGGGCATCCCTTGTAACCTTTAAATTAGCGGTGAGGGCCTCACTTCTGAGAGCATCTGGACGCAGAGTCTGAGAGTGAAACCCTAACCGCTCTCTTGTACTTTGATGATTGATTAATACAAAAAGAAATACCGAAAGGGGCGCCAGTCTTTGGGGCCAATATCTCTAGGCACGGAACTCCGTCGGGCCAGTGCAAATCTATTGTGATCTGTGAATTGTTTTGAAGTGGTTATTTGGTGCTGTCGCGATTGATTCTTGACTTGGAGTGTCCAAGTCTGTTACAAGAGCTCCACGCGTCGGCGTGAGCGCCTGAAGGTGAGCAGGTGATGGTGGGAGCGCGAGAGCGCAAGCGGGTGAGAGAGAGCAGGCTTGGGAGAGAAGCAGAGGCTAAAAACTCATTTCTCTGCAAACTTTAAAGTTTTTGTAAGTGAGTTCTTTTAATAACTTAGGTTTCAGACCTTAACTTGAAAAGAAAATCAAAGTGTCTGGCCCTTTTTAAAATAAAAGGCCCATTAAAAAAAAAAACCATCGCATGGAGAGAGAGACAGCGTTAAAAAAAATCAACGCTGGGAAGAGCTGCTGCAGACGCGTGGAGGGAGGAGGAATTGCTAAGGCCTGTGGGTGCTTGTGACTACACGAACGGAGTGTGCCCACCCTTGCAATCTACGCGAGAGAGGCCACGCTGGCTCTCACTCTCTCTTTGCGCAAATTCCCTACTGAAGAAAAGCAACACAGAGAGGTACCTCTCTCTCTCTCTCTCTCTCTCTCTCTCTCTCTCTCTCTCTCTCACTCTCTGCTTTGCACAGTGAGTTACAGAGAGAGGAATTGGCAGAGAGATGCAAAAATACACCATATGCTGAAATTTAATCAAGAACAGCAAATTGATGAGTAAGATGCTGATTTTCATCGAAAAACCAGTAAATTTATTGGAAATCTTTCAATTTCCAGCACTCCCATCTGTCAATTTGCTTATTTTTATCAAAAATCAGCTGTCGAACTGTATTATTTACCTGCAAACATGCTTCCGAGAAGAAAAGTAAGCAATTTCAGCAATTTAATCACTAAAAATTATGCAAACACGAGGTTTTCTGACCCAAACCGTTATGTAGGTGTGCACACGGTCCCTCGTGCAGCCAAGCCGGCTCTGATACCATGAAACGTACGAGGAGATAGGATCTCCCGGCCACACGGAGTGCCTACAGATACGCGTCGGACGAACCACCCCACCATAGCCACCATTCGGCAGCTCCCCCGTGCTGGGCCAGCGTCCGAGGACGTAGGCGTGCACCTGTAAGACCGGGCGTCCCATACTACCCGGCCTCACCTCCTCGAGGTGACCTCGCGCACTCCTAGCCTCGCGGGCTAACCACTGGCACTCTGCCTGTGGGGTCGATAACTGTAAATGAGGCTTTGGCCTCCCTTTTATGATAATGTCCGGCCACACTGGCCGGGTTCACCCTACGTCCGCCCGGACACTGGACGCCCATCCCGACGGCATCTGGGCTAGATCCCCTCTCTTGTGAGCGGGACATAACATGTTGGCACGTAAGTCAAGCTGATCTCTCCTGCTAAGAGTCTCCACCGTTGAGTGTGTATGGCTCATATGCCTTATGGATGATTTGGGTGTTGGATAGGACACTGCCAACATCATCTACACTGACAGTCTTGCTCACATAAAGCACATTGAGGTGCATTATCAATTGTGAAGACTGCCTTATACTCGGTCTCACAACCAGAAGTGGCCATAGCAAGTTGCTTCTTGCTCAACCACGATATATATGAACTGCCGAGCATGAAACAAAAACCACACTATGTGTCATAACAACCAGCCCGATCTGAGTCCAAAAAAGCATGTAAGTTTGGTGGCAACGATTCCCCTTGGGATAAAACAACCCAAAATGTGAAGTGCCACTCAATTAGCAAAGATCCTTTTAACAGTCTGCCAATGCTTAGACCTTGGGCTATGCATAAATCTGCTGTCCTGTGCGACTATAAATTGTATATCCAGCCTAATATCGCATACTTGAATAAGGCATGCAACAAAAATGTAATAAAGAGTGACATTTGTAAGATCTCCAACATCATGAAGACTAAATTTCAAACTTGTTTCCATTGGATTAGCAATAGGTTGGCAATCCTCAAGTCCAAACTTCCATAATAATGTCTATGTATTTTGCTTGACACAAAGCAATGCCTCATCACACTGCTTAAAATTGCATGTCTAAGTAATGATGCAAAAGCTCAAAGTCTTTCATCTTGAAAGTAGCATTCAATTCAGCCCTGTATGTTTAAGTAATGATGCAAAAGCTCAAAGTCTTTCGTCTTGAAAGTAGCATTCAATTCAGCCCTGTATGTTTAAGTAATGATGCAAAAGCTCAAAGTCTTTCGTCTTGAAAGTAGCATTCAATTCAGCCCTGTATGTTTAAGTAATGATGCAAAAGCTCAAAGTCTTTCATCTTGAAAGTAGCATTCAGTTCAGCCTTGATTCAACAATGTGTGTCTCATTCAGATCAATAATCAACAAATTATTTACATACAAAACGATGATGAGATATACATCACCCTCACGTTCGACATACAAAGTGCTCTTAGTTGGACTGCTATAAAAGCCTTCTTTAACCAAATGAGTGTTATCTTTCTCATACCAAGCACTGGGAGACTACTCGAACCGAATTAAAGCTTTCTTGCATTTGCACACTTTTTTTTCTTGTCCTTTCTTGATAGGTATTTATCTGCATGTTGAGCACCTCTTATGACTTAGTTTATTAAGTCATTAATAAGTGACATTTTAAGAAATTGTGGTTTTTATTGGCATTTGCCGACCCAGCTTTAATTCCTAGTATTCTTAGTACCCGCGATACCTCAGCATCTCTGGCATTTTTACACCAAATCAGGCCATGAGCACCAGCGTTGTCAGTTTTCAGCCATAACCTCGTAGATCCAGCCTCAACGTTAGTACTAGTGTTTTTAGTTTTCAGCCCAAGACAGGACATCAGCCAGTGCTTTCAGATTCAGCCCTCAGATCAGCATGTGGTTTTCAGTTTTCAGCCTATCCCCAACATTGACGACAGTAGATTAGCCCATAGCCTTGTCGCAATCTCATTCAACATCGCTAGTGTTTTCAGTTTTCAGCCTTTAGCCTCGCAGATCCTGTTAGAGTTACACCACCATTGCTTCGCCATTTTGTACGGCTAGTGATTGTCCCGGGTTGGCCACCCATTGGGTGTTCACATATTTTAGCCATTTTTGTGGGTTTTTATATTTTTTTACCCAATTACACATTTTTGCCCTACTTCAACCCAACATCCTATAAAAGGAGTGCTTGAAGTTTTGTATTTATTCATCGTGTATTGAGAGCTTGCTTGTAGCGTTTCACGCCTCTCGCCTTTCACACCTATCCGCTTGGTTTAGGATTCCGCAGTATTTATATCTTGTTATCCGTAGTCTAGTTTAATTTTAATTTATTTTGTTAATCTGACTTGATATCAGATACATTGCATTGTAACTTCCTGGTCTCATAGGTCATTTTGGCCTTTTGAAGACGTTAATATAACATTTCATTTCATTTCATTTCTCTCGCTCTCCAGCGTTTTCGGCACATGTTGTGTTAGGTGCAGCGGAATGAATGTTTGCGCTTTGCTGAAGATGAGTGCTCCGAACTGTCTCAAGGTTCCTTTTGTTCTTATGGAAGGGAGAGCCTTCCGTTCTTAATGAGAGAATGCTATGATCACAAACAAAGTGAATGGACACTGTGCGTGCAAGTGTATGAGACTGAGAGATAGAGAGAGAAGAGAGATACGACACCAGAGACGTTGTAAAACCCTCCTCCGAAGGCCCCACTCTTGTCGGCGAGAGTGGTTTACTTATGATAGCACAAAATGGTACAAACTGTATACATGAAACTGATGCAAGTCTAGGCTATGTCGGCGATGACGAGGCCGACACTAGGGCTGAAATCTGCAACCCTTTATCTGCTGTCCAAAAACGCTATGGGCTGAAATCTGCTGCTAGTCCAAAAACGCTGATTTTGGGGGTTGTTTCTGTGGATCTTTGTCGCTGAAATTCTGCAGGTTTAGGGCTGAAAACTTAGGTTTCTTTAGGCTGAAAACTGATGGTCTTGCCGGGTTGAATCTGCTACTCTTTAGGGCTGACTTTTGCAAGTTCTTCACGGCTGAAAAACGCTGCATTGCTGTGGCTGAAAACTGTCAAAAACGCTAGGTTGATGTAGCTTTTCAAAAACGCTGGCTGATGGTATGTGTGGCGATGATGCTGATGCAAAACGCTAGGGCAAGGGGGTATTGTGGCGATGTTGCTGATGCAAAACGCCAAGCTGATGCTCCTTCAAAAACTCTAGGCTTAGGCTGTTGAAGAAAACGCTAGGGGATGAAGTTCTTGCTTGGAGGGGGAAATCGCCAAGGGGTCTTGTTGAGAAGTTGCCTGCTGAGCTTGGCCCCTATTGCCTCTTCTGCCATTTAGTGCTAGTCTAGGTTTGCTTATATACAAACTTACTCAATTTGCCCTACCTATTTTCCAACAAAAGTCACTTAAAAATAATAAGTGAAAATGCCCATTGAGCACATCAAAATTTGTACTTACAAACGTACTGAGTAATTCATTGTTTATACATTAAAATAGGCTAAATGAAATTCCCCTGAAGGATTCTGATGGGAATGCTTATGATCATGCTGTGTGCAACCAGAGGATATGCATCTACACTAAGTGACTGGGCATGCACGGTCTACGAATAGACTCACAAAAAGTGCCAGATCACTTCTAATCTAGACTGACTGGACTGACTGAACCCTCGTCATGCTGTAGCTTGTCCATGGACACAGGGTTGGATGTGTCACGTGACACGTGGTCTCTCACCCTCTCCGCTGCTCACTCTCACATGGTATCAGTCACCATTACTTGGGAGCATCATCATCGATCTCACTGTTGGGGCCTAGCGCTAGCGTTTCTGCTACTTTTCATCGCGGAAAAAGTTGGCAACTGCTTAGCGTTTTTGAAGATCTAGCGTTTTTGCATCTTGCTAGCATTTTTGCTCTGTACCCCTTGGTCTGCATCTCCTACCATAGCCCCCCCTCGTCGCAACAAATCGCACCAAAAACGCATCAGATTTGCCTAGTGTTTTTTACACTAGATCTGCGTTTTTAGGACAGCTTGCGTTTTTTGCACTTGCTACGTTTTTGAGAAGTTGCTGTGTCACAAAATAGATGGATATGATCCTCAGGTCTCTCAGGAGGTAACTCCCCTGGCAAAGAGTCCGAAAAACAATCACTGAAACCACTCAAAAAAGTTGACTTGTCTTTATCTAAGGTAGACAAATTAGATACAACTTGAGGTACTTCTTTTGCAAAGATCAAGGACGCAGAAAGATGATTCTTTATTACAGATGAAATAGCAGAAGCAGAAACAACTGGAACAGACTCGCCTTTAAGCTTTACATCAAGGACATGAGTCTTTCCTCTATGTACAAGGGTAATCTTTTTGTTGTAAGTATCCACCATAGCATGCAACCTGTAACACCATGGGATACCCAATAACACATCACAGCCCTCAAGCGGCATAATATGAAATTCTTCCGCATCCACATAGCTCTGAATGTGCAGACGAAGCTTTCCCAGAATGGGAGTAACAGGCTTTGAATGTCCTGGGCATGCCAAACCTGCTTCGCCTGTCATACCCATCTCCTCTGCACGAATGCCCAACTTTGATGCCAATTCTGGTGATATGAAATTTGCACGGGCTCCTGGATCAAAGAAAACCAGCACTGTTTGGTCTCTAACTTTGCCCCAAGCTCTGCACAGCTCCGTGGCATCTGTGTTTGGCTGATCTCCAACCAAATCTGGAACAAGTCCTGCACTCGGCTTTGGCTTCTTCCCTTTATGGTCTTACTTGTCATCCTTATCCTGTGACTTCTTCTGTGGGCACTCATTTGCAAAGTGTTCTTCCTGTTCACAAATGTAGCATTTCTTGGCCTCCCTAAGAGCTTTCCTTTCTTGAAAAGTTTTGCCAGAAAAATGCCTTTTTTGTCCTTGTCCTCGTTCCGAAGAAGATTTAGAGTGCTTCTTGGACGTATCAGCTTCTTGAGTGGAGGGCTTCTTTGTGGGAGGCTCAAAAGGCTTTGTTGCAACATTGCCCTTGGCTGAAAACTGTTTGCCCTGGGACCCTTTCTTGTGGCTATTAAATCCATCGGAATCTCCCTTCGACAGATTGTTGGCCACTCTTACATTCTCTATCAATTGAAACATATTCATGACAGTAGTCTTTGTGCAGTAGTCGTTGATTTTCTTGGGCAATCCGCAACAGTACTTCTCAATTTGTTCTGACAAAGGCACAAACCTGTAAGAGGTGACTAGCAACAGTGCGGCCCAAAACTGTTTATTGTACTCTTCCAAATTCGCATACTGTTTAGCATTCAACTCGTGCCATTCTGTCATCACATCCACTTCAAAAGTGTTTGTCAACCATGTAGGCGCAAAAAGCTGTTTGAATTGGACCCACGTTGTTGGGGCTTGACCCTGGTTCAACAATGCGGTCCACCATTGGAGCGCATTCCCTTTCAAGAAAGTGGCAGCCTTGCGTATCTTTGAAGATTCCGTGAAGTTTTCTCCAGCATAAGCTGCATTGAACAGCATAAGCTGCATTGAACTGCTGTATGAAGGTCAAAGCCTTCAATTGGTCCTCAGTTCCTCTGAAAGTTTCAAACTTCACTCCCTGCCCACCTTCCTTGTAATCCTTAAGCTGACTCAAAGGAGCCACATTATCATAAACAGGTGCCTGTAACAGTGGTGCTTTATGAGTGTTCATTCCAGCACTCGCATCAACTGTTTTCCCTGTCATATCTGCATTTTGTACGTATGGCTGTGAAAAACCAGCCATACCAAATTGTGTTCCAGGCACTCGAAACTGGCCATAGGCACCCTGAAAACCTGGTTGGACACCCATGTTCGCGTACATAGGGTTACCCATGCCTGTTTGCATTGTCCCGAACACATTCCCTAGCATATAACCTGTGGAAGGTCCAGCCATAGCTTGAAACACTGAACCACCTCCAACATAACCAGGATAAGTATTAGGTAATGGAAGGGTCTGACGCATAGCCTGTTCATTGCTCCCTTGACCATTCACAAACGGTTCCTGTCCAGCTAAAGCAAGTTGCTTTGGATCATTGGACACCGCTAGTTGCTCAACCACATGGGCTTTCCCTCGAGCATCATGAGTCCTCTGTGCATTGGAAATCTCCTTTTCCTGCAACGGCTCAATCATTCCCTGTGTAGGAGGCTTAAAACCCTGTGTCGGAGCCTGTAAGAATTCCTGCATCCTTGGGTTGTTAGCCAACTGCTGAAACATGTCCATGCAACAACGCAGTTGAGTTCTAAACAACCTGTCCTCTTCTTGAAGAGTTGAAGGAATTTTCTCTGTGCCATGTGAGGAAGATCCCTCTTCAGGTACTTGGTCTCTCTTCTCTGCCATATCGACAAGCTCTGTGTTGCTTTCACCCACAACAATCCACGCTGCACTTTTTGAAGAAAAAGTGACTATCCCGTCGATGGAACCATATAACCGGCCCGTACAACGTAGAGGGCGGTACTATTTCAATTACCTGTTAACTTTACACAGAGCACTGAGAAGGGAAGAGAACACAGTTGCGTCCAGCGACTAGAATGTCACTGCGCACACGAGACCGACACCCTGTAGGCCCCAAAGACTGGCGCCCCTTTCGGTATCTCTTTATTCAAATTAAGGTAGACGATCCGACCACTTAGCACAAGCTTTCACAAAGCTGTCCAAACCTGGCGAGGGCTGAAAACGCAGGTTTTCGACCGGATTTCGATAGCATAACGGCGCAAAAACCCCTGTAGGTCAAAAACACCTGTCTAGGACGGATTCCCTCGATATCTGGAAGCTTTCTGGTGAGCTGTCACAGAAATTCAGCGGGCTGTAATTCTCTGTTTTTCACTGCCGGGAGCCCAAAAGCCTGTACACGCATCCCAAGGCTCTCACGAGGCTTCCCCGATGTTCCCTTGCAGTTTAGGTGCGAAACCCTAAACCTGCAGAAAAACACAGCAGGCTGTAATTCCCTGTTTCGGATCGTTTTTAGCAGAGCGAACACGCCTACGCGTGTCCCAAGGGCTCCCGCACGCAATGGGACAGTTCCCCTGTGAATTGGACGAGTTTTCACACGAGAAAACTCTCCAAACTCGCAATCTTTCGTGATGGAACTGTGCGTACCCGTGGGGGATTAGCAATTAGCTAATCCGGTTCCTGTTCAGAAGGCTCTTGCCTTGGCAAACGCGCATAAACCCCCAGAACTGTACATAGGTCAAATGAGAAGCCCACTAGTGGAGCATAACATGCTGTACGTAGGGGAGAAAGAGAGCAGTATGTAGCGTGCGGGGCATCACTCCCATTACCATACTGTGCATAGAGGGCAAGGTAAGCATTCCATAGCTTCTGTACTTGCTACAATCCACCTCAGGCTGAAAATGGCGCCCCCTTTGTTGATATGCAGCTCGTTTTTGCCTCCCAGAGTGGCAGAATCGCTCACAGGCTGACACGTCGCCCAGTTTCCGAGTTTGGGCTTTCCCTGCTAAAAATATCTCAACTGGTGCGTCAGTTGACTTGGAAGCAGAGCAATAGAATGTTCCCCTTGTCATTCCAGAGCTAATGACGCGAACACATTTTCCGGTCAAAAATAGCAATTCCCTAAATTTTAGGAGATGCTTCCATGGCGTCCCTATCGGGACCATCATTGAAGACTACCATTTGACCACCATCTACAATGTGGGTTAATTTACTGGCCCCTTTCAACTTATAAAGTTGCAGTGACTTGACGAGTGGCCCAAATTCCAGTTTGGCGCACATGAGCTTCCATACTCATCAGAATTCAGTGCTAACTGGCCCGGGCAGTCCCTGTCTGACCGACCTAGATCCCCGATGTGAGAAACCCATTTGGCTGCAACCGTTTCACACTGGCCATGCAATGTCCACTTGCACCTTTTCAAGGGTTCCGAGGTAAAAACAAGTAAAAATAAAAATAAATAAAAATATCTAGTACTTATTTACAGTAGGCAACAGGAAAAATACACCTCCTGGTGACAAGTTTACCTACAACAACACACGGGGAAGGCACCATTTGAAGTATTCGAGGATGCTAAGAAGGCTCCTCAATTTCTAAGCACCTAAGACAAGATTTTTCTAAAGTGGATTTTTGAAAAAAAGTTTAGAAGGCGTGGAAGGCCATCTAGCCATTCAAAGGCGTCCTCTTTTGACAGTGACCAGATCAACAAGAAAAACAAGGAATTCAAGGAAAATAGTTAAGCCGTCAGATTTGAGATGTTTTCAAGCCGTCAAGCCATCAGGTTTTGCTGTGGTTTGCTAAACCAGAAGTTTAACTCTATTCAGAGACTCTTGCAACATGCTAAGGAACGATTTGGAATGCATGCCGGCTCATTGACTTATCTTACGGGCAGGATAGTATCCACCTTAACAGGGCAAGAGTCCGCCAGAGTGATCAAAATGAATCAGGGGCACCAGATGAAAGCTCATCACATGATTCTGGAGAATCGGATGGTGGCATATTCGAGGGTTTCGACGAACTAAGGGAACCATATGTAAGTTCATCAGAGGATTCGTGAGAAGCAACGGGATCAGATGATAGTGAGTCTCAGAATTCGGATGATTGAGACTGATGTGCCAATGCACGGGGGAAGCTCGCAAAGCTGCCCATAGGTCTCAGGGCACGAGGAAAGAAACGAAAAGAGAATCGATTGATACATCATAGACTTCCCTAGACCCAGGATAAGATTTGTGAAGGAGATCACTATGATCTAGATCTGGATACTGCTCTTGCCAAGATGCACGAGGCTCTTGAGAGGTCTCAAGCACGGCAAAGAAGGCAGTCGACAAGAATTGATGCGACTTGCAGCTGAAGGAAAATGATGGGGTGCTACGGTTGAGAAGGCACGCCTAACGAAACGAAATGGAAAGGAGCAACTTTTTTTTCCAAAGCCAAGTATGCGTTACTATGGCCCTTTCCAGATTAAAGAGAAGATAAATGATGTATCCTTAAGACTGAAGTTGCCAGAGACTTGGAACATTCACATTGTTTTTCATGTGAGTCTCTTGAAAAATTTCAAGGGTGAGGTGCTAGTCAACAGGGAGCCTGAGGTGCAACCTGAATTGGAAGACAGCGAGGAGATTCTTGTTTTGGAACAGATACTGGCTTACTAGAAAAGAAAAGAGAAAGGTAAAGTGAATGGTGGTTCTTAGTTAAGAACCATCCGGCATTGAATGCGTGGCTATTCCAAGAGTTCTCGAAGATCAGCGGGTTTCTGGTGCAGGCGGGATTGCACAAGAGGGGAGTTACTCCGCTCCTTTGTCACAGATTACCTAGAAAGAATAAAGTCACTGATTGTCCTTTGGATTTCAGGGATACTGATGTGCTGACAGTATTCTGCTGGATGACTTTATGAAAGAAGTACTTCGACATGGAACTGATTCTGATTTTGATTAATGAACACTCTTAACATGTGACTGTGTTTGAGTGCAGGACTGAAAGACGAAATGACTGCAGCATTTCGGTCTTGACGATCTCTATAGACATGATCGCAATAAGGATTAGTTAATCCGACATCAATGAGGTCCGGGGTGGATCTAGATGCGATTACTAAATACGTTGTGGCACTCATGGTTTGAGATTGAGAATGAATTTTTATGTGATTGATTTGACTTGGGGTCCTCGGCCATTCGTCACCAGGGTTCATGGTGCGCCTAGATGACAGTACCGTCCACCAATGTGGTTATTTCCTCCCCCCATTTCTTGATTTAGCTTTTATTGTACATATCTTGTCTTTTCATTGGGAGAGTCTTCCCACATGTTGATGTAGCCCTCTCTCACAGGGGTAGTTTGTAGCCCATTAGGCAATTTTTCATGGCTGAGCACCTCCCCCTGTGTGCCCTCTGGTGCGTTGAAAAAAAAAAAAAAACATAATTGTTGGACCAAAAAATATGGCATTTGGATGTGAAAGTCATGAGTTAATTCATCTTGTGTCCAAAAGACCTTTCAAAATCCTGATTCTAATATGTCAAATCACTTGAGCACAATTGTTTTTATCGAAAGTTCTAAAATGTTATGTATTGAGAGATGTGTTTCAAAACTTTTGAGGGGTTTTTGGGAATTTTCATAAAAATCAAGGGCATATATATTGGAATGATTTGTCCAAATTTTAGGGGTATTTAGGGAATTTTGAAAGTTACAAGGGTATTTTGGGAATTTCCATAAATTTGAGGGGTATTTTGGTAATTTCCCCAAGAATCAATTACGTGAAAATGGAAGCAATTTAGGTAAAGAAAGTACAGGGGTATTTTTGTGATTTTCGAATTAGAGGGGTATTTTGGGAATTTCCCCAAACATCAATGATTTTCCCTTCTTTTTTTCTATTTTTGTTTAGTAACAAATAAGGTGATTTAGTTTTTCTTTACCTGTTTTCTTTCATGTCTTGCTTTTGTGAGTGTTTTCTAGCACCTCTTATATTTTGTAAGGTAGGACGATTCTGACCTTATGAAAGTGTAATAGAATCCTTGGCATAATTCTTTCCTTTTGAGTACCTGAGTGTTTCCTTGGCATAATTGTTTCACTAGTTTGAGTACCTGATAGAGGTTTTGCCTACGTCAGTGTTAAGAGTAAAAAGACTCCTTATGATTGGGACCAATCTTGCAGTGATAACCGTATGTTTAGATACTGATAAATACATTGGTACGATTGTAAGTTTTGACAGTGTTATTTGTCATGTTTAGAGACTAAAGGCATGTTGTGGCATTGTAAATTGGAATATTCTTTGTTGGTACAGGCTCTGAGAAAGCATCTATTGGAGGAAGTTGAGGAGGCCTATCCAGAGGAAACTGAGGCTTATCGTGCATTACGAACAGCAGCAGCATTGGTAATGATGTATTCATGTTCTCCGTGCTTCTATCACATTGACACGATTGGCCGTCCGCTTAAATATCATATGCATGAGAGATACTTTGTGTTTTTGTGGGCCAGTCAGGAAGAGGAGATATAATTCTTTCAATTCTTTCTTTTGTTTGAGACGGCAGGAGGCTCGCAGAATCAGTCAACCACCGCCTTTACTAGCTAATGGTGATGTCAAGGTCAAGACGGAGCATTAAATGTTTGGCTATCATGCTCTCACGCCATACAAGCTGTCAAGTCAAGAAAAAAACGTGCTCTGCATGCTTGAGTATCATACTATCAGCTGTATGGCCATTCACGTTTGTTGGTGGTTGTCATTGAGCGTAAAATATTCCTCTTTCTTTGAGGCATGTTACTAGGCAGAGTTTGTTTGTAAGCATTAGGAGTGAAATTGCAGTTGGGGTCAATTAGGCTGTCAAATGCGGACATTATTTTGATGTTTTTGACTGGAGTGTTTGAATATTATCTTTGGACAAACTACTACTATCACAAATCAAAGCCGTGTGGAGTGTGGCATGAGCCAAATGAAAGAGAGCTACTTTGTTTTCTTGGAGTGTGATTATAGCAGCAAATAGCGACCAAGAAGGCTTGCGGTATTCACATCCATCATGGGAGGCGGGCTGTTGTGGTGTAAAGAGGGCATTACACTCCAAACTTGAACAATTGTGGAAGACCTCTTGTATGTCGCATAACCAGCAAGTGGCTCCTCTTTGATGAAGAGAAGAAGAGTGTTGTTCACAACTGCTTGTAACTACTTCCTATATTACTGATACTACAAGTTACAAATGCTTCAAAACTCTCTCTCTCTCTCTCTCTCTCGCGTCGATTTGCTACGCCGCAAAGCAGTTATTGAATAATGTTTGTCTCATTAATAGATTTTGTGGGTTCTAGTCTCCTTGAAACAAGTTTACATAATGGCTCACATATAGTGTCACCATGAAATGTTTCAGCCCTGAAACGCTGTTTGCTTTGTTTCGGTACTCAAAAGAGAACAAAAGATGGAAGTCTCAGACTGTAACCTCAATATATAAAGCGGAGAAATGTCTCGCCCAAAACGGCTCAACTTAGTGAGTTGTAGTAAAAATTATTAGGCATTTTAGTCGAGGTTTCATGTGGGGTGTTTCACCACCATCCGAATCGCCTTTCAAGAGTTGGGGCTTCATTGAGGCAATTCAGGAAGGCCACTTGCTACCTTTTGTTGTTCCAGGCTTGCCTGACCATGTTCTCTCACGACTGATGATTTGACTCTCAATCTGTTGGATATGTCTTCCTTCAGGTTATAGCATTTCATGGTTTTTAGTCCAACCATGGATGTCAATCTACTTTGCTGCATTGGAATACATTATTTCTCATGTTTTTTGCTAATATCTTTGATAAGAAGTTTTTGGTAGATGACTCTGGCCACCATAGCCGTTCCATAGTTCACTCTAACATGATGATTCATGTCCAAGGACTCCTATTAAAAAAGCATGAGTACAAGCAAGCATGTGTAAATGTGGTAGAGCACAACACTTGAAATAGTGGTCCTTAATGAGAGAGAGAGATAGGGCTGCTCATCGGCTTCGTCCACAGGATCTAAAGAAAAGAGAGCTTGCATTGAATCGAGATAGAGAGGGAGGGTTGCTTGTCTATCCCGTCGTCGCTTGTCTTTTGTTGGATTTTTTGAATAAAATCCAGCTGGTCCACCTTGTTTTTATTGACTAGAATCTCTCCATATTCCAAGGTATTTCTGCACGCCTATCACATTGTTTTCAAAAGTTGAAGACCAGATTCAAACACATACAGACCTTCAAACTAGCAGGACCTGTAGCCAGTCGACCCCACCCCCATGCCCGAGCTGCTTACCACCTCCTGCTTAGAGCCAAGTAGCACCCAAGGTGAGCAAGGGCAGTAGGGATAAAGCTGAAATTTGCACAGGGGAAGGAGCTGCAGATGAAGCTGACGAGAGGAATGCGCTGAAAAGTGAATCAGCCTTGACGTTTCATTGGCCAGAGGCTTCCGCCAAGTGCGCTGCTTGCTTTGCTTCCTGAATTATAGACTAATACCTTCATTTTTGTGTGGATTAGTGGAACGATTGCAAGGCTACGAGATTCCAAGGAGTTTACTATCAATGGCGTTCATCGTTGCTCCTTCCCCCTGCTGTCCCCATGTGTGACCCAGTTCTTATCAAATAAAAAGAAAATTCCATGTTCGGATGGCATTGATAACCCATGACAATTATTGCAAAGCGAGGACAACCTTGCAACAATTATTCCAATTTTTTAATAACCTTGCACTCAATGAGAGCATCTCCCATTTATTCCTCTTTTTTTAAAATTAATTTCAGTCGGTACCCTCTACTTGGTGACTTATCATAATCTCTTAGTTGCTTGGATGTTGTAGCCAGGGCTAGAAAAATACATTTTCCTAACTGAAGAAAATAAGGGCAAACTTGAAATTCTACCAGTCTTTTGGTCAAAATTTGAAGCTTTTGCCGGTATTTACACTAAAATTTGTGCCGGTTTTCTTCAAGGCAAGCTAAAAACCTAACCGGGATTTTAAGATTTTAGCCGGTTAAAATACACTGTACCCCGGTTTTTCCTAACAGTGGTTGTAGCCTATTGATAAAATTTACTCCACCCTTCTTATTCTTATACATTTCAACCTTTTCACGAGACAAATACTACGTAGTAGGCCTGTTCTATGTTGTTCTAAACTAAGCTCTTTTGTAGAGAGTCTCTCTCTCTCCAACATGATGCATCTCAATTTACTTACTTTGAACAAAAAAATGCTAGGTTCCTTGCAATTCAATGCACTTTTGACTCTTATTTAGAAAAGGTAGTGGTGGCATCACAGAGATGTTCAATTGCAAAGGATCTAAGCCACACTTAATCCTTTGTAGACTGCTTAAGCACCCATGCACAAGTTGCTAATCATGGAAAAAAGCATGTTGGCATCTAAGTGTCAATAGTTGCTATCCTAACCAAAGCCCAAAAAAGCATGTAAATCATGTGATAATGATCCCAATTAGGTCAAACCATTCTGGGCGAAATTTTGTACTATTACTTGAGTGTTAATTTGGTTTAGAGAATTATGGTGGTTTAAAATCACCTTTGAATTCTATCACATGATGTTGCATCACATACATGTGTTTATTACAAATAAAGATATGCTAACCTTTTTTTTGCAAAAAACACATGCACGGTAGCGTGCTTTAACATCTTGGGCATACAAAACCCAAACAATTTTTTTATATAAAAATTTGATGATCCACACATTAAGGAAACAAGAAATCCATAAACCCAATTGATAGCAATGACCCAAAAATCGATGGGATTTATGGATTTCTTGTAAATTAGTAAATCATTATCAAAGAAAGCCACAACTAAACAACAAAGTATTCAAAAATCACTAGTTTATATACACACCAAAGATATTTTTATTTGCTTGAGGCAAGCATCATCAATCACCTTCTCAATCCATACATCACTAGCTACACTGTATCTCTAGCACAACATTGCATTTATCAAATGTATATGTTGAGATGTATTTGTTATTGAAGAAAATAAATGTACAGAAGTAGTAAACTAAGGGTATATTTTGGATACGTGGACACAGTGGTGTGCTTAAGATAACACATACAAAATTTCAATGTATTGGGTGTAAAACTACAAAACATCATCATGTAAATGACATCTACAAAATCCTGCAATATCTAAATGCCATTCTTAGTTGACATATACTAGGCACAAATCACTAATTTTTTTAAAAAAAAACAATGTATACATAGTAAAAATAGCAGCTCTTTCGACAGATTTACACCTTACTTTAAGTTGGGAACCTTAGAGAGAGAGAGAGAGAGAGAGAGAGAGAGAGAGAGAGAGAGAGAGAGAGAGAGAGAGAGAGTTCTATTATCGTCCTCGGAGGTCAAAGATGACCTATGGGACCAAATGAACATGTAGCTCTTTCGACAGATTTACACCTTACTTCAAGTTGGGAACCTGAGAGAGAGAGAGAGAGAGAGAGAGAGAGAGAGAGAGAGAGAGAGAGAGAGAGAGAGAGAGAGAGAGGTTTGGGAACCTTAGAGAGAGAGGGAAGAAGAGCTTTGGTAGCACTTCACATGTTGTGACTCAAGTGTTAAGTACATAAAAACTTCAAAATTGAAGTTATTAGGGTTTTACATCAGATCTATAATCTAGATTTAATTATACAAGCTAAAATCTCATTTGGAGCCCATTTTACAAACTTAAATCAAGGCTTGAAAAAAGCATGTGCAACAATGTTTTGTTCTAGGAACGTGCATCCTTTCCATTGAAGTAGTATCAGTTGCCAAAAATCTTTTTCTTGCCAATTTGAGTGCACATTTATGTGCATTACAAGAGTGACAAAGGATGGAGCAATTCCAAAACATGAGCAAGTTTTTTCGAGCAAGCTAAAGACCGAGCATAACCAACCAATTTAAATGTATCAATACTTTGTCAATGCTCAGTAGAGACTAAGATTCCTAAGCAAAGCATACTTCCACACAAAATCATCTATAATTTTTTTTTCCCAGAGAAGGAACCCAAAACGATGAGCAAGCTTGGATATTTAAGCTCTGCAGACGAAGTGAGCACTAGGTTTTTTGTTTTAGGAGTTGGGTAGGCCACTCCCAGCCGCTCTCCTCATACACCGGAAAAAGTGCACAAGAAGAACGACTAGGACTATGCACCCAGAATCCTAAGGCAGATGCTTTTGTCAGAACTCGTGTACACACACACTCCCAACATTAGCCAGGGAATTGAAGCCTTGAGCAAAAGCTTGAAGCAAATCGAAAGTCAAATTGGGCAGCTCTTGGACAGCATCGGGCAGCGCTAAGGAGAGGCAAATCGGGCGCCGTGAACAGAAGAAGATTGAGCTAGTAGTGGTGACAAAGCAAGGCAGTGTGGTGGTGTGTCCCATAGTGATGAGGGTCCACATGTACCACAAATAGATTCTCACAATAATTCCCACATTACTACTTAGAGCTGCTTCCCACTGCGTGCGTGCAGGGCATAGGGTGCATAGGTTCTTGCACTGCATGCGTTGTAAAAAACAAGAAACAAAGCAATCTTTGTAGCGCATACAGACGGACGAGGGGTCATTGAATGCAACTTTTGTGTTGCATGCACCACATGCGTCTAGCGTGACGTAGCTCTTACCTCAACATCATGAGCTTCTGTGAGGGAGGCATGGCATACCTAGCTAGGTACAATTGGGGGCAGGGGACGGGTCCCGGTGGTCCCCTGCCCCCAATCGTACCTAGCTAGGTATGCCGTTACCTCGAGCAAAAGCTTGTGATGTTATGCATTGTATGAAAAACACTAAAAAAGGCTCCCTTTTCCTACATGAGAAATTTTCTAAATAAGCACACACACACACACGGTAGCCATTCGACAGCTCAAGGGATCCAGTGAGGCTCCAAGGGCCAATTTAAATGGGCATCTCCCATCATTGAGCTTAAAGAATCGGATGAGGAACTAGCAACCAATTTTGGGAGAAAACAGAGAGATTAATCTTTTTAGAAGTGTGAATGGTGGGGAGGAGACTGAGATGAAGTGCGGAGTGAGGGTGATGCATTTTACACATCTCTTGAGTACAAGGGTGAGAACGAACCCCATTCAAAATCCTTTTTGTACCATCACTGGGTTATGATGTGGCTGCTTATTGATGGCAACCTAGAGCAACTACTAGGATTGGTAGAACACATAGTGATGGAAAATTGTGTAATTGCCTAGAGATCGACTACAAGGGCACATTGGGCATCATGGAATTTCTCAAGGGCATTCATTATGAATTCATCCTAGGGAGACCATTCATGAGACTATTAATGGAAGTGCATGACTAGCCTCAGGACTAAGTGGCACGGGCATGGGAGGGTGGGATCTACGGCGGAGGTATTGTGGGCCGTAGATCCGAGTGGTGGGGCCGAAAGTAAATTAGGGTACCCTAGATTACTTTTTATTATGTTTTAAGTAAATTAGGGCCTCCACGTTTCACAACGCATGCATGGCATAGTGGTTAGGGTAGGCGCCTCTCATGCGTGAGGTCCCGGGTTCAAACCTAACGCCCCAAAATGGGGGTACCCTAGATTACTTCCGAAATGCGGGTGCCTAAATTATTTTTTACCCTAGATTACAAAAATAATCTAGGGTACCCGCATTTGGGATCTACGGCCCACAATGCCCCCGCCATAGATCCCACCCTCCCATGGCCGTGCCACTTAGTCGTGAGGCATGACTAGGGATACAACTATCTCTATTTATGGCATGAGGGAGTGACCATGAGAGTCGACTTGATTACACACAATCTCAAAGATGTGGCTAGATTGCCAATAGTAGAATTTGAGTTGCCACAAGGTCAAAAGGTTTAGAATCCAAGAGAAGCTATGAGGTTGAGAACAACTTTTGGCGTTTTGAGGATGATGAGTTGATCCAAACCACTATGTATCCTTATAATATTGATAACTATAGAGTGATCCATGCCTCGAGGAAAAGGTACAACAACAAAAATGGATGCATGCACTTGCAATTATAGATACATGTGATATTCATTCGCAGTCTATCTTCTGCGGCGGTAAAGTGGGCCACAAGAACGATAGTGCCTATCAAGAAAGAAATCTCAAATATACACACCTCAAACAAGGACTATATCGATGTTTCTAACAACATTGAAAGTGACAACTCGTCAGCACCACAAGAAGATTTAGAAATTTTCTCATGTAGGAAAAGATGAGGTACTTTGGAAGCAAAGAATGGGCTATAAGTAGAATGTAGAGGTTTCCAAGAGGGACATCAAAGCAAGAGTAACCCAAAGACATAAAACAAATAGTTTGAATGTTGAAAACTAAGGCAGCACTGTAACAATAATGAGAGCTATATAACTAAGGAAAAAAACCAAGCAAGGTTAAGGAGTAGAAATCTTAGATTTATAAGCTTGGGGCCAAGGAATCCTATAGGCAATGTAAATAGAGATTATGATAGGCCTGTGCAAATTTCATAAGCGATAATGAGGAAGACAATACTTTAAAGGAAGTGTGTGATCGCTATAAGAGATTCACACTTTGGGATTGGATGATAGTGATGGAAAATCCTTTTTTTAAATCCAAAAAACAAGGGGAATGTAATGATGACCCAAAGATGACTAAGCATGTAGATTTACCCCATCTTAGGGAAGAATCAAGGAAAGTGTGGATAGCACTCACCTGACTACAAGAACATGATGACTCCCTTCTTACCAAGACCTCAAAGGAGTATCATAATGCTTTTGCTCGGTCTTAGAAGAACAGACCTTGAGATTTTCCAACTCGCAATCCCTCTCATGGTAGATGCAAATCTTAGGAAACAAAGAACGTACACCTGTACCGCTAATTTTTCTCACGAGAGCAAAGGAGATATTGATAAGGTATGGGATGACTAGAGTTGTATACAGTGTGGTTTTCTTAACCGTAATGACTCTATTTGATTACCAAGGATTAACTATGGTGAATAGGGCATGCAAGTACACCTATACAAATGACATGTTGCTTGCCAATGGATTGAATGTTACATCAGATGTTCAATTATCCTCCATTTAAGGATAGTTACTGTACCTTTGCTACCACCAAAAGTAAACAAAGTATGGTTTTCCAACCCAATTGAGAAATATGAAAGAACAACCAAATTTACGTTGCGGACCGTACTAATGATAGTCACTAAGTGAGTGGCCTAGTGTCAAGGAACCGAATGTTCCTCCCATCTGTCACAGGTTTCCCCACTTTGGTTTCTCACTAGGCCATGTCCAACCCTTGGCCTCACATTACTCCCTCTTTGGAGAAGTTTTTTGGTCCTCGAAAACAAAAGTATGGTATTTCTTCTTGATAACACTAATGCTTTTCCAGGTGGAACCTTCTTTAGGTTGGTTTTTCCACTGAACTCATGTTTTAGCGATGCACATGATGACAAGTTTGTAAATCAAAATAGCTTAGATTACGTTCAAGTTCATGAAGGTGGGTTGGAGGTTCAATGAAATTGAATAAAACTTGATGATCAATTACATTTTCGTCCCTATATAAGCATTTACATAAGCAACTTACATGAAAAAGGACACGAATACGAGAGAGTGTAGGTAAAGAAATTTTGTATGCCATATCTCCAACTCGCTAAATATTTTTAATGGATCACAATACCTAGGGGATAACTTAGGCATATTTCCACTTTTTAGATTTTTTGAATGCTTTGAAACACATAAGAATAGCTCTTCACCTTGCATGAAAATGATTTGCCGACATTTCTCATCAGCATACTTCTTGTATCTATCTTGTGCTTATCAAAAATTTGATGAGCAATTTTTAGCATATCCATATGGTCTTGGATAAAGTCCTTGACTTGTTAAATTTTCTCAGTAGCCAGCCCCAACGTAACTAGTGTATATGTTGAAAACCATACATAAGCATGAAGGGACTAAACCTAGTCGTAACGTGCTTTGCACTATTATAAGCAACTTCAAAATAGAAAGATATTCTTTCCAATTGGATTAATTTTTGCTAAATTATTCTCTTAACATATCCTCTAGCACTTGATTAACATGTTCAATCTTCCCATTTATCTCTGGGTGATCCGTGGTACTTGTATTGAGTTGTGTTCCCAATTGTCTAAACACAACTCCCCTAAAAAGATTGTTAAACTTGGGATCACGATCTCTCATAATGTTGTTGGCCAATCTATCTAACTGGTGTAGATTGTCAATAAACAACTTAGATAACTCTAGAGTTTTAGTAGTGGATTTAGTTGGAATAAACTTACAAAGTTTAATCAACCTATATGCAATCACCCATACCGAGTCATGACTTTGTATGGTGCTTGGTAAACCTACAATGAGATCCATGGAGATACTTTCCCATTTACCATAAGGAATCTCCAAGGATGCAAGAGACCTCTTGCCTTCAGGCTTGACAACTTGACATTTTTGGCAATGCAAGACATAGTCTTGAACATATCCATGCAAGACTATTGTTGTACGAGTGCATAAGTTTTTATGTATGGGTGCCTTGAGCTTGGACTATCATGATACTCATAAAGAATTTGGTACCAAATGTCTACGTTCATCAGTACGATAAATCTCCCCTTGTGAAGTAGGTACCCATCATCAATGGAAAAATTCTTCCATCCAGTCATTTCATTAGTAGAAAGAGGAGAATCAAGTGTGGAGAAATAGACACACTATCAACATTGGAGTGAAAAGGATCCCTCTTTTTGATGTGGCTCCACACGTTGGAGTATGCATCATCATGCTCACATGTACCCTTTAGAGATTCCAAAAACTCACTTTCAAGTTTTGTGAATATAAGATAGTTGATCTCAGGCATTCTACTAAGAAAATCAGCTACTACATTGTATCATCTTTTATGATATCAAAGCTTTGCATCATACTCTTGAAGAATCTTAGACCACTTGGTCTTTCGACCCTTCAAGTCAGATTGTGGTGCAAACCACTTTATACTTTCATTGTCAAACACTACTGAGCACCATACAAATAATGTCACCAAGTTTTCAGAGCGGACACTATTGCATAGAGATCTCTTTCATAAGCTAAATATTTATGTTGTGCAAAAATGAGTTTCTTGCTTTCACTCACTTGTTGATACCCTGACCTTAGAAAAAATATACTCATGAATGAGTTTATCAAACAATTCATCCACCGTGGCAATGGATACTTATTCTTAATAGTAATTGTGTATAGGCCATGGTAATCTACACACATATGCACACTATGATCCTTTTTATTCACCAACAAAATGGGAGATGCCCATGGTGAAGAACTAGGTTGAATAAACCCTTTACTGAGGTAGTCAAAAAGCTGATGTTCCACCTCAATAGCCTCAGAATGACTCATTTTGTAGGATGGTTTACTAATGGGATTACTATCTGTAACCACATCTATGTCGTGTTGCATTGAACGTGCTAATGGTAACCCAAGGGGTAAACCTTCTAGAAGTACATCTTTTTATTCAATTAAGAGTTCCTTTAAGTTACTAGCAACATTTGCTTGTATGCAACCACTCTTGACTTAACACCACATTTGCTCTATCCATATTCATTACTTGAAAATCCAAAGTTGTCTTATACCCTTGAATCTCAAGTGGTACCCCCTTAACTTGCGTATCCCACACTTTGCCATCATGGCCAATTATCATATCTACTTTGTAGCTATGGGAACTAGGAGTTTGGGGTAGATTGGGATGTTTCAGTAAATTGTAGTTCATGAAATTGTGATATGCTCCATCATCTACCAGGATTCTCACCTTTGTGACCTTGGATAGACCTATGAATTCTCACAAGCTCGTGTGGTCCAAAAGTCAGTTGCCAGGTAGAGGCTGCAATACAATACTCATCAACTGCTTCACTATCTTCCACATTGGAATAACAAGAAGAGGATCCTAGGGGGGAAGAACTTGCAGCATGTGTAAAACTTTCTCCTTACCATGGGTAGTAGATTTCCCCTTGGAACAATCCTTTTTGTCGTCCCCACTTCCCAAGCAATCCAAACATAATTTATCCTTCTTTTCTTTTTCAAATTCCTCACTTTGCAGATGGTCTCTAGGACCCTTGGGCTTTTTGGACACATCCAATGAGTCTATTCCAAATTTTCTCTTATATAACTATGATCTCCATAGTGCAAGATATACTCAAGCAATGTCTTATGCTAACACATAGAGCACTTATCCCATGCAATCTAATTTTTGTCTTTCTCATTAGTGGACAAAAAAGATTGAGGATAACATCTCCATAATGCAAGATATACCCAAGTAGTGTCTTATGCTAACGCATAGAGCACTTATCCCATGCAATCTAATTTTTGTCCTCATTAATGGGGCAAAATTCTTTTCTAAACACATCCTCGAAGGCAACCCATGTGCACGATATGATTCCCTTCATCGTGAGTGGCATCCACCACTCATAGACTTTTCCTTCTAGTGTTAAACCAGTTTGTAGTGCCTTGACTACATCCAAGTTTTGATGTAGATCGTGAATAGTATCCCATTTACTCAAGAAGCTATTTACCACATCATTGTTGCACTCTTTCTCCTCCCCCTGAAAGATTGGCAGTTTCATTTTTTTTCAACAACTCATCCACCTATTTTTAAGTGAGAATCGGCAATTTTTTTGGATTGGAGCCTTGCTCTAGCATGTCAAGGGGTGGATTTTCAGGCACAATGCCTTAAAAAATCCAAGGCTGCTCACTTGCAGGGCTCTTGGTCTATTGCTCGATATATTGCACTACTGGATCAAATAGTTTAGTGACATTCTTATTCAAACTTGCAAAATTCATTTCCAAAATAGACATGTGTACTTGCACACTCTAAATTCTTGTATATCAAGCAATTCTATGATGTCATCCGTGCTAGTTGCCATGTTGCCCTCCATAAGAGTAGCCAACTATCGTGCAATAGTAGGCGTAACAAGTGCAAGGTTCTCAAAATCGAAATCATGATGCATATCTAAGACTAAATCCATGACATAGTGTTGTGTCAACAAGAGAAGATGAATACCTTAGATTAAAAACTGCCAAACGAAGCTTTTTCCCGAATGGCTCACTACTTTGCCAAATCAACTTCTAGAGTTGAAAGGATTTGCCAAAAAAACAAATTGATGTTGAGTCCAAATTCCTTTGAATTACCTTGTCAAAAAGTAATTAGAAGCCCTATGAGCTTCGACTGCCAAATTTGATGTCCGACTTCAAATCTTTGTCACTAAAAAGCGTGCAAACCAAAGCCTATGCCTTTGTTATGTTTAAACTTAGCAAGCTACATCGCTATCTGTGCTTTAATTGGTGTAAGTAATGCTTTAGACAAAATTCCTACATTGATTTTTATACTACAACAGAGAAAATGCGAGCAAAAAATCATGCCTGATTGAATTCTCTTGGCAACATGTCAACAAGACAAGGCCTTGTTGTAGACAAGCGTGGTATGGAAATTGTATCTTGGACATAAATTTTTGTCTTTTGAGTATGAACTCATGGCCACACAAAAAACTTCCATTGCGGACCTCGATTGTGTGTTTTCCTTCCCCTTGCTCTGTGGTTTGCTTGCCCTTAGTTTGCATGCCAAAACTCCCAAAATAGGACTGTTAACAGAAGTTCTGATATAGATGAGAGGCCTAGTGCTGCTAGGGAACCAAATGCTCCTCCCAACCATCCTTGTCTATTTTTATAGGAAGGCCCCCACACCGGTTCACCGTTGAGCTGTACCCGACCCTTGGCCTCACACCAAGTAATTCTATGTATAGTTATATAAGGATATCTTTTTTCATAAGGCTACCTTGCTTAACCTTTTGGAATTTGGAAAATTTCAGAGTTTTCTTCACAATGAGTGAGATGACATGCCTAGATATGTCCATGGTAAGAGCCTAGGTTTCTTTTGCTGAATTCAAATGCATCAAATTGTTGCAACAATGAATAGTGAAGCAATATTTTCTCTCTTTGTATGTGATGATTATTTGTCAATGTATAATAATGTTTCAAGAGCGAATAGAATGGCATGCCTACAATGCTATATGCCCCTCAAAACTGA
This sequence comes from Adiantum capillus-veneris, assembly GCF_014529385.1. Taxonomy (NCBI): domain Eukaryota; kingdom Viridiplantae; phylum Streptophyta; class Polypodiopsida; order Polypodiales; family Pteridaceae; genus Adiantum; species Adiantum capillus-veneris. Next base: position 50,951,835 of record NC_140957.1, read on the forward strand.
GTAGACTAGAGATCAAATATAGAATGGGGAGTACAAGGATATAGGTGGAAACATGCATTTAAGCTTAAAACACAAGTTTTCTCTCTTCTGCTAGAGAGATAAATGTTGAGAGGAATGGTAATGCCAAGTCATGAAAATGTTAAATTAATCTCAAAACAGTCAAAATCCATTAGGAATAATCTAGAGGTTTTGATAAAGTTTTCAAAAGGCAAAAAGACACCAAGAATTACCATGGGAATGTAAATTCCATGTGTTAAATGTGTGAGATTGGGGAACATAGTCCATAGAGAAAGCCAATGTTCGGATTAAAAAAATGTTGATGCTCAACCATCGATGGAGCCTAAATGGAAAATCTAAGCAGACTTAGCTCTTTGAGCTTTCCCAAAGTATTTTTTGATATGTTGATGTTCATCAAAGCTCACCCAAATCTTACAAAGTGAGCAGGCAACTATGCCCATGAGGACGCAACGAGGACGCAACCTGTTTTGATACTAATTGTTGGAAATATGGTTGCAAGGAAACACACAGAGCTTGGAGAAGACAAAGAAGCTTAAGGCACACAACAGAGAGCAGTATGGATTAGTGCACAATGAAAAGATAAGTTAGCCCTAGAGTGATGGGCATATATACAATGCACGAGGGAAAAAAACCTCCTAGTGAGGGAAAAAATGCCTCGGCAGTCCAAGTGTGTTCACACACATCACACCACATGTATATGATAACAATGATTTGGCAACAAGGGATGAATCCATATTGAGCCAGATGGATACCCACAGGAAAAGTCCTTGATGCGATGTACAATCATCTTAGACAATATTTCATATATGACCGACATAAGAGTGATTGACCACCAATGTGAGGGATGCTCACAAAGCACCTATTTGGGTAATAGTTTGAGCAACCCTTCTTTCCAAAAGAATCTCAAGTTTTTCTCAGTCCACTCTACATTCATCATGTAGAGCAAATGCTCTTTTAAGGGCTCCTAGAAGGAGATGAAAATTTCCACAGTGAGTCCAACCAGCGGAACACCATCGATTGAGAGCAAGTAATGCTAAGTGAAATTCATTTTCAATAAAATACATGTCCAACACTTGTGCATTTTGAGGAAAAATAATTGAATGCACCAAAGATAACAAAAGTTGGCGTTAATAATGAGTTTCAGCAAAAGTTGGAGGAGGAGTAGCAAATACATACCCAAAATGTGAAGTTGTGGCATCAACAAGCTCACGTTTTGAGGCTGCCCAAGTGCACGATCAAAGAATGACCCTCTTGATGGTTTGAGAGGCCCTTGAAAAGTGAGCGTTCTTAAAAAAATTGTTTCGAAGCACGTCCCTTAACCATAAACACTCGATGTCAAGCATGAGTATGCCATTTACCTAGTTTTCATTTATTTATGTTGTAGACATACACGAGTTTGGCAAAGCACTGTCGATTCACATAGGCATGTATCAACCAAAAGTTTGATCTCTTGATAAACATGTTTGGCATACTGCCAATACAAATAGGTTTTGTGTGCTTTGGGACACATATGTTTCACCCCTGAAGGTATTACTCTTAACTTGGGGGACCCTCTCATTGGGAATCACCCCTTCAAGCTCAAATGAGGAAAATTTGCAAATTCATGTTTTCATTGTGGCAAATTTGGACACATGCAATCCAAACCTCATGAGCCTAATTTGCAAAAGCCTCCTCCTTTAGCGGTTCTATAGCTTGCTATTTCCAATGAGAAAGAGGCTTCTAACCCTACATGAACCTCTATTGGGGTTCCATAACTTTTGTTTTCAATGAGAAAGAGGCCTCTAACCCTAGATCAACCTCCATTGGGGCAACTACCTTGCCCGATCCTCCACTTTTGGATAAAGGCAAAGTCAAATCTATTAGTTCCCCAAAGGCCTCGAGCAAGGGAAAGCTTGTATCTGCACATGAGATTAGGAATAAGGGTAAGATTGAGGAGTAAAGGGAACAATCTTCTCAGGTAACGCCCAAGAAGACTACTAAAATACTCTCACAACTTTCTTCTCATAATTATGTACCTCCTGTAGTGAAATCTAAGCTGCAAAAACCTCTTCCTTGTAATGATAGTCGCACACGAGAGGATGCATGGAACAAGGTGGTACATTCTTACAGTGATGTAGCGATTCATGGGGCTTCTTCATCACATGCAGGCTTTACTTCCTTGAATGTGGGCATGTAGGGTGTCGTAGTCAAGCCACAGTCAGTTGATGCTGATGTGCCCATTGGCATGTCAAATTAGTCTCCTCTTTCCTTTGCCTTTGTACGTATCTCTCGAATTCAAAGTTGTGTTAGATGCATTTCATACAATGTGCACATGTTATGTAACCTTGATAAGTGGAGATTAACATGGCATTATGTACATACAGGCGGACATTGTGTACATACAGGCGGACATTGTTATTTTGCAAGAGCACAATCATCATGAAATTATTGGGAAAATTTTCATATTTTGTGGGCTATTGGATAGGATATGCTGGTTTAACGGGGGTTTTAGGTGTTTTCATGATATCTAGGCATGAGCTAGACCTAATTCTTGTGTACAATGATCTAGCAGGTCGTTGGATGGTGGTTCAATGTACAGTCAATTGCCAGATTTATGAATTTGTTGGTGTCTATGCGCATATAGCCTCCAGGCAACTGGTTACTTTATGGCGTGAGATGTATTCGTCCATGGATCTCCAATGCATTTCTCTATGGTGATTTTAACAATGCACCCTCTTTATTTGATAACACCATAGGGAATTCATACATGTTGGGTGTAGAATTCCAGGCATAGAAAAATCTTATTGCATGCACACGAATGTTGGATTTGTGGATCCTTTTGCATCCAATTGTCTCTGGGTACACTTTTTAGCATAATGCTCACTCCTTGTATCATGCACATTTAGATCAGTGGTATGTACTCAACATGCAACAATTTGATGAGTCTGTATGCAAGATGAGCATTGACCACACCTTGTTGTTTTCTGATCTTGCCCATGTTTTGATGACCTTGCGCTTTGGGTGTTCGCTTTGTGATTAATCTCTCTCTATGAAACATTTGCAACACATTTAATAATGCCTATCTTTAACACGAGACATTTTGCAAGAGGATTCATGATTTTATTCCTCCTTTGGTCGCCCAAATGCATCTTGATCTTGATATTGCTTGGTATCATTTGATCATGCGTGTGCAAAAAGTAATTTGAGATTATGGCAAGCACTAGATGTTGTAGTTACGTGGGGATGTTGCATCAAGTTTGGGAGGACATAACACTTTCCCAAGGCGAGAAGCAAGCATAGTGTCACCAAGTGCACGAAAACTCAACTATTTACACCTATATTGGGCACTTGTGGCGGATAAGGCTTTGATAGTCTTCAGTAAGAGCCCAAGGTCTCTTGCAGCAAAGCAAGAAGTCTTACAACCACTAGTAATCAATTCTCAAGCACGGTATGAAGTTCTAAACTCCAAAGCTATCATCTCTTTCTCTCTCTACTTTGTTTCTAAGTAACTATCCTCTCGGTAGTTGCTTTTTCATATGCATAGGCATGTATGGGCTTACCGGATGTGTATGGAGATGCTCCATGCTTCTTTCATCATGGTTAACACGTTAATTTGTGCACGTAGTGGTGTGTTTATGGTCAACTAGGTGCATTAAAAAGCGCTTTTCGTTTCATGTCATATAGACGATAGGGACACTTTTTTGGTCATATCTCCTAAACCACTATAAATTAGGTCAAACCCTTCGATCTGGAGATCAAACACATCATTTAAAACATTTTTTCTTGTGTGTGTTATGTGAAAATTTCACACGAGTAAAAAGTTATGGTCAAAATATAGGTTGTTGCCCACTGTACTTGGTCAATATTTTGGACCCCTTGCTGCTTGGAGAATCACTCTATAGATTGAACAAACCAACTTAAACAAATCAAGACCTTGATTAAAATTATTGATAAATGTATGTAGATCACCAGTATCACTTTGTGAGTGTGAGTTATTAACTACTCCTTGTACAGAATTGCCTACGCGTATAGGGGTGCTACCAAGGGAGAGTACCATATGGCATCGTGAATTGGATGAGTGGTTAATATATGTTTTATGGTTTTTTTTAATGAGTTTATTTCAAATATTTGATTTCCATAAATTTATATAGGGGTATATGGTTAGTCAACCCAAACTGTACATGCAAATATCGTATCACGGTTGTTCACGTAAGTCTCATATGGGCAAAGTGATGTGATAAGGTGCTAGTTTATGTTATGGGACTGAGATTGATTGTGTTGGGAGGGTGAGATGCAGGCATAGTGCGTCACTTATGCATGGTTAAACATTAAAAAAATGAGATTTTAAATTTATGTTTGGTCGTTGGTCAGACTTCTTTTACACATAAAAAGTTCATTCTTTAAAGGCTCTGTGTGTTGGCTCGGTTGATTACAGTGTGTATAGTCAAACTCCAAATGAGAGAGTTGATTCAATAAGAAATATGATTTATGGTAAAGGGCTGAAAGCCCTCATGGATTATGGTTGTGATTTTTTGTGGTGGAAGCTGGGGTGGCTCTTGAGTCCTTTTTCTTTTTGGTTATGATTTGCTGCCAAAATTTTTGCTACCATGTTATGTGCTAAAGTGGTTTTGCATGATGGATATGCATCACCCTAAGATGGGTGGAGTGCTCACCCATGTGATGGGATTGGATTATGGTTTACTGACTTGGATGGGATTAAGAAGTGGTATTGATGGTTTATGGTAGACATGTAAAGATAGAGACCCTATATAGTGTGACTGCTTAGAAAGGATTGGTTATGTATATGCAAGATGCTATTTTGATTGGACTCATGTGTTATATCTCTCATGATCGCGTTGCTACAAGATTAGGATCACGTACATCACTTAAACTTAAATGAAAGAGTCAATGACCTGGGCTTTGTTGGATCGAGGGTGTTTCCTAGATCTTCTTTTTTTAAATTAGGCTCATCTTCACGATTAATGAGTTAGGGTTTGAACGACCTATATGGATAACGTGTTGGGATCTTACATTAGCTTTGCCTAAACACCTAATGTTGGGTATCAAAGAGACGTGGCACCTAAATTGGTATGGTTGGTGTTGATTTCATACCATTTGCTGGTATTTGGAATCCTTTTAGAGTTTGGGTTCATGAAGGAAGGCGAAGTGGCCTTAGCTTATATCTGGCTCAAGTAAGTTGGAGGTGTTCTAGCTGGCTTCCTTACGAATTGAAATTCTCTATGTTCGTAGAGTAAGAGCGGAAGTGGATGGGTGGACCATTTGATCCCTACACAAGGTCTAGTATCTCTACTAGTCATTTATATTTTGAAGTTATGGTATGCTATGATTTTGTACTTTCCTTAATTCACGTTTGCCTGTTTCATTTAGATGCGGCATTTAAAGATTCTTTTTTTTCATTCTTCTATGTTTTTGTGCACTATATTTCATCATCTACTCTTCTCTCTCTATCTATCTATTCCCGCAATGCAAAATACATATATATTCCTTCTCCACTTAATTATTTTCTTGAGTACGCTTTCATTTATACCACACATTCGGGGTACCACTAGTGTCGCTAGGTACCTCTAAATATAGTGTGGCTCATGGCTTAAAGTTCATGCTAGGTTGGGTACTAAGAACTTCTCCCTTATGTAATCGCTTCCGTAGCTCTGATGTATATTGAAATTGTAAAAAAATATAAATTGTATAATTATTGCATAGGCCCCTAGGGAGGGTTATCTCTCACAATCGAAACATGATTTTTAATTATTTAATCCATGCCAATAATTACATCATGCACACCCATATCTATGACATAAAAATTACCTCTATGATTCTGAACATTCAAAGAAAAGCACAGACTTTCAATTAGCCCTTTTGTAAAAAAATTATTATCGTCGACTAATTCCATGGGTCTTTTAATCTCTTGGGTTAATTTCAATTTTAATTTCTCAATCAATTTAGAGGACAAGAAGCATTGTGTACTACCCGAATGAATCAAGAAATTCAATTTTCAATTTTTAATTTTCTCCATGAATTCAGTCGTTGAAGCTTTTAAATGTCGCACCAAAAATGTAACACTGCAAAGGAGAGTCAAATGACTTACCTTTATCATCCATATCACCTATAGTCTCCACTTCAGTCATCTTGGCTCATATTGCTTTATTGATCACTTTGTTCGGGCATTCAAAAGTCTGGTGGCCTTGCTTTCTGCATCAAAGGTATAATCCAAGTCTTCAGACTCTTTCAAGGAACTCCGGGTCTTGCTGCCAATGCACTACTATAGGCTGCTTCTTCTAGTTTTTGTTTCCATTTTGCCCATTAGGGAACGATCCTCGTCATCATTGTGCATTGTTACCTTGTTGACTTGGAAAAGACTAATTAGGTGGGTTTTGCTGATTTGCTACAGCATTATTAGAACAATGGTCCATTGAAATCACCCTTCTAATTTTGTTAAATTTGTCCCACTTCTTATAATTTCGGCCTTTGCCACAACATCTAGGAAATCAATACAACTTGCCTTCACTTAAAACTTCCATACATCTCGCAGGTCCTTGATAACCCTTTTCTTTAATGTGTCGCTTGTCACATTGTTTCTCTTCCATTTCTTCTTCTATGGCCCGAAACTAAAGGCGATGATGGACCGTTTGCACTTAGGAACTCCACCCAAATCCCACCTCCAACTCTACCTTCTCCTCCGTTTTCACCGTTTATAGCAAGTGTTTCCTTTATTTTGTCAGCTTTCTCACGCTTGTTAAGATCCTCAGTGAGGCATCAGATAAGCTCAGCTTGTTCCTTCAATCTTTGCTTGTATCTTTCCATCTCTACCTGCAAAATCAAAATTGCTCTAATACGACTTGAGACGCGATACTAGAGAGCGAAATAGATTGGCAAAATAGAATTGACAGAGTACACAGAATAGACAAAACAATATAGAGAATCTGTATTGATATTTGATGATTACAAAAAGATATTTGCTCGTATCATGACCTCCCAACCACTCTTGAGTTGTTTCACTCTCATTCTCAATCCCCAATCACACTGACTCTTGCAATCATAATCACGATTCAACTCTGAATCATAATCATAGTCGTATACCTTCCACGATGATAGAGGCCGTCTCTCATAATAGCTAGCCAAAAAGTGGCTATTTTTGTAGTTGACTCTAGTCTTTTAGTAAGGCAAGGCGAAAATAGATTCGAAAGGAGTTGTCCTGCACACGACCATAAATTGGCACTAAAAATATCCAATACATACGAATTAGGAAATTTTTGAAGTCTTAACTTTTTAGGATGTTTTCAACAACTCGTAGCTCCTATTTGACTCCAAATTTATTTGAACTTGTCTCCCAGTAATTTGTTCGCCTCACCACACTGTTTGACCGTTGTGTGACGTGAAAAAGTTACATCCCACTAGGATTCTCCAAAAATCAAGTTGCAAGTTATCAATTTCTACAAAAACATTGTAAAACATACATTTTTCACTTTTTCTTAATTTGCAAGCTTCTACGAACATCAAACCATGGAATCTATTAATACTCAAAGAACCAATCTTTTTCCTTGTGGTAAGGGCTACATTTCCTACAGTGAAACTTTTAAACTAAAGGAAAACAATCAAAATGAACCAAACTCGCAACCAACTTTAAAACAACCAATATTTCCTTCAAACAAAAGTTATTGCTAAAACTTTGAACATGAGTCCTAACACAAATTCGACATGCAAAAGGCATCATTATTATCAACCATGGCTGGTGATTGCACCTGATGCAATAGATGTCTTCATACAGAAAAAATGAAGAAAATTAACATGTGCTATACCTGTTTTACAAAAATCTGTGCTATCAAAAACTTGTAGAAAAGGATGAAATTTCCTATGTAGTATTGCCAACATTGAAAATGCATGTTGGAATTAGCAAATCAAAAGTCTGGCAATACCTAGCTCAAGGAGTTCAAATAAAGGTTATGCCTCCCTAGAAGCGCTCACCAAAAATTACATCAATATGAGAACATGAGCCAAGAAAGTGTTGACAACCCTACTTGGGATGCGGAAGCCTACTCTGATATCAAATGTGAGGAATCCGCTGCAACAATGCACTCAAAGATGGAGAATGTGAAGAAGCAGCTCAAGAGCACACAACACAAACTAGTGAACTAGTATTGTTGAGGGTGTTAATACAAACATAAAACTTGCCTTAGGGTGATGGGCATATATACAAGCCAGAGAGAAAGTATCATCTAATGAGGGAAAAAGTGTTTCGAAAATCCTAAGTGTGTTCACACGTCATTGCCATAATAACCTAGAAATTTTTTGGAGGAATTAAGTATAAAAACCTTCAAATATAGCCAATTAACTTTTAAAATTTTCAATCTGTAGGTTTTTCAAGTTTTTGGAGAAAATTTCTCTTCAAGCATTGGCAACCCTCATCCATCTTCTCCATAATCGTCTTTCAACACAAAATCAAATTTTATCTCGTGCATTTAGCCCATTTGATTGCAAATAAAATTAAGAGCTCTAGACCTATCATATTGTTGCCTGAAGAAAGGTTTGCATGAATACTTTGGTTTTTTTCATCTTCACATTTAGCTTGAGGGGTCACTATGTATAAATTATGTAGATCGCCTATTCAAGGACTATTTCTAAAACTCCTTATCTGTACATTTTTTTGCTAATAAACTACACCCTTTTACTGTTCAATCTGTAAATTATTTTTCCAGTTTTATTTTATGACACACTTCTATATGTGAAAATGCAAGAAAAAATAAAACTAAATAACCCCTTCTATTGCACTCACGTGATAATCACATAATTATTAAATGAGAACCCCCCCCCCCCCCCCCCCCCCCCCCCCCCCCCCCCCCTCCTCCCCCAAATGAAGAAAATTAACATGTGCTATACCTGTTCTGCAGAAATCTACGCTATCATAAAACTTGTAGAAAAGGATGAAATTTCCTATGTGGTATTGCCAGTAGTGGAAATGGATGTTGAAATCAGCAAATAAAAAGTCTGACAATACCTCGCTCAAGGAGTTCAAATAAAGGTTATGTCGCCCTAGAAGGGCGAACATGAGCCAAGAAAGTGTTGGCAACCCTACTTGGGATGCGGAAGCTTACTCTGATATTAAATGTGAGGAATCGGCTGCAACAATGCACTCAAAGATGGAGAATGTGAAGAAGCAGCTCAAGAGCACACAACACAAACTAGTGAACTAGTATTGTTAAGGGTGCTAATACAAAGATAAAACTTGCCTACGGGTGATGGGCGTATATACAAGCCAAAGAGAAAGTATCATCTAGCTAGGGAAAAAGTGTTTCGACAATCCTAAGTGTGTTCACACATCATTGCCATAATAACCCACAAAACTTTTGGAGGAATTTAGTATAAAAACCTTCAAATATAGCCAATTAACTTTTAAAATTTTCCATCTGTAGGTTTTTCAAGGTTTTGGAGAAAAGTTCTCTTCAAGCATTGGCAACCCTCATTTGTCATCTCCATAATCGTCTTTCAACACAAAATCAAATTTTATCTCGTATATTTAGCCCATTTGATTGCAAATAAAATTAACAGCTCTAGACCTATTATGGTTGCATGAATCCTTTGGTTTTGTTCATCTTCACATTTAGCTCAAGGGGGTCACTATGTATAAATTATGTAGATCGCCTGTATTCAAGGACTATTTCTGTAACGTTTAATGCCCTAATAACTTATGTGTAGCGGAAATTAGCATGAACATAGTGGGCATTTCATTAGAATAGATTCCTAATGAGAATTACAAGAGTGCTTGGGTGGAGAGAGCAACAAAAAGCATAACACCTAGTTAGATAGCATCGACGATACTTTCAAAAGAGAGAGAAATTAAGCTATTCACAACAGTTGAGGACCGGATTTGCATGGAGCCGGTCCCCCCTCCAAAAGGCTTTGTATTATGGTTTCTCCCATCAAGAGAGACATTGTACAATACAATTCTTTGTGTTCCTTCAAGACTAGCTAGTGCAATGAAGATGGAAACTTCATGCACTAAGCAAAACACTTAACAAACACAACTTGAATTATCCCCGTTCTCAGACCCAAGACCTCACACACCTTCGAAGATGGTGAGAGCTAGCGGGGTATGAGAGTAGATTGAGAGGAAGAAGGAGTATCTTACGAGAAAGATGTACATCTCCTCACATAATCACTCATATGTAGCATAGCTTAGCTTAGTAATTAGCTTGGTAGAGGAGATGAGCATGCATTGAAGCTTGGCTCTTGGTTGGATTTGCATCCACATGCCAAGAGAGTGTTGATGTAGGCTTCTATCTCACAAGCTTGGAGTAGGTGATGAGTTCTCCATTAAAGCTTGGGAAGAGATAGTCTTCTCTTTCTTCTCACATGAGCTTGTGTGAGTGTGTGTGTGATAATGCCTTGCAAAAATCAGCCCCCTCTCTCCCTTGGGCGAGCCCTCTTGCTAATTGCTCTTGTTGAAGCCTCATTGGCCCTCCCCAAGTCAAGCCCATTACAATTAAGCAGAATAAGTGATAGCCTTCTGACATGTGTCCCCCTTTCCCCTTTTGTGAGAGCTTTAGGTAATTAAATAATTAAACTAAACTCTCATTGGACCCCTTTGCCTCCTGGCCAATAGGAATCAGGCAAGCCATGGGGCTCCTGAATGCTCATTGGACCCCTTGGGAGACTGCCCAATAGTCTTCTAGGAGACTTAATTCTCATTGGTTTCTTTTATTAAATGTTTTTAAATTAATTAAACTAGATTTACTCTAGCTTAATTCTCATTGGTCCACTTCAAGGGTCATCCAATAGAAATTGGGCACACCTTGTGGGCATCTGGCCTAGGGAGCTGACATGTGTCCCTCATTCCCTTTGTGTAAAGGGAGCCTGTGTGTGTGTGTGTGTGTGGCTTTCTCTCTCATCCCCTACCTTTAGGGCTTGCTCCCTCCCATGTAGGGATGTGCAAAAACTTTTAGGGCACACACAAAGCATCCAATTTTCCCTAGGGTTGACCTTTGGACACAACCTTTGAATTTTGGAACCTTACCATTTTGGAAGTCTTAATGGGCTGAACCTTAGGGTCTTTTTAGCCCATTGTTGCACATGGCTCTTTTGCAGATGGCCCCCCCTTTGGATCCCTATTTTCCCTCCTTTGGATCCCTACTGTGGCCGGTCTGCTAGCTTAACCAATATTCTAGCTTTTTCTCCCCTGGCCTTCCCCACATTAAATGATCAGTTTAATATGAGAAAATCATTTAGGAGAATTAGATATTGATTATTATGATAATTTCTAAAACTCCTTATCTGTACATTTTTTTGCAAATAAAATACACCCTTTTACTATTCAATCTGTAAATTATTTTTCCAATTTTATTTTATGATACACATCTGTATGTGAAAATGAGAGAAAAAATAAAACTAAATAACCCCTTCTGTTGCACTCACGTGATAATCACATAATTATTAAATGAGAAACCCCCCCCCAAATGAAGAAAATTAACATGTGTTATACATGTTTTGCAGAAATCTGCGCTATCAAAAAACTTATAGAAAAGCATGAAATTTCCTACGTAGTATTGCCATCAGTGGAAATGGATGTTGAAATCAGCAAATCAAAAGTCTGACAATCCTTAGCTCAAGGAGTTCAAATAAAGGTTATGTCGCCCTAGAAACTCACCAAAAATTACATCAATATGAGAATGTGAGCCAAGAAAGTGTTGGCAACCCTACTTGGGATGCGGAAGCCTACTCTGATATCAAATGTGAGGAATTGGCTGCAACAATGCACTCAAAGATGGAGAATGTGAAGAAGGAGCGCAAGAGCACACAACACAAACTAGTGAACTAGTATTGTTGAGGGTGCTAATACAAATATAAAACTTGCCTTAGGGTGATGGGCGTATATACAAGCCAAAGACAAAGTATCATCTAGCGAGGGAAAAAGTGTTTCGGCAATCCTAAGTGTGTTCACACATCATTGCCATAATAACCTACAAAACTTTTGGAGGAATTTAGTATAAAAACCTGAAAATATAGCCAATTAACTTGTAAAATTTTCAATCAGTAGGTTTTCCAAGTTTGGAGAAAAGTTCTCTTCAAGCACTGCCAACCCTCATCTGTCTTCTCCATATTCGTCTTTCAACACAAAATAAATTTTTATCTCGTATATTTAGCCCATTTGATTGCAAATAAAATTAACAGCTTTAGACGTATCATATTGCTGCCTGAAGAAAGGTTTGCATGAATCGTTTGGTTTTGTTCATCTTCACATTTAGCTCAAGGGGGTCACTATGTATAAATTATGTAGATCGCCAGCATTCAAGGACTATTTCTAAAACTCCTTATTTGTATATTTTTTTGCGAATAAATTCAATCTGTAAATTATTCTTCCAATTTTATTTTATGATACACTTCTGTATGTGAAAATGCAAGAAAAAATGAAACTAAATAACCCCTTCTGTTGCACTCACGTGATAATCACATAATTATTAAATTAGAACCCCCCCTCAAATGAAGAAAATTAACATGTGCTATACCTATTTTGCAAAAATATGGGCTATCAAAAAACTTGTAGAAAAGGAAAAAATTTCCTACGTTGTATTGCCAGCAGTAAATGGATGTTGAAATCAGCAAAATCAAAAGTCTGACAATACCTAGTTCAAGGAGTTGAAATAAAGGTTGTGTCGCCGTAGAAGCACTCACCAAAATTACATTAATATGAGAACATAAGCCAAGAAAGTGTGGGCAACCCTACTTGGGATGCGGAAGCCTATTTTGATATCAAATGTGAGGAATTGGTTGCAACAATTCACTCAAAGATGGAGAATGTGAAGCAGCAGTTCAAGAGCACACAACACAAACTAGTGAACTAGAATTGTTAAGGGTGCTAATACAAAGATAAAACTTGCCTTAGGGTGATGGGCTTATATACAAGCCAGAGAGAAAGTATCATCTACCGAGGGAAAAAGTGTTTCGGCAATTCTAAGTGTGTTCAAACATCATTGCCATAATAACCCACAAAACTTTTGGAGGAATTTAGTATAAAAACATTCAAATATAGCCAATTAACTTTTAAAATTTTCAATCTGTAGGTTTTTCAAGTTTTTGGAGAAAAGTTCTCTTCAAGCATTGGCAACCCTCATCCGTCTTCTCCATAATCGTCTTTCAATACAAAATCACTTTTTATCTCATATATTTAGCCCATTTGATTGCAAATAAAATTAACAGCTCTAGACCTATAATATTGTTGCCTGAAGAAAAGTTTTCGTGAATCCTTTGGTTTTGTTCATCTTCACATTTACCTCAAGGGGGTCACTATGTATAAATTATGTAGATCGCGTGCATTCAAGGACTATTTCTAAAACTCATTATCTGTACATTTTTTTGCAAATAAAATACACCCTTTTACTATTCAATCTGTAAATTATTTTTCCAATTTTATTTTATGATACACTTCTGTATGTGAAAATGCGAGAAAAAATAAAACTAAATAACCCTTCTCTTGCACTCACGTGATAATCACATAATTATTAAATGAGAACCCCCCCCCCCCAATGAAGAAAATTAACATGTGTTATACATGTTTTGCAAAAATTTGCGCTATCAAAAAACTTGTAGAAAACGATGAAATTTCCTACGTAGTATTGCCAATAGTGAAAATGGATGTTGAAATCAGCAAATCAAAAGTCTGACAATACATAGCTCAAGGAGTTCAAATAAAGGTTATGCCTCCCTAGAAGCGGTCACCAAAAATTACATCAATATGAGAACGTGAGCCAAGGAAGTGTTGGCAACCATACTTTGGATGCAGAAGCCTACTCTGATGCCATAATAACTGACAAAACATTTGGAGGAATTTAGTATAAAAACCTTCAAATATAGCCAATTAACTTTTAAATTTTTCAATCTGTAGGTTTTTCAAGTTTTTGGAGAAAAGTTCTCTTCAAGCATTGGCAACCCTCATCCGTCTTCTCCATAATCGTCTTTCTCCACAAAATCACTTTTTATCTCATATATTTAGCCCATTTGATTGCAAATAAAATTAACAGCTCTAGACCTATAATATTGTTGCCGGAAGAAAGGTTTGCATGAATCGTTTGGTTTTGTTCATCTTCACATTTAGCTCGAGGGGTCACTATGTATAAATTGTGTAGATCGCCTGCATTCAAGGACTATTTCTAAAACTCCTTATCTGTACATATTTTTGCAAATAAAATACACCCTTTTACTATTCAATCTGTAAATTATTTTTCCAACCAATTTTATTTTATGATACACTTCTGTATGTGAAAATGCGAGAAAAAATAAAACTAAATAACCCCTTCTGTTGCACTCATGTGATAATCACATAATTATTAAATGAGAACCCCCCCCCCCCCCCCCGCCCGCCAATGAAGAAAATTAACATGTGCTATACCTGTTTTGCTGAAATCTGCGCTATCAAAAAACTTGTAGAAAACGACGAAATTTCCTACGTAGTATTGCCAGCAGTGGAAATAGATGTTGAAATCAGCAAATCAAAAGTCTGACAATACCTAGCTCAAGGAGTTCAAATAAAGGTTATGTCGCCCTCGAAGCGCTCACCAAAAATTACATCAATATGAGAACATGAGCCAAGAAAGTGTGTACAACCCTACTTGGGATGCCGAAGCCTACTCTGATATCAAATGTGAGGAATCGGTTGCAACAATGCACTCAAAGATGGAGAATGTGAAGAAGCAACTCAAGAGCACACAGCACAAACTAGTGAACTAAAATTGTTGAGGGTGCTAATACAAAGATAAAACTTGCCTTAGGGTGATGGGCGTATATACAAGCCAGAGAGAAAGTATCATCTAGCGACGGAAAAAGTGTTTCGGCAATCCTAAGTGTGTTCGAACATCATTGCCATAATAAACTACGAAACATTTGGAGGAATTTAGTATAAAAACCTTTAAATATAGCCAATCAACTTTTAAAATTTTCAATCTGTAGGTGTTTCGAGTTTTTGGAGAAAAGTTCTCTTTAAGCATTGGCAACCCTCATCCATCTTCTCCATAATCGTCTTTCAACACAAAATCACTTTTATCTCGTATATTTAGCCCATTTGATTGCAAATAAAATTAACAGCTCTAGACCTATGATATTGTTGCCTAAAGAAAGGTTTGCATGAATCCTTTGGTTTAGTTCATCTTCACATTTAGATCGGGGGGCCACTATGTATAAATTATGTAGATCGCATGCATTCAAGGACTGTTTCTGAAACTCCTTATTTGTACATTTTTTTGTAAATAAAATACACCCTTTTACTATTCAATCTGTAAACTAGTTTTTCATTTTTATTTTATGATACACTTCTGTATGTGAAAATGCGAGAAAAAATAAAACTAAGTAACCCTTTCTATTGCACTCGCATGATAATCACATAATTATTAAATGAGAACCCCCCCCCCCAAGTGAAGAAAATTAACATGTGCTATATCTTTTTTTGCAAAAATCTGCGCTATCAAAAAACTTCTAGAAAACGATGAAATTTCCTACGTAGCATTGCCAGCAGTGGAAATGGATGTTGAAATCAGCAAATCATAAGTCTGACAATACCTAGCTCAAGGAGTTCAAATAAAGGTTACGTCACCCTGGAAGCGCTCACCAAAAATTATATCAATATGAGAACGTGAGCCAAGAAAGTGTTGGCAACCCTACTTGGTATGCGAAAGCCTACTTTGATATCAAATGTGAGGAATTGGATGCAACAATGCACTCCGAGATGGAGAATGTGAAGAAGCAGCTCAAGAGCACACAACACAAACTAGTGAACTAGTATTGTTGAGGGTGCTAATAAAAATATAAAAATTGTCGTAGGGTGATGGACGTATATACAAGCCAGAGAGAAAGTATCATCTAGCGAGGAAAAAAGTGTTTCGGCAATCCTAAGTGTGTTCACACATCATTGCCATAATAATCTACGAAACTTTTGGAGAAATTTAGTATAAAAACCTTCAAATATAGCCAATTAACTTTTAAAATTTTCAATCTGTAGGTTTTGCAAGTTTTTGGAGAAAAGTTCTCTTCAAGCATTGGCAGCCCTCATCCGTCTTCTCCATAATCGTCTTTCAACACAAAATCACTTTTATCTCGTATATTTAGGCCATTTGATTGCAAATAAAATTAACAGCTCTAGACCTATCATGTTGCTGTCTGAAGAAAGGTTTGCACGAATCATTTGGTTTTGTTCATCTTCACATTTAGCTTGAGGAGGTCACTATGTATAAATTATGTAGATCGCCTGCATTCAAGGACTGTTTCTGAAACTCCTTATCTGTATATTTTTTTGCAAATAAATTCAATATTCTTCCAATTTTATTTTATGATACACTTCTGTATGTGAAAATGCGAGAAAAAATAAAACTTAATAACCCCTTCTGTTGCACTCACGTGATAATCACATAATTATTAAATGAGAACCTCCCCCCCCCCCCCCCCCCCCCCCCCCCCCCCCTCCCAAATGAAGAAAATTAACATGTGCTATACCCGTTTTGCAAAAATCTGCGCTATCAAAGAACTTGTAGAAAAGGACGAAATCTCATACATTGTATTGCCAGCAGTGGAAATGGATGTTGAAATCAGCAAATTAAAAGTCTGACAATACCTAGCTCAAGGAGTTCAAATAAAGGTTATGTCGCTCTAGAAGCGCTCACCAAAAATTACATCAATATGAGAACGTGAGCCAAGAAAGTGTTGGCAACCCTACTTGGGATGTGGAAGCCTACTCTGATATCAAATGTGAGGAATCGGCTGCAACAATGCACTCAAAGATGGAGAATATGAAGAAGCAGCTTAAGAGCACACAACACAAACTAGTGAACTAGTATTGTTGAGGGTGCTAATACAAAGATAAAACTTGTCTGAGGGTGATGAACGTATATACAAGCCAGAGAGAAAGTATCATCCAGTGAGGGAGAAAGTATTTCAACAATCCTAAGTGTGTTCAGACATCATTGCATAATAACCTGCGAAACTTTTGAAGAAATTTAGTATAAAAATCTTCAAATATAGCCAAGTAACGTTTAAAATTTTCAATCTGTAGGTTCTCAAGTTTTTGGAGAAAGTTCTCTTCAAGCATTGGCAACCCTCATTCGTCTTCTCCATAATCGTCTTTCAATACAAAATCAATTTTTATCTCGTATATTTAGCCCATTTGATTGCAAATAAAATAAACAACTCTAGACCTATCATATTGCTGCATGAAGAAAGGTTTGCGTGAATCCTTTGATTTTGTTCATCTTCACATTTAGCTCGAGGGGGTCACAATGTATAAATTATGTAGATCGCCTGCATTCAAGGACTATTTCTAAAACTCCTTATCTGTACGTCTTTTTGCAAATAAAATACACCCTTTTACTATTCAATCCATGAATTTTTTTTCCAATTTTATTTTATAATACACTTTTGTATGTGAAATGCGAAACAAAATAAAACTAAATAACTCCTTTGCACTCACGTGATAATCACATAATTATTAAATGAAACACCCCCCCCCCCCCCAATTGGTCTAGCACGGCATTTTCTTTTTGTACATTTTCAATACAAACCAAGTAAAGATCCATAAAGCAAAGCATTACCCTTAAAGTAGTGATAATCAACATAAAGAGCCAAAAAAGGACATAGTTTTGCTGGTTCACTTAATTGTCTAGTGAAGGTTTACAAAGATAAATTGATTATTTGATCCCTGCAAAAGTAACTAAAGATACATCCAAAAATGAGCCGAGACAACCGTTAGGACACACCATCATAACAGAGCTTTTAATATGGATGCTTGCACAGAGGTAAAAATTTGTCCGCAAACAATTAGCATCAGTAGCATGAGAAAGAGAGCAAGCATAGTAGCTTGTCCACTTGGCCCCGTTGGTCAATCTAGCCATCTCATTCCGTCCAAAACTCTTGATGCATTTGAATCACTTTGCAACCATCTCTTCCTTTTGGAACTCTTGATGCACTAGAATTTCATTCACTTTGGCATCACATCTAGATCTCACCGATCTCTAACAAATGTCTAGATGCACTAAGTTCAGCGGACAAAATACTACAGACGATTCATCTTTCTCTACATGTCTCTAACAATACACACATGAAAAAGCACATGTTTTCAATTTAATCCAGCCCTCCACAGATTCCATTAAGCCAACCAAACCAATTCCAATTTCCTGTGTTCTAAAACCTTTCGATCAGATTTCCATCTAGATCCTTACTCTGGGTATGATGTAACAATCAACAGTAAAGAGTAAAAAGCCAAATAAGCAGGACATCAACCACAAGTAACTAGTCTCACTAAGATGCACAATGATTTGGGCATCAATACTCCGAATGTCTTATAAATAATAGAGAAAGATTGAAGACAGCCATAGCTCATTTGGCATTTTTTTTGTAATTGTACGCAGTAATATAAAACTCATAATCTCTTGTTACTTCCAATCTGTCATTGTACAACGATTGCAAGCTTTTTTAAAAGCTTCATTCTGAAGTGGCAAAATGGAATAGACCTTCACATAAGTAGCAAAGCTGCCACCGAAGGCACAATCACCCATAAAGCTTAATCACAATCAAAATTTCCTGGTAGTGATAATAAAGTCCCATATGTTGTTACACCCAATCAGGAGTTGTCTTCTGCAACACTGCTGCTATCTGTGAAGCTTCCTACTACCTCATATTTTGTCATCGCCTCAGTCCAAGAGAGCTGTCCATCACACAAATCTCGTAGCACAGAAGGGACTTGCTCCACAGGTATCCGAATCTGTTCCTTCGAGTCTCTCTCTCTCACTGTCACCGTCTCTACTGAATCCACAGTGATGGCAAATGGAACACCCAGCTCATCAGTTCTTGCGTACCGCTTTCCAATTGAAGTACCGGTAGTATCAATCTTGCAAGAAAGTCCAGCCCTCGTTAGTTGTTTAGAAAGCTCGGTGGCTGTGTCATCATACTCTTTCTTCTGAACCAGCGGGAACACCGTGCACTTGATCGGCGCAACCACGGGCGAAAACCGAAACACATTGCATTGTTCCTCCCCTGTCTTGCTTGGCCTCGTGTAGAAGCTATGCTCATATAGGCAATAAATAATCCGACCAATTCCAAAGGATGGCTCAATCACTGATGGTGTGTAAGTTCTCCCAGTTACTTTCTCCACAGTTTTGGATATGGAAATCATGTTTTTGGTAATGTTTACCTCTCTGTTAAGAGTACAAACTTTGAACGAGACCTGCCCTTCCTTTTCCAACTTTTCTTTCATTTCCATCGCCTCTGCCTCAGTCATGGCCTACGGACAGCAAAGCGTTTGATCAGCACAGCTGAAGGCAAGCTTTCTTGTCAAATTGACAAGAGATAGAAAACAGGAGTAAACCTTCAAAGAATCTTCCACTTTTCTTGCATCCTCTTTGAAAAATCTTCCGGTCTCTTTCTTGATTGGCATAATTACAAGATTCTGCATGTGACTCAGCCAGAGTTAACTACATTGAATAGTCGTACTTCTCCGACATTCATATAGACGAGAACATTTCAAGTACCTCAACTTCCCTGGGTTCCAGGAACTTTTCACGAGCTACTAGATCAACTTTGCTCTTTTCCTGAGTCAAGTACCATACCAACCTTCAGAACTTCAACGGGCCAACAAAAATGATCACATTCAAGTTGCTACTAAAAGTTCAAGTAAAAGGTCCAGCATTTAAATGCCTACAGGTTAAGACTCGTACCGTGTGAGCTTTCAAGTCGTAAGCAGACCGATCAGCCAGACCCACACACTCAATCCACCCATAGGAGCATTCTATTTCAGCATCCCAGCAATCAGCTGCATAATGAGCCATCTCATTGAGCAAATGCTGCCTAAATCGTAGCCGATCTTTGTCTATACCCAGGGTGGTGAGAAATAAATATGTTCTCCCAATAAAGTACCCTAAAGTCTCATTGTTAATGACACCCTGTATTTTTTGGACAAGATAAAGGAAACCCATTAGAGCTTCAGGCTATTATGAAAAATTGCCTTGAAAGCGTTAAACAGCGTCTGTGGCATACTTTCGAAACTGCATCACCCAGTCGAGTCAAAACAGGATCCTCCACGCGCATCTGTCGTTCCCTTGGGAAAAGCAGCAGCTCTAGGTCTGACACATCCTTAAACTTGGGGTGTGACTTGTCATCAGGATTTACAAAATGTTCAATTTCTGCCAAGGTGAACTCTCTGACCCTCAGTAGCCCTTGCCGGGGAGCAATCTACATCCAAAAAAAGGGCAGGTAAAAACCCTGAATACAAAAGACCCAGGATAGCTTTTAACTAAGTATCATTAACCTCATTTCTGAATGCTTGACCAATCTGGGCGGCAGCAAATGGCAGCTTCGTTCCGTTGAAATAATAGAGATCCTTAAAATTCACAAAGATGCCCTGGGCAGTTTCGGGTCGCAGATAACTGAGATAAACATACCTTTATCAATCCATGAAGCAAACTACCACGAGTCCAACACACTACAATTTTTCTACTCAAGAAAAAGGTTAGCCACTAATTTTCAAACAAGCATAAAAAGACAGAAATATACCTCACATGTTCACAGGAAAGCTACAACAACAATAAAAGGTGAAACTAAAAACAGGTCCAAAAAGCAAGCGGTGAGATGGTGGACAGACCCAGAGCAAGCTGGTTTTCCAAAGCGTGTTGATTAAAGGGGTGAATGTGGCAGATTCCACAAATTGAATCCAACAACTTACGAAGGACCTTGTGACTTTATACTGAAAGAAGCCTGCTCTCACAATAAACTCTTCACGTACACGTCACAGCAACCACTTCCTGAACATTCTTCTTGAAAGAAGTCAAAATCATTGAGTATGGTCAAACCTCATTAGAAGACCAATCAACAAAAGAAAAAGGCCAGCTTTCAAATCACACATGCCAAACTGCCTAACTTTCAAATTTACATTGAGAAACAATTGGCACAGTTAACCTGCTAGCAAAGTACAGATCAGACCAAGCACAAAAACAATCTCAAACAGAATCCCTTACCCCTGAAGAAGACCAGTGGGACCTATTGGTGTGGCGAACATGAGGTTAAAAGGATAAGGATCAGACAGTGGGTTCTTGGTATCAGGAGCCACGATGCCATACTGCTTTATCTTGGCCCCTAGCTCTGCTGCAGTCAGCTCATCAAGAATAGCAAGTACATGTTTCAACTCATCCCTCTTCTCTGCCGCCATTAACAAATCTTTTTCAAGGTTTTCTTTGCAATATTCTTTAAGAAGATGATCTGCTCTATAGCATTGTCCAGACTTCTCATCCTTCACCATCAGATCAGTGAACTTGTCAACGTGACCTGAAGCCTTGAGAACCGCATGAGGAGTGACACAAGGGCAGTCCACCTCAAGCATGCCCTCTTCGAGTACAAAATGCTGCAACCAGAACATGTGTAAGCCTAAAACAGGGTACTTAAGATGATCAAACACTATAAGTGCTGTCTAAACTGATACCGATAACTGAAAATTAATTACCAAAGAGGTAGATTCTACTCGGCATACTCAATTCTCAATCTTTCCCCTCTACTTTCCAACAATGTGATGCAGGAAAAGATCCTCCCAACCAATCGAGGCTTTAGCACTCTATTGGACATATTCACCTAGATGAATCCTGGAAGGACTTGTGGTAGTGTTCCACAATGCAGCGTAGCCATGGAGTCATCATGCATAGCATTACACCCGATACCACAACATCCCACTATGTCATCAAAGCCCAACAGTAGATATCAATATATGCAGCCCACACAACACACAGCACACACACACGAGGCTCACATCAACAGACCTACATAATTTCTGGCGTGACTCCTATGCTTCTGGCAGACTCACTAACGAAAGGAATAGAGTTATGAAGGCATAACTGGCAGGGACAGAAGAAAGAAGTGTCGAATAACACTGCAAGGGGCATCCAACTTAACAGAAACTGACATCCCTCCAAAAAGAGTGGCTGCACTTCTTTAATAAGTAAGAATGCCTTCATTTGACCTACCACTGTGCGTTTCACAACTGGAGCCAATACTCTCAATAACTCTATGTGACCCTGCTAGATCATAACAGAAAACTCGAAGAAACATGACGCTTTGCATTTTCTTTCTTCAACTTTTATTGTGAAATGTCATGCTGATCAGGGCACATACACAAACTTCTGTGAGTGGAGATTCTCAATGTGTACTGAAAAGGTTAATTATCCAATCTCTGCTAACCAAGTCTCAGATACACCCATACGGGAGTTATCACTCAATTTACTAGTAATCTTCTATCTATGAATAAAGAACCAGCATATGCATTTTGGCAATCAAGTAACATTAAAAAAAGATAGTGCACCTGACGCCAAAAGGCCAGAACATTGGCCTTCACGGCACAACCAGGAGGTCCATAGTCGTATAATCCAGCAACACCGCCATAGATTTGGAAAGAAGGAATGATGAAAAGCCTACTCTGCAGAGTTTTGTTCACCTCCTTACGGAAAGCTTCCGAGTTGCAATTCCCGTTGCCATTGGAAGCGCCAGCGAGGGCAGTAAAATCCTTGGATGCAGTCTGAAGCTCGAGCTTCAAGGTCTGCAGGTCGCTTATGGCCGCGTCAATTTCCGTTTGGCTGGCTTTGGAAGCTTTAAGAGCCCGAACAAGGCCACCTTGCTTTTCAATGGCAGCCTGTTTGTCCCCCATAGCCAGGCGCAAGGTCTCCAGCTCGTCCTTAGCTGGCCCCATACCTGTAGTTCTACTTCTTCTCTATTACCCTAGTCACTCCTGCAGACAAGAAAATGGCGCAGATTTTCTGAGAAGATATGCATGGATTTCGCGGTGCACATAAGTCTTGCACCTTTTAGGGTTATACACTAAAGTTTGTTCCGGGTCACTTGCCCACCACTCCATTGTTTGATAGCCTTCGTGTGAAGGCGTGTGTGTGCGCGTGCGTGCTTGCACGCATGTGTACGTGTGCGTGTGTGTGACGTGCGTGTGCCACCCTCCAGCTTTTGCTCACGTTATCGCCTCCTGTTTATGCTCTTGTATTGTCTGTGTAAGCGCTGCCTCTAATCTCCTCGGCATGTCGCGACGTTGCAGGGGTCTGTGCATGCGTGTGGGAGAATTGTGTGATGCCTGCATTTACAGCAAGCCAGGGCTCAATCTAGGTGTTGCCTCCCCTGTATAGTTGTGTGTGTGTGTGCGCGCGTGTGTGTGTAAGGGTGCAAGTGTGTGGGTGTGTGTTATTTATTGCAGCTCACAGGTGGCAAAAGCATTAGTAGTTATTGGACTATACGAAAGAATGTTTATGTACATTTTATGATTTAAGTTCTCTTTATGAGCTTTGACCGTTTATGATCGGCGTGCCAGTTTGTACTCAAGTTTTAAGCATTGAAGAAATCTATAAGTAAATACGTGCAAGAGGAAAATGCTCACTCTTGCACGGGGGGAGATTGCACCCAGTGCTTGTGTCTTTCTTCTCTTCTTTCTTGTTGTGCAGTTGTAGCACTCCGCTCTTGGAGGTGCATCTGTGCGTGCTCTCCTGCTCTCTGCCTCTCTCGTACTAGACTTGTTATGGATTCTGTGTGTATACAATTGTGCAAATACGTGGATGTGTTGATTGTATCGTTGATTGTGTACTATTTGTATATTTTGTAGGGCCTTCCATGCGTCTGTTTGTAGCAAACCAAAGCATGCATCGGCTCACCTTCCAAAGCTTCGTACCATATCTTCGCTTTACCGTGCATCACCTATGGAAAGTTTGCATCTTGCTGTCCTCGTTCGACATACGCAGTGACAGCATATACATCTCAAAATCTGCAATCCACTCGTCTGGACTCTCTTCACCTATGAAAATTGGCCCATAGCTTCGAGACGCCATGTCGACCAATGCAAAAAACTGTGTCCTTTCGTCTAACTGGGAGCAATCAATGTGCTCCTCTGTGGGGGCCCAGAAGGTGGAGAGGGGAAATGGGGAACACACCCAGAACACACACAATTGCCTCACTATAGCTCAAGGCATTCACAGCACTGCACCCCTATCCTCTCAGAAACACCTTTAAAAGACAAAATTCACACCCACATGCCACCGCCTACACACCTCTCAACACACACATGCTAGCAAGAACGCCATTCATCTCACACATGTCTTCAATGCTCATTTCGACGCACCCAACACACACCATTGCTCAAATTTTCACTCTCTTTGCACCACAAAACGGGCCGCGGGCACACACTTCCGCCAGCACCGACACATGCAAAGAGTAAGGGAAAAGAGAGGGGAAGGGAGAAACGGCGCCAGAAACGGGGGCCAATGGCTTTCAATTGCTTAGCCCGGGCACATACAATCGCCAAAGCGCCACAAATGGCAAGCTCATACAAAAAAAACCGCCTTCAAAACTCAAAACTCACACTAGGCTCCTTTGCACTCAATTATAGGAGCCCATGGCCCATTTTTAGCAACTTCAATTTGATTGGACCCTTTGGGAGGCTCCATTTGATTATTTTTTGCATTGCTTGAAACTCCCCGGATCAACTTCCTTGCACCCTTTCTCTCACACTTCCACTTCTCAAGTTCGAGGGGGGGACTAGCTTTAACGCTAGTACTCCTTGCCCTTTAGTCTTCAAAATTATGGGTCGAGGGCCGCGTGTGAACAGGCCCGAAGTCGGGTGCCCCTGCCACATCATCACCGCATTGGATCGGTTGTCGGCCAACTCCCACAAGCACGCACACCACCGATGCCGTCCACTCCCTCCAAAACTGCCGCTAGGGCCGCCCGAGCGTGCCTAGAGCGTCGATGACGCATTGCCGCCCTGCTTGCGCCATCGCCAGGAGCCCAAAGGCCTCTCTCCCCATGTTATTTCCATTAGGTAGTGCACCCTCCAAGCTATAGAGTGTGAACTTCACAGCCCGGTTCCCGCAGATGGGATTTGTCCAATGCTACGTGGGAGCCTCCATCCTCCTTTGCTCGATAAAAACCCTTATAAAGCACATTAAAAAACCTTTTTTGTCCCCACGTTTCCCATGCTCCCATATCCTGCCTGATGATCAAATACCCGAATCGCAAAGTGCTACCGAAAACTCACATGGTCAACTCCGATTCCCCTCAGCCTTGCCGCACTTTAACACCTTGAAGCATGCAATCCGAGGCTGCTAAAATGGCAAAAATCCATCTGTAGCCCTCCCTCTAGTAGCATCTGTGCCAAACCTTGCTCGGCTATAATTTGGCAATCACGGCTCTGACTAATGAGTTGTTGACTCCCTGTTGACTTCACGCGGTGTTTGGTACTTTCTTGAATCCTGGCAAAGCCCAGAAAACGCCAGATGGCACGCAGTAGTCAAGTGGGCACAAACCTCGCCCTTGACAAATCTTGTACTGGCCATAACTTTCCCTGTAGAGCTCTGATTGAAGATCCAAAAAGATCAAAATGCTCCACAACTTGAGCTCTACAACCCTATCCACTCACACCAACTCTGACCACCTGCCCATACCTACCTTGTCCACCGTCGAGGATCTGCAAGACCTTCCAACCTTAGATACCCGTATCTTTCTCATTGTTGCTCCGTTTGATGAGCCGTCTCGACGGGCTTCTAGAGCATCTCAAGCACTACATACCTGGGCATTATTCCCGCACTTTGGGCACTTTGACTGACCATCCCAATTGGCACATATGGAGCCTTCTTGGCATAAAAAACGGCATTAGACATACATTCCCACTATCCTTTGCTTGCCCAGGTCCTCCACACCTGCCTAAACCCTTTGCCCAGCACTTGTTTGCACCCACATCACTCCCTGGCACCACTCTTGATAGTGATCAACTTTGCATGTACCATTGTTGGTGAGAGCCGAGGGTAATATGTGAGTCATTTGCATATTGAAGAAGAGAGGAGACATTTCAAGCAAGGTATCTCGAGCATCAATATCTGCTAGTAAGACCTCATAAAATCCTCTCGCACCAAAGTAAACCCCCCGAATTGCTTATAGTTTGAGTAGAAAATCGACCTATTGGCCTACATGCTTAGGAGTAAGCATTTTACTCGGGAAGAAGAGAATAATGTCATTAAGGACATATTGACCAACATGATCCATAAGCCTTTGTACTTCGCACTTCCATGGCAGGAGCAGGTCCTTCCGATGCTCAACGTGCATTTTAAAAATCCTCATGTAAATATTCTTTGATAAGAGTCAAGGCATCCATAGCTGAGCTCTCCATGGCTTTCTGGTGCTTGTAAATGCACTGATCAGTCAAATGTATCGATCGACAAAACCACACACCCAACCCTTTGACTAAATTACATAGCAGACACCCACACACACCACACTTAGACACAGATGCATACACACATAGCAGGGGATGAAAGCTCTCTTTATGAGCTTTGGCCATTAATGACCGGTCAACCAGCTTGTACTCATTTTGAGCATTCAAGAAATCTACAAGTAAATACATGCAAAAGGAAAGTGCTCACTCTTGCACGGGGGGAGATTGCACCCAGTGCTTCTATCTTTCTTCTCTCTCTCCTCTCTTCTCTCTCACCATGCAGTTGTAGCACTCTGCTCTTGGAGGTGCATTTGCACGTGCTTTCCTGCTCTCTGCCTCTCTCGTACTAGACTTGCTATGGATTTTGTGTGTATACAATTCTGCAGGTATGTGGATGTGTTGATTGTATCATCGATTGTGTGCTATTTGTATATTTTGCAGGGCCTTCCATGCATCCGTTTGTAGCATGGTCGGCTCTACAGGCATGTTTCCTACATGATTTCAGCAAAGAAGCGTCCCCAATCAAGATGGATGCCAAGCTGAAGGCGCTCAAACAGAATGTAAGTAAAGAATTTAGTTTGTTTCTGGTTCGTTTTGAAGTCTGTTGGCTAGAGTTAGCGACTGCCATGCAATTGGCTAATGGCGACTACTTTAAGTTGGATAAGTTCATGGTGTGCCTACATCCTTAAGTGAGGGAGAAAGTGGATTTTGAAAGCCCAAAAAACTACAATGGTGCAATAGCCATTGCAAAGGCGAAAAGTAGGAAAATCGAAAAGAAGATTGAGTAGGGCATTTCGGGCTACGAAGTGATGGATCCTATCCAACCTCAGGGTCCTAGAGATGTTTTTCATGAGGAGAACCATGCAAACTGAGGTGTAGCCATTGTGCCGCAAAATTGGGTGCGAACCGTGCAAGATTTGTCTGAGCAAATGCATGAATTGCAGCTAAGCGTGATGGATAGAGGACAACCAAGAGGAGCACGGGGCAGGGCAAGGCCACTGCCTGGCAAGCTACAATTGTGGAGAGGAAGGAAATTATCTGCCGGATTGCCCTCATTCGGTGAGAGAAAGAGGTGGTATCTATTCGCTGTTCAATAGAGGTAAAGGCCAAGCACAGCTTAATGGCCCGAGAGAGCAGGTAGTTGAGAATCCAGTACAACCAGCTCCTCCAGATTGTGGTGAAGTTCGTAGGGTGAACATCATTGGGGTAGATAAGTGGGATGTTGGAGTTTTGGCCAACAAAAGGGCAAGGGTATAAAGGGAAACAAAAATCGAGCGGGAAACTAGAGCCCGTAAGGGTAAAGAGAAAGTGTACGAAGGTAGGGAGCAGTCGAAAACCAGCAAAAAGAGAAAGGCATCATAAAATCAAGCAAGCAGATTTCCAGGTAGGATGTTGCTACCCCAAATATGATCTCGTGAGAGATGTGCAAAACTAGAAGGCTAACATTACCTTTGGTTAGTTGTTGGCTTTGAATCCTAAGCTGAGGATAAAGTGGTCTACAAGTGTGAGCATGAGGCTACCGAAAGCTAAGGGGAATATGCATGCAATGCAAAACATGGCATTAAGGGTGGGTAGCCTGATAGATGTCCTTCCTCTAGTGGATGCTGTCATTGAAAAGAGGATGCAGGTGCAGGCCTATATAGACGATGGAGCACATGTTTGCATCATGACGGAGGCTGCTATGAAGGAAACACTTGTCAAAGCCCTAGCTAGATTAAATGTGCATATGATAATGGCCAACCATGCCAAGGCTAGATGTTTGGGCATGGCTTAGGACATGAGAGTGAACATGATGGGCATTCAGTGCCTGATCAATTTCTTTATGATGAAAGTAGGTGATAATGCGTACACTATCATCCTAGGTAGGCCGGCTTCTTGCAATAGGGGCTAAGGAAGATTGGGAGAGCACGGTGGTGCTTGATATGAAGACTAAAGAGAGCCGTTTCCATCCTATGGTGGCAAGAGATGAAGATGAAACGACAAGCTACGAGTACGAGACCGAGATAGCCTATGATGAGGGATACACATATTTCGAGGAGGAGGAGAGCAAGGATGACATGCTAAAGATAGATGCCAATTTGCTTGACATCACTGCAAAAGGATCTCACATGAAAGAAGAGGTGAAACCATAGGTTCATGGCATAGGTGCGGAGGAAATAACCGCTATGTTGAGTGAATTTTTGACTAAGCAGGAGAGAGAGAAGGCTATGTCTAGCTATGTGCCTCTTGTCCAAATCTGTTTGCAACAAAGTATTCTAAGGATCTGCGAGGAGCAAAAGGTGTATAGCACAAGATAGTCCTTAAGGAAGGGCACAAACCGAAAGCGTAGAAGCTAAGGAGGTCAGGAGAGATTACAAAAGAATCCCTTTGGCAAGAGATTAACCAACTGTTGTATGCAAGTATCATATACCCCGTGAAAGAGTCAGAGTGGGTTTCCTTGATGGTCATCACTCCTAAGAAGAATGGGAAGTGACGAGTGTGCAGCGACTATAAGCCATTGAATGCGATGACCAAGAGAAACCACTACTTGCTATCGTTTCAAGATTAAATCTTCATTCAAGGGGCGGGTAATAAGAGATACTCTGTTATGGATGGGTTTTCAGGGTACTTTCAGATAGGAATTGCTCTTGAAGACCAGTTAAAGATGATGTTTATCTCTCCATGGGGATGTTTTTCCTACCGCAGGATGCTGTTTGGTTTGGTGAATGCCTATGCCACCTTCTAGGACTGGATGAATAGGGAGTTTGGTCCCTATTTGGGCAGGTAGGGTTTTCATGGATGACATTGGGTGCTATAGCTCAAGGGCAGATCACTTGTTGAAGTTGCAGCTATGTTTTTAGAGGCTTGATGAGGAAGGAGGTCGATTGAACCCTAAGAAGTACAGGCTAGCACAGCCTCGAGCGCAGTTTCTAAGCCATGTGGTGTCGCAAAATGGAATTGAAGCGGATCCGGAGAAGGTCAAGGCTCTAGTCTTGATGGAGCCTCCCTCTAGTGTGCAAGGTTTGGCCTCCTTTGTACATAAGCTAAAGTATTTGTCGTGCTTTTTTTGAATGTTGTCTCAGTGTGTGTATCCTCTCCAAAAGAGGGCTCAACAGGTGCATGGCTTTGAGTGGGATAAAGGAGCTCAAGAAGTGATAGACAAGGTGAAAGATATTTTGTGTCAATTGCCAACCGTGTGTCCTCCCAACCAAGAGGACGATGGTTGAGATGAAGCCAAGGAGGAATTAGACTTGGTGGGAGCTCTTACCATGTGATCTGATGGTGCATATAGGAGGGTGATGCAGAAATCAAGTGGAGGTGTGGTGATACACGATCCACATGGCAAAGGTAATCTTCTCAAAGGCCTATGATCTGGAGGACGTCCACACCAACAATGAAGCGGAGTATCTCGCCCTCCATCTTGGTTTGAAGCAATGCGTCGAATTCGGCATTTCCAAATTGTGATCAAAGGTGATGCGTTATTGGTCATCAAGCAATTGTTAGGCCAATGGCAGGTAAAACATGATTCTTTGAAGCATTGGTTCTTTTTTTATCAAGAAGCTGAAGTTCTTTAAGGAGATCCAATTTAAGCATGTGAAGAGAGCAAAATCAAGAGGCAGACGAGCTAGCAAGCAACAAAATGCAGGTACATGCTGTAGGTATATATGTGGCCCCAACCACTTACACATGTAGGAATCATTGAAGGAGGTAGAAGATTTTTTGGGTACAAGGCAGTGTCTCAAAGGTTTGTCCAAGCTGCAGAGGAGGAGGATAGTACAAAAAGCTTGAAAATTTACACTAATAGGTGAAGATCTAGTGACCTATGGGCAAGACAGAGTGCTAAGGAGAGTGCTCTATAAAGAGGAAATTAGCTTGGTGCTGGAGAAATGTCATGAGGAGAGCGGATGCCAAGGAAAAGATCAGGTGTTGTTTTGAGTATTAAGAGAAGGTTTTTGGTGGCCCTCAGTAGTAAAGGATGTGCACTATTGGTGCAAGACATGCCACGATTATCAGACTATGGGAGAGAGGTGTTTGGTCGTCGATTTACAGGGAGCCATTGTTGCTCAAAATTATTTTGAGAAGTGGGTTTGGATGCCATCGATCCACTCCCTAAGTCTACAAGTGGTAATAAGTATGTTGTGGTAGCCATCGACTACCTCATCAGGTGGGTTGAGGTCAAAGCTATGAAGGAGGTAAATGCACAAGTTGTGGTCCAATTTGTTTTTGATAACATATGCTGCCATTTTGGAGTGTTATGGGTATTCAGTTTTTATAGAGGCCAAGGATTTAGAAGCAAGCCTATGTAGGCATTGGTAGAGAAACTAAAGCTTTAGCATCTGTTTTCCTCACCTTATTGTCCCCAATGCAATGTTCTTTGTGGAGAGTGCCAATGGGCAAATCATTAAGATTCTTTTGGGCGTACAAGACATCCTACGAAGTGACAACCAACTTTATCCCATTCGAGTTGGTCTATGGTAAGGAGGCAGTGTTGCCAGTGCATGCACAACTAGGTGCTTTGAAGGGTATGTGGTGCATCAATGCCACTCCACATGAGGTCTTACAAGATAGGATTGTTAGCCTTGAAGCATTGCAAATGGATAGGGAAGTAGCGGAGGACTACTTTGTGAAGCAACGAGAGAAGAGGGTGGCCAAAGTCAATAAGAGTCTACAAGACAAAAAGATAGAAGAAGGAGACTTGGTGATGAAGTACGAGAGCTACTTGGACTTCACCTTCTAGAAGAAATGGACGGGTCTGTACAAGGTACAAAAGGCCTTCCCGAATGGGACCTATTAGCTAGTGAGAGCCAATGGTAAGCTTCTCAGGCACATGGTAAACTTTGATAGAGGAGTGGTGCCTGACGTGCATCGAATTGTAACCAAGGAGTGTAGGCAACCCACCTAAAAGAATGCAATGAACGAAGGAATTGAAGCTTTGTACATAGCCTGTACATATGGTTATGGTTATGTGAGTGCTTTTGGTTTCTTGTTCCATGTGGCAATTTTTCAAATTCTATAAATATTCTTTTGGTTGAACATAAAATTGGGGCTGGGCAATGATGGTAAATGCAAAGTTGGTCAATGCTAGGTAGCGATATGGGCGCAAACATGTGTTGGGCAAAGGGTTTAGGCAGGTGTGGAAGACCTGGGCAAGCAAAGGATAGCGGGAATGTGTGTTTAATGCGGGTTTTTAGGCCAAGAAGGCTCAAGATGTGCCAATTGAGATGGTCGGTCAAAGTTCCCAAAGTGTGGGGATAATGCCCGAGAATGTAGTTCTCAAGATGCTCAAAATGCCCTAGAAGCCCATCCAGATGGTTTGTCAAACGGAGCCACGATGAGCAAGATAGAGGTATATAAAGTTGGAAGGTCTTGCAGATCCCTGATGGATAGGGCAAGTATGGGCAGATGGTCAGGGTTGGTGTGAGTGAATAGGGTTGTAGAGTTCAAGTTGTGGAGCATTTCCAGTCTTCTCAGATCTTCAATCAAAGCTCTACAGGGAAAGTTATGGCCAGTAGAAGATTTGTCAAGGGTCGGGGGCCAGGTTTGTGCCCACCTGATTGCTTTGGAAGGCATGACATCTAGCGTTTTCTAGGCTTTTCTAGGATTTGATAAAGTAGTAGACCCCACGTGAAGTCAACAGGAGTCGACAGCTCATCAATCGGAGTCGCAATTGCCGAGCTATAGCTGAGCAAAGTTTGGTATAGATGCTAGAGGGAGGGCTACATATGGATTTTTGCCATATTAGCGGCCCTCTGATTGCGGGCTTCATGGTCCTAAAGTGCGAAACGGCTGGGGGGAATCGGAGTCGACCATGTGAGTTTTCGATAGCACTCTACAGTTCGGGTTTTGGACCATCATGAAGGATATGGGAGCATGGGAAAGGTGGGGACAAAAAAGGCTTTTTAATGTGCTCTATGAGGGTTTTTATGGAGCAAAGGAGGCTGGGGCGCCGGGAGGCTGCCACGTGGCATCGGACAAATCCCATATGCAAGAACCGGATTGTGAAGTTCACGTTATATAGCTTGGAGGGTGCACTGCCTAATGGCAATGAGATGGAGAGAGAGGCCTTTGGGCTTGTGGCGATGGCGCAAGCAGAGCGACGTTGCGTCGTCGGCTCTCTTGACACGCTCGGGCGGCCTTGGTAGTAGTTTTGGAGGGAGTGGGCGGTGCCAATGGCGCACACGCGTGTGTGTCGCGATGCGATGATGATGTGGCAGGGATGCTCGACTTCGGGTTTGTTCACACGCGGCCCTTGGCCCATAATTTTGAAGACAAAAGGGCAAGGAGCACTAGCTAAAGGGTCCAATCAAATCAAAATCAAAGTTGCTAAAAATGGGCCATGGACTCCTATAAATTCCTTTTTTTAATTTCCTTGTTCTTGAACAGTTGAGTGCAAAGGAGTCTATTGTGAGTTTTGAAGGCGGTTTTTTTTGTATGAGCTCGCCATTTGTGGCTCCATGGTGATTGTACGTGTCCATTGAAAGCCATTGCCCCCCATTTTTGGTGTCGTTTCCCCCTCTCCCTCTCTTTTTCCTTACTCTTTGTGTGTTTTGGTGCTGACGAAAGTGTGTGTCCGTCGCAGCCCGTTTTGTGGTGCATAGAGAGTGAAAATATGAGTTGTGGTGTGTGTTGAGTGTGTGGAAACAAGCATTGAAGACATGTGTGAGTTGAATGGCATTCTTACTAGCGTGTGTGTGTTGAAGGTGTACATGCGGTGGCCTATGTGTGTGATTTCTATCTTTTAAAGGTGTTTCTGAGAGGATAGGGGTGCTGTGAATGCCCTAAGCTATAGTGAGACAACTCTGTGTGTTCTGGGTGTGTTCCCCATTCCCCCTCTCCAACGACTGTCTGGATTGAGGTGGTGGATTTTCCTCACACTTGGTGTCACCTTTCCTCCCTTATTGGCTACCCAATTGGGCAAGATCATTTGCCCTCCTAAGCTGGATGCAACACAAATTGTTTCTGTATTTTGTGGGACACTAACATTTTTACACCAGCATGCATTTCAATCGATTCTGGGGACACGATGGTTGAAAAGTGCCCATTCAAACTCAAATGGGGTAAATTTGCAAATTCTTGCTTCCGTTGTGGTAAATTTGGTCATATGTAGCCCGAATGTTCGAAACCAAATCTGCAGCCACCTCCTTCAATTGTCCCTTCTTGTCATCCTCCACAACGTCCAAAATCTTCTCTCGAGGTACAAATAAAGTGCTTCTGCTTCCACTTCGACACCTGGGGCGAATAGAGGAAAAGGAAAGCAATCACATTTGCAGACACTTATTGCATTTTAGCAGGCCTCAAAGTTAATTTCATAAATCCAAGTTAATACCTTCGCATGAGTATGATTGGCATAAGCTATTATGGAAGTGGGAGATTGTTTATCCACACCATAGTTTTCCATTTGGGTTATTCGCTCTCTTGGAATGCACGAGCTACACAAAAAATGGATTGGGCTCTTTAAATTATTGGAAATTGTCCACTTGGCCACTACATGTGCATCTCAAGATTGTCTAGTGCATTCTCATGGCTTATGTGCAGTACTTACCTTTGTTATCCGGGTCTCGTTTGCGCTTGCAATCCCTTATGTCTAGTGTTTTGGGGCATTTTTGGCGCACCTCGTCTGACAAAAAGCTTCTTTGGCTATTATTTATGGACAAGTTGTGTTCTCCCCAAGCGCCTTGGAGGGCTGAATATTTTGGTTTGTGAAGTCATGTTCTGGCTGAAAAAAGCCACGCTATTGCTAGTCTTGGTGGAGGAACAACAGCCCTAAACACTCATGATATCACATTTATGTGTGCATGTTGTCACACCATTGTAGGGAGGCGTTGTAGCATGACCTAATCGCAACCCACACAAAATTATCAAATCCGTGGATCCGGCAACCCGGCTAGGGCATGGAAGCACGAGCATAGGATGAATGGAATAGAGGATTCAAGAGATCACCTCTCCATTGCAAGTAAAGATTAGCCATGGCAAGACTAACTCTAAACCTACTCTAATCACTAATCAATTAATATCCTACACACATCAAGCCCACCGAAGTATGACTTGCCATAGACTAGAAACCCCAAGCACACTAATGACAAACACACACTAATTACCACATGTCAATTAAGGCACTTCATCAATAGCTTACACACACAAGGTGAATGGTGCTAGAGCTTCATAAAACCTATCTACACACACAAGCAAAGAATAGAGCACACACACAAATTACAAGATTACGACCCAACTTAATCAACTTAATTTGTGATGCTAAATATCACAAATCAATTGCTCGTAGAGAGATAAGAGTGGTTACTAGCAATAAGTACATACATCTCTCAAATCTAGAATAATGAAAGTGTAATACTACTTCATGACAAGATGAAATGTAGAGAAGAAGAGACTAATGAGAAAATAAGAATTAGATTAATCAAGAAGAGCTTACTTTAATTACAATGGTTAGCACTAGTCTCTCAAGCATAGACATTCAGCTCAAGGCTATGCCAAAGAGTGAACACTCTAGAGAGAGGGAGCTATCAAAAGAGGATCCTCAAGAGTGGATACTCAAGAATGAAGCCTCCTTGCCTCAAGGCTTCCTTTTAAGGGCTTTCACCACAATCCCTTCTACTATGGGTTTAAGCTTGAGCCCTCAAACTACCAAATACAACGTTGGAACTCCAAGTGAGCCCAAGACTTATGCAAAGTGAGTGGAAATATTGTGACATCCATAGCATATCTCCCGCTCGATGCATATTCGGTGTAGCCTATGTTAGCCGCTGATAACATTCCCCCCTTCCTAATTTGGCGCACGTCCTTGTGTGCCGGTGAAGCAAGACATGGTGACATGGTAGAAAGCAAGTCCATGGAAGAAATGTTGAGCTGCAAGACATAAGAACAAGTAATGAGCATCAAAGGCCACCAAGAATGAATAAATCATGAAGCACAATGAACAATCATGCAAAGTGAATTTTTTGCTTCTAAAAGATGGGTCAATCATAGTCAAAAACTAGACAACATAAAGCAAAAAAACACTCAAACTATCATAAAAAATAAACCACTTGAAATTTTAGTTTTATGCATGAAACACAAGCAATCAATTATGACCCTAGGCTAATGCAAGTTCATAAACCTACTAGCCTAAAAACTATGCGAACAATCTTAATAAATCATTAAAGTCTAGCATGTCTACGGGCTATAAAAAAACTCCTAATCTATTAGTACATTGTCAAAGCTTTTTTGAAGCTCATGGAAGTTTTGTTTTTATCATTCATTGAAAAGTTTAAAGCACAATACAAGGCTACCACCCCAAGGGAAGTTTAGGTGCGACTCTCGGCTCCTTGAACCCTCAAGAAGGTGTTCCAAAAGCCTACTAACCTACCAAGGCGACGGCTAACCCCTATCAACCGAGGGCATCGGTTTAGGGCCTTGACCAAGTGAGCCAAGGTGATTCCCCTAGCTTGCCAAGTGCCAATAAGGCACTAGGCCTCACATAGACACAAGATAACATAGAATTTTCTTTTCATGTGTCTAGTAGCACTTTTGCTACTTTTTCTTGACACTTTTTTGCTTCATTGATTCAATTTTTAGCACTTTTTTGTTGCTTCCAATCTTGAGATGCTAATGGCAATT
Organism: Adiantum capillus-veneris; assembly: GCF_014529385.1. NCBI lineage: Eukaryota > Viridiplantae > Streptophyta > Polypodiopsida > Polypodiales > Pteridaceae > Adiantum > Adiantum capillus-veneris. Next base: position 50,987,650 of record NC_140957.1, read on the forward strand.
GAACTAAAAAGACTAAAGCCTAATCATAGCCCTAGGTCATGTTAAAAATGAATGGAGTATTAAAACTATCACTAAGAATCTAGGACTAATGAGAAATGAACCTATATTAACCTAAGGTAAGGGCCAAGTACCTATGATTAGCACACATAAAACCTAATTTTTTGATGAGTTAATTTTCACAAAGCAAAGTGTTGAAACTTTAGTATGCCTAGCTTTTGAACATGAAAAAACAATAGCTTAGAAGCTTAAGCCAAGCATAGAAAATGAAGAGATGAAACAAAAGAGCAAAATCATGGAAGGATTACACCTATTCATGCTCTTTTGAGCATCCTTGAGCAAGCATCTCCTTTGTAGAGAAGTCTCTTGATCTTTTATTACAATCCAAGCCTTTTGAAGCTAAGTGTAAACACAAGCTACAAAAGTCATTTATTTGAAATCCAAAAGTACACAAAAAACATTAATGAAAACCTAAAGCTAGGGTCTTACATACCCAAATTTGCCAAAGGGAAAAAACCCAATGGAAAAAAATGCCTTTGGTTATGCACATGATGCTCTTTGATAGCAAATTTATGCATTCATAACGAAAATGAGAGATAAAATGCTTCTACATAAGCAAATTTTGTATTTTTACAAAATCTCATGCATGATTCAAAGTTGATTAGTTTTTAGCTCTAATGAAATATGAAAAAACAAGCCAAGAGCTGAAAATAATGCAACTTTTGAATGAAATGAACTTGCTCTCAAAAGCCAAATTTTACAATTAAAAGCTTTCCAAAAAGTTGGCTAAACACTAACTCACATGAACTTTTCAATTTCTAGAGAAATCTATGAGCTAGAGATGACTGCAACTTGATGAAATGAAAGTGAGTGGCTCTCAATAGCCAAATTTGTACTTGAAAGCTCAAAAAGTTGGTTAAACACTAGCTCTATTGGAAAAAATAAACTTTTGACCAAGCCATGAGATAGCATGTATACAACTTTTAGTCCAAAGAAATGGAATGGCTCTAAGTAGCCAAATTTTGCAATGACGACCCATTCTTGGATCATTTGGAATCACACACCTGCCACATCCCTTCACAAAAGACTCAAATCATTAGTGCTCTTTAGCTTTTGAGCATCCAATACAAGCACTAAAAAATGCACAAACCCAAGTTCAAATTTTTACACACAATCTTGTTCATCTAAACAAGCTCAATTTTAATACTTTCAAATAATTTTCCATTCAATTCAAGCATTAAAAATGCACAAGTAATGTTAAGTTTAAGCACAAAGTCCCAACAAAGCAATCACGACTCATCATTTAGTGCAACTCTCACATGAATATCACAAAGAATTTTTCATTTAGTGCAATGGGAAATTCAATCAAGCCAAAGATTGGTGCAATGAAAATCATTTGTGCATGGAGTTTCCATATACACTCGAGGCCCACACAACAAATATTGCATTTATAGCTAAAGAGAGACAAAGATTATTGACAAAGTGAATTTAAAGCTTTCTCAAGGCCATTCATAGCTTGAGTTGGTCCCCTTGTCGAATATCCCTCCAAAGTAATGCTCCAATTTTAGTGCAAAAAATCGTCGCATTTGAAACAAGTACTAAAGACATCATGCTTAATCTTAAACCTCAAAATTTTAGTCCAATCTCATAGCCATTCACCCATATTTGATGCTCAACTATAGCACATTTCGCATACATAGTAGAGAGAGGGAAAGAGATGAAGTAAAATTTCAACTGCACTAGACCCAATTGGCCGATACCACTTCAAATACCAATCTACAATTAGTGCCTTAAAGCAATCTGGCATTGAAATCAAGTACAAGCTCAACCATGAAAAACATCCTCATCATTGGCCACAAGATTAACCAATCCCATTTTCGAGCTTCTTTGATTATTTATTCATTTTTTTCAATTTTACCTGCCAGCCCAAGCTCATACAAGTCAAGGAGAACATTTTTATTTTTGCTGTTTCGAAAAGGAGGAGTGTGAGAACCTCTCCTTCTCTTTGATTAAAATAAGAAAAAACTATTATTTTTATTTTTATTTTTCTTATGCTTCTCATGGCGGGCTACTGCAACGCTCGCATGCACCTATGGGACACGAGGCAGACAAGAGCGAATCCCTGGAGGGCATGGCGTCTATGGATTTACAGCACATCAGCCTGAGCAGCGTGTTGGCGTGATGCTAGCATTACCTGCACTGTCGGATACATATGACATACCCCAAGCCTCAAGGCGGTGCCTCACGGGATGGTGGAGCCCGGAGCAGGAGGGTGTGGGCAGCCAAGTGCATTTACGAAACCAGGCACAGTTAGTGAGTGTGTGCTGTGATGCCAGCCAAGTCAGCGCTTCCAAAGGCGGGCTTGGGAGTCGAAGACCAGCAATGATGACATTATAAAAAAAAGAGTGTGTGTGGGGTCCGATCTGCAGTAGGTTCCAGCACCGCAGCTCCCACGTGAGTTATGCAGTAGAATTCTAGCACCACAGCACCGCAGCAAGTGAAGGATCTGTTGGAAGAGCTTTTGAATGCCTGGGTGAACCATGAAGGCTGAAGGGATTGGTCCGAGACTCCGAACCATGCGTTCAAGCCATGCAGGAGTTGGCGTTGCGAGAAATATGGAAGGTTGATGATGGCGGTTCTTCAGGGAAATGATGCATTTTATTTTTTTGGTGCAGGCCACTGGTGTAGGCTAGGGTTTCTCAGTGATTTATTGGCGGCTCTACGAGTCAGCAGGCAAATGGGCCAAGGCACATGCGCCAAGGAGGTAATGGCCGCTATTAGCGCCATTGTTTGTGTGTGTGTGTGTGTGTGAGCTGTGAAGACGCCAAAATTGCAGCAGACCCTGGTGGGGTTTGGCTTCTAGTGAAAAAAGTGTGTGTGTGAATTCTGTAGCGCTACGAGCTAGGCATGGCAAATCTGAAAATGGGTGTGTGTGTGTGTGTGAGTTACTTGGCATGGTGGGTCCGCATGGGCAAGTGGACAACACAAAGTAGGGGCCACCGAGTGCGCACACATACGCGTGAGAGAGAGACAAGCTGCAGTGTTCAAATCGTTAACAAATGTTTTATTTTCCATCCCATTTTTAAATTATTTTTAAAATTTTTGAATCTCTTCTTAAGAGGAGTTTCCCACGGACACATGGTCAAGTGAGAGGCGTGAGTGACTATAATGGTGATCGAAATAGTTCAAGGACGTAAATTCTCAAATTACAAACTCAATCAAGCATAAGTGAATGCATGCATGCTTAATTTTTTTAAAAAATTAACACTATTTTTACCCAATCAAGCAATGCACACACTCAAAAATCAAGCACAAAAATTCAAATTTGGCTCAATTGGCATTGAGTTTAGGCTTATACCTAATGATTGCACACACTTTTCATGAAAAATCCTGTGGGATGTGTATCTAACCTCACCATCCTATCTTATTGCAGTATTAGCGAGAACCACAATTAATTTGTCAAACCATGGGACGAACCTGACTCGACTAGTGCATAGAGGCTACAAGAGGTTGTCAATCTCTCGGAAAACAACTAACAACTCGCATCTAACTCAAGCTACATTCAAGTGACTGAAATCACCAAAAGCCAATCGCTCATTGGCAAGCAATCACATCCGTTATACAACATCAAATGACATCCAAATGTAACAAAACTTCTAGGACAAGTTTACAAGACCTAAGCACACATGCCTATGGCCTCAAATCCACTTTAGGTCAAGTTCCAAACTCGCGATTATTAACAACAGTGGATTTTTGACCTAGTCGTTTTCAACCCAGAATGCATCTAAATGCTTAGCAATGATGCCCCAATACCCCGCCTATACTTAGTGTTTGATTTAAACATGTAAATTCCTATTTATGATGAAATTAGGCCGCGGGTCGGCGATGCCAAAAGCTACGAAATAATGTGAATGGCTTACGTCAATGCGTAGAGCTCTTACCTGCGGTTGCGATGCAACAGACGCATTCGCAATGTAACAACCGGAGAGAGAGTAGGAAGCGCGAGAAGGAGAGAAGTGAGCGCCGTTAGCTCACGCTGTGTATTTCTTATCCAAAAAACTTACAAAAATTGGCTTTTATACCTTAGCCAAGGTTTTTGGGTGGTCAAAAGTAATAATCTGGAGTTCTACCAAAGCTGGAAATTGAATGGCTGATACAATCTGGAAGCTTGTAGCCGCGGCTCATTAATTACAAGGTTTATCAAGAAAACAGGAGTTACAATATTCTCGATTTATCAAAATAATAATTGTTTTTACAAGGAGAACTACGAAAAATGGTGTCTGCGTTAGCTTGCTGCTAACATTCCCTCCCTCCTCGCTTGTGTCGTCCCTTGACACAGCTTTATGGGTTGAAGTAATCTTCGGGTTGACAGCGGGCGAGGCGGTCCTTCAGTGCTTCCAGTGCCTTTTCGTATCTGATTTTGCGTTCTTTGTCTGGCACTTGCAAAAACTGTATGGTGACTTTTTTCATTTCCACTGCGGAGTATCCGACAAATCTTGCGGTGAGGTTGCTTACCGGTGCAAATATCTTCGTTCGCTAGGTGAAGAAGCCAGTGTAAAATGCCTCCTCAAAAGCTAGCATATTGTGCAAGGGCAGAAACATGCATCGAGCATAAAAGCCATAAAGAACTTCCTCTGAGGGCTACCCACTTAGATCATAGCAGAGGCCTTTGTTTCCTTCTAAAAATGAGAGCCATGGGGCTCCTGTCTGCTCCGGATCATTGAAGACCTGTATGCATGTGAGTAGCATCCGGCAGATTTTATATAGCATGGCCCAGGAGAGATCTGACAGACTTTTGAAGAATGTCATGGCGCCCGTTAGGGTTTTCACCATGTATTCTTCAGTTGTTAGGCCTCTCTCTGGAGCTGGCAGCCTGGGAAAGTTTAGCCATGTTGGCATCTTCTTCTGCAGTGCTTCGTGTGCTTGCCATGTCCTTACTCGAGGTATAGGACAAAATGTTGGATCTTTCTATATGGCTACAGGTGCTCTCGTGAACAGAATCAAATATCTTGGATTCTTGCTCAACCAGCTTAGCCTCCACTTCGGGTGGTCTTGATCTGCACCATCTTCTCTGTATAATATTTCCTTTACCTGTAAGAGTTCAACTTTGATGAGAGGGTATGGCAGGGATTGTTGGTGTCATTGAGCATTGATTCGATTGGGAGTGAGTTGTGTGACGTTGACAGAGTGTAAGACTCTCAGCTCCCAATCCATAGCTGCCTTCCACTGCTCATCTACCTCCAAGGCGATCTTCTCCTTTAGTGCATCTTCTTCAGCCTTTGACAGCTGGACCACGGACACTGTGTCTTCCTCTGTGATTTGGATTTGAAATTCTTCTCCCCCACTCGGCTCTGCTGTAGACTGCATCTCAAATCAGCAAATGAGACCGATGGGATTTCCACTTGGGGCGGCTCTGAAGTGCCTGCCTCTTCCTGTATGTCTGGCTTTCCATCTCTGAGGAGCTGGTTTACTCTTTTCAATTCTGCAATCTCTTTAAAGAACTCCTCCTCTCTTTGGACCTTACCCGCATGAGCGCCAGGTCTGTGCGTTGTGACTGCTCTAGCTTCAACTCCAGCTCTAAATCTTTGTTTTTCTTTTCAAGTGCTTTATACACCTCATCTGTTCCCTTGATCAAGGCCACACCTGGATTTTCTCTTAATTGCCGCAAGAAAGTGCCCCGATCATTAATTCTTTGTTTCGAATACTGTAGAGATGCGTTTGCCTCTTTTGAGCTGACAGAGAGGTGGTAAGAAGTTCATTTGTCACTTCTGTCAACTATTCATCTTTCACTTTGCAGGCATCAGCTAGCTTAGTCAGAAGGTCACCCAACTCCTTCTGTTGACTGTCTCTGGCTATCTGATGTCGTTTTGCTTCGATCTTTAGCTCTTGTACCTGATTTTGGAGATCAGTAATTGTAGCCATTCTGTCGTCGAGCTTGCCTTGAAGAGCATCGATGACCATTTCTAATTCTTTGGCTTTATTACTGCTTAAAGGCTGCTGAGCGGAGTTTCTCCGTCATGATCTGCATCTGCCTTGCATACTCGTTCACTTATAGAATGAATTCATCATTGGACTGCCATTCTTCTTGTCTTGCAAGTTGAGATGGGCCGGCAGCCTCTTGTGTTGCTACTTGCTGTGTTGTTATTGCTGGTGTTTCTATACAGATGGTTGCTTCTTGGCCATCCTGAGGTTTTGAAACCTCGGTAGTTTCTGGCTGGGTGGAGACAAGCTGTGTGGTCTCAACCCTTACAGTTTCTTCAGTTGTAGGCCTTTCTACCTTCTCAGTCTTGGTTTCTTCCCCATGTGTAGTGGTTTGCTCTTTTTCTGTATTTTGGTCTTTATTAGTTTCCTCCGCCTCCTTGTGAGTGTCCTCGACTGTCTGTTCTAGTGCTGGTTCAGCTTCCTTTTGGTGGGTGAACTCAGACTCTTTTTCCTTGTCAGTCTCGGCCTCTTCAGTGGTCTCTTGGCCTGGCGGTGATGATTGTGGAGTGGACATGGGCTGCTCCTGCTGTTCCGACGGCGGTGAGGTGGGTCGGAGAGATGTCTGGCCTTGCTCTTGAGTTGCCGCTTCTTCAGCTTTCTTAGCCGCTTCTTCAGCCTCTTTCAGCTTCAAGGCCTCTGCCTCTTGGTACATTCTTTTTAAGTGATCCTTGGGATCCTCGGCCTCTTTCTGTGAATGATGTTTCGTTCAAAGTCCTTTCAAGCCGGTAGGTACTCACTTTTCTGGGTCTTTTCCCTGCGCTTTCCTAGTGCGCTGATACGCCTGTTGTTCTCTTTCAAATCTCGCTTGCTTTTGAGATGGCTCCTCTTGGTGAGCAGCCACAGCTTTTCGCTTCATTTCTTTCCTCCTAGCTCTTTTTTCTTTGTTGTCAGAGCTTTCACTGCTATGCTGCTCGGATGAACTATCGTCGGATTCATCACCTGATTTAAATGATCGCTTACCAGATCTTGTAGATCTTGGAGAGGTGAAGCTGCCAAGATCCATGTGTTCTGATCCGGGGCAGGCGGTAGGTTGTCGGACATGCTGATGGCATGATAGGCTATTCTGTTCAAGACTTCAGGTGCGCCCAAGTAGGTTATCTTTCCCTCCTTCTTGGTGGCCTTCAATGTTGTTAACACATATTGCACGTGGTCCACAGGTTGTCTGGTGGTTGACTTCAGAACTTATGTAAAAGTTGTGGCCACGGCGTGATTTGGTGTCGTGTACCTTGGTGGCCTTTTCGCCAAGAAATGGAAATGTTGGTGGTACAGACGGGTTGGCTCTTCCACCTGCTTGTGGATGAGATCGGCAAATGTAGCCGCAGCTGTTTCCTTTGTAAATGTGCCCGCTGTTTTCCTATCTCTTGCCCGCATGGTCATCCCTTTAGTGGGCAATCTGAGTGCCTCTGCTACTATTTCCTTTGTAATTACAACATCTACCTTATTTCCTTGGTTGTCTGAAATTTGGGTCGTTCTGTCTTCCTTGATGGTGGGCAGAAGCTTGTAAGTTTTTTGAAAGTCTACTCCGCAGGGCTCTTGTTCATAGAAGTGTCGGAGTCCCAACCTGCGGTTAGCCTCTTTGGTTTCTGGCTTTGCTGCGACATCATAAACCTCTTTGGGCAAGAGCTTCAACTCCACTGGATGCCCTTCTTCACTCTTAAATCTGCTCGTGAAGACCGTGGTGTGGTGTTCTTCTAACTGCTCTTTAGAAAGATAAGATGCCTTTGCTGCCTTTACTGACTCTGGGTCTAGTTGATACAGGGGCAGCTCTTGCAGTTTCTCCTTTTGGTTTAGCTTCTTCTTGGCCTTCTCCGCGGCTTGCATTGCTCTTGTTCAGTGAATAGAGTGCAAAGTTAGCGGAGTTGTCAGATTTTTCTTCAGAATGTCCTTTTAGATTGAAATGCTGATAATCTGGTCCAAATTGCTTCAAATCAATTTTTGAACAAGCAAAGATGCATAAAATCATGCAAGGAACAAAACTGTATGGTCAAAACAAGAATTTGCAACCAAAGTAAATAATCGCGATTATTTACAGCTGGGAAAATTTTCAACTTTTTTGCAATTTTGGCTTTATAGGCTTGAAGTATGTGTTAATTACATGCTCTGAGGAAAATTTGGGCTCATTTGGATGTATAGGGTGAAAATGGTACCAGATTTTGGTTTAGGTCTCTGAAACAGTATATATAAAGGAAATTTGAGATTTTGAAATCCAAATTGACTCAAAATTGGCCAGTGGGCTTATCACATAATGTACTTTGGATGTATGATTACAAATTTTCAAAATTGCCCCATTTTGGCCAAAAAGTAAATAACCGCGATTATGAACTTTTCTTCCCAAATTGACATTTTTTGACATAGACTGGTTCTAGGCATGGTATAGACCTTGGGTATGAATTATGAGGTGATTTGGATCAAGAAAAGTTGTTCATAACCCAAATTTTGGCTTTCACAGACTTCTTTGCGTTTTTTGGCAATTTTGCAAGTAATGGGTGGTCATTTTGACTCATACTTGATTTTTGGCATGTAATAGGTGTGTACACATGATAGGTGAGGTGAATTGACAATTTCCATGCAAAAATGTTGCAAAAGTAAATAATCGCGATTATTTACAACAATGACAAAAACTTTGCATTTCACATAAATTTTGACCTAAACATGTTTCATACACCTAATACAAGTCCTAAATTGAATTTGGTCAAGCTTGGTCATGCCGGCATTACTTTGTGCTCTGTTGACTCTGAAATCACCGTTTTTTGTGACTACTTTGTCTGTTGGGTTGGTCGGTCAAATTTGAGGCTTTGGACTTGTCCGTAACATCATCATGAAGCTACCTGTCTAATTCTGGCTCATTTGGAGTCAGTTTGGCCTCGTATGTCGAATTTGACGCTTTGTAACCTTCGAGCCGTTTTTATGTGGCATGAGAGAGATGTGTACAAGTGATATCTGAAGCAAAATGATGATTTTCAAGCAAGTTGTGCACAAAAGTAAATAATCTCGTGATTATTTTTCTTGAAAAGATAATTTTATGACCTACACATCTTGATTACATCTAAAACAAGTCCTAAAATGAGTTTGGTAAGATTTGGTCATGTCCGTATCACTTCGTGCTCTTGTCGAATCTGAAATCACAGTTTTTTGTTACCACTTGGTGTATAGATTTATTTAGTCACTCTTGAAGTCATGGACTTGTCCGTTACATAGTCCCGATGCTGCTCATCCAGTTTGGGCTCATTCGGTGTCAGTTTGACTCCATAAGTGAAATTTGATGCAAAGGTAAGGGAGATCAATGATGGGAGCCTAACTTTAAAATCAGCTCCTATAGAGGAAGTCTGGTTAGATAACCTACCATCTGATATGAACATGGATTTACAGTCCTTGTATGGGGATTGCGGATCAGAGGCTTCAGGAATATCTAAACCTTTGACATTAAAAACATTACCTTCTTACTTGGGAGATAATGAAGATGAATCCATCATTTGCAAGACCACTCAAGTAAAAAGAGCCAAACAGACCCTAGAAGTGGACAACATTCACTCAATCATGTCTACACCTATCCAATGCACTCTACTTTGGGAGAACTATTGAAACTCAGGCCATACTTATGGAATGATTTACATAAATCCCTAGAAAAGGTGGGGATAACGGGGTTAATCTCTAAGAATCTGGGAAACTTGAAAAATGAAACGGGAAACAAAGAGATACGATCAGTTCCTATGAACAAGGTCGGAGAATATTATGAAGGGGAAGAAGGAAACACTACCCTCCTAGTGAAATATAATGACACTGAAACCATGGCAATACTGGATAGTGGAGCGGGCATAGCCATAGCCACTAAAGCAGTATGGGAATCCTAGGGACAACCAGCCATTAGACAAACACGAATGAAATTGCAGTTGGATGACGAACACATTGAAAGACAACTAGGGCTGCTAGAAAAAGTGATAGTCAACTCTTATGGAATTGAATATCAACACACTTTTTCCATAGTAGACTTTGGGAGAAAACTCAACTATGAAATCATACTGGGAAGACCTTTCATGCGATAGGTACAGCTTATCCAAGATTGGGAAAATGACTATCTGTCCTTAAAGCAGGTGGGATCTATAATAAGGGTCAATCTAAAGGACCACACCTATAGAGACGTCTTGAAAACACCCATCCAGGAGTCTGATTCAGTCTCTTCGACTGAAACTAAACTTCCATCTTGGCTAAACAAAGACGCTCCTATTTGGATGTGCGGAGCTTCAGAAAATGGAAGCTTGAGACAAGAGGAATGTATCCTAGGAAGGGACTGTACAGACGAAGCATGTATGCTTGAACCCTTCCCAGAGCATTTATTCGAACCATTCGAGTGGACTGAAATCTTAGCGACAATGGATATATGTGTGAATACGTCTATGCCTACTCAATTTTGCAATGAGGATGGCTACGATATAATTCCCATCCAAATGATGCCAGTCCTTAACATTGAAAATAAGGATGAGGAAACAAAGGACTTGATGAAAGCTCAACAAGTCTTTTCTGACCTCTATTACGATGCAACTGATGAGTTGTATGAACACTCAGCTACTTCCGAAGATTCGGGATCCGAAAAAGAACATACGAGAGCTCAACTACTCTTAAGGGGAAGGGAAATTTTTTTTTTTTACTTTCCAAGCCAAAAATCAAGAAGACAAAAATGGTATAGAAGAAAGGGGGACACTAAAATTGTGAAAGCACAACCTATGCCATCAGTCTCCAGTAAAACACAATTCCTGATGCAGATAGATGCTAAAGATTGTGTCAAGGACAAAATAACTAGCAGATATCCTTCGAACGAAAACTCAAAAATGTCTCAGACATCGAGAAAAACAAGGAAGGGTACTCAAGACGAACATCAGGATAAAAAAACCACTCATGACCAGAGTCGAGCGGAAAAAGAAATATCAAGAGTTGAAAAAATCTCTAAAGGAGACACCACCGAAATGGAAACCACGGAAGAGGATGGGAAGGATGTAATGCATGTTCCATCCGATTACAAAAAGTATACTCTCCAAGATCGGAAAATCATAATCGAACAACCTGTTAGGGAACTACGGAAACAAGGCGAGTCTTACGAAGGACCTGAAAACGCTAAAAGGGTAGACTTGGTTGAACCGGGAGAAGAGCCTAGATCGGCCTACATTGCAAATGACCTAACAGAAGAAGAAGAAAAGCTTTTGTTAAGTTTGTTAAAGGAATACCGGGATATCTTTGCTTGGTCTTACAAGGATCTCAAGGTTGTTGATCCAAAAATCTGTCAGCATACTATACCCATGAGAGATGAACCAAGTAGACAGAGACCATACACTTATAACGAAACATTTGCCAGGAAGATCAAAGAAGAGATTGAAAAACCTAAAGGAAGCTTAATTCATTTATGAAATTGAACACACTGATTGGGTGTCCCCAATTGTGGTAGTACCTAAGAAAAATGGGAAATTACGAGTGTGCGTTAATCTAAAAAAAAGTGAATGCAGCTACCATTAGAGACAATTTTCCTCTTCCGATAACTGAGCACGTTTTAGAACGAGTGGTAGGAAAAGAAGCTTACAGCTTCCTAGATGGGTTTTCGGGATATAATCAACTTTTTGTTGACCCAAAAGATCAACACAAAACTGCTTTTGCAACAGAATGGGGTATATTTGCCTATCGGGTTATGCCGTTTGGGTTAACTAATGCTCAAGCCACATTTCAGAGATTGATGAGCCATGCTTTCAAAGAGTATCTTAGGAAATTCTTGGAAGTATACATGGATGATTTATGCCTACATTCGTCAATCCGAGATGATCATTTTGAACACCTCAAAAAGGTATTCGAGAAATGTAGACTTTACAGGATTTGCTTAAACCCTGAAAAGTGCACATTCATGGGAAGACAAGGGAAAATTCTTGGATATATAGTGTCTAAAAATGGCATAGCTACCGATATTGAAAAGATTCATGTCATTGTTGATTTGCCTAGACCAACAACAGTCAAAGGGGTACAAGCCTTCATGGGACATTGTGGATATTACCGACGGTTCATCTACATGTATGCTATAATTGCAAAACCCATGTATAGCTTGACTATGCACTTTGAATGGACCGAGGCATGTGAAGAATCCTTCATGAAGCTTAAGCAAGCTCTCACCTCAGCTCCAATATTGAAAGCACCCGATTGAGATAAGGTATTCCACGTACACGTAGATGCTTCAAATTTTGCTATTGGTTGTATACTAGCCCAACTAGGAGATGGGAAAATTGACTTTCCTATTTCTTATGCTAGCCGACAATTGAATATGGCAGAAAAGAATTACACCACCACTGAAAGAGAAGGACTAGGAATGATCTATGCCGTTGAAAAGTATAGACATTACCTATTGGCCACAAAGTTTGTGTTCTTTGTGGACCACCAAGCTTTGTTATATTTGGTCAACACGCCATGCAACACAGGAAGAATAGTGAGATGGTTCATCATTCTTCTCGAATTTGATTTCACTGTGGTTGTAAAAAAAGGCACTACACATCAAAGAGCAGATCATTTGTCCAGGATTGTTTCACGGAAATCACCTAAAGGGGTAGATGATGATCTACCAGATGCCTATTTGTTCTCCGTGGAAATGATACCTAGATGGTCGGAAAAAAATGTGTCATTGATGACAATAGCTCAAGTGGATTCACCACTTCCTATCACAGTTGATTTAATCAAGCAATCTGCTACGTATCAATTACTAGCTGGGAGGCTATATAAAAGAAATCGAAACAGGATATTGCTTTTATGCATTAACCCTAAAGAAAAGGATCAGTACCTAAGTCAAGCACATGTTACCATAGTAGGACTTCACTTTGTGGAAGACCAAACTATGCAATGAATCTTAAGACTTGGAGTATTTTGGCCGACTATGAGGAGAGATGTTCGATCTTTTGTAAGAGATTGCCCTCAATGTCAGAAACAACAACCCATTCCTCATGTAACATTGTTTCAAATGTCACATGTTCCTAAGTGGAGTAACTATCTGGTTACTTACTTATCGAACCGAACATTTCTTGAGGATATGAGTAAACGTTGTCAAAGAGCAATTGAAGCGGAAGCAAGAGACTATGCTCTTATTGGGCACCAATTATATCGGCGAGGTAAAGATCAACATTTGCGTCTTTGTGCAAATGAAAACTACTATATTCCAATTATAGAACAAGCACATGCTGGATTAGCTGGAGGTCACTTTTCTAGTGAGACCACTGTAAGAGCAATCTTGATGGCAGGCATATGGTGGCCAACACTTTTTGCAAATGCCAAAGAATATGTTCGCAGGTGTGATGCTTGTCAACGAGCAAAAATGCCAACACGGGTAGACAACATGCCCTTAAGACCAATGATGGGGGCTAGAGCCTTCGCAAAATGGGGTATAGATTTTGTTGGACCAATACAGCCACCTGCTTATAGAACCCAAGCTCAATATATCATAGTAGCTACGGACTATTTAACCAAATGGGCCGAGGCTAAAGCGACTCAAAAGAATGATGCCAGAACCACTGCTGCATTCTTATATGAGTATATATTCGTAAGGTATGGACTGCCAATAGAGATTGTCAGTGATGGGGGAAATCATTTCCTCAACGAGGTAATAGAGTATTTGCTTAATGAGTTTATGGTTATCCATAACAAATCAGCACCCCATCACCCACAAGCAAACAGACAAGCTGAGCATACGAATAAAATTCTTAGCTCGGTACTGACCAAAGTGGTTAGTTCAGGAAGGACAGACTGGGAAATGAATCTCCATGCTGCTCTATGGGCTTATCGAGTTTCATTCAAAATGGCTTTAAATGCTACACCCTTTAACCTTGTTTATGGTCTTGATGCCATACTGCCAATAGAATTTCTATTGCCGACCTTAAGGGTAGTACAAACTCTTGAGTGGACTGGACATGAATTGTCAGAAAGACTTGAAGATTTGGAAAAGCTAGACGAGCAAAGGCTAACTGCTGTAGCTCATATCTATGCACAAAAGAGGAAACAAAAACAGTTTTTTGATTCCCACTTAATCACCAAAATTTTCAAGAAAGGGGACTTAGTTCTAGTATATTCCCTTAAGCAACACATTCCCAAGTTTAAGAAAAAGGAAAATGGACCATTTATCATTGAAGATGTATCTCCAAGTGGAGCAGTAAAATTGTCAACCATAGATGGTGAACCAATGGCTAATTGGATTAGTGGATGTCGTTTAAAGAAATACAATTTGCCACTAACCAATGAATTGCTAGAGAGAATGCATGCAGCCAAACAAAGAAAGATGAAGCGACAGCAGGTTATTGATGAAGCCCAAGAGGAAGCTAGACTTCGGGTGCTCAAGTGTAAAGCTGTTCTCAAGAATCAACAGATACCGATTCCCATCAACACTTTGGAACTAAATGATCGACAATGAGAATTACCTAAAGACGCAGTTTCAACAGATTACGACTGGTTAGATGGAATGGATCTCCGCATCAAAGTACATCTCAACAATCATAGCACCAATGCTTTGGTAGACACAGGAGCTAGAGTGAATGCAGTCAGTTATTCCACATACAAGAAAGCAACAAGTCAAGCATTGACTGCAGGAATAACGACAATCGAAGGATGCAACAAGAACCCAACTCCAACATTGGGAGTAGTCAACTTAAACGTGGTAGTACATGGATGCTCATGTCCGCATCAATTTGTATGCTTGCCAGATGAACACATGAATGAGACGATGATTCTTGGCATTCCTTGGATGCGTACATACAAAGCAGTACCAGATTGGGATACAAATCAGCTAAAGCTATCACTTAAAGGAGGGCAACTCATTGTTCCAATTGCACCAAGCAAGGAGGAATGGAAAAGATACAATCAGAGAACCAATCCACGAAGTAAATCTTCTCCATCCCCTCGACAAACAAATGCTATAAGTAGCATGCAAGGAGTCAGGCAAATTTGGGTACCAAAAGCACAACTTGTGGATAAACCAAATCAAATCTGGGTGCCTATAATTTCACCAAAGACACAAAAGACGGTTCCAAGGATTCAAGCACAGAATTGAGCATCTATGAACAAGGAACCTAACATGAAAAAGGTTTGGAAGAATAAGGAGCACTTATCTTCTCCACACAACGTGAAACCAATCAAACAGTGGCGAGTTAAGTCTCAAGAGACTCTCAAGAACCATGCACCCAACAGACCGAGCTACCAATGGCGAGAAGTGGCTCAACAACCGTCTAAAGTGCTCCCCACAGTTCAAGCAATTAGCGTTCTTAAACACCCTGATGGTACTATCAAACAGAGAGCACAAAGGCTACAAGATTTTCTCTTTGGAAGACATCAACAGCAAACCTCGACATCGGAAACCCTTGAGTTATTTACTCAAGACCCAACTCTTGCACAACATATTGAGTTGAATTGCATTGATCTTCATATCATGGTAGAGCCAATCACGGCTATGCATAGACACAATTGTTCGACCCATGCACGCAGTCGTCCTGGAGAACGTCATCTAGGAGGGGTGGAGGGGTACTACTAAATACTAAGTAATTAAGGGCAATGTTTGAAGAGGGAGGAAAAGGTTTCATGTTAACGTGTGATTTTTGCAAAACTACCTAATAATGCCTTTATAATGCATCAACAAGGGAAAGTTCACTGATAATATCTTCCGATGAGTGTAAATAGTGTACATACTATCAAAAAATCATAAAAAATAGTCCTTTTTGGGTATTTTTCATCATTTTTACTATAGAAAGGCTTAAAAATGGAGAAATCCGACATAAAAAACAATAAAGCTGTGTTTTTCAAGGGATTTTCTTAATCACTAGATTTTTACCTTGCTTTTTTAGAGCATTTTTCTATTTTCTTTGATTTTTCTAATAAAAAGGTCAAAAATTAATAATAATTAGTAGGAAAGCTCATATGGAAAAACAGAAGACACGATGGTGATCAGAAAGACAAGGCGGACAAGCACAAAAACTTTCAACAAAATCACAAGATGGAAGCGGGAAGCCTAAATTAGGTGGCCATGCCTACTTCTACAAAATTTTTGCAGAATGAGCTATAGAAATCCGATTTGGGAAATTTTTGAGCCTAACATAGATTTCACGGCCTAATAGGACTAACGGGGGAATCTGGGAAAATTTGGTTCGAGAAGTCTGGGTATAGATAGCCAGAGTAGGCTAAAACCACCTCATTTCCACTTGGAGCTTTGTAGAGAGAGCATTTCGGCTTCTTTCGCGCGTCATTTCTGGAGCCTGACAAAACATCTTCAATCGGTTTGAGGTTTTTGTCAGGCTCTAGACATTCGTTCTTCCAATGGTCATCAACACCACAGTTATGACAGTTTCCTGTTCTGGGCTTCATCATGGGTCTTCCCATGGGAGGTCTGACACCTTGATTAGCTACATAATACATTGGTGCGAGCTCTGGTGGAGCATAAGTCATGGTTTCCTCCATTGGTGGTGGGTGTGGACTATACCAATCTCCCTCTACCATTACTGTAGATGGACTAGGCTCTGCATAGGGTATAATAGGCACTAATGCTTGTTCATCTATGACTGCTTCTGAGTGCATGTACTTTATAGGCACCGCATTATGTCCTGGATAAGGAGATTATTGTCCCAACACAGGTTGAGGTCTCTCCATACCCATTGGTGGTCTTTGAACTTGAGCCATATTAGGCTGATATCTGTACATGGGTTGTCCTTGTGGCCTCATGGGCACGTACTGAACATTCCCATCATACTTTGGTCTGAAGTAGCACTCGTGGGTCTTGTGGTTGGTCCATTTATCCTCGATTGCACACCATTTTTGTGGCCTAATTGGTTGTCCTTGTGGGGATATCCCCTGTCCTGGTCCTCTCATAAGTGCTTTTTGCATATTGTTCATCATGTCATTCATCCTTTTTAGCATATCTTCTATGGCTGAGAGTGGTGCCGCGGCAGCCGTTTCCACTTGTGCTGGTTTTGTAGATGAAGTCTTCTCGCTTTGGTTATCCTTAGAGACATCATCTTCATTAAAGATCTCACAATTGTCTCCTAGGTCGATAGCATTAGACACACATGCCTCTAGGGTTGTATGCTTTTTACTATAGAGTATAGCATGAAGTTCTTTGTTTAGAAGTCCCTCTAGAAACAATGAGACAAGTCGCTCCTCTGCAGGTATCTCCATCTCTTTGGACATTTGGCAATGTATTGTTTCATTCGAGTTGCACAATCCCTAATAGACTCACCATGTTTCTGTTTGAAGCTGTAGATTTGAGCTACCGTATTATGTTTAATCCCCGTTTTAGAACAAGCAGCTACAAATCCTTGAGCCAATGTATTCAAATCCATGATTGACCTTGGTGGAATGTTTTGGAACCATGTCAAAGATTTTTCTTCTAATGTCATTCCAAACCCCTCGAATTGAGTATGGAAGTCGAATATACGCTCTGCTCTTAGCACTTGCTTGAAGCTTGCTAAGTGGTCATATGGATCTCATGATCCACTATATTTTCTGACCCATTTTTGGAAATCAGCTAGTCTGACACGTCTATTCGGTTCAACTCCAGGTCTTCTGGGAGTTGGTCCTGTTCCGAGTCCTTCAAGCCAGTCTGTCGGAAATAGTGACTCATGTAGCCCTGGGCTGGCCTTAGTGTCACCCGTTTTTCTACGTGATGAGGTGGTTTCTGGTTTCTTCACATTACTCTCAGATGATCTCTCATGATGTTCGTCTCTTGGAGTGGTTTCTGGTCCTTGACTCAATATCCAATCCTGTATGGAATACCCATGGTATTTGGTTTGTTCTACCTCCTCAGGAGTCATCATAACAAAGTTGTTGTTATAACAATCCCTAAACAAGTAAGTTGGTAGATCCGTAGATCCCTTATCTTTGATTTTGAAGATATAGATGATCTTCATGGCCGTTAATTGCCCTGGTTTAGCATGAGAAGTCCACAAAAGATCTTTTATGTTTCTATCTTCCCAACAATAGACTCCGATCCTAGGACTATCCGTACTAAGCCGTTTCAAAGGCTTCAAGTCTACTTGATTGTATCCCTCGAATTCCAAGGTTGGTGGTCCTTCTTTTGCTGACATATCTGAAATTATAGTGTTTACTTCTAATCCCCATTTGTCTATCACATCCGGGTTTTCGACTTGTACATATTGAGTTCCGTTTCGATCCATGTATATGTTTCCTTGTTTATTGGCCCTAACTTCTTCTTTGAACACAATACCATGATCATCAATGCGAATAGCATACTCTTTGTTGGGATCCAAGTAAACCTGGGCTCCATGACGATTAGTCTTGTAAAAAGAGAGTATATGCTTGTAGCGCATTATCGTTCCGGTTTCCGAGTGAGTCGAGTAAGAAGACATTTCGGATGTTGAATCTGAAAAAGTGTCCGAGACTTCTTCAAGAATTGCGTGCAAGGAATCGCCTTGATTTATGCTTTCTTCAGTGGATACTCTACTGGTGTTTTCTCCAAATAGGCCTTGATTTCCTATTACAGGCCGGATCTAAGGTTCATATACACTTATGAAGCACTGGATAGAGTACTCACCTTAGATTGACTTGTAGTCAATTTCCACTTGACTCAATTGCAACTTTCTGCCAAGCCACTGATTCCTCGTCTGCAACCTGATTCTTGTAAAAAATTTGTCAAATTAGCTATTTTTCTATAAGGACAGTAGAGCTCTTGAGAACTCCAATGATTGGTCTTTGTATTTCACTTCAATTTGTGCTATGGAAGTCAAAATTTTGACTTTCAGATTCAGCTTAGCAAAATCAAAGGTCTAATCTGCAATTTGTAAACTGAGTGTATCTGTGCCAATTTTGATCCAATTGAACCCAAAATTTTCTAGTGGCCTTATATTATGCTGGTCTAACATTGCATAAGCCCAAAAGTCAAATTTGAAGTCTCTGGATAGTAGAAGTAAATAATCACGATTATTTACTTTTGTCACTTTTTTCCACTTTTTGGATTGGTTTGGTAAGTACACAACTTGTTATAGCCCTTGGGCAAGTTTCAACAAGTTTGGACAAAATTTGATCAAGTTTACCTACTGTTCCGTGTTCGTAGGCTCTGATTTCAAGAATCTGGCTTAAGTCTCACTTTTGTGGTCCAAATTTCACCAAAATTGATTTGTGGGGTCTAATTGATGTGCTTGACCTTGTGGTGTACTCAATTTTAAAAATCACCAAGTTTTGAAGAAAAAGTAAATAATTGCGATTATTTACTCTTGACAATTTTTTATAAATTTTTGTCCCAACTTTGACACAGATCTATTAAGCACCTTATGTTAAGGTCACTAGCCAATTTTCATCAAGTTTGGACAAAATTTGGTCAAATGGTCATCAATTATCTGTCCATAGACTAACTTTGCAAGTTTTGTCACAGTTTTCACTCCAGTGATCCAAATCTTATCAAATTTGGTTTGTGGGCTTATTACAACATGGTAAAGCTAGCGGTATGCCAACTTGGTCAAAAAAGTTCAAAAACAGGGCATAAGTAAATAATCGCAATTATTTACTTTTGTCAATTTTTTGCAAGTTTTTGGTCAATTAGCATATACACATGTTCATCACATCAATATAAGCCTATGAATCAATTTTCAATAAGTTTGGATAAATTTTTCCTCAATTCACACTCAAGATTTAAAAAGTCAGTACAAACTTTAGTTTTCACCCAGTTTTTTGTTAGTTTAGTGATCCAAATCTTTTGGGCCTTTACAAAAGTTGTTTGTACACATACAATGAATCAATGATATGAGTCTTGGCTGATTTAGAGCAAAAAGTTAATAATCGCAATTATTAACTTGAGGCTTGAAATGAGCACTTTTTTTGAAATTTTTTCAAGGACAGTCCTTTTATGATGTGTTTTAAGCCTATGAATCAAGTCAAAACTTAGTTTGGCCTAAAAAGTCAAGAAAAAGTAAATAATCTGAGTTTTGATCAACTTCTTGAAATTTTTACCTCGAAGTGTCCTTGAACTTACCCACTGGTTCGGACAACTCTTAGGCTTACTCCCCAGTTGGATTGAGTGAATTCGAGTCTTTTCGTGCTATTTCTAGCCGTAGACCTGAAATTCTGCAACTTTATATAACCACTCACACTTGATTCTTTCAAAGAGAGCAATGCTATGAAATTCACCTCGGATCCTACTTACCCTACTCCTAGTTTCTTATGCAATGGGGTTGTGGAAAGTGTCCATAAACACTCGTTTTCTTGTGTTTTTTATGTTTTTCAGAGTCTTGATATTAAGACTTGTTTCGTCTACCAATCATTCTCCAAGTCCTAATCTAAATCTACAATCCTACAGTCCTAAAGGTACTCAGCAAGTACGATTACTTCCAAGCTATCTCTACATAGCAAAAGACGACAATCTTAAGCTATGCGGTTTCTAAAAGAGAGTTTTGAACTCTAGGCGAACCTAGAGGAAGTTAAAAGACAATTACACAAGACGCTCGTGTTTTTCCTAGTTTAGGTCTTTTTGACCCCCGGCAACGGCGCCAAATGTGGGACGCATGTCTAACCTCACCATCCTATCTTCTTGCAGTATTAGCGAGACCACGATTAATTTGTCAAACCATGGGATGAAGCTAACTTGACTAGTGCATAGAGGCTACAAGAGGTTGTCAATCTCTCGGAAAACAACTAACAACTCACATCTAACTCAAGCTACACTCAAGTGACTGAAATCACCAAAAGCCAATCGCTCATCGGCAAGCAAATCACATCCGTTACAACATCAAATGACATCCAAACATAACGAAACTTCTAGGACAAGTTTACAAGACCTAAGCACACATGCCTATGGCCTCAAACTCCACTTTAGGTCAAGTTCCAAAATCTCGATTATTAACAGCAGTGGATTTTTGACTTAGTCGTTTTCGACCCAGAATGCATCTAAATGCTTAGCAATGATGCCCCAATATCCCGCCTATACTTAGTTTTTGATTTAAACATGTAAATTTCTATTTATGATGAAATTAAGCCGCGGATCGACGACGCCAAAAGCTACGAAATACTGTGAATGGCTTATGTCAATGCGTAGAGCTCTTACCTGCGGTTGCAATGGAGGGAGTAGGAAGTGCAAGAAGGAGAGAAGTGAGCACCATTAGCTCACGCTGTGTATTTCTTATCCAAAAAACTTATAAAAAACTTACAAAAATTGGCTTTTATACCTTAGCCAAGGTTTTTGGGTGGTCAAAAGTAATAATCTGGAGTTCTACCAAAGCTGAAAAATGAATGGCTGATACAATCTGGAAGCTTGTAGTCCCGGCTCATTAATACAAGGTTTATCAAGGAAATAGGAGTTACAATAATCCCGATTTATCAAAATAATAATTGTTTTTAAAAGGAGAACTCCGAAAAATGGTGTCCGCGTTAGCTTGCTGCTAACAAATCCATAATCAAAAACCATTTAAGTGTCCCAATTGACCATCAATCATTGAAAATCAAGTGGTAATGGATGGGCGCACACACTCAATTTTTGCCCATTTTTTTGGCAATTAGGCTTATCCAATGTTTGAATTAGCCTCACATACTCATCATTTACATGACTGCATACTCATGTATCATCAATTCCATCACTTTATATGCATGCACACACCAAAAATTAGGTGCACACACACTTGAAATTTTTGACAGTTTTTTCCCTCTTTGGTGTGTGTACACACACACCAAAGACACACAAGAATTCTTGATGAGAATTAAGCATTATTTGGATACACACAAAGTTCATTAGTCACAATTTGACTATCAATTTTATTCAAAGTGTATCAAATTAAGCATTATTTGGATACACACAAAGAATTCTTGATGAGCATTATTTGGATACACACAAGAATTATTGATGAGAATTAAGCATTATTTGGATACACACAAAGCTCATTAGTCACAATTTGACTATCAATTTTATTCAAAGTGTATCAAATTAGGTGCAAAGTGTAGGTCAATTTGTGTTACACATCTAATTTTAGAAAATAATTAGCAACATTGAACCTCATTAATCAATCAAGAATTGACATAACAAGTGAGTGCACTTACATCGTAATTACACTCAGCTATTCCTTTGCTCCACGCAAAGTCACATCATTGCACACACAAGTGTGTGCACCATCAAATCGGCTCCAAAAATTGACCATTTGTAGATAAAAAAATTACACACTCAAATAATCAAATTAGGCATAAATTAGCACAATTAACTTGATTAGAGTGATGATTCCTCCTCTTGCAAGGGGATTTCACATATTTTATACTTCAAATGTTAGTGGTTAGGTTAGCAAGGTTAGTCGAGATTAGTAGAAACTAGCATGAAATTAGTAAAATTAGCACAAAAAGAAGCAAAATTAGCAAGGGTTAGCATGAAATTAGTGAAATTGGGGGTTTGAGATATTCATACCTCAACATTAGCATCAATTTTTGCACAACATCATCAAATCAAACAAAAAAATGAGTTACACACACTCAAAAACCAACAAAATTAGTAATGAAATTACTCTATTTTACACATCCTAAACTCACTAGGTTAGGTTATCGATCCCCGGCAATGGCGCCAAATGTAGGGAGGCATTGTAGCATAACCTAGTCGCAACCCACACAAAATTATCAAATCCGTGGATCCGACAACTCGGCTAGGGCATGGAAGCACGAGCTTAGGATGAATGGAATAGAGGATTCAAGAGATCACATCTCCATTGCAAGTAGAGATTAGCGATGGCAAGACTAACTCTAAACCTACTCTAATCACTAATCAATTAATCTCCTACACACATCAACCCCACCGAAGTCCGACTTGCTATAGACTAGAAACCCCAAACACACTAGTGACTAGCACACACTAATTACCACACGTCAATTAAGGCACTTCATCAATAACTTACACACACAAGGTGAATGGTGCTAGAGCTTCATAAAACCTATCTACACACACAAGCAAAGAATAGGGCACACACACAAATTACAAGATTAAGACCCAACTTAATCAACCTAATTTGTGTGCTAAATATTGTAAATCAATTGCTCGTAGAGAGATAAGAGTGGTTACTAGCAAGAAGAACATACATCTCTCAAATCTAGAATAATGAAAGTGTAATACTACTTCATGACAAGATGAAATGTAAAGAAGAAGAGACCAATAAGAAAATAACAATTAGATTAATCAAGAAGAGCTTACTCTAATTAAAATGGTTAGCACTAGCCTCTCAAGCATAGACATGAAGCTCAAGGCTACGCCAAAGAGTAAACACTCTAGAGAGAGGGAGCTCTCAAAAGTGGATCCTCAAGAGTGGATACTCAAGAATGAAGCCTCCTTGCCTCAAGGCTTCCTTTTAAGGGCTTTCACCACAATCTCTTTTACTATGGTTTTAAGCTTGAGCCCTCAAACTACAAAATACAACTTTGGAACTAGAAGTGAGCCCAAGACTTATACAAAGTGAGTGGAAATATTGTGACATCCATAGCATATCTCCCGCTCGATGCATATTCGATGTAGCCTGTGTTAGTCGTTGCTAACAACCATTCTTTGGCCATTGGTAGCCAACATATTGGGAAGTCATTTTTGGGAAGCTTGAAGGGAACATTCCATGATGTCCCTTTACTTCTTCTCTCGTTGTTGATTGGGAGGTTATCACCTCGGAGTGGTAATGGCATGGTTGATAATCCTCTCTCAGTAATACCCTTCCATTAGAGAGCATGCATTGAAGCAAGGATTTCTCTTTGAAATTGGTCGAGAGGTCTCCTCGCCACGCATATTTTCTTTTCCAAAAAGGAATATGCCAAGTACATTAGGTGGTGGATGACATGGATCATGCTTTTTGGTTCTCTAATGCGATCATTTTTTATTGGGACTCTAGGATGCTTTGTTGATGTCTCACCCATTCCTTTTTTGAATGTGGACTCCCACTGTTTTAATTGGAATCTTGCCAATACCAGTCTGGAATGCATGTCAACCGATAATGTTTATGCCTTTTTGCAATCTAATGTTTATGACCTCTTGCAATCTGATGCATGGATTGTGTGTCATGGTAAACAATTGTGTTGTCTCTCCAAGTAATCCTTATGGTGGAAATGAACATTTTCTAGCATTTGGCAGAGTCATCTCCCATTGAAGGAACGAATTTTCTTATGGTGTTGCCTTGTGGGAGCTCTACCTGTTTGGTAGCCTATTGCATGCATGGCATATTATGCAAATGCACTCTAACTAGATCATTTAGGGTTAGCATAACTCTTTTGTCTATCGTAAGCAGTCTTTATATCTTGATGTATGAGGTCTATCTGTAATTGCATTTCATCTAACATATCTTTGGATGCTTAAACCATTATGAGTGGATCTATCTACTCATAAGAGTTAATTAAAGTGGATATATCCACTTTAATGAAGTAAGATACTCTTGTCCATATAATGCTAAAAAAGGAGACATCCCAATTGTATGTTGCAATAAAGAATTATATGAAAATTCAACCAAATATAAATATCTGCTCCACTTACTTTGTTCATGCATACAATAAATTCGCAACATATCCTCAATGATTTGATTGATTCTCTCTATTTAACCATCCGTTTGAAGATGATAAGCAGTGCTAAAGACCAAAACTCTGAGGTGAACTTTGCATCTCGATCCGAAATTATACGATGGGGGTAAATTGTGATACCTAAGGACACCTTTCGTGAAAAATTGAGCTATATCTTTAGCTGTAAATATTGCCTTGATCGAGAACAAATGAGTCATTTTTGTAAGCATATCAATGACTACAAAATAAAGTCACATGCTTGAGATATAGGAAGTCCTGTGATGAAATCTATGGGTCATAAAATTGGTGCATTCACCAAAGTTTCTTTGAGTTGCTCAAAATTAGCCTGAGCACAATCATTCTAAGTAAACACTTTAGTTTTCTTAAGGGTATTAGTCAATGTAGAAACTATCTTAGCATAGTCTTCAATAAAAGTACGATACCACCCTCTTAATCCCAAAATCCACGTACTTCTTTGATAGATTTGGGTATAGGCCAAGCTACAATGGATTCAATCTTACTTGGCTCAGTAAGATGCCATCCTTGGATATATCCTTGGATATAATAAATCCCAACTATTCCACTTTGTCACGGAAGAAGATGCATTTGCTATGCTTAGCATAAAGCTGGTTCTGACATAAAAACTCAAGTAGTCATTGCACATGTCATTCATATTATTCATTATTCTTTGAGTAAACCAAAATATCATCAAAGAAGACAAGAAAAAAGTCATCAAGGCGTCCTCTAAACACGTCTCTTAGGCAATTGAAAGTTGCTAGAGCACTTTTAAGTCCAAAAGGCATGACGAAAAACTCGTAATGTCCAAATCGAGTGTTGAATCCTGTCTTTGATATATCTTTCTCATTGATTTGGATTTGATAATGTCCAAACTTAAGATCAACTTTTGTAAAAATAGAAGCTTCATGTAATCAATTAGGTAATCCATCAATCCTTAGTATTGCATACTTATTCTTGACTCTTTAATCCACAATAGTTAATACAAAGGCGTAGAGTACCATCCTTTTTCCAATTAAAAAGAATAGTTTTCCATGGAGAGACACTAGGTCGGATTAAATCTTATTCAAGAAGTCAAGTTGCTCTTTGAGTTCCGTCGACTTAGGTACCGACATTGTGTATGATCTACGAGCAACTGGATGACCTCTTGGAATAAGCTCTATTGCATGATCAGCTTCATGCTTGGATGATGACTACAAAATTTCTTCAAGAAACACCTCAACAAATTTTGTTAGCCTAAATCATCTCATTTTTTCTATAGCTCTTCATTCATTTAGTGAAATTTACAAGTTGACGCTTAGGTTGTCCCCACTTCTCGATAATGGTAACCATGGAGTTATGCTCATTTACAAATGTCAATGAAGCATTTTTACAATGTAAGTGAGCATCATTTTCTTTAAGCCAATCCATCCCTAAAATTGTGTTCATAGGCTTGTATCGGTAAGACTATAAAATGAGCTGAAGTTTTGTGGCTATCCAAAGAAAATCAATCGAAGTAGAAGATTTAACTCTCCTACCCATAACTAATTCCACTGTGAGGTGAGTATCAAGGTGTTGGTAGAATCAATCAATAAGGTAAAACGCTTACCTTGGTACTCTGCTGGCATCTAAATCACTAGGTCATTGATCTCCTCCTTCTCCTTCTAGATGAGGTTGGAAGTTGACATTATTCTCATTATTATTGTTATTGTTGTTGGGTGGTCCATCCGTCACAAAAGCTGGGTTTCATGGTCTGAAATTTCCCTGATTTTGAGAAGGTTTTTGATTCTAATAGAAGTTTTGCTGAGTGAAGTTCTGTTGAGCTACAGGTGGTTTAGAACTAAAATTCTTGAAATTTTGGTTTGGGTTCGAATACCTGGGCTTATAATTTTTATGATGATCCTATATAGTGTAAACCATTAAATGGACAATCTTTGGACTGATGATCAGGGTCAAGGCAAGTGTAACAAAGGTGACCTCAACTAGCCTTCATATGCAATAAATTCTCCCTAATTTATTGTGAGTTTCTAGATCTTTGCTCCTCTCAGGGTGGCCAGATCTTTTGATCAGGCTCTTTTTTTTTTGGCTTTTCACTATCAGATAGTTCAAGTTCAATGGGGTTTACCCACATCAAGAACATTTGTAAAATTTATGAGTCAGAGACTTTGAGGTCTAGTGTTCATACGATTGTGTAAACCTGACACAAATTGTGTCAATTTGACTTTTTGAGTCATCCTGATTGGAGCGTACTTGACAAGGGTTAAGAAATGTTGATATTATGACTCCAGATCTCTGAGTACAATCAAGAGACTCATTCACGCAATTGGAATGATATACCACCCCTTTAAAATCTATCCAATAGCATTCAAGCACATCATGAGGGCCACATGTGGAGGATCATTTGAACATGTGTTTTTTATGCTTATTAAGTTATTTGGTTGAATTGAATACTTCAAGGACTTAGTCAATCAAGCAAGCATGTGTCTTTTATGCTTCTTAAGTCATTTGTTTTAAATTGAATACTTCAAGCCTTAGTCAATCAAGCATGGAAACGTTCATGCCTCTTGAGAATTTATCTTTGAATTTAACATTTCAAAAACCTTAGTCATTTAAGCATAAAATTCACCTCAAGCTTTGGGCAAGGTTCCCACAACCACTTAAGCATCTTAGCACCTCATGCTTAGGTAGCCACCTCAAGGTTAGCCCTAACTTGCGTAAGGTCAAAGGACTTTTTAACACTAACTTTTGGAGGTCTTCAATGAAACTAACCCTAAGGTCATTTAAGCTCCATTAGATGCACGTTACTCTTTGATAGACTACCTCCTTTTGGACTCCTATTGAGATGTAACCATCTCTCCTCTTGGTCCCTTGCTGAGGTAAATCTAGAAGCACTTATTGCACATTGCTCTTTGGTAGACTGTCTCCTTTTGGACCCCTATTGAGATGCAACCATTTCTCCTTTTGGTCCCTTGTTGAGATAGATCTAGAAGCACATATCTATATTCTAACTCTTGTTCCCCTTTTATCTTCCCATATTAAATGATCAATTTAATATGAGAAAATAATTTGGTTAAGTTAGATATTATATGTTATGACATTACCTCTCTCTTGAAATCATAGTGGTCCTCGACTATGAGGTAGAGAAGATAAAGCTTTATCATTACTCCATGTTTCTTAGCTGGTAGAGGATCCCATTTCTACCCTACGGCATCATTCCAGAATGGATGACTAACCCATTTGGTGCTTGGGAGACTTAGCTGTCGCAAGCATGTCTTCTCTTTAGTCCATATCATACTTCCAAAGTAGAGTGACAAGTTCTACTTGGTGTTTGGGAGACGTCATCACCACAAACATGATCCTAAGCATGCATACTTCTCAAATTTTGTGCATAATAAAATAAAGAGAACGAGTCTTATAAGACCAAAATGTTGTTAATTTAAAATGCATTTTCATTTTCTTACTCTAGTTTAGCATTGTAAGCATTGACAAGGTTCATATTATCCTTAAGCTAGGTTCCTTGCATCCATTTAGCATCTTTAAAAGGATAATTCTTAAACTTAACAAGATATCATTGGATAATCTTACTGTTTCTTAGTACCTTGTCTTCGTGTCGATTCGGGCTACAACACGTCTTCTTGATCTTCGATCTCTGGCGGGTCCTCCATTATTGGTTCTTTTGGTGGCTCTCCTTTGTAAGGCTTGAGTAGGCTCACATGGTTAGCATTGTGAATGAGCCAATGGTTGGGCAACTTTAACTAATAAGCCATCTCATTGATTGACTTAATAATTTTAAAAGAAAGGACCATAGTATCTTTTTGTTAGTTTAGCATAATACTCTTGGTGGCTCGTAGGATTCTTGCCGATAGTATGCCATAGACGAGCCTTGAGAAACTTTAGCAAGACCCAATTATTTTCCTTAAAAGGCTAAGGCTCTTCTGTGCTTATTAGCAGCAACCCTTTTTGCCTTTGCTTTGAGATGGATATAACCTTTTTAGTCTTTGAAAAAGATTCTTGTGAGCCTCGGTTATATTCATCAGTAGCGAAGATCTTCCCATATACTTTAAGTAGTAAGGGACTTTTGGATCTTCCCTCTTTAACCTCGAAAGGTGCTTTCACCATAGAAGTATGTACAATGTCATTGTACGCATACTCTATAAGAGGTAGGTACTTCTCTCATTGAGAACGTTGATCTACTTACATGACATAGGCTTTTACTAGATTCAAGAATCATTAGATTAGTTAGTTCAATTTGGTCATCCGTTTGTGGATGATAGGCCAAAAGAGAATTTTAATCTACTTCCTCTCAAAGAGACCCTTCTAGAAATTACTGGTCATTCTAGGATCTTTGTTCGACACTATGGATGCTGGCAAGCCATGATACTTGAAAATTTGAGATCTAAAGAGGGTTGCCGCTCGATGTGCCTTAATAGTCTTTTTGTCAGGCATAGAGTGTGTTTTCTGGCTAAGCCTGTCAACTGAAACAATCCAAGTTTCTTCCCTCGATCAAATTTCAATTTTTGGTATACCGCACATTTTGAAACATACTCTTGTATGTTTACTTTTCATGGTAGACTAATAGAAATACATTTCTACTCCTCGAAGAGTAGATTATGGAATCCCTCTTTGCCCCACATAAGGAGAAGCATGGGATTTACATGACTTTCTTATTGTATTGGTGAGTAACACATAGCCTATTTTCGTTTGGAAGATAACCATCCTTCAAGGTGAATGGTTCTTCTTTTTCTTCCCTAATGCAAAGGCTGTAATTACCTACTTAAAGTCTTGGTCAATAGCATATTCATCTATCATAAAAGATAGATCATTGTGAGTTGCTAAAGACACCACATTTACCCTTAGCCGTTGTGAAAGTGCATCGACCACTTGATTGTGCTTGCCAGCAATGTGAGCAATATAAAATTTAAATTGCGAAGAAAATTTTCCCACCTCATTTGTTTGTCGAAAAGCTTGGTTTGCGTCATGAAGTCCTTGAGGCTTTGTGATTCATTCATAGGATGAATAGAGCCCCCACGAGATAGTGCTTCCTTGTGTCTAGGGCATGTAGAACAGCTAAAAGCTCTTTTTCGTATATGCCTAAGACCCGTTCATCGGCATTGAGCCTTTGGCTCTCATATGCTATGGCATGCCCTTCTTGAAGCAAAACTGCTCCAAGGCAATCACCACAAGCATCACATTGGAACTCAAATGGCTTTGAGAGATCCGGAAGCATAAGGACTGGTTGGGAGGTAAGCTTCTCTTTGAGCTTGTCAAAAGCATTTTGTTCTTTAGCAGTCCATGAGAACTTAACATTCTTCCTTGTTAAGTCATGCAATGGTCCTGCTATTTTAGAGAATTTTTCTATGAAGCGTCTATAGTATGCACACATACCAATAAAGCTTCTTAGCTCATGTAGATTCCTTGGATTACGCCATGCTTTTATTACCTCCAACTTTGATGGATTTATACATATACCATCTTGAGAGATAATTTGACCTAAATATTGAATCTCTTGTAGGAAAAATTCGCTTTTCTTTTGACTATGAAAAGCTTATTCTCTCTCACAACTTGAAAGATTACATGGAGGTGGTACTTGTAATCCTCAAGATAATTTGAGTGGCATGAGGATTTTTGTCCATCGTGAGTTTGAATGCGATTGGAGCATTTGCCAGGCCAAACCTTGTAACTTATCAAATAGATCTTCTACCAGCGGCACGAGATTTTTTTTTTTTTAATAGTGGTCCTATTTAGTGCTCTATAGTTGATACACATGTGACATGTGCCATCTTTCTTTTGCACTAAAAGTAATGGTGAACAGAATGGAGAGGAGCTAGGCCTCACCATCCTTTTTTCCACCAATTCATGCACTTGCTTCATGATCTCCTTTTGTTGAGCTTGTGAAACTTAATAAGGAGGTTTATTAGGCGGTGAGCTTCCTAGTAGAATCTCTATTGCATGGTCATCATCCTCTCGTTTTGGAGGTAGCTCACTAGGGATGTCATCAATGAAAATATCTTGGAATCCATTTAGGAAATTAGACAACTCTAATTTCTCTTGATTCCCTTTATTGCTACTTGTGAGAACATTAGAATCATTTACAGATTCTCTGACAAAAATCATATACACAAAAATAGAGCTTTTCATTGACTTACCAAAAGCGAGCGTATTTACCAGGGATATGGTGTTCCTCGAGTCATTAGCATCTATGTACATGCTCTTTTCCCTATAGGTGAAATAGATCCTCCTTAAATTCATGTTGGCAGCCATGTGGTTGAACCATGGTGCCCCTAGGATAACATCCTCATGGTGGAGAGCTGAGATAAAAAATTCTTCTTTGTCGATGTAGCTTTGGACAAAAAGTCTCAACTTCCCAATCAAGGGAGTAACGGAGGCTTTCTATCCCTTGAAAGCTGTGTTAGCAGTTACAGTATCTCCCATCTCAAAAGCTTGAATGCCCAACTTGGTGGCCAACTCCATTGATATGAAGTTGTGAGTAGAGCCAGGGTCAAACAAGAAGAAGGCTTCATCTTCCCTTACCTTTCCCCAAGCATAGGAGAGGAATGAGCCTTTGCAATGAGTATCCTCTTTTGGAGCTTCAACCATGGAAGCTCTAGGAGTGTCATTGCGTACATTTCTTTTGGGGCAAGAACGATAACCATGTCCTTGCTCTCCACACTTAAATCATTTATGGTCTTTACAAAAGGCCTCTAATTCTTCGAGAGAGAGCTTATTTTTTACCTTTGTAAGATCCTTTCTTCTTGGCCTTGTTGTTGCCAGTGCTGGTGTTGCCTTGGAAAGAGTTTTGAGCATTGCTCTTGCCTCTAGATTCATTTTGATCCTTGTTTTCAATGGGCTTGAAATTTCTTCTCACCCCTTGTTGGAAATTGATCCTTGAATCAACCATAGTGTGGTGGATGGTTTCGGTCATAGTGCTAAGCCGTTGTGAGTTGACATACTCGGTCATTTCTTTAGGCAATACCACACAAAATTGTTGCTTTTGTTTAACGCAGTCTATCCTTTGAAAGGCTGTAGCTTTGAGATATAAACCCCAAAACTTGTCTACATATTTATGGATAGACTCATTGAAGAGTAGCTTCAAACTTCACCATATTCAGTGAGCACTTTGTCCTTGGAATCGCTTGCAAGGAATTTCTTCATGATGGAAACTTGTAGACTTTTCCATGTCTTTGGGTCCTCGCCATTGCTGCAAAGGCTAGCCGACCATTGACGAGTATATTTCTGGAAGTGCATAGCTACATGGTGTAGCTTAGAGGACTCCATGAAGCCCTCTTCTCCAAAGGCCTCATCGAATTGATGGATGAAGGTCAATACTTTGTCGGTGGCACCAAAGGTGCCATCATAGGTGAGGAAAGAGATACCCTTTCCTCCTTCTTTGAATTTCTTGAGCTTTTGGGACCTTTTCCATGCAGGGTAAGTTTTGTGATGTCCTCTCCTCTAAGAGAATAACTATTGCTTTCGTCGGAAGAGGAGGAAGGTGAAGAAGAAGGAGAAGAGGGTGACCTTTTTCTTCCTTTGTTTCCTCTCTTCTCTTTCAAAGTGACGAGGAGAAGGACTATGGGTTGATCGTTTCCTCTTGGGAGGAGTTGGCGATAGTCTAGACCGCCGTCTTCATGGAGCCACATCTTTAGAGGAACTTAGGGATTCACTTCTTTCTCGTTCTTTGGATTCCCCCTCTCTTATGGGAGAGAGTCCTCTTTTGGGAGTCTCATCAAGAGGCCACCTAAACTCTCTCTCCTCTTGGAGAGGAAGGGAAATCCCATAAGCATGAAGTTTTTGGGTAACTTCGGCTTGCAACGTAGGGTTGCCCATAGCTTGATGCAACCTAGTAATAAGATAATTGATAAACATGGGTGCATCATCAGTAGCACCTTCATGTGAAAAATCAAAGTTATCAGTGTTCATTCTATTCTCTTGGTTATTGTCAGCCATAATTATACTTATGTGTTTACTTAGTGTATCCTTTGGCAATTCAAAGCCTTAGTTGCTACTCCTCTTAGACTTTGAAAATAAGAACTTAAGTATCTACACCCATGGCTCAAATTGGTCAATTATAGAGAGTAGTGGAGTGAGTCTAACATAGCAGAATTGCCAAGGGATAGCTGCTTTGGAATTCTTATGGCTCAATAATGGTAAAGCCGTAGGTAAGTCTAAAAAGACCCCATTATTAAGACCAAAGCTCCCAAGGTGTGCACCATATCCCACATAGTGGGCTCAACAAAACCGATAATAGATCCCAATCCCACTCACCCTAATATAATTAACAAAATCAATCATTAATAGGCTACTTAAGGACCTCTCTTCTTAAGCAAGAAAAGAGAAACCAAATGATCTGATACCCATGTAATGGGAATGGCCTATGAACTTTGAGAATAGCGAAATTAAGAGAATTAAGGTGAGCATTTTTGTGAGATCACTTTGAGAACATAGAGGGTGAACTTAATTGATGGTTGCAACATAGACATAGTACTTAATTAACTTGGCATGAACAATACTTTTGTGTGAGAGAGAGAGAGTATTAGAGAACATGACAATAGTTGAGGACCAGATTTACTTGGAGCTGGTCCCCCCTCCAAAAGCCGTTTGTATTATAGATTCTCCCATCAAGAGAGACTTTGTTACAATAAAATCTTTGTGTTCCTTGTGATCTTGGTGATGCTATGAAGATGGAAAGCCTCATGCATGAGGAGCTTAACATAAACTTTGCAAAAAGTATTAACTATCCCAAGCCTCAGTCCCAAGGCCTCAAACACCTTCGAAGGTGAAGAGAGCTAGCAGGGAATGAGGATAGGGAAGAGGAAGAAGAAACATTCCATAGGAGAAAGAAATAGTTCCTCACTTATCATCACTCTTCTTGCTTAGCATAGCATAATTTCATAGTAATGAAAATGAAGAAGATGGCAAGCTTAAGCATTGAAGCATGGCTCTTGGTTGGATTTGCATTCCATAGCCAAGAGTGTTGGTGTAGGCTCTCCACTTCTCAACAAGCTTGGAGAAGGAGATGGAGCTCTTGCACTTTGCACTCCACACAATGAGAGAATGTGTGTGTGTGTGGGAGAGTATACCCCCCTCTCATGCTTGGTCCACACCTCTCTCTCTCTCTCTCTCTCTCTCTCTCTCTCTCTCTCGTATTGTTTTATTATTTCATTTGGACGTGTCCTCTTTTTCCTCTTTGAGAGAGAGAACTTAATTATTTATTTTTATGTATCTAAATTCTCATTGGACCCCTTTAAAACCTGTCCAATAGCATTCAAGCATATCATGAGGGCCACATGTGGAGGATAATTTGAACGTGTCTTTTCTGCTTATTAAGTTATTTGGTTGAATTGAATACTTCAAGGACTTAGTCAATCAAACAAGCATGTGTCTTTTATGCTTTTTAAGTCATTTGTTTTGAATGGAATACTTCAAGTTCTTAGTCAATCAAGCATGGAAACGTTCATGCCTCTTGAGAATTTATCTTTGAATTTAAAATTTCAAAAACCTTAGTCATTTAAGCATAAAATTCACCTCAAGCTTTGGGCAAGGTTCCCACAAACACTTTAAGCATCTTAGCACGTCATGCTTGGGTAGGATTCCCACCTCGAGGAAAGCTCTATCTTGCGTAAGGTCAAAGGACTTTTGAACACTAAATTTTGGAGGTCTTCAATGAAGCTAACGCTAAGGTCTTTTAAGCTCCATTAGATGCACGTTGCTCTTTGATAGACTACCTCCTTTTGGACCCCTATTGAGATGTAACCATCTCTCCTCTTGGTCCCTTGCTGAGATAAATCTAGAAGCACTTATTGCACATTGCTCTTTGGTAGACCGTCTGCTTTTGGATCCCTATTGAGATGCAACCATTTCTCCTTTTGGTCCCCTGTCGAGATAGATCTAGAAGCACATATCTATATTCTAACTCTTGTTCTCCTTTTATCTTCACATATAAAATGATCAGTTTAATATGAGAAAATCATTTGGTAAAGTTAGATATTATATTTTATGACGCCTCATGATTTTCTCTTGTTGAGCTTGTGAGAATCAATAAAGAGGCTTGTTAGGTGGTGAGCTACCTAGAAGGAGCTCAATGCAATGGTCATCATCCCCTCGTTTGGGAGGTAAGTCCATAGGGATATCATTGATGAACACATCTTGGAATCGTTTTAGAAAATTAGACAAGTCTAACTTTTCTTAATTCCTACCATTTACATTTGATGAAACATTAGGATCTTTTAGAGACTCTTTGACAAAAATCATATATGCATAAACTGAGCTCTTCATTGAATTGTCAAAACCAGAATAATTTACAAGTGGACTGGTGCAACCACGCTCACTAGTATCTATATACATGTTCTTTCCCCTGTAGGTGAAGTAGATTCTCCTTTTAGGGAACTTCATATTGGCAGCCATGCGATCAAACCATGGTGCCCCTAAGATACCATCCTCATGTTGGAGAGGAGAGATGAAAAAGTCTTCTTTGTCGACATAGCTTAGGATATGAAGCCTTAACTTCCCAATCAAGGGAGTAACGGAGGCTTGTTGTCCCTTGAAAGCTGTGTTAGCCATTACCATATCTCCCATCTTGAAAGCTTGAATGCCCAACTTGGTGGCCAAATTCGTTGATAAGAAGTTGTGAGTAGAGCTAGGGGCAAACAAGATGAAGGCACCATGCTCTTTTACCTTTCCCCAAGCATAGGAAAGTGATGATCCTTTGCAATGAACATCCTCTTTTGGAGCTTTGATGGTGGAAGCCCTAGGAGTCTCATTGCGAGCATTCTTCTTGGGGCAAGAATGATAGCCGTGGCCTTGCTCCCCACACTTGAAACACTTATGGTCCTTGCTAAAAGCTTCAAGCTCTCCAGGAGGGTGTTTGCTTTACCTTTGAAAACTCACTTCTCCTTGGACCGATTGTTGTTGTTGTTGTTGGAAGTGCCTTGGGAAGAATTTTGAGTATTGGTTTTCCCCTTTGCATCATTTTTGTCTTTGTTTTCCATGGGCTTGACCTTCTGTCTAGCCCCTTGATGGAAATTGATGTGAGAAGCAACCATGGTGTGATGGATTACTTCGCTAATAGAACCAGGCCGTTGAGAGTTGATGTATTCGGCCATCTCTTCAGGTAATCCCGCACAAAATTGCTGCCTTTGCTCGAAAAAGTCTATTTTTTGAAAGACAATAGCCTTGAGATGTAAATCACAAAACTTGTCTACATACTTGTGGATAGACTCATGAGAGAGAAGCTTCAAGCTGCACCATTCGGTAAGCACTTTGTCCTTTGCATCGCTTGCAAGGAAATGCTTCATGATGGAAACTTGTAGAGTTTTCCACGTCTTTGGGGCTTCACCATTGTTTGCCACAAAGGCTAGCCCACCATTGATGAACTGATTTTTGGAAGTGCATAACTACATGGTGTAGCTTGGAGGATTCGGTGAAGCCCTTGTCTCCAAAGGCCACATCAAAATGTTGGATGAAGGCCAACACTTTGTCGGTAGCACCAAAGGTGTCATCATAGGTGAGAAAAGAGATACTCTTTCCTCCCTCCTTGAACTTCTTTATCTTTTGTGACCTTCGCCATGCAAGGTATGATTTGTGATGTCCTCCCCTCCTGTATTCTCTAGGAGAATAGCCATAGCTTTATCGGAAGAGGAGGAAGGTGAAGAAGAAGGAGAAGAGGGTGACCTCTTCCTAGCCTTTTTCTTTCTTTGTTTCCTCTTCCTTTTTAGAATGACGAGGACAAGGACTGTGTGTTGATCTTTTCCTCTTGGGAGGAGTGGGCGATTGTCTAGACCGCTGTCTTAATGGAGCCACATCTTCAGAGGAACTTAAACTTTCATTGCTTTCTTGCTCTTTGGATTCCTCCTCTTGTATGGGAGAGAGTCTTCTTTTGGGGGTCTCTTCAAGAGGCCTCCTAAGCTCTCTCTCCTCTTGGAGAGGAAGGGAAATCCCATAAGTGCGAAGTTGTTGAGTAACTTCGGCTTGCAAGGCAGGGTTGCCATAGCTTGTTGCAACCTAGTTACGAGATAATTCACAAACATGGGAGCATCATCATTAGCACCTTCATGTGAAAAATCAAAGCTATCAATGTTCATTCTACTCTCTTGGTTATTGTCAGCCATATTAACAAAATTTATGTATGTACTTAGTGTATGCTTTGGCAATTCAAAACCTTAGTTGCCACTCCTCTTAGCCTTTGAAAATCGGCTCTTAAGTATCTACACCCACGGCTTGAAGTGGTTAGTTATAGAGAGCAGTGGAGTAAGTCTAACATAGCAGAGTTATCGAGGGCTAGCTCCTTTTGGACTTCTTATGGCTCAATAATGGTAAAGCCATAGGTAAGTCTAAGAAGACTCCATTATTAACTCCAAAGCTCCTGAGGTGTGCACCATATCCTACATAGTGAGCTCACCAAAACCAATAATAGATCCCAATTCCACTTACCCTAATATAATTAATAACATCAACCATTTTTAGGCTACTTAAGCACCTCTCTTTTTAAGCAAGAAAAGAGAAACCAAATGCTCTGATACCAATGCAATGGAATCGGCCTATTAACTTGAGAGTAGCGAAAATTAATGAGAGTACTTTTGAGAAATTACTTTGTGAGCATAGCGGTTGAAAATAATTGAAGATAGCAACATAATCATAGCAATTAGTTGACTTGGCATGAACAATACTTTTGCAAGAGAGAGAATTTAGAGAACATGAAAACAATTGAGGACCAAATTTATGTGGAGCCGGTCCCCCCTCATATAAGCATTTGTATTATGATTTCTCCCATTAAGAGAGACTTGTTACAATACAATCTTTGTGTTCCTTGTGACCTAGGTGATCCAATGAAGATGGAAACCTTCATGCATCACAAGTATAGCATAAAATTTGAAGAAAGCTTTAACTATTCGAAGCCTCAGTCCCAAGACCTCAAACACCTTCGAAGGTGGAGAGAGCTAGCAGGGAATGAGGGTAGGGAAGAGGAAGAAGAAACATTTCATAGGAGAAAGAATTAGTTCCTCACTTATCATAACTCTTCTTGCTAGCATACATAATATCATAGTAATGAAGATGGAGAAGATGGCAAGCTTAAGCATTGAAGCATGGATCTTGGTTGGATTTGCACTCCATAGCCAAGAGTGTTGGTGTAGGCTCTCAACCTCTACTTGCTTGGAGAAGGAGAGGGAGCTCTTGCACTTTGCACAATGCATAACGAGAGTGTGTGTGGGAGAGTATACCCCCTAAGCAACCCCCTAGGTTGCTTTGGTCGACCCCCCTTGTAGCTCATGCTTGAAGCTCATTGGACCCCTCCATGCCTAGCCAATCACAAGCAGGAGGCATTACAAGCAACAAGGGTAGCCTTGGAACAAGTGTCCCCCTTTCCCCTTTGAGAGAGAGGACTTGATAAATGCAAAGACAATTAATTAAATCTCCTAAATTATCATTGGACACCTTGGGTGGTCAACCAATAGGCTTTAAGCATACCATGAGGGCAACATGAGGAGGAACTTGACAAGTGTCCCCTTTGCTTTCTTTGTACTAGGCATGCCTTTTGTGAGTGTGTGTGTTCTCTCTCATCCCCCCTCATGTAGGGCTCACCCCCTCCTTGTAGGGATTGACATTGACCTTTTGCACACCTCAATCCACTCAACTTGGGCTTGGTTCCCACCACAATCTTGGCCCTTAAGCCCCTCAAGCTTGGGCAGGGTTCCCACCTGAAGTACAACCCTATCATCTCAAGCATGACAAGCACCTCAAGTATCTCAATCATCAAGCACCTCAAGCATCTCAATCATCAAGCACCTCAAGCACCATAAGCTTAGACCGGGTTCCCACCTCAAGCACCTCAAGCTTGGTCCGGGTTCCCACCTCAATCTCAGTGCTAGCTTAGCTAAGGTCAAAGCACTTTTACACACATTATTGGAGGTCTTTAATGAAGCTGACCCTAGGGTCTTATGCTCCATTGGTTAGCCTTGCTCTTTAATGTACCATCTCTCATTTGGGCCCCTTTACCATTGGCCCCATGTGGAGATAGATCTATAAGCACATGCCTATATCTTAACCCTTGTTCCCGTTTATTCTCCCACATTAAGTGATCAGTTTAATATGAGAAAATCATTTGGGTTGGTTAGATATTAGATTTTATGACATCTTGGTCCACCTTGCAACACAAATCTCCTTGGCATTTTTGGTGAGCCCGACGCAAATCTGATTGGGGTAAGAGGTACAAATGGAGAGGCCAGAACAATTGATGAATTTTATTGAAGAGTTAAATTCCAAAAGGTTTGATGGAAGCTTAACAATTCTAGATTTTTCAAAGATTCTCTAATTGGTTCATGGATGTCTGCTTGAAGTGGAAGCCATGGAGACAAAAAAGAAAATTGATGATGCAGTGGAAATGGCACTTGATGTTGTATGCGACCAATGTTGTATTTTTCAAGGGCATGATCTAGAGGGTTTCCTTGCATGCTATGAAGCCAAGATGAAGAGTCAAGGGGTAAAAGATTGAATGGTTTTAGATTTTAAAGAAGTTGTAAGCTCCAAGTTCCAAGATCAGGTTTGGGATCTGGCAGAAGCATATCCAACACAGTGGGACTATTTTGCAGATGGATTTAAATATGAAAGCTCAAGTATTATGGACTTGGAAATGAAGTAGATATTGAGTAGAGTCTGATTATATTCAGTAAAGGTGAAGGGGATCAAAAGAACTTTCTTAATTATGATCAATTTTGGGAACTAATTTATGCAATAAGCAAAGCTAAAGCAAATGCAGCTTTGGAAGTTGCATATTTAGTCCTAGAGGATCATATTTTGGGCAAACTAACGGAGGTGAAATAATGAATTTGATGATAAAATAGAAATTGAATTTTGCAAAGATTGCTTCTTGCATGGTATCTGCCTTCATTGAATCTAGTGAAGGTTTAGATAAAGAAAGAAATAGTATTGCTAGTGTTTCACAAGTTAGTAACCTCAACATGGATTGTTCTTAAGGAGTTTAGGAGGAGCCTTTGTAGAAGACTAATGGATCTTTCAGAACCATAGAATCATGTGAAGCCAAACAGGAAGATCATTGCATAGATAAAGCTATATATACAATAAATAATTGATGAAGTGCAAGAAATTGTAGTGACAATACTAAAAATACATGAGAATGAAAATGAGTCTATGTTTATCGCTGACATCATGTCTATAGGTGTTGATGTCATGGAAGAGGAAGAAGATGTCATTATTAATGGTTTCTTGGCAGGATCTAATGGGGATGCACATAAATCTATAGAAGGGCTTTTTGATGTATGTACCCATTCCAGAGGGGATGAAGGTTATGGGTTAAGTGCTATGTGGTGATTATTATGGGGGTTGATTTCAATTTTTTTTGGTACAATTTTTGATATCTTTAATGAATCAATGTGCAATTGGATGTCTATTGTAGAGTTTTCTTGTGTTTGTGCTCTCCTCTACCTTGCGAATACAAATCTCGTGACACCACCTCCATGAAACAACCATTGTAGTCTTGTCCAATACTTGCACACCCTATCGCCAAATTTAGCATGTAGTAACTCCCATGAAGGGAATCACATAGCCAAATGCCTTCAGTCGACAAAACCTCCCTGGGAATAGCATGATCACTATGAGTGTCGATAAACTTTAGCCACAACCACTTGCCATTATATCCAACTGGGCAGCTCCTAGATATTAGACTTCAAGCCGAAAAAATATCTGAAATGGCTGATCCCGATCACATCCATTTGGCATACACAACATAGCACCATCACGTGCAATAATCAACATGCCACTTTCCCGTGGCATAGTCTTTTTCCAAAATCTTTAAATGCAAAGCTATAGAAAAATGATATGTAAAGGGCGTCCTGTATGAAAAATGCCTTTAAACATTGTGCATTCAAAATATTTCTAAGCTCCCCAATCCAACCAAGATTCTAAACCATACTTGACTTGTTGAATGCCACATTTGGTATACACATCTTGATGACATTTCTTGTGCCTTGTATCCAATATTTTCCCAAGCGCTCTGCTACCCATATGCTTGCTTCCATACACTTGCTTCTTGTATATCCTTGAGCTGACCAAGTTTTGTTGCACTAGTGTCCCCATGAAGACATGGCTCTGGTTTCCTGAAACAAGCAAAGAAAGTGCATGCACCCAACATCCACCTCCCAAACCTCGCGATCACGGAGCATGCAACCAACATTTTTCCAAGCCATGTAGTACGTACCAAAGACATGTGCCACCTTAGGATTCTCTGCATGGCATGCACCATCTCTCCATCTTTCCCACACCTAGCACCCAATACCCAACTAGTCCATCCCTTTTCTAGGCCATGAACACCCAT
Organism: Adiantum capillus-veneris; assembly: GCF_014529385.1. Lineage (NCBI taxonomy): Eukaryota > Viridiplantae > Streptophyta > Polypodiopsida > Polypodiales > Pteridaceae > Adiantum > Adiantum capillus-veneris. The sequence goes on from NC_140957.1 coordinate 51,028,445, forward strand.
AGTCTCCATTTTCTCTCCCTTTTGAGTCTTGAAAGACCATCCAGTGCACAAACAATGACAATTTCTCTCTATGATTATCAACCCCCGAATTGTGCCTACACACTCCTAGTTGTGAAATCCCTCAACACACACACACACACACACACACACACACACACACACACACACACACACACACACACACACACACACACACACACACACACACACACACACACACAGAGTTCTTTTTCTCAAATTTTGTGGTTGGAAACACCCATTGACGAAAATCTTCCCCTATCTCTTTTTCCCCCTTATGCCACTCTATTAGTTGTGCTTTCCCTCTCTAACCATTTACACAACAAATCATTGAACCTTTCGAATTTCATTCGTCCAATAGTTACATCCTTGTTGTTTCCAAGCATACTTCATCAATGTTACTCATTCCATGCAATGCATCAATGTTAATGCATAACCTACAACATTACGTTTACCTAATTCTATTACGTGGTCAAATGCTAATCATTTTTGCCAAGCACCTAGAACAACAAGTCAAACTCGAGGATAATCAAAAGGATATATCTTGATTACTCTCACAACTTTGTCAAGATACCTAGCCCATGTCACATCCTAAATTTCAAGAAGAAGAACAACACCTATGTATTGATGATGGTAGACTTAATAGCGAAAGCAAGCACACCAATCAACATGATGGTCAAAGATCACACAAGAGCTGATGCTGGAGATCCAAGTAATCATTAGCACAAAAAGAGAACGTATAAAAAGGCGAGGAAACTGTGACAGAGAAGGTGAAGATAGAAGGACCATTGGTGCAATGATGATGATCAAAGGACTAGAAAAAGCATGACAATTACACGAGATAGACACATTGGGTATGGTTAGAGTCACGCCAATGATGAACACTGCCGACGGAAGCTAGCTCATTTGATTGAAGCAATCGACCTTCCTAACCCAAGTCATGGGTTTGATTGTGACTGAATGATGCCCAAAGTAGATCAAAAAGTGGGAATTCTCGCACTTTATAAAAAAAGTATACAGTGTGATTGCCTCTCACAAGTTCTAGTAGGCCACGAACAAAGTTTGAAGCAAGAAGCAAAGGTGGGAATTTGTGCTCCTCCCATTCTATATCAGGTGAAGGTGATAAACATGTTTATGATCTTGTATTTGTCCTTCATTGGCCCCCTCCTCAAGATAGGAAAGAGTAATTGGAAGGAATACCTAAAATCTGATGTGAAAAAATACCTATGGAAGAATAATACCAAAGATTCCGTTTCCTCGCGGGGGGCTAAATGAGAATGTGTTGCCAGACCCAAGCAGCTAGGCGATGTTCGGATCCTTGACCCTGTAGTGTATGCTAAAGCCTAACATGCTAAATTTATGGTGGCAATTGCTAAACAAGACCAAGAATGGGCCGCGATGACCTAGGACATGATTGACAAGGTGAGGCTTAGCTCCTGAGGAGCGGTGGAAAGAGGTTGGGGTTCATGATAAACTGCTGGTGATAGCCATTTTTTGGCTGTCGATATTTGTCATAGTAAGCTATCTCACCCTAGAAAATCACATAAACACTATGGCTAAGCTCACCTTTTCCTTGTACATAGGTGCGTGTGAGTTAGGGGACTTTTTCCATCTCTCCTTCTTAAAAACCCTCAACTAGCTAGTCACTGGGCTAGTTGAGCAAAAAAAAAAGAGAAAATAAAAATATATTATGATCCATTTGTGTGTAGATATTTCATTGTATATAGGGCCCAAATAAAGGGATTTTTTATTATAATTATTTTGGTATTTATTTAAATATTTTTACCTAGGTGTGAGTTAATTACCTATGTATGTTATGTACATTGACTCACCATTGCCATAAAATTTCTTACCATTGTGCATTACCTCTATTCTATAGATAAACTTTTTCATCCAAGCCTCTATAAGTTTTATAAGTTTTGGCGTGAATGCACTCCAAAGGAGAATCACAAAAATACCTTTCACCCGGTCATTCCCTTTCACTAAATTGCTATTTTCTACATGAATTTTTCCTTCTTGTAAATAGACCTACATCAATAAAAAAAATGAGGGCCTCATTTGATTCCATATATATATATATATATATATATATATGGTTGACATTATTCCAGATTCCATGAATTGTTTATAAACTAATCTGTTTCCCCCCAATCATATCCATATATCATATTTGTGAATAATCCTAATCCATACATGTTTTCAAACCCTCAAGATTTTATTAGGTCATGCTTTTATGGAAGGAGGGACTCACCCTTGGAGCCTTATGCAAATTCAACATAAAGGGGGGCCACTGAAAACTTTTGTAGTGAAGAAAAACATATATTTTGGTATTCTTTCTTACCTCTTCTTTACATACATAAAATTCAGCATGAATGACCATGCTTAACCTCTGAAAATTGAGGTACCTCATCAAACAAATCTCCATTTTCATCATGGTAATCAACCTTGGTCGTGGTGGCATAAAGAATAGAAGAAGAAGAAGTGGATCGATGGTCATTTCTAAGGATCTACACAAGGGTGAGTTCAATCTCTTCAAAGCATCACCATGAAAAGGATTCCCTCACTTCATTCACCCATCTTCCTACAACCATTCAACTCATTCTATCCATTGTAAATGTATCATTAACTTTCTAGTAATTACTAAAACTAACTACTAACCTACTAACACAAACATCATGACCTTAAAAGGCACCTCACCTAAAGACATGAAACATAGTAAACTCTCTCTCTCTCTCTCTCTCTCTCTCTCTCTCTCTCTCTCTCCCCTTCCCCTTAAAACTCTACTTTCACCTTATCTACCATCAATAATGTTCTCTTTTGAGCCCACATCTATGACTCAAGTAGACAAAGTCGAAGTCCCATAATGTTTTGATATTAAAAAAAATCTTGATCTTGATTTGATTAGGTTGTAAATAAGGTTATCAATAACCTTAAAAAGGGGTATTCAAACTATAAATAGAACCCTCTCCTTCTTCTAAATCATCTCCAATATCTCACATAGAACCCAACACTCTATGCGTGAGGAGAGACCTAGGTGTAGCAACCACTTAGTGAGTTTCACACTTGGTATGAGAGAAGCTTTCAAGCTACACTTTTGCAAGTGAGAGAGTGTGAGTTTGAAATCTCAAAACCACTATTGTATATATTCCTCCATCATCAATAAATTGAGGTTTGGATCTTCAAAGCCATGATTCTACATGATTCGGTGTTCAAATCTTAGTCCTTCAACTTTTGCAATGCGGTTTGATGACTTCAAGGTGACTTGTGTCTTTTAAGTTCTATTGTTTGAGCTTGTTTGATAAATTAAAATGTTTGGTGTGTTTTCATTGCCAAACTTGAGTCCATTGTAAAAGGGTATTGTGGTGAGAGGTCTCCCACACCCTAAGACTGTGTGTGTGTGTGTGTGTGTGTGTGTGTGTGTGTGTGTGTGTGTGTGTGTGTGTGTGTGTGTGTTGGCAATGTTTAGAATTCAATACACAATGGGTTAGTTGTGTACAAGCTCTATGATAGTATCATAACAAACCATCTCCATTTACAAGTCACAAACAAGGAATTACGCAAGTTCCATTCCTCTCTCTCTTCCCTTTTCTCTAGCTCTCTCTTGCTCCATTTGGTGGGTATCTTGGTGTGATATTGCTTGTCTGTGTTTTGTTGCACCTCTTCTTGGTTGTGACAAACTCTCTCTTGCGTCCTAGTTCGCATTCCATAACTAGGTGGTGCCCCTTCACTTGTTTGGCTAAGGGTTTGTTGTTAATTTTCATGCTTGTGGTTGTCCCAGCACCAATTGAGCTGCACGATATCCCTGAGGGGTGTTTAGAGGTTGCCTCTCTTGTTGGCCGCCCCGAACCATCTCAGTGGAACCTTAATCGGTCAATCTTAAACTTAGTGTGCCAACATAGGAAGTTGGTGTGTAAATGCAGCAAAGTAGCAAAGACACTTGAATGGGGAGAGGCAACAAAATATTTGAAAAAATCAATAGCTCATTGATCTAGTGGCTCTTAAAGGTGGGAAGTGAAGTGCTCAATCTATCATGGAGAGAAGTTTCCACAAAAGTGAATAACAAATGTCTCACTCACCTGACCTACTTTAGGGACTAGGACACTGCAAGATGGAATGAACAAATGAGCTAACCATCCAACTCAATCTCAATAGAACTAAATGATTGGATCAATAGAGTAGTCAAGTTTCTTGACATTATGTCTATGCCAATGTGTGAAGCTAAACTTGATTGGAAAGCTTGGCCTTGCCCTAAGAACAAAAACTTCACCAAGCCACAAACTAAGGAAATAAGTTACCGCAAACTTAGGTCCAAAAGAGATTAGTTTCCGCACTCAAGAAATAATGGTAGAAGAACTTGTCACTAGAATCCAAATGGGCATCAATAGCAAGTAATATATGGGACCCTTAGTGCCCCCTAGCTATGAATATCTTCCTGTGGAAGGTGCTATGGGGAGGTCTTCCAACCGGGGTCAAGATATTAGCCAGAGGGATAGGCCTAGATACATGCTCAAGGTGCAAAGCCAACAAAACTATCCAACTATGAGAGCCCTAGTGATCATATTATGTAAATGTTTTTAGAAGACCTGAATGATCCTCTTCTTCAAGAACAAACTACACTTTGGAGGCACGATGTGGAAGGATTAAGCCATCCAAATCTTCACTCAAATTGTTTGCTTTCCATGTTAGTCTACTTAAAGACTGTAAGGGTGATCCACCACAAGAGCCAATAGCAGAAGATCCTTCTAAATTTGAAGGAATCAATGAGATTATTGCAATCTAAGCATATTCTTTGCCACAAAGACAAAATTTTACATAATGGTAAGGTTTTGCGTAAGTATCTAGTTAACTCAAAAATTGTTCTTTTGAAGGTGCTAAATGGATGGATAACATGACCCTTATAGATACCTATAATGAATTATACACAAAGCCTTCATGTATTTACAACAATGTATTCCATAAAAAATGTATTGAAGGAACCAAGGAAATATTGCAATTTGAGCATATTCTTTGCCACGATTATAAAATTTTACGTAATGGTAAGGCTTTGCATAAGCATCTAGTTAAGTTTAAAAATTAACCTTTTGAAGGTGCTAAATGGATGCAAGAGCCAAAATTAAAGGATAACCTGGCCCTTATACATAGGTGAATTATACGTAAAGCCTTAATGTATTTACATTGATGTAAATTACCGCCATACAAATTTTCAAAAATAAAGATGCTCATGTGGTCCATCCAATTTGGATAGCCCAGATGAGCATCTTTAGAGCATCTAGTCCATCCAATTTGGATGGCCCAGGTGATCATCTTTATTGTTGACCTGCGTAAAGTCATGTGGTCTATGATTGTCTTCTTCAAGCACATAGTTCACATCATCAAAACATTGGTTGCTTCTTCTTAATACTCTTCTCTCACAAGGGAGCTCTCTTTATGTCAAGGGGTTTGACACTTTGTAGCATTATCATTTCCATTTCCGTGTTTGTGCCAATTATCTCATACAAGCTTATTTTCTCCTCAATACATGCATGCATTTCAGCATGTTTGGTCCCAGAAAAGTTTGAACACATGTGGCTGCTCCTTGCCTCCAAGCTGCCTAGGGAAAAGAACACTTTGAAGGAAAGGATACTTGCACCTACTCTAGAGATCCAAAAAAGACTCCAAGCCTTTTCCACTTATATGCTTTGATCTCTTGGTAGAATTGAAGGTCCTGTCTATTTGGTGTTGCACATTAAATCTTTTTGGATCTCCCCTTTGGTGGATTGCATATGGACGTCCTTGTCTACGTCCGATATTTTCTCTGTGCATGCTAGTTTCCATTTGGCATTCTCAATGATTATGCATTTTGCTCATTATGACATCTATGATAGGTAGATATAGAAAGCCAAATAGATTGAATTATCATCCACAAAGGTCAGATATGACTTATGGGAACAAAAACAAAACATTACAAAGTTCCTTCTGAATAAAGGGGTAGTTGGTCTCAATTAAGGAGTAAGGGTCTAGCGAGGTGTGATAAAGGGAAGATAAGATGAAATGAACAAAATCTAAGAAGGGGTAGGTGAGGGGGGAGCCGGTTTGGGAGAAACTCTTGGATAATGGCTTTACCTTCTTGATAAACTGACCATTTCCCTATTGTGTATGCTTCTCAAATCTTTTGGAGTTCTTCCTTCTTCTATTTGAGTTAGGTACGTGTTAGATCTTCTACAAACCAAAAATTTGGTGCCCTTGAGAAGCCTCAATCGCTCAAGGAGTTTGATTTGATCCGCCTTGGTCTTGAAAGTGAGGATTGCATGTTTGGTGCAATAGTCCCGTTGATACACCAAGAAAGTGTCGACCCTTGGAATAGCCAACATCAGGTACATGGAGGTGTGCAGGTTGATGGGAGAGTGATGATGCATTTGATAGGTGCAGATTGGAACAAGTGCGACTATGTTGTGTATGCCATATACGGCGTGTTGCAGGTCAAGCATGGTTTTTCGACTTGGCTACTCGAAGTGCACAAAGGGAACCGCCTATCAATGTGTGCGGCTCCTGATGCTTTTTTTAGCATGGTTTCTATAGCTCTACATTCGAAACAATTGGGGACAAGGCTATTATACCAGAGAGAAGCGATCTGTTGGCTGGTGGGCGACCTTGATGTAATCACAGACATGCTTCATTATTGCGGAGTTTTTTACCAGTTGCACTCGTGGTGGATATCGACGCATGGGGCTTCAAAGGAAGCGAAGTGGATGTCTTGGGAGTTGAAGGATGTGCAAGCAGTGTGGTCAAGGGGAAAAAAAAAGTTTTTCGAACTTCGGCATTGCGGACGTGGGAAAGACAACCAGGCTGCTTACATAAACAAAAGCTTATAGCTAAAGATTAAAAAAAACTAGATTGCTTCGTTAGCTATGTTCCATCGAATTCAGATCGAACAAAATATTGGAAACTGAGAGAGAGAGAGAGAGAGAGAGAGAGAGAGAGAGAGAGAGAGAGAGAGAGAGAGAGAAGAGAGAGAGAGATTTCATGAAAGAGTGTTAGATTTTTTAACTTGAGAGTGTTTGGGATATCGATCGTCGTGGTTTAGTCATGTAGCTCTGCATAAATTGGTTACCGATCGTAGTGCTTTAGAGGGGTACCTCGCCAAAAACCGCAAGGAGTGTTAAGAGTTTTGTCAAGCTCAATGTTCATGATCATACAAGATGTCAATGTTATTAATTGTTTGTTGTTTCATTTTTATGTTTAAAAAAAAGGAAACATGCAAGTCTCGTTGCATGGGGGAGTTTGCACAGTCCTCCCCAATTTTTATAATACGAGGGAACGTGCCATTCCCACGGTAGCGTGCAATTTTCAGTGTGTTCATTAACTACATTCTGAGTGTCAAAAATCAGAAAATACGAATGTTTACTCACCGCGCGATTGAATGTCTATCGCCAATGGACTTCCTTGTATCAACGATGTTGGGCATCTCCTGCACTTAACCCGCTGCAAGAGACGACATCCCTGGGAGGATACCCTTCAAGAAGATTTTGTGCTATTGTGAGAACACCACATTTTGTATACATATTGATCAAACCACCACCAAGCATGAAATCGTACTCCCAACAAACGTTGACTAGCGATCATATCATGAATTCTAATATCTATGGCTGTGTATGTCATTGCATCTGCTGACCCTCATGCCTTCTAGATTCTTGTGTAGGCGTAGTTGATTGCATCTGGATAGAGACCCTTCTTGCGATCTGTTTTGCACAACCTGTAATCAATCCATTTCAAGAGGCGACATTCCGAAAATGAAACTCCTCAAGCACTTTTTCTGCCCATATCAGCCTCTTGCGTGGAGCTACATGCCTTCATGCATGTGTACGGGATTGCATCTGGAGAGAGGCCCTCGCTTCGCATCTGTTGAAAACAAAATAGAGCTTGCTGGCCCTGCCCTTGTGGAGCAAATCATGCAATTAGCACATGCTAAGAGTCGACACTCAGGACACGAAGCTCCTCGAGCACTTGTGCAAAGCCACATGCCTTGAATGAAATTGGAGAGATATACTTGCTTTGCGTCCGCTGAAAACAACCTACAGCTTTCCCGTAGCACATTTGGCATACATATCGACCAAGGCATTGACAAGCACGGAAATTTTTTGCAATAGCCCCTGACTAACAATTTCAGAGTTAATTTTTAAGCCCATATGAACATCTTGCGTATAACCACATGCATTAAAGATGCACGCTTATGTGATTGCATCTTGAGAGAGGCCCTTGCTTTGCATCCAATGAAGACAGCCAAGAGCTTTCTAGCCCTGCTCTTATTGCGACATCCCGCAATCAATGCTGACATTCTAGATAGGAAGCTCCTGAAGCAATTTTTGGTGCTCTCTCATTAAGGGCACCACATTTGGCATACATATCGACCAAGAGAGTGCCCAGATAGCTGATAAACGTTAAAAAAGAGGACAATCACATGGACGCTCGCCATGCTCTCGTTGTGCACATTCTGGAATCATTGCGTTCATTGGAAGTGGTGGCATTCCAGACAGGGAGCTCCTCAAGCACTTAGTGCTTTCGCAAGCGCATCACATTTGACATACATATTGACCAAGTCAGTAATAAGCACAACATCTTTTTTCAAGAGTCTTCGACTGATTGTGAAGTTTTTTGTCAACATCAGCATCTTGAGTAGAGGCATATGTCTTCAAGAGGCATGTGTAGGTGATTGCACCTGGAGAGAGGCCCTCGCTTCGCATCTGCTGAAAATAGCCTAGAGCTTTCTAGCCCTTCTCTCGTTGAGTACATCCTGCAAACAATGCATTCCAAGAGGCGGCGTTCTGGATAGGAAGCTTCTCAAGCACTTTTTGTGCTTTCTCAAGCTCACCACATTTGACATACATATCAACCAAGATAGTGCCAAGCATGACTTCTATTTTTAACAGCCTCTGATTAGCAATATAATTGTGAATTTATGTGCCCTGCCAGCTTCTTCAAGATGCATGCGTAGAGCGACATGCCTTCAACATCCTGCATAGGTGATTGCATATGGAGAGAGACCCTCGCTTTGCATCTGCTTAGTGGCACACATATCGACAAAGACAAAGCCAAGCATGGCTTCTTTTTTCAACAGCCTCTGAATAACAATATAATTGTGAATTTCCGTGCCCATATCAACAGCTTGCGTAGAACCACATGCCTTCAAGATGCATGTGTAGAGCCACATGCCTTCACCATGCTGCACAGGTGATTGCAGTTGGAGTAGAGTTTTCTACCCTGCTGCAATCAGTGCATTCCAAGAGTCCACGCTGCTCTGAAGTCACTGCGTGAAAAGCAAGGCATTGATAAAAAAAGATGCATGCGTAGGTGATTGCATCTGGAGAGAGCCCTTCGCTACACTATGTGCCACTGCTCTAAAATTACTGCGTGAAAGCGAGACATCAATAAAAAAGATGAGCAAAGGAACGGTCATGTGCCACGTGGGAGGACGAGAAGCCAGATTTTTGCAATGCACATCTGGTCACCTTTGTAGGATCAATGACTCCAGCCTCCAATAATTTCTCATACTTGTCAGTCATAGCATTGTAAAGAAGCTTCTCAATAACAACAGCACCTTCATTCCCTGCGTTATCTACAATCAAAGCAGCGAGAGTTGATAGAGCCTTTTGTACAATATCAGCACCGAGCTTCTCTTCAGGATCTACAATTGTGTCCTTGATACCAGGGACCAAGGCAGAAAGGTGAACAAAGGCTGTCCCTCCACCCGGAACAATATATGCCCTCTTCAATTGCAGCAAAAGTAGCATTCTTTGCATCTTCAATTCTGAGTTTCTTATCTTCCAGCTCAGCCTCTGCGGCCGGCTGCTCCCACCTTAATGACAGCAACCCCACCGGAGAGCTTTGCTACTCTCTCCGACAACTTTTCTTGGTCATATACAGAGTCTGTTTCTGCAAGTTCTTTCTTGATTTGAGCAATGTGAGCTTGGATTTCATCCTTGGTGGCTGCATCGGCGATAATGGTCGTTGATGTTGGTCATTGTCACCTTCCGGGCAATCTCCAACTGCTCAACAGTAACACTTTCATGCTTCAAGCCAAGATCACTGGCTATGAACTCAGCACCAGTGATGATGGCAATGTCCTGCAGTAAGGCTTTCCGTCTCTCACCAAATCCTTGTGATGTGAGAGTAGCCACTTTCACGATTCCTCTCATCTTATTCACCACCAAAGTTGCTAAAGCTTCTTTTGATACATCCTCAGCAACAATCACCAAAGGAGCATTTAGCTATGAAACTTTCTCTAGAACTAATAGAATGTCTTTGATGGTGGCTAATTTTTGATCAGTGACAAGGATTCTTGCATTATCAAATTCCACACTGAGCTTTTCCTGGTTAGTCACGAATTGAGGGGAGATATACCCCCTGTAGATCTCCATTCCTTCTTCGACTGTGATTGTCGTCTCAAAGGACGATGATGATTCAATTGACAACACACCATCTAGACCAACGTTGTATTTGGCATCAGCAATCATGGTACCTATGGCAACATCATTACCGGAAGAAATAGTCGCCACAACTTTGATATCATCACGGCCCTTGACAGGTCGAGATTTCTGTCAACGGAGAGAGGGAGAGGGAGAGAGAAGAAGAAGAAGACAGAGAGTATTTTAACGTCGTAGAGAGACGGATTTTCTGTCAACGCAGGAAGAGGAGAGAGAGAGAGAGAGAGAACGACTGCAGAAGCCGCTATTTTTAGCTAGGCCACGTTTTTTTTAGAGCTTTACAGGCCCACGTTTTTAGCTTTTGAGCGAGATTAGCTGGAGCCGCTTGGGCTGTTGAGGGGCCAAGGAGGGCTGTTTGAAAGGAGAGGAAAACAGACACTACGCTAACGAAGTAAAGACGAGTTGGACTGCAGTAAAAAAAAAAACGGTGCTGATTGCAGGCAGAGATTGCGCCACCTGTGGGGCTGAATGTGGAGAACTGAAGGAGCCAGGCCGTGACCAAGGGGAACTCAGGGCCGCCACTGGCAAAAAAACGAGGGCTGCAGATGCCGCCAAAGGCAGGTAAGCCAAGAAAACACCACCTGGAGGTTTGCATGGGTGCGCCATCTGAAGAGGAAGGAGAAGGGCCATATTGGGGGGAGGAAGGCCATCAGTTGCAGGGGAGGGAGGATGAGACAGAGCAGGTGGTGGGCCGACTGCATGTGGAGCCTGCCGGGTGTTGAGCATGTAGGACAAGAGAGGAAACTGCAAGCAGCAGGTATGTGGGACGCCAAGGCAGGTGAGGAGTCGCCAGGGGTTGAGGAAGAGACGAGGGCCACGAGGGTTGCTGTGAGTAGAGCTACAAGGAAGGAGACAGCTCGGGCCTGCTGAGGGGAGTAGAGCATTGCATGCCAAGGCGGGGCTGAAAAAAACAAGAGGGTGGTGCAGCTTACAAGGAGAGCAGAGAGGCTGCAGTTGAGGGCCACCTGAGGAGTCCGCCTGCTACACTGGGTAGCCATAGGGGGTTGCAAGGGGCTTGAAGGGCATAACATGGGGGAGGCCGAGAGCTGACGGGGGTTGGAGGCTGCCAAGTTCTGATTGGGAGGAATGGAGGGTCACCAAGGGGCATCAGATAGGGATGGTCAGTGTAGCCGGTGGGTGACGAGCTGCAAAGAACAACAAGGGCAAAGGGTGACCCTTGCAGAGCTGCAAGGCTACGTACCAAGAGCGAGTGCTGCAGGAGGATAGGAGGGGTAGCCAGTGGCTCGAACCTGCAGGCGGGTGTGGCCAGGAGAGGTTGGGCACGCTGAGGAGCAACTTGGAGGCATGCTACAGAGGGTCGAACAGTGCCTGTGGTGAAAGACGTAATGAGCTGCTATCATCTGTTGTGGCGTGGCTGCATCTCAAAGAACCAGGCCAGCGAGAGCTTGTATATGACAATGGGGAGCCGCCAGGATTGTTGAAGCCGAGGGCTTGCCTTGGAGCAAGTGTAGAAGGTCATCAAGGGCATACAGGCTACCAATAGCCGAGGAAGGGTATCCAATTGCACCAATGCACGCAATCGACAGTGATCAGGATTGTGTCAGAGTTCTCTTTGTTTACTATGCGTAACTGAGTTTACAGTTTGGTTGAGTTATTTGTATTTGGCTGCCATCTTTTCGTCTACTCGTCGTCTCGTGCATAGCGCCCGTGGTAGCGGTGGCTCCGGGTCTTTTGTGTGTGTGTGTGTGCAGAGAGAGAGGGAGAGAGTGGTTGGGGGAGCTTACTGTGTTTGCAAATTTTATGAATGTGCTATGCATTAGCAGTTATGGTTGTATGTTGTCGAGCGAGTTATGCTTGGAGTTTATAAGTGATTGTGTATAGCTGGTGGCGCTCGTAGGCGAGTCGGTGCATTGGAGATTGGCAGAAAGTGTGCATGTGTGTGTGATCTGTGTGGGTAGGGGTGCGGACTATTACCTTGGGCTATAGAGAGGCAGTGTATTGTGTGCAGGGTGTTGTTCCCTTTTCCCCCATCCCATCAGTGGTGCCCCCACTGAGGAGCTACTGATAGCTTCTCAGTAAAGTTGAAGACAGTGTTGGGGTCATACCAGTGTCAAATAGCAAGTGCTGCTAAGCAAGATGTGGTCGGGTTTTCCAACTTTTACAGGTGTTGAAGATGCAGAAGTGTGGCTGCAAGACTATGGTCTATTTTTGTTGGAGAGCGGCTTGTCGAAAGAAGAGGGAGTGGCCCAAGCTTTTCCACTCCTCGTTCGTGGAAAAGCAAATGTATGGTATGAGGGCTTGCAGGCTGAAGAAAAACAGGATTGGAGCACATTGGAAGCGGCATTCCGAGGTCGATATGTGGCCAACACGCAGTGGAGTGAAGTGAAAGAGATGATGGACAACCTAAAGCAAAGCCTTGATAGTGATTTCCGAGCATTTGTGTGGGAGTTCGAGGCCATATGGAGCAAGTTGGTTAAGGTAACTGCTGTAGAGAATGCATAATTTTTGAAGATGACCAAGTTTGTGGACTCCTTGCATGTAAAAGTGTAGGATAAAGTCGAGATCAATGGACCGTGCACATACAAGGAGGCAATAGCCTATGCGCAGAGCAGGACGAAGAAGCTTTTAAAGAAGCAACAGGCAAAGCAGGTTCTGGCGAGTCCATTGGTGCCAAGGCCAATTGCTAGGGAAGAGCTTCAGGTAATTCGACCCTTTGTTGATGAACATGTGGTAGTAGCGGATAGGTGTGATGACAGAGTAGAGACGATAATGTGTGGGCCTATGAGGCCTCAACAGTTGCAGAGAGGAGTCTACCGAGTACCACCTGATGTGCTTGACCAAGTGCCTTCCGAAAAGTAAGTAGTGGGGAAGATAGCTGAAGTGCCAAAGCCGGTGAGTTTTGTGGAGAAAGCCGAGGTGTATTCGAGCTATAGCAGTGCCTTGGATACGGACATCACATGGGAAACGGAGTTTGCTTTCTCAAGGTATGAAACATATGATGTTATGCATGCCGATAAGGTGATCGAAGAACAGCAGGTTGCAGGTGAAGAGCCAGTTTGCGAAGACCAAGGGTTGGGCAACCCTCTCTCTTGCCTTGTGATGGTAAGGCCATGTTGACTGAAGAAGAGTGCTTCGAAGCAGCAGACTGGGGGTTCAATGATCCAGTTGTCGATGTAGATGGCGAGTCGCAGGTTTTGGTTGCTAAAGCTATGGCGAGAATACAAGGTATGCAAGGCTTGCCACCTTTTCTAGTGATGTTTGAAGAGTCTACTGGTGAAGATATGCAAGTGTCTGCTTTGGATGATCAGTTGCCACAGGTTGGTGCCATGCTGTTCATGGATGTGCTATTGAAGGTTGCTATGCAAGTGCCGCTATGCCAATTGTTGCAGGTTGTTTTTATTGAAGATGGTGATGCTATGGAGGAGTCTCTACCCGATGGCTGGGGAACACAGGAAGTGGAAGCTGTGCAGGCTTGTATTGGGCATGGAGATGGCTCATGCTTGTAGTTTTTTGAAGGGCTGTGCTGTCAAGATCTATAGGAAGGATTGGTTTATAGGTTTTCTGGTCCAAAGCAGGGATGGTTTGTATGTGCTTTATAGACGGATGATGAGGAGCAATACCATATTTTTGATCCAGGTGGAGTTTGCATCACAGTTCGGAGAGCCTATGGCTTTCCATTTGACCCAGCCGAGTGCTATGACAGCCAGTGAATCTCTCTCTATCTATCTACTGCTCTTTATCTATCTCTTGCACATAGTATCTATCAGTTTCTTCTTATGCAATGATATATTATCTAAATAATACTATGGTTGAGCATGAATGCTCAACGAGGGGTTGGGCAATGATGATATACCAAGAAAGAGTCGACCCTTGGAATAGCCAACAACAGGTACATGGAGGTGTGCAGGTTGATGGGAGAGTGATGATGCATTTGATAGGTGCAGATTGGAACAAGTGCGACTATGGCGTGTATGCTAGATACGACGTGTTGCAGGTCAAGCATGGTTTTTTCTACTCGGCTACTCGAAGTGCACAAAGCGCACCGCCTATCGATGTGTGCGGCTCCTGATGCTTTTTATAGCATGGTTTTTATAGCTCTACATTTGAAACAATTGGGGACAAGGCTATTATACCAGAGAGACACGATCTGTTGTTGTAGGTGGGCGACCTTAATGTAATCACAGTCATGCTTCATTATTGTGGAGTTTTTTACGAGTTGTGCTCGAGGTCGATATCGACGCATGGGGCTTCAAAGGAAGCGAAGTGGATGTCTTGGGAGTTGAAGGGTGTGTAGGCAATGCGGTCAAGGGGGAAAAAAAAGTTTTTCCGAACTTTGGCAATTGCGGATGTGGGAAAGACAACCAGGCTGCTTAATGTAAACAAAAGCTTATAGCTAAAGATTAAAAAAAGAGACGAGTTGGACTGCAGTAAAAGAAAACGGTGGTGTAGCCAAAGTGTGTCTGCTCTAGAAGGTGGCATGGACAGATGTGTGCAGGCAAGCAGAGGCATGGCAACGTACTGGAGAAGCTAAGAAAATCATGGGATGGCAGGTAGCAGCGGAGGTGTATGCATGATGCGGCTTATAGGCCAGGGAAGGCTCCATGAGGGGCTAATTGGGGTAGCAGGTGAAGGAGATGCAAAGTGCAGCCTTTGGGTCCAAGAATGAAGAGCTTGAAGTGCTGAAGGAGCAGGTTCAGACGGTTCATCAAACCGAGCTACGGAGCCCAAGTTATTGAAGTTTGAAGTTTTAGTGGTTTGTAGATTTTTGCCGGACAGGGCAGCTAAGGACAGGTGAGCCAAGTGGAACTTGAGATATAGATGTGTAGAGCTCGATTCATGGAGCCTACCGTCTTTTCGGATTGCAGATTGGAGCCATAGTTTGCAAGATATGGTCAGTTGAAGTTTTTTCGGGGGCCGGGTCTGAGCCCACTTGGCCGCATTGGAGAATGTGCCATCTGGCATCTTTTGAGCATCGGCAAAAATCTAGAGCAGGGTGTGCATCATACGGAGCTAGCAGGAAGTGACTGCATGCGAAACGGAGTCCGGAGCAAGAAGTTATGGCAGTCGGAAGATTGGGTGTCTTTGTTCGGAGTTGATGGCAGATGATTTGAGCGTGTTTTTGCGGCCTTGGATCTTGGGCCTGGAAAAGTCGAGTAATGGTGCGGATTATGGAGAAGCAAGCCGACAATGCAAGATTCCGTCCGGGCTTTGTGGCTCAGCAATATGGCATTGGAGCAGTGGAAGAGAGCCAGGCAAAGGCAGGCTAAAAGGGTTTTTGGTTAAAAAACTAATGGGGTTTTTGGTTTTTTAAGGCCTTGAGGCTTGAGTCTTATGGGGTTGCCACGTGGCGTGCCCACTAAACCCACATGCGCAGTATACAGGAGAAGTGCCGTAGTATATAGGGAGGGTCGTGGGCTCTCATTGGTATCCAAGAGGTGTGAGAGGAGCTCCCCTCCCCATGGCGATGGCGGGTATGCGCAGGCGCTGCGCGCGGTGTGGTGTGGCCATTGGCGGCGATTTTGGGCGGCAGTTTCGGCGAGGCGGGGCAGCAGTGGCGCCCGCGGTGGTTGAGTTTGGTGATGACATGGCAGGCAGTAAGGGTGGTGCCTGCGCTCGCTTAGGCCAAAGTTTTTTGAGGAAGGGGTTGTACCCCCCCCAATAGCGACATCGCTATTGCCTTGACAGAGGAGCGGTCTTGCTGGCAAGAGGTGCCGACCAGGGCATTTGAAAAGAAAGCCAAAGCAAGAGAAGCCCAAAGGGAGATCCGACCGGCCAAAGTGGAAGGTGCAAAGGAAAAATGTGCACACCATGGGATGCTTTCCAAAAATAAACTATGCCAAGTGTTGGCAATGCAATAAAATGCTAAAAGAAGCTCTAAGTGAAGGCCACGGGAGGGGAAACTTATCCTTTTTTTCTTTTTTTGGGCCTCCTAGAGGCACCCCTATAAAAGGTTGTAAATGCGAAAATTTGAGGGTCTTTGGACCAATGTTGGCTTTTTTGCGTGTGTGTGAGTGGAAGCTTGAAGCTTGTGTGTTGCTAAGCTTGCCATTGAAGTTGCATACATTGATTGTACTACTCCCTATGCAATAATACCACTCATTTGCGCCAATCTCTTGTGTTGCTTCTCCCCATTCCCCTCCTCTTCTCTCCCTCTTCGTGTATTGGCTATTGCTTGCAGAGGGTTTACCTGCAGCTTGAAAGGTGTTACCAAGAGGGCAGAATAGGAGTTTTTTGTGAGTCGGAAAGGGTGAGTTGAGCAGTGTGGGTGCATTTGTGTTGTGGGTGTTTTTTTTGCAAGGTGTGAGGTAGTTGTTTTGTATGCTAAAGCGGAGTTGTTAGTGCAAATTAGCCAATTTGAAGGTGTTATTTGAGAGGTTAGGGGTGTTGTGGAATCCCTGGGCTATAGAGAGGCAAATATTTTGTGTGCTGGGTGTGCTCCCTATTCCGCCTCTCCATCTTCTGGTGCCCCCACGGAGGAGCTGTCTGATGCTCCAATTTGCGGTTCGAAGTGGTGTTTTTTAGCCGACAAACCGGTTGGATGATGGTCGAGACATTTGATGGTCGGGTTTGAAGCTGACAGAGATGGTGGAGCCAAGTTTTGGCCCCATATTTACGGGCGTTGAAGATCCCGAGGATTGGTTAGCTGATTTTGAATTATGGTTGCTGTCGATGCATATGTCGATGGATTCAAAAAGGTTACAGACGGTGCCGTTGTTGATGCAAGGACGAGCCAAGGTGTGGTTCGATGGCTTAAAGAGCAGTGATTGAGAATCATGGCAAAGGTTGCAGAGTCAGTTTCTAGAGCGGTTTCGAGAGGTGATTACGAAAGAAAAAGCTGGTGCAAGGCTGAAGGCGGTACACTAGGATGTAAGTAAAGATTTCTCTATTTTCATTGAGCAGTTTGAAGCTTGTTGGAAGCAGTTGGAGATTGCTACTGGGGTCAAAATCAATCAATCTTTGAAGCTGTCAAAGCTGTTAGAGTGCTTACATCCGAGGATTAGAGAAAAGGTCGAAGATGGTGCCGATACCTATGAAGACATGGTCTATCTGGCAAAGATAAAGAGTAGAAAGGTGAAGAGGAAGTTAGAGGTGGGAATGCTAAAGCCAACAGATTATATGCCTGTTGTGGAGGTAGCGAAGTGCTCTTGGGCCCAACCAAGGGTGATTCCAATTGTGCAAAATGCAAGGCCTGTTGAGGTAAGACCTACTATTGGTTACGTTCCTTGGAGGTTTCCAGTTTGTGATGTGCATGTGCCGAGGGTGGAAGAGCTTGTCAACGAGGAGAAGCTCCATGTCGAGGTGAACCAAGATGCAAAAGCGGTAGCAGATGTGGAGATTCCAGGATGGATTGAAGAGGTAAAGCATGTTCTTGTTGAAAGTTTGCATGAAAAGGTAGCAGAATGCAATCGAGATGCAGATACCAAGGGTTCAGAAGCTGATGGAGAAAGTTTGCAAAGTGGTGAAGATGGTCAAGCTTTTGTGGAGCAACAAGTGGATGCAGATGCTGATATGGAGACGGTATATGATGCCGATGCCGATGATGATACAAGCTCGATTAGCTGGGAGACAAGCGAGGAGAATAATGCAGATGAGTATACATCCTATGACGAGGAGACGAAATCTGATGAACCCGAACTGGTAAAGGTAAAGCTGACCTCTTATATGTTTGATGATATGGTAATAGCACATGTGCAAGAAGAGCAGGGAACAAAGCAAACCGAGATGCTTGATGAAAGCCAAATGGTGCAGTCTAGGCCTACAGATGATGACATGCAGGTCAAGGTAGTGTGTGGTGCCATGCTAATGGCTGTGCTGATGAAAGTAGCGGTGGAATGTGCCATGGTGGTGCAACATGTGCAGAATTTTGCCAAAAGAGATAAAGTGGCCGTGTCTATGGAGGAACTTGAGATGGATGCGGTAGAGAACGAGTTTCTGTTTTCCTTGGAGGAGCATGATGCAGCGATAGAAGAGGTGATTGAAGAGTAGTTGGTTGAAGTTGATGAGCAGATGGTGTTGGTCGACCTTGAAGGGCCGGTTGACAAGGAAGGGCTTGATGATGCTGGAATTGAGTGTGTGGCCAAAAAGGAGGTTGTGATGCCAAAGACGGAGGAGATTCCGATGCAGCAGACATGTCCAATGGTGGAGAAAGGAGAATCTCAAGCAGTGGCTTTGCTTCGAGTGAAGGTATGTAAGCTATGGTTGATGAAAGAGATGGTAGATACAGCTCTATGGAGGCTAGTTTAGCAGGTACATGCTATACACTCAAGGCCTCCACTTTATTTGGTTGGGAGGGAGGGTCAAACAGGTGTTGTAGCTTGATGTCAGGTATATGTTTTGTTGATGATGATATGTTTGGTGCTGCTTGGTATGGAGTAGACATGTTACAAAGGAGTGCATGGAGTGCAGAAGATAGGCTATGGGCAGTCTACACACATGGTGGTCTAGGTGCTGGGGTACGACACTATGTTGAGCAGTTACAAATGGGTGGAAGATATCAAAGGCAGGTGTTTGATCCAGGTGGAAGCTATGTGATGCAAGGGATGGGGCAACCCACTTGAAGGTTTGGCAGTAGGATGCAATAAAACAGTGTACATATGGTTTTTTAGTTTTCTCATAGTGTGTGCCAGGTTTTGCAGTTTATAGTGAAATAAAGCTTTTGTGTAGTTGAGCATAAATGCTCAATAGGGGGGTGGGCAATGATGGTGCAACCAAAGTGTGTCGGCTCTAGAAGGTGGCATGGACAGATGTGTGCAGGCAAGCAGAGGCATGACAAAGTACTGGAGCAGCTAAGAAAATCATGGGATGGCAGGTAGCAGCGGAAGTGTATGTATGATGCGGCAGATAGGCTAGGGAAGGCTCCATGAGGGGCTAATTGGGGTAGCAGGTGCAAAGTGCAGCCTTTGGGTCCAAGAATGAACAACTTGAAGTGCTGAAGGAGCAGGTCTAGACGGTTCATCAAACCGAGCTACGGAGCCCAAGTTATTGAAGTTTGAAGTTTTAGTGGTTTGCAGATTTTTGCCGGACATGGCAGCTGAGGACAGGTGATCCAAGTGGAACTTGAGGTATAGATGTGTAGAGCTCGATTCATGGAGCCTACCCGTCTTTTCGGATTGCGGATTGGAGCCATAGTTTGCAAGATATGGTCAGTTGAAGTTTTTTCGGGGGTCGGGTCTGAGCCCACTTGGCCGCATTGGAGAATGTGTCATCTGGAATCTTCTGAGCATCGACGAGGTTCTAGAGCAGTGCGTGCATCATACGCAACTAGCAGGAAGTGACTGCATGCCAAACAGAGTACGGAGCAAGAAGTTATGGCAGTCGGAAGATTGGGTGTCTTTGTCCGGAGTTGATGGCAGATGATTTGATCGTGTTTTTGCAGCCTTGGATCTTGGGCCTGGAAAAGTCGAGTAATGGTGCGGATTATGGAGAAGCAAGCCGACAATGCAAGATTCCATCCGGGCTTTGCGGCTCAGCAATATGGCATTGGAGCAGTGGAAGAGAGCCAGGCAAAGGCAGGCTAAAAGGGTTCTTGGTTAAAAAACTAATGGGGTTTTTGGTTTTTGAAGGCCTTGAGGCTTGAGTCTTATGGGGCTGCCACGTGGCGTGCCCACTAAACCCACATGCGCAGTAAACAAGAGAATTGCCGCAGTATATAGGGAGGGTCGTGGGCTCTCATTCGTATCCAAGAGGTGTGAGGGGAGCTCCCCTCCCCATGGCGATGGCGGGTATGTGCAGGTGCTGCGCGCGGCGTGGTGTGGCAATTGGCGGCGATTTTGGGCGGCAGTTTCGGCGAGGCGTGGCGCTCGCGGTGGTTGAGTTCGGTGATGACATGGCAGGTAGTAAGGGCGGTGCCCGCGCCCACTTAGGCCAAAGTTTTTTGAGGAAGGGGTTGTATCCCCCCCAATAGCGACATCGCTATTGCCTTGACAGGGGAGGGGTCTCGCTGGCAAGAGGTGCCGACCAGGGCATTTGAAAAGAAAGCCAAAGCAAGAGAAGCCCAAAGGGAGATCCGGCCGGCCAAAGTGGAAGGTGCAAAGGAAAAATGTGCACACCATGGGATGCTTTCCAAAAATAAACTATGCCAAGTGTTGGCAATGCAATAAAATGCTAAAAGAAGCTCTAAGTGAAGGCCACGGGAGGGGAAACTCATCCTTTTTTCTTTTTTTGGGCCTCCTAGAGGCACCCCTATAAAAGGTTTTAAATGCGAAAATTTGAGGGTCTTTGGACCAATGTTGGCTTTTTTGCCTGTGTGTGTGAGTGTAAGCTTGAAGCTTGTGTGTTGCTAAGCTTGCCAGTGAAGTTGCATACATTGATTGTACTACTCCCTATGCAATAATACCACTCATTTGCCCCAATCTCTTGTGTTGCTTCTCCCCATTCCCCTCCTCTTCTCTCGCTCTTCATGTATTGGCTATTGCATGCAGAGGGTTTGCCTGCAGCTTGAAAGGTGTTACCAAGAGGGCAAAATAGTAGTGTTTTGTGAGTCGGAAAGGGTGAGTTGAGCAGTGTGGGTGCATTTGTGTTGTGGGTGTTTTTTTGCAAGGTGTGAGGTAGTTGTTTTGTATGCTAAAGCGGAGTTGTTAGTGCAAATTAGCCAATTTGAAGGTGTTATTTGAGAGGTTAGGGGTGCTGTGGAATCTCTGGGCTATAGAGAGGCAAATATTTTGTGTGCTGGGTGTGCTCCCTATTCCCCCTTTCCAATGGCACTGATTGCAGGCAGAGATTGTGCCATCTGTGGGGTTGAATGTGGAGAACTGAAGGAGCTAGGCCGTGACCAAGGGGAACTCAGGGCCGCCACTAGCAAAAAAACGAGGGCTGCAGATGCCGCCAAAGGCAGGTAAGCCAAGAAAACACCACCTAGAGGTTTGCATGGGGGGCGCCATCTGGAGAGGAAGGAGAAGGGCCATATTGGGGGGAGGAAGGCCGTCAGTTTTTGGGGGGGAGGGAGGATGAGACAGAGCAGGTGACGGGCCGGCTGCATGTGGAGCCTACCGGGGTGTTGAGCATGTAGGACAGGAGAGGAAACTGCAAGCAGCAGGTATGTGGGCCACCAAGGCAGGTGAGGAGTCACCAGGGGGTGAGGAAGAGACGAGGGTCAAGAGGGCTGCTGTGAGTAGAGCTACAAGGAAGGAGACAGCTTGGACCCGTTGAGGGGAGCAGAGCGTTGCATGCCAAGGCGGGGCTGAAAAAAACAAGAGGGTGGCGTAGCTTACAAGGAGAGCAGAGAGGCTGTAGTTGAGGGCCACCTGAGGAGTCCGCCTGCTTCACTTGGTAGCCATAGGGGGTTGCAAGGGGCTTGAAGGGCATAACATGGCGGAGGCCGAGAGCTGACGGGGGTTGGAGGCTGCCAAGGTCTGATTGGGAGGCAATGGAGGGTCACCAAGGGGCATCAGATAGGGATGGTCAGTGCGAGTAGCCGGTGGGTTACGAGGTGCAAAGAACAACAAGGGCAAAGGGTGACCCTTGCAGAGCTGCAAGGCTACGTACCAAGAGCGAGTGCTGCAGGAGGATAGGATGGGCAGCCAGTGGCTTGAACCTGTAGGCAGGTGTGGCCAAGAGAGGTTGGAAACGCTGAGGAGCAACTTGGGGGCATGCTACAGAGGGTCGAACAACACCTGTGGTGAAAGACGTCATGAGCTACTATCATCTGTTGTGGCATGGTTGCATCTCAAAGAACCATGCCAGCAAGAGCTTGTATATTGCAATGGGGAGTAGCCAAGATTGTTGAAGCCGAGGGCTTGCCTTGGAGCAAGTGTAGAAGGTCATCAAGGGCATACGGGCTACCAATAGCCAAGGAAGGGTATCCAATTGCACCAATGCACGCAATCGATAGTGATCAGGATTGTGTCAGAGTTCTCTTTGTTTACTATGCGTAACTAAGTTTACGGTTTGGTTGAGTTATTTGGTATTTGGTTGCCATATTTTTGTCTACTCACCGTCTCGTGCATAGCACCCGTGGTAGCGGTGGCTCCGGGTCTTTTGTGTGTGTGTGTGCAGATAGAGAGGGAGAGAGAGGTTGGGTGAGCTTACTGTGTTTGCAAATTTGATGAATGTGCTATGCATTAGCAGTTATGGTTGTATGTTGTCGAGCCAGTTCTGCTTGGAGTTTATAAGTGATTGTGTGTAGCTGGTGGCGCTCGTAGGCGAGTCGGTGCGTTGGAGATTGGCAAAAAGTGTGCATGTGGGCGTGATTCTATGTGGGTAGGTGTGCGGACTATTACCTTGGGCTATAGAGAGGTAGTGTATTGTGTGTAGGGTGTTGTTCCCTTTTCCCCCATTCCACTGTGTATAAAAGAGGTGATTGTGGCTGACCCCATTTTACCATGTGGGCTATTTTGTTGATGTGAGCAAAGGAATTGTGGAACGTTGAAGGCAATATCCTCGTAGCATTGTCGTTCATGTAGCATGGACACTACACGATCTTTAACCTTACCAAAGATGATATCTTGCACTTTGGTTTTGACCTCCTTTCTGAGGGTGGTATCTTCTTCCACCTTTGTGTTATTGAGTTTGAGGTCCCCCTTCCCTTTCCAGTTGCTTGGAAGCCCGCCAATGCAAACATTGAGGGCCATATCCCCTTGGCATTGTTGTTCATGTAGCGTGGACACTACACAGTCTTCAACATTATGAATAAACATGATATCCTACACTTGAGTTTTGACCTCCTTTGTGAAGGTGGTCTCTACTTCCACCTTTGTGTTATTGAGCTTGATTTCCATATGTTCCATCTCTTCCTTTTTGCGGTTCTCCACCGTGGTGAGTCGAGCCTTCATTGTGATGAGTCTATGCTTTAGCTTTATCCCTTGAGATGAGTCTTGAGTGGCCATGATAGGCACATGCTTCCTATGAAGAGACTCAAAGAATCACTCTACTAGAGATTCATAAGCAGCTTGAATAGAGTCAAAGTCTGTGCTCAAGAGGAGTCTGAGAGTTGAGGGTAGCTCAAGCAGAGTCGAGGTCGGGCTAGTCGAACAAAGCCGGGGTTGTGGGTAGCTCGAACAAAGCAAAAATTATGGGAATGATTAGATGTGTGGGCAAGGTGGTGTTGGTTGGGAGGGCAAGGCTATGTTAATGCTCTCCCACAAGGTAGCCCTTTGCCCAGGGGAAGGCTGAGGACGATGCAAGAAATAAAAGTCTAGGGTTACAATGTTGTAGAGAGAGAGAAAGAGGGTGTAGAGAGAGATAGATAGATAGAATATTATTAGCCATCTATCTACCTCTCGTTCTACACTAATCTCTACCTAATCTACAAACCTAGATAGAGAGGATGTAGAGGGAGGAGGTATATGGAGAGGACATAGAGAGAGGTAGATAGAGAGGCGTATCTACACTTAATCTCTCTATCTACACTCTCTATTTCTACTCTCTACGTCTCTTTTCTATCTACCTAATGTCTACACCCTCTCTATCTACTCTATCCATACCTCTCTCTACAACCTAATCACTTCCTAAATCCTAACCTTATATGTATACTCTCTATCTAGTCTCTATCTCTATCCTCTCTCTACCCTCTAAACATAGAGAGAGGTAAATCTCTACACTCTTTCTACTCCCTCTATCTATGTCTGCACTCTACGTATCCTCCCTCTCTCTATCTACACCCACTCTCCTCCTATCTACATCCTAACCTTTATCTACTCTTCGTCTACATCCTAAGCTCTATCCACATCTCTCTCTATCTAATCTCTATCTCTATTGGCTTTATCTACATCCTATTTTCTCTCTCTACATCTATCTCTCTATTTACAGTCTCTCTATATTTACTCCCTATGTATCCTCCCTCTCTACATCCTCTCTATGTACTCTATTCACACCTCTCTCTAAACCCTAATCTCTTCCCAAATCTTAACCTTATCTATTTACCCTCTACTTAATCTCTATCTTCACTCTCTATGTATCCTCTCTCACTCTACCAAATCTACCTAAACTTTACACCCTCTCTATATACTCTATCCATACCTCTCTCTACACCTTAATCTCTTCCTAAATCCTAATCTTATCTATCTACTCTCTACCTAATCTCTATAACTACCCTCTCTCTACCCTCCAAACATAGATAGACCACTAAATAGAGGTAGATGTCTACACTCTCTCTAGTCACTCTATGTATCTCTATAGTCTATCCTCTGTCTCTCTATCTACTATCCACACCTCTCTCTAAACCCTAATCTCTTCCTAAATTTGAACATTATTTGTCTACCCTTTACTTAATCTCTATCTACACTCTCTATGTATCCTCCCTCTCTATCTACTCTACCCACTCCTCTCTCTACACCCTAATTTCTTTCTAAATCCTAATCTTATCTATCTACTCTCTACCTAATCTCTATATCTATCCTCTAAACATAGAGAGAGCGCTAAAGAGAGGTAAATCTCTACACTCTCTCTAGTCCGTCTATCTATCTCTACACTCTGTGTATCTGGCATCTCTCTATCTACACCCTCTATACTCCCTCTATCTACATCCTAAACTCTCTCTACTCTCCCTCTATCCTAACCTCTATCCACCTCTCTCTCTCTCTCTCTCTCTCTCTCTCTCTCTCTCTACCTAGTCTCTTAAATCTCTACACCTCTACATACTCTCTACCTAATATACTTAATCTCTACACCCTCTCTATCTATTCTATACATCCCTCTCTACATCCTATTTTTTTTCTAAATCCTAGTCTTATATACCTAATTTCTATATCTACCCTCTCTCTAAGTCTCTCTCTATCTCCTAATCTCGACTCTCTCTATTGCTCTTCTCTACGTATTCTCCCTCTCTATCCCCACTCTATGTACACCTCTTTATACTCTAATCTCTTTCTAAATCCTAACCTTATCTATCTACTCTCTACCTAATCTCTATCTCTATCCTCTTTATACTCTCTCTCCACGTAATCTCTGTCTCTATACCTTCTATCTACTCTCTCTCTCCCTCTCTACATCCTCTATCCTTGTTTCTCTCTTTAATCTAAGAATCTCTCTCTCCACTCTTTCTACACCCTCTATCCCTCTTTTCCTCTCTTTCATCCAATCTACACTATTTTAACACTTCTCCTCCCTCTAATCTCTCTTCTCCCATCTCTTTTCTTCCCTCTCTCTCTCTCTTCCCCTCTTCCACTCTCTAATTTCACATACAATAAATTGAATTTTTTCTCTCTAATCTCTCTCTAAATCCTTTTTTTAAATATACAATTTATCATACTCTTATCACTTTTTCTTTTTTTCTTTTTCTAATGTTTAATACCTAATGTTTATTTTTTTTCTTTTTTTGTCTCTCTATTTTTCTTTCTCTAATTTAACATACACATCTTTCACATATCAATTCACTCTAAGTTAACACTAATTTAACAATAAACATATAAAAAGTTTAATGTGTAGATGTGATATTTAATTTGATTTTTTCTCTCTCTAGTTAAACATCTATTTAACATTAATCATGAAATCTACACTAATCTCTACGTTAATATTAATTTAACATTAACCATTAAATCTACACTAATCTCTCTTTCTCCCTCTCTTTTTCTCTCTCCCTAATTACACACCAAGCAAGCAAGCAAGTATCTACAAAATAATCACACACCTACAACAAACAATCAAACAAGAAAAGTGAGGTCAACCAAACAAGCAAGAAGCACTTACACCAAACATAAAAGAGGTCTAAAATCTTTGAATCTAAATTTTCTAATGTGTGTGTGTTTTTAAGACAATGGGGGGGGGGGATTGTGTAGAAGCTTACCTCTTGTGTTCCTCTAGCATTTGGTCCTCTTGCATAGAGCCCTCTTGTGGTCCACCCTCTCCTCTCCAACGATTGTTGAGTGGTGGAGCGTTCCACCAAAGATTGATTGTGCATGTGTGTGTGTGTGTGTGTGTGTGTGTGTGTGTGTGTGTGTGTGTGAAGGAGAGATAGTGAGAGAGAGACAGAGAGAGGGGTGTGAGCTTTGAGAGGGAGAGAAAGAGAGAATACAGCTACATTTGCGATGGCGGTAAGAGTAGAAGAGCAAGGTATGCTGCAAAAAACGCGGCATACTGCACTCTCTTCCTTTTTAAAATTTGCACAATAATATGCGTGGTAATATGCACGATAATATACGCGATAATATTTAATTTACAAAAAAAGCCTTCCTACTCTCCCCTCTCCCCTTTTGCCACCCCATTTCTCCCTCCCTCTCTCTCTCTCTCTCTCTCTCTCTCTCTCTCTCTCTCTCTCTCTCTCTCTCTCTCTCTCTATCTATCTCTACAAAATGCCGTAAAGGGCCATGATATAAATTTAATATGTCACCGCCATCCTCTATATATCCGATTAAAAAAAAATCTAGCTTTCAACTAATTTTAACTTCTCTTGTTAAAAAAAACTCCAGCTTGGTCCTCTTTCCCATGCCATCGACCACTGATCTCATGTTTGCCAACAAAGCTTGCTTTAATCCTTCGAGTTCACCTCCTATATACCCTTCGAGTCCTTTGGTCTATCACCTTAAAGAAAACGTGCTCAGCGGATCCACTCAATTTATTTTTTTTAAAAATGCTCTGTGCAGAGCTATACTTGTATTGAAAGCTAAAAAAATTATCACCTAATGATCCAATCACAATTTTATATTAATAAGGTTACACCAACATGAGTCTAGGGCAAGGGTTGGAAGGTGGGTTCAAACTTGGCTTTGACATTTATTAGTGGGAATCTCCCTAGATAGGATTAAAAAGGAAAAGGCATGGGCATGGTAGGTGGTGGCCAAGTAGATGGGTAGCATGCGAAGAAGAGAGGGCCGAGGCGACATGTGAGGTGGGTAGGGGATCCACTTCGCACCAATGGAGGGACAAGAAATAATGCTTTGTTTTAATGTGGGAGGGCTTGTGTAGTTGAGAGGGAGGTGAGTGCAATCAAATGGCTCACACTACAGTATTCTCTCTAAATGCAAGAATGTGAGGTTGATTAGTGCTTACTATAGGGAAATCAAAATAGGCTGAAATAAATTAGAATCTTCATTAAAATCTGTGAAGATTCTAGCTAATGAAAAAGTAGAAGTGATCGAGTAGGGGGGTCTATATACTATCAACAATCAGTCTTTATTGAAATAGTAGGAGTGTTTTCCCGTTGTATATATTTAAAAAAAAACTACTTATACTTTGATCGGTAAAGGTCTTTTAGTATTATCTCAATCTCACCTATATCCAATGCACCTTGGAGGTCCCTACCAAGTGGTATAAGGAGAGGGATTGGAGGGGGAGTGGAGTCCAAGGAAAAGAAAGAACAAGAGGGAGGCTTGGTCATGGGGGGATTGGGTGCCAAGAAAAGTCTCCCCCCCACCCCCCCCTTCTCTCCGCAAGGGGAGCTCCCTCTCTCCCCCCTCCATAGGATGGGCCACACACTCCTCAAAGGAAGAATAAAAGTCCCCTTTTGAGGATGGGAAAACCCCCCAAGGAGGGTGGGATTCTTCCTTTGCATACAATGTAGCACAACAACAAAATCTTAGCAATTACATAACAACTTATCTTCAAACCAAGGGACTTGGGGGGTTACTCACAGTGGTTGTGGTATGCGTGTTTGTAAGCAGCCATTGGAGTTGATTTCATGTAAGAGTATCTATAATTTTTCATGCAATCATAGTGGAATTAATTTATGAAAGGAGATTTTTCCCTTAAGAGGATTCCTTAGAGGAGAACCAAAGGTAGTGTGGGGCTAATTTACATTTCATCGGTTACACATCAGAACATCAAGTCATGCACATAACTTGAAGACAATAACACGATTAAGATTGAAAACTTACTGAGGACCGGATTTTCTTGGAGTTTCCCCCCTCCAAAAGGAATTTTTATTATAATTCTCTCAATGAAAGCTCTAATTACATTATAATCTTGTGCTCTTACAGAGATTCCTTGAACCAAGTGTTAACCACCGGCATCCAATTCCAACAGTCATGGGCCGGGCTTGTCGGTCCAATAGGAAAAGGGTAAGAGTGATTGCCAATGAGAGGTGCACTCTAGCTGGAACATTCAAGGGTTAGTTGGCTAAGCATGGGCGCCCAAGTGTGAATAGGCGAGCTCATATAAAAGTCACCTACACCTAAAAATCACTCATTCTCTCATTTGTGCAATTGAAGATTGCTCTTGCTCCATCTCCATCTTCTTCTTCATCTCGTTGCGTGTGCGTGTTGTTGGAATTAGGGTTGCAGAGAAACACACATAGCTTGGAGAAGACGAAGGACTCAAGGCACACAATAGAGAGTGTATTACTTAGTATGCAATGGAAATTTAGATAGCCCTAGAGTGATGGGCATATATACAATGCACGGGGGGAAAAACCTCCTAAAGAGGGAAAAATGCCCCGACGGTCCTAGTGTGTTCACACACATCACTACCACATGTATATGGTAACAAATCCCCCCTGGAGTGATGCGGTGAACGAGAGGTGGCACATGAGTAAAGGGAACTGCCATGCCCTGAGGACATGATCAATCCACAAAGGGGAGTAAGCCCAAAGGTTTGCGGAAAGCTTTGAGCTTCTCACGAGACAATGCCTTTGTGAAAAGATATGCAAGGTTGTCCTGTGTTGGCACATAAGCCAAATTGATCTCTCCTGCTGAGAGCCTCTCCTTGACATAGTGGTAATGCACCTTAATGTGCTTTGTGCAAGCATGAAAAACTGGGTTCCTTGCAACTGCCAATGCGCTTTGACTGTCAGTGTAGATGGTGTTGGCAGTGTCCTGTCCGACACCCAACTAAGCCATAAGACGTCTGAGCCATACACACTCAATTGTAACTGTGAAGATTGCCCTGTACTCAGCCTCACAACTCAAAGTGGCCATAGTAGGTTGGTTCTTGCTCAACCATGGTATACATGAACTGCCAAGCATGAAACAAAAACAACTTGTGGATACTCGCGTGTCAAAACAACCAACCCAATCTGAGTTCGAAAAAGCATGTAAGTCTGGCAGCAATGATCCCCCCTTGGAATAAAACAAGCCAAGATGTAAAGTGCCACTAAGGTAGCAAAGAATCCTCTTGACAGCCTGCCAATGCTTAGACCCTGGGCTATGCATAAATTTGCTAACTTGTGAGACTGCAAACTGAATATCCGGCCTCGTGTGGCATACATAAATGAGTCGGCCAAACAACAGTTTGGTATATAGTGACATCAACAGGATCACTAGCATCATGAAGACTCAATTTCAAACCTGTTTCCATGGGAATGGCAATAGGTTTGCAATCCTCAAGTCCAAATTTACATTACAATGTCTCTATGTAACTTTTCTGACAAGGCAATACCACCATCACATTGCTTAAATTGTATGCCCAAGTAATGATGCAACAACCCCAAATCTTTCATCTTGAAAGTAGCATTCAAATCGGCCTTATACTCAGCAATATGTCTCTCATTTGGTCCAGTGATCAGCAAATCATCTACATAAAGAACCACAATGAGAAGTACATCACCCTCACGCTTTACATACAATGTGCTTTCTGTTGGATTGTTATGAAGCCTTGTTTGACCAAATGAGTGTCAGCTTTCTCATACCAAGCACGAGGAGATTGCTTCAACCCATACAAAGCCTTCTTACATCTGCACACTTTGTCCTCTTGTCCTTTCTTGACAAAACCACGAGGCTGTGTTACATAAACTTCCTCAAATATGTCACCATTCAAGAAAGCAGTAACAATGTCTGAATGATGTACATCCCAACCAAAATGAGCTGACAATGCACATAGAAAATGCACAGTAGTCATAGAAAAAGTGGGAGCAAAAGTATCTTCATATTCTATGCCTTTTTGTTGTGCATAACCCTTTGCAACAAGTCAAGCCTTATCGCGATCGATCTCACCATCCGGCTTGCATTTCAACTTGTAAACCCACTTTGTACCAATGGCCTTTTTTCTAGGAGGCAAATCACATAAAGTCCATGTGTCATTTTCTATAAGTGCATCATATTCTGATTGCGTATGGCAGCCATCCAATTTTTTGAATTGTGTGCTTCATCAAAAGACAGAGGTTCCTCAACATCATGTAAGCTAGACACAGCCAAAGCATAACAATCTGATACATAAGATGCATGGTGAGAGACTGAAAGAGTACAGCTAGGCAAAGGTGCATCCAATTTATTGTCACACAATGTATGCACCAGCCACTTTGGCATACCCCTAGCCTACTCATTTTCAGCCCTTTCCTCATCAAGTACATCATGTACATCTGCATCAGTAATAGGCTAATCTGTAACATTTTCAGAAACCCCCAAAGGCTGTACATTTGCCTCATTGGAATTTACATTCGAACTTCCACCACTGAAAAGAGGCAACAAGTGTCATAAATGTCCCATGAGCTTACATTATTGTCTCTAGTACATGACAGCAAGGGTTGAACAGAATCTTCCACAAACACTACATCCCGTGAGACTAGAATATGCTTTGTTTGCGGATGATACAACCTGTAACCTTTGCTTTTAGCACTATAACCAACAAAAATACATTTGATAGCCTTATTATCCAATTTTCTGCACTGTGTTTGTGGCACCAAAGCATATGTTAAACAACCAAAAATACGCATGTGCTCAATAGAAGGCTTTCTATCATGCCATGCTTCATATGGAGTAACAGACTGCAAAGCTTTCGTAGGACACCTGCTTAGTACATAAGTGGCACACATGATGGCCTCAAGCCAAAAAGAATGCGGCAAAGCTTGACTTTTGACCATACATCATGCCATCTCCGTAAGTGACCTGTCTTTCCTCTCAGCAACACCATTTTGTTGAGGTGTATAAGGCACTGTACATTGGTGTTTTATCCCACGGCTAGCCAGAAATGCATTAAATTCATGAGACATATACTTCCCCCCCTCGATCGGAATGGAGGGTGCCCATAGTACACTTCAAGACATTTTCAGCCATAGCCAAAAATTGTTTGAAGCCCATAAAAACTTCGGACTTCGCTTTAAGCGAAAATACCCATGCATGCCTAGAGTAATCATCTATGAAAGTCACAAAGTAAAGGTAATTGCCCAAGGACAGAGTTTGCATGGGCCCACAAACATCACTATGCACAAGCTGCAATCTGCACATGGCCCTAACAGAACCATCCTTTGGAAAGTTCGAACACTGCATCTTACCCAAAATACAGCCTTCCCAAACATGTTTGATAGGTGCTTCAAGAGGTGACAAAGAAGCAGCAAAGCAATTTTAGCCTCATTGCGGCTTGCATAAAGACTTGCTAGAAAATCCCAAGCCTGTTTTGCAGATTTTGCTAAACAAATGTGAGGAACAATGGTGTGCTTCACAAAAAACGCAATCAATGCATGAGCCTATGCATCCTTTATATCCCAACGAGATTGTTCTGTCATAGGCAAAACAACTCTAATAGCAGCAATCCTTGCAGCAAGACCTGCAACATCCTCAACATTGGCTACATCCTCAGAACCAAGACGCACATCAATGCCCATTACAATATTCCACATGCCCTTTGACACAAGAACATGTTGCATCATATAATCCCACATAGGGTAATTGTCCCCATCCAACCTGTCCTCAACAACAAACACCTTGAACACATCTGTGTTGTTGTCACCAATGGTAAATGATGCACCTGATGTGGAAACTACCCAAAAAGAGGAGAAATGAAGTGGGAACAACATGTGCTATATAAAACAAACCGTAGAAGACTGTAAGGCACCTGTTATACAGAAAACGGCACTGACAAAAAATTTGCACAAAATGACAAAATTGCCTATGCAGACCTGCTTGTAGTGGAAACGGAGGCCGAAATGAGCACGAATCAAAAATCTGAGCAATCTAAGCACTACGAACTCTCCCAAAATATTTGTCGACCTGCAAACGCTCACCAAACCTCACTGAAATCGGAGAAAGTGAGCAGATGTGTGCTAGAGCAGCTGGTGACTAAGCCCGGGAGGATGCAACCTGCTCTGATACCAATTATTGGCATTAGGGTTGTAGAGAAACGCACAGAGCTTGGAGAAGATGAAGGAAGCTCAAGGGACATAATAGAGAGTGTATTACTTAATGTGCAATGGAAAGATAGATAGCCCTAGAGTGATGGACGTATATACAATGCACAGGGGGAAAAAAACCTTCTAAAGAGGGAAAAAATGCCCCGGCGGTCCTAGTATGTCACACACATCACTACCACATGTATATGGTAACATGCGTATGCGTGAGAGAGAGAGAGAGAGAGAGAGAGAGAGAGAGAGAGAGAGAGAGAGAGAGAGAGAGAGAGAGAGAGAGAGAGAGAGAGAGAGAGAGAGAGAGAGAGAGATTTTATTATCATCCTCGGAAGTCAAATATGGCCTATGGGACCAAAGTTACATGTGATGTAGTATGTGTATGGCTGATGAGTGACTCTCGATGCTCCAAAATTATGGTGATGAGAGTCGCAATAAAGAGCCCACACTTTGGCTGGGAGAGGAAAGTGTGTAGGTCTAAGTTATGGCTGAAAATGTGAGAGAAGCAAGTTCGTATGTGACCAAAAGCTGAGCACTCTAGTAGTGTGTGGTACTCAGACTCTCGAACTTGCAGTGAGCATAATGTGCACAATTGATTTGACTCTTCTCCATTGCCCCAATGCCCTATCTCGCATCGAAGGAAATGGGAGCTAAGCTGAATGGCTGCGATAGTGCGTACCGCCGACAAGGGAATAGGCTCAAGCATGTAAGTGTGAGTATGGTTTCCTCTTTCAGCGAAGAACATGGTTTTGTAGTTGGGGGCAATATGGGTGGTGTACTTAATGTATGAAGCGTGACCCACCGGATTTCTCCCAAGCCATAATACATTGGCGTTGTAGAAAAGCTTCATTCACTTGGGAGTCAATTGAAGCATCATGTAGCAAGTGTAATGCATCCCATCTCCCAAACCACTTCTTTATGTCTTGCATCCATCCCGTGCTCAAGATCTTGCTTTTATGCGTCTTTTGAACTTTTTTTCTTGCTTCCCATGCAATTGTAGGAATTCAATGTGAGGGGTTTTGACGCATCTTTATCATGTACTCCACAACCCTTTCCATGTCCATAACCTCAATCGGAAGACATCCCAACTCAAGAAGTAGGAGCATATATGGTGTTTGTGTCTTCACTTGGAGAAAGTTTGTAAGAAAACGCTTTTGGACATTTTCAAACTCTTTCCAAGTAGACTTTAAGATGCTCCCATCCCACAAGAGTCAAGTCCATAAAGAAGAACCGGTGTCACTAGGGCATCAAAAAGATACTTCTTGAGAACCCAAAACTTGATGTTTCCAGCATTACACATGTTCTCAAATGCATAAAATGCTCTCTTTCCGCTCCCAAACAATGCATAGCACATTTATGCCACTTGTGATTGGACGAAACCTCAAGGCCAAGGTACTTAAAGCTCTCAACAACTTCAAGTGTCTCATTGTTGTACACAATGCATGGCTTCTCCTTATGGTTGGATTTCACAAACATAACGTTTGTCTTGGATTCGTTCACAATCAGCCCAATATGCAAGCAAAAGTTCTCAAGGACAACCATAAGCTTTTGTGCATCTTCTAAAGTGTGTGTCATTGTCATACAACAAAAGCATGATTACCGCATTGCAAATAGTGACCTCTTAAATGCCTTCTTCTTGCATAAAGTCAAGTACCATTTATTCCAATTTATCGATGCATAGACCAAAGAGAGTTGGTGACAACGGACATCCTTGTTTAACCCCAATAGTGCCTATAATTTTTTTTAAATTTCTCTTCCCCTGCGCAATTATCACCTTCTCATAGATTCGAGAAACCGCAAGCATAAACTCACTTGGCACTTGGAGTTCTTCCATCCTTCTCCACAAATCGTTATGTGGAATCATATCAAAGGCTTTCTTAAAGTCCACAAAACAACAATACAATCGCTTGCCTTTCAACCGACTTTCCTCCATGAGAACACGAACAGTGACAAGATGATCAATGGTGCTATGGCATCGATGAAAACCCGCTTGTTCCTTTGCTCGCTTGTCATTATCTTCAGCCCAATCACTCAATTTCATCTCCATTATGCACCCAAACAACTTTGGCATAAGAGGCCCAATCATTATAGTCCGGTAGTTGTTTACATCGTTACATCCCCTCCTTTGTGCAAAGGCTTAACCCAATTAGTACTCCAATCATAAGGCATACCATGTTGAAGTGCAAGGTTGAACATATCACACATCCACTCATGGGTAAAATCTCTCGTCCATTTGATTACCTCCGGCTTGATACCTTGAAGATCTTCCGCTTTGTGAGTGGCCACCTTTTCAAGCCCACCACATACATCCTCAATAGTAAAAAAAGAGGGCATATATGGGAGTGAACCATAAAATGACATTTTTTCAGCATT
The DNA here is from genome assembly GCF_014529385.1 of Adiantum capillus-veneris. Taxonomy (NCBI): domain Eukaryota; kingdom Viridiplantae; phylum Streptophyta; class Polypodiopsida; order Polypodiales; family Pteridaceae; genus Adiantum; species Adiantum capillus-veneris. The sequence goes on from NC_140957.1 coordinate 51,063,179, forward strand.
TTCTTGCTCATATAATTGCCTACAATGTGTGTACATATCCACAAGACTCAAGTTACCAAAATTCTCAACCCGCTTGCCCCTCAAGGTTCTCCAAAATCTTCCACATGCATGTACCTTTTCTTGGACTTGAAAAAGTTGTTGCTTTACTTCCCATCTTCTTCTCTTCTTTTGGATCAATGCCTTGTATGTATGAAAATGAATTTGATAGTTGTCTTTGTCCATAGTTGCATCAAGCTTTATCAAGGATTTTCGAGCATCTTGACATTCTTTATCAAACCACCTTTTGCATGATCTATCTGTGTTGATACCATGGAGATGCTTTATAGCAAAGCATTCTTCGACACAAGAACAAATAACTTTCTTGAAAGCTTCCCATTTAGTTTCCAATGGTGCATCATAATGAAGCTTCTTCATCCATAATTTTTGCTCAACCAATGTACATTGGTGCCCGTTTGAAATCCATACATAGTGACAATTTCTCTTTCCTTTGGCTGAGATTATCATGCTTAGTTGCTTCTCCACATTAAAGGTCAATACATAAGGTGCGATGGTCGGATTCTGGGGTCCATTGGCCAAACATAAAACTCTTTATGTGATACATGATGGCTTAGGAGAGTAGCATATAGTCAACCACACTATCCTCATTATGTCTCCTACATGTAAATCCATTGGTTCCACTCCACAAAGATATACCATTGCAATGAGCATACCCGTGCTATTACACATGAGTAAAAGTAACTTTCCATAGTGATTCGGCTCTTTCTCATCCATTGAAGAACGATGATACAAGTGAACTTCCTTCAACTCCCTTGAAATGTATGGCATATTAAATTGTTGAGTATCATATTGCAATGTTTTTGTGCGAGCATTCATATCCCCAAATGCAATAACATCACCTTCACGTTTGAAATAAGCAATGTCCTCTTCTAATTAAAAAATGGCTGATCTCTATCCATGCAAGCATAAAAGGGAGAATCATGATGAGGAATATAGCAACCGGCTACAAAAATGGGTGCTCTTTTTGGTGTCATAATTTTCAGCCATACATAACGTTTGTACTTGTCATCTTTCACAATTGATAAAAAATCTTCCAGTCCTTTCTTAACCATACATGCTACCCCTCCTTGTCCTCTTCGTTGCTTGAGATTCTTTGACCACATCAATGAATGTACATTGTAATCCTCCAAGCCGTTAATCCTTTGTATATCATGCTCCCAAGTTTCAACAAGAAGTACAACATCGACTTTGCTTGTTAGTTCATCAATGCCAACCCCCGCATTCCATGGGTATCCATTACAATTCCAAAAGCATATTTTCAATTGTAACTCGGTCTCATAGGTCACGCATCCCTATTTGCTCGAGGGACTTGCCTCTTCCTTGGGCACATTTTCTTCATGAGAGATATCCTTGTTTTTCTTATTCTTTTCCTCATATGCCTTGTGACGCATATTTTGTTGCTTACTTCACATACAAAACATTTTGTATCCCTCAAATAGATCCAACTATTATCAAGGATAATCTTTTGCTTGGTCTCATCCGGCATGGTGCATACAATTGGCTGTTCTCCCGAGCGAGAGCTCCTTGCTTCCCCACTCTATGTGCTCTATAGACCATAACTCTGGACATGCCAACGTGGGTTTTGAAGAAATCTTCAATAACAATGGCAAGAGAAGGAGGTGTCTCTAGCTTCTCTTTGGGAACTCCATGAATAACAATGTTCTTGGAACGTCGCTCCCATTCCTTCAACTCCTCCATATCCACATTCTCAACATTCTTTGTTTGAGCCATATCTTGCATGATTGAGGAATTATAAACCACGTTGCTACCACATACATCATCCCAAGACTTGTTTGTGCATACATTTTTCATGTCGCATACATCCCGGCTCATGGTGTCAAATTTCTCCTCTTTCAATACATGGTCATGCTCTACTTTGCTCATCCGCCCCTTCAAAGCATTCAAGTCCACAAGAGAGCGTTTACATTCCTTGACTTCCTCTTCAAGTTGCATCAAACGTGTTGTTTGCATCTCAAGTGTCCTTTTGAGATTCTTATTCTCAACCACAAGTACCCTTAGTGTGCCATTCTCCATTGCAAGTGCTCGTAAGTCTTCGCCTTGTTTGTTAACGGTCTCTTGCAGTGATACCAAGTATGCCATGATCATGCTTTCCGATGTCGTTGGTTGGGTGGTTGTGTTGCTATCTCCACACTTAGGAGATCTTGGATCATTTTCCACAATGGTTGTGGACCTTGTTGAAGAAGAACCCTTGCGAGTACCGGAAGACACTCTATGTAAAATAAGAGATGAGAGTCAATTTTCTTGAACCTGTTCAGTTTGTAAATGCTGTTACAAAAACACCTCCCATAACTCTGAAAATTTCTATCTTTAGAGGGCTTTGTGCTCTTCAATTGAGGCTATAGATCACCCAAATCGGAGTTCGGATGAAGAAGTTATGATCAAAAGAGTGAACTACTGTCTACTAGGTCAAAAAACGGCTGCGTTTTTTGTTGGGGAGAGAGAGAGAGAGAGAGAGAGAGAGAGAGAGAGAGAGAGAGAGAGAGAGAGAGAGAGAGAGAGAGAGAGAGAGAGAGAGAGAGAGAGAGAGCATTGCAATGGCGAGGCGGTTGAGCATGGCACGGCGGTGATAAATCCTCCACAAAGGTGAGCGTAGGGCGGTGAGTGACACACCCTTGCTCTCTTGAGCTTGCTAGATTAGTCTGGTTTGTGTGCTTGCAGCCATTTGTGGCTTGCACACAGTGTACGACAAGTCCCTTGCTTTGAATGTGCGACAGAGGTGCATATTTTTGGTGCCGTTGCCGGGGAGAAGCCCTGCATTAAGCTTGAATAGGATTCTATACTGCTTTGTGGTGCAATTTGAGATGTAGGAAAGGTAGAGAATGAAGGTGTCTGGATTTTGAGAAGGATTTGTGAACTTTGTTTTTGCTGTAGTGTACTGTTTTCTGTTGATAAGGTGTTGAATTAAGGTATTAGATCTATAATGTTAGATCTGTAAGGTGCAGTAAGTAGATCTGTTAGTTGATTAGTTGCTGTAGTACTATGTTAAACAGTGTGTAGAGTAGCTCTATTAGTAGCAAGTAGATAGGTTAGGTGTGTGTGTGTGCACGGTCGCGGTGACCTTATCCAAAAAAAACTATATTCAAAAGGAAGAACCGGGATCAAGAACATTCCCCAAGCCCAAGACCAAACGTTGTGCTGTAAAGCATACCACGAGCCCCTGAGTGATACGCTCGTTTTGAGCTATCACACACTCTAATCTAAAAACCTATTGTAAAAAGGTATTAAAAAACATAAAAAAACGAGTGAAAACTGGGTGCAAAACACCCAAAAAATCAAGCTGTTAACGTTCAAGGGTCTTCGCCGATGCTTGTAAGGTGCCAAAGGCACATGCATCTACGCTCTGGTCATGTGCTAGAGGCCAAACAATTAGCAAGAACTTTGACTTGCGTGGCTTCTCAATACCCACCTATCTTAGGTTTCGGGCCCTCGGCAGGGACCCAAGGTAGTACAACCCAAGACCCAAACATAGCGGCTAGTGACTCTTCATCTAACTACGATATTATGGAAGGCCATTCTTTTCCAAACCCCAAGCAAGTAAACAAAACGTACCTGTCTGGGTCCCACAGCCTGGATCTAGTGTGTTTAGTCGCTTTATAGAAACCTTTAGTAGAGCTACTCGCTCTGAACCTGCCGGCTAGTGAAGTTAATGAAGGTGAGGGAGAGGTAGATTCGCCTTTGGTATCTCAGGGGGAGCCTATAATCCCCACCAAGAGTGTCCACGTCGATATCCTGTCCCCTGCTTTCATGGAAAACCTTGCAAAGCAATCACTCCCCGAAGTTCTACTACGCAATGATAGGAGTCTTGTGGAGGTGCAAGAAGTTGAGCGCTATATGCAAGCGGCTAGGGAGAGGGAAATGGAGAGTTTCCTATAACAATTCCGAGCCATGAAGGGAAAGACCCCTAGGACAACAGGCATAGCAATCAAGCAATCGAGTGCTCTTGAGTTAGTAGGCAATGTGGGTCAAATTGTGGGGAACAACAATGCTTCCACCTCAAAGGAAACCTCTAGTACGCCGGGCCTAGAAGGGTTATTTCTCACAAAAATTGGGAATATGACCTACAAATTGAAACCTTGACTGACCTATACATGGGTTACACATACCATATAGGTTGGTTAGAAGTTGTACAATCTACTTCTAGCGCCACAAGTCTAGAGGAGCGGCAACAGATGGTCTGCGATGTCGTCCATAGCATCATCCAATCGGAGAGGCAATACCGAGGGATTAACATTCCTTCAACGAGCCTTATGAGATTCTTGAATAGGGGCAAGGCCATACAACTGACACTATCACAGATGAAAACTCCTTCAGTGAGTCCAATGGACCCTCCATATATCGTGCCGCCTAGAGTTTTGGTACAGTCTAAACCCACAAGTAGTAGTTTTACTTTTCCAAATCTAGCTCGAGGACGGTTAAGGAGCGAGCTAAGCGAAGTGAGCTTTGGAGCGAGTCTTTTTTTTTTTCTCATCCCACCACCACCACCTCTCATTGCCGCCCCTTAGCAACCATCACCACCCACCACCCACCACCCTAGCCCACCACTGGTGGTTAGTGGTGCTAACTTACTACCACCATGTGCCGCCCCTACTCCTACCACCACCGCCAATTGCCGCCCCTCTCTCCAGTGGAGTAGCCAAGGACCTCCTCTCTCTCTCTCTCTCTCTCTCTCTCTCTCTCTCTGTGTGTGTGTGTGTGTGTGTGTGTGTGTGTGTGTGTGTGTGTGTGTGTGTTGGACGGAAGCGACTCACACACCCATGAAGTGCATGCAAACACTACCTAGATCAACATAATGTCAATCGAGGACACAGATGACACGATAGGCACACAGAGGAAATCTCTTTAGCTAGTCAGGCTGAGACCATCCTACACATACAACACTTAGGAAGGCCAACTAAACCACAATCAAGAACCTCACCGCTCTCAACTACACCACCTAGCCACATACACACATACGGAACGTAACTCACCTAATCATGCCAGATTCGTACGAAACTTAAGGAACACCATCCCCTCACTAGGATACACCTGTCCCTAAGCTTCTACACTCAAAACCCTCACTCTAAACCCATCTGCGGAAAACGCGTAGGATGACAGAGCAAAAATTTGAAAGTGCCCGAAACTGAAATTTATGAGTACCTATGCGTAGCTTATGTCCCCACGATTGTATAGACTACTAGCACGCAGAAAACAAACATCGTTTGATACACTTAGGACCACAAATAGCTCGTGGATGCATCGGCGTGTGCGCTTCTTCTCGCGTGGAATGCTTGGCGTTGTCGCGTAGCTCTCCTCGAGCCTACAGCAATGGTGCAGTCGGATCTCCAATGCGTTCAGCGAGCCGGGCGTAGCGAGAGGATGAAGCTCACGCTCTCTCTCTTTCTCTCTCACACACGGTAGACGGCAGCGCTAAGTTTTGATTATGATAAAAATTCTTCTTTTACAAAATGACCTAGGTACCTTATATACTAAGGCTACCTTAGGTTTAACCAAAAATGGGGTTGAAAGGGTCAAATGGCTTTGTATTTACAATCTGGAAGTGCCATTGCACCCCGGCTTCTGAAACTAGAATAACTACTCATTACAAATGACGTTTATAGCCATAATCCGCAGCATTTCATAACTCACAAAAGATAAGACTTTGGTACGAAACTTGAGTTATGTTGTGTTGTTGACCCAGCGGTCAACATTTTTCGCGTTCATGTCGTCCCCGACATGACCTGATTGTCGATGGCGATGTGGTCTTTGCTGTCGTTTTGTTGTTGTAAAGATAGTATGGACTATAGCCATTGCAGTAGCTTGTCTTGTTGTCCAATCCGATGTACATAGTCTTCACATGATTAAGGAAAATCATAATTGATGACGAACTTTATGTCTTTCACATCCATGCTCCGAGCTGCAGCATCTGTTTTTGTCATTATAGGTCTACTGCCAGATTTAAATTCAAAAAGAACCCAATGTCGTTGAACTTGACTCTTATCATCATGGATAGAGAAAGCTCCATCCATCATTTGCTCCAGCAAATCTGTCAATTCGGAGTATTTGTGATTCTCAGAAACAACTTCTACAATCTGTAGAATTGAGTGATAGGCTTTCTGATCTTGTGAGCCAATGACAACTTTGTAAGGATTTTGTAGAAATTGTATGGCTAAACCGATAAATTCTTTAGGCCAAGTTGCACTCCAATGCAAAGTCTGTCTGTCAGGCCGAATCCAGGACTTAATTATGCTAATTTGAGGTTCAAAACCCTGCTGAGCATTCGATGCACATTATCAAGGACAAGATTTTGAGATCCTCTAATTACCCTTATGTCTGCTCTTTGTCATTGAGGACTTCTTTGTTCTTGAGTTATGTTGTGTTGTTGACCTAGCGGTCAACACTTTGCTGTTGTTTTGGCTTCATCTGTTGCATTGCTTGTATCTTTGTCGAACCACAACAAGAACTATGATCCATTAGAGCGGACATCTATCATCATAACCATTCATCTTTTGAGATCCTCTGATTACTTTTATGTCTGCTCTTCTTCATTGGGGACTTCTTTGTTCCTGTGCAATCATGTTGTTAGTGTTGTCCGGCTTTGTCATTGTAGGCCATTCTTCGACTCGCCATTGAGGAGAAGTATGCTATGATCTGAAATTGGTGCTCCAATTCATTTGTCAATTGATTTGAGTAGCATTTACTTATTGTTGATGTAGAAGGAATATGTACAAGAGGATGGTGATAGGTGTCCTTAGATTAGGGTCTAAAACCTGGATGACCAAAGGGAAAAAACCCGGTGGGAAAAAAAATGCCTTTGGTATACGCTCTTATTGGAGTTGAGCAGTTGAACGTGAAGTACATGCTCATGAAAGGTGAGTGCTTGGGTGAAACACGGAAAGAGTGCCTGATGCAAGTGCCAATTATGGGACACTCTATATGCATATGAGAAATTTGTCAACAAAAGCATGCAATGTGAAAGAAGGAGATGATGGGCGTTCGAGGAATCAATGTAGCACATGTGACATCAAAAGATGTCTCAATAGCTTCCACCTTTCCAAGAAGGGTTGTCGATGTAGAAGTTTCTCCACTCGTATCTCACTATGCTCAGTACGTGAGTGTCTTTTGGACCTTCTCCTTCACTTCACCAGACTTAAGTACTTAGACTTCGACTCTTTTGCTCACCTATACCAGCATGAGCGACACAACGTAAATATGCTCAACTCTTCCAGATTGAGCAGTACCTAGAATAGCTAAGACGCTTAGACCACAGAGAATATTACTTGAAGCTTTGGGACTAACACCTCACTCATTTTGTGGCTTAGCTACTCGACTCTGACTTGTATGACTTGTCGGTTGCATGTTGACACTGCTTTGTGACAAGTTCTTCGGCTGTTGTAGTGGCTGCTGAGACATACTTTGTGAAGTTTCATCGTTTCCCTGTACCTTCTTCTCTTTGTGGTGCTCCAGCCTCTCGTCAGTCTTTTCTTCATGTGGATTATGGATTTTTTAATTTTTTTCTTAATAATAAACAAAGAAAATCTAAAAAAAACTTAACAAAAGAAAAATCATTCAAATAGAAATCTAAATGCTATGTACACTATACACATGTCCCTAGGGGCTCATATATGGATTTTGTCCCCATACTCCTCTGTAACACTACTATGAGGGCATATACTCTAAATTTCGTGAAAAACTTATCACAATAAAATGCAAAAATTCAATGCCTCTCACAAAACATTGCCCTCTAATAGTCATAATGTTAGGTCCGCATTCAGAATGCCTCCCCCCTTCCTATTTGGAGTCATCCTTTACGACAGGGTATCGCAAAGGGTATGTGTTGTGCTTGGGCAATTAAAAGTTGTGCCTATGCAGGCCTTGTAATGTAGCCCTATTCTAAGCAATGTAATGGTCTTTGAAGCTCCTGTATCGTTGCTTGATTGAAGCGACTTGCTCTCTTCTAACTGTACTGTAATCGTAGGAAGAATTGTAAGAATTCAAGCGGCGATGCACTGACAGCAGTTTTGTTGTTCTTCTTTGGGACCCATTTCTATGCGATTATTGGCTGTTTTGTTGCTGGCTCTCGTTTGGGAACCCATACTTGCCCGTGCTTCGTTTGTGTTTGAAGAGACTTCTTTGGGATCCACCTTTTTGTTGTGTCAGTCGACAGTGGTCTTTGCTTCAGCCCTTGCACGCTTGGTTGGGGACGGGATTTAGGCTTTGAAAGTTGATACTGTGGTTGTTTTGGAATCCAAATGAATTCCTGACTTTTTTGTGCTTGAATCAACTTCTTTGGAGCCCAAACCTGAGTTGTGAAAGCTTGCGACTTTGTGATATTCTTACCCGTTCGTGCACGCTTTCCTTGTTTTTGTTTTGATGTTGGATCTCGTGATTTGTCATTAGAGATCTTTGTCTTCTTGATCCATATCTGTTTTTGGCCGATCTGGCTTTTTGGTATCTAGATTTGTCGAGCTTTTTGGCTTTGACTTGTTGTCCTGTTCTTTTGACCTGTCATGGTTGTTGCTGAAGGGGTTGGTGATAGTGATGGCCTGAGTTGATGGTAGGGTATGTCGTAAGATTCATCACTATCGCTACTATCCTCAGCAAGGTTGACTTCTTGTACTTTCCCTTGATTTTTTGGCTGGTAGTGGAAAGTTACTGTCTGTTTTCTCGTGGGTGGTAGTTTCTTGGAGGACTTTTCTAGCCCATTGATCAGAGCATTGTTAGCTCGTTGCTCTGGTCGTATTCCTCCTAGCTGAGTCTTTGTATCCTTATTAGGAGCCATGTATGAGGGTGATTGTGGTGGCTATGTCTTCACCGAGGACTTTGGGATCCACTTTTGATGCACTTTATTCGTGTAGCGATGACATTGATTCCCGGGTCGTTGATCTTCTTGAAGCTCGAAGTGTTCTACAGAGTCATAGAACTCGTCGTCTTCTTTATCTTTTGATTCTCCACATTTCTTTGTTTGCTCCTTATTTCGAGAGCTTATTGATGTCTGGACCTCTTCGTTTTCCTAGATTACACTCACTGCAAAATAAGGAACGACATCATAGCCATTTTCATCACAAAACTTTGTTGTGGGAGCATCCTCCACGGCGCACACGTCCAGAGTAGCCAAGATGTGTTCCCATCTAAAAGGCTCTAACTCTTCTTCAGGAAATGGTTCTGGGATATAGTACATATCCTCTATAACCCGTTCTAGGATACATTCCTCACGTTTCAAGCTACCACATTGTGAAACTCCACACATCCACAGTTCTTTAGGCTTACCTAACCAAGCTGGAAGTTCTGATCCTGCTACTGTGGCGGAATCAAACTCCTCAACCGGTGTTCTTGTCACATCCCTATAGCTATGGTCCCTCAAGTTTATCTTTGTTATGGTTTCCATATGTCTCAGGTATATATGGTCATAACCCCAATCTTGGACCATTTTCAATTGTCGCATGAATGGTCTTCCCAGAATGATGTCATAGTTGTTCTTCTTGCCAAAGTCAACAACAGCAAAAGTGTGTTCATATTCAATGCCACAAGAAGTAACAAGTACTTTTTCTAGCAGTCCTAGGGGCTTTTCCTTGTGTCCGTCTGCAAGCTGCAGGGTCATTCGTGTGGATATCAAGGCAGGTTTTCCCCATTTTTTCCAAACCTCTTTGGTTGCAATGGCCACACCAGCTCCACTGTCAAGGATTTCCATGGTTTTTACACCATTGAATTCCACAAGAAGGGTGGTGTTTCCCTCTTCTCCCTCGTAATACTCGCCTACCTTGTTTAATGGCACTGGCCTAGTATTTAGTTGAGGCATTTCAAGCTCTTTGATGCCTTCCTTGATTTGAGTCGTTGGGGTTTTTACACCAAATTTCTCTAGACACTTACCCACATTAGCCCACATGTTTGGTCTTATTATGAGCAACTCGGCTAACATTATTGTACAGGTGACTGGGGTAGATAGAATATCTACTAGTCCCTTTGAATCGATGGCCTTGTTGGGAGACAGTCTCTGTGATGGGACTGCAACCACATCTGACTTGGTCTCGTACTGTCCCATGTAGGACGGTAGTGTTCTTAGCGAATGGGGTTGACTATCCATAGATTGTACAGATCCTTTGTCGCCCCAATACGATCACACGTCTAGATTCATTTGAGATCCAGTCTCAAATTCCTGTATTGGTGGTAGAAACACTCCTCGTTCATCACTAGTCTTGTCTACTTGTCTTCTTAGGTCATCGGCTTCATTGGCCTCTCTGGCTTGTTTCCACAATTCGTCAAGACCATCTATCTCTTTACAATCCTCAGGTATAGCTTGGTGAAATCCCTCGGAAGAGTTATCCGTGGTATTCAGTACTATCCTTGGTTCTAATGCTGGGTCTTTGAGGTTAAGTCTGTGCTCATGACTAGCATCTGGCTCTTTTAGTTCCTGGTTTGGTGGGATTACTTGTGTAGGCAGGACACGGATCACATCCTCAGGTTTTGCAACTGGTGGTTCTAGTAAAGCTTGGACTGTTTGATTCATTTTCTGGCACATTTCAAATTTTTGCTTTTCTAGTTCCGCATAGGAATATGTCATCCACGTGTGTTCTTGGGTTTGGTTGTTTTTGAGCCTCATATCATAGGCTTTCAAGAGGGCATCTAATGTCTCATTAACCTTCTCTGCCAACACAGATCCTCCTGAACTAGCACTTTTCGGTTTCTCATCCGTGGATGGTTCTTCTAGAGGTTTAACCATCTGTGTAAGAGAAGGTGCCTCCTTTTCCTCATGTTGTTTTATCTTCTCCTCATGTTGTTTTATCTTCTCCGTGGATGGTTCTTCTAGAGGTTTAACCATCTATGTAAGAGAAGGTGCCTCCTTTTCCTCATGTTGTTTTGGTAAGCTTCTCGGCTAGGGATTTTTGCTCTCGTTCCCTGCGTGCTTTCATCCTAGTCTTTCTAGCTTTCCAACTATTTCGTTTGCTCTTGGTTTTCTGACTAGGTGCGTCTGTCTTTGGTCCATCATCTGTCTTTGGACTCATGTCACTTTTCATGTTCTTTGTTTCTGGATTCTCATCAGCTTTCTTTTGAGCTTGTGCTCTCGTAACCACTTGAACTGGTACGACATTTTCATTTTCTGAGCTACTAGGTAGCTGAATAGTCCCTGATACATTTGTCGTGATTTTCCTGATTTGGTTTGGTTTTTTCGGGCAATCGGGGATCAAGTGAGTGATGCCACACTCAAGACAATAGGAATTTACTTCAATGATCTTCGTATGAGGACATTGTTTGACCAAGTGGTTGTCACGACTTTTGTGACAATCTGTCTCTGGTTGAGGAGATTTTTTTAGCATTTCCTCTTGGCTATAAGCAACCTTTGACCTAGATAAGCCGCTATTTGCAATGAATCGCAATGTCCTTTCGTCCATTTCATACCTTCTTTCTTTCGACTGAAACCCTGGAGGTGGAGGTTGTACCGGCCTCACCACTCCATGTGTTTCTCTCACATTTTGTTGCTCCGAAGGGTAGTACTCACTTTGTTTGCTATACCACATTGTAGCTGGTACTGGCGTTGGTTTATTTGATGCTTCCATCATTGGCATGTATCTCATGTCTACCGGCATTCTAGCACCTGGCAGCAGCGGAGGTTGTTGTCCTAAGACAAGCTGTGGCCTTAAAACTCCTATTGGTCCTGGCGCATTCCCCGTAATGTATCTAGGTGGAGTAGGTGCTTCTGGAACAGGTTGTACATACCTCTCCCTAGCATTTTCCATGCTATAATAGCACTCTTCCCTCGTATGATTCGTCCATTTTCTCTCAATTTCACACCACTTCGACTCTCCCGAATCAAACCTTACAAGAGGAATCAACCTCTTGACCAAGTCGTCGATAAGCTTTTCTTGATCAATAGGTGGCGTTGGCTTGGCAATGGACTCACTTATCTGTGAAACACTGTGCTGAGAGGATGTGTCATCTCCTTGACTCTTTAACACTAGGTTGGTAATGGGACACTTTTATGTTCTGGGACACTTTTATGTCCTGTTAAGTGACCATTTTCCTTGAATCATGTCAAGAGTTTCAAAATGGATTTTGAGGTGCTATCTATCTAGAAATTTGTCTCATGAGCTGAAAAAAACTCGACATTTTTTTGGAATATCAATTCCATCTTTAACCTTGTCCTTGCACAACATTTCACAACCTAAACTGTGTGAAAAAATTGGTTTTGTTTTTGCCTTTTTTCAACTTTTTGCAACTATACCACTCTAGAATTCATGTTTGTGAGGTCTATAATGCTAGAGAACCATCTTTAGTAGTCCTCAACATGTCATGATGCTTCTAGGGAGAAATAAATATTAAAGTTGTAAGTTATGACCAAATTACAAAAATTGACAAATCCTGTTTTTAAGTCAATTTTAGCTCTTCTATGATTTTTTTGGTGGATTTCATGATATCCAAATGCATTTTTGATTTTCTATGTCGCATGTTGTAACATAAAGCTAATATTCCTTGAGTTTTGGGACACCTAATACCCTATTTTGCATAGTACACAACGATGGTTGATTTTTTCAATTATAGAAGAAAACGAAACATTCTAGTATATCAAGTATAGCTTTTTGAATATTGTTAGTTTCTTGTGACAACTACATGCATTTTGTAGGTAGTAACCATATCTAGTCATAAGGATCAAATTTGGCTAGATATTGAATAGTTTCTATGGGATTCTACAACTCATAATGTTGAACCCAGTTTTTTCATGTTTGCTGTATTTAGCACTTCATCTTTGTCCCCAAGATTCCCCTTGGTAAGAGATGTATTATTCTTTTGACATGATCCATGGCTCCTTATGAACATAAAGGACAATAGGAAACTAATAAAACATGCATATATTATCTGTATTGAGCGTGGCTATAGAAACTTTGATGATAGGTTTGCAGAATGGTAAAAATTCAACTTTTTTGTACATATTTATTTTGGCAAAACAAAAAATAGTGAGTGATAAGCAATCATATGTTCTGATCACCAACCCATTGAAGTTAACTAGGGAGTTTGTATCAAGTCCTACAAAAATCCCTAATCTTATTTTTATGCAACAAAACGTAAGAAATGACTGTTTTGATGAAAATGCAATGGTCCAGCAACTTTGGAGGCTTGGTGTGACCAAAAGACGAGAAATTTTACAAGTTTCATATTTTTTCCATGTGTAGTAGGCCTTGAACTATAACCTCATGAAAGGATTTTACAAAATGAGTGGATCTACTATGGTTTTGGAGGTTTTTTTCAAAACCCTGAAAGGACACTTTTATGTCCTGCTAGGTTACCAACCTAGTGTTAAGTCCTTTTCTTTGTATGCCTCACAGTTTCATCCTCCTTATCATATGCAAATCCTTCTAAAGGCCCTCATCTCTCATTCCCTGGATAAAGATCAGCATCAGTCGTGCTTGCGTAGGTAACTCCGCTCTCGGACAGAGCTTAACATATCTCTTGAGCCGTAATGATGCTTTGCGTACTGATTCATCCTCTTTCTGTTTGATCTATGGATTTGTGAGACCGTGTTGTGAGCAATGCCTTTTGGCGAGAATTCTTCAATAAACTCCTCAAACAGCTCATCTAGGGTCTCAAAATCCCATTTTTCCACCGAGTCAAACCATGTAGCTGCATCATCTTCTAGAGTCAATCCAAATCCCGCAAATTGTGTCGCAAAATCTGAAACTTCCTCTGCTCTAATCACTCTTCTAAAAGCCGTTACGTGATCTCTCGGATCTTTATCTCCGGTGTATTTTCCGTTTACCCATTTCTGGACTTGGGATGGTCTAACTCGTCGATTGTCTACAAGTCTAACCAGAGACTCTCCCAATCCTTCTCTCGTTATTGCTCTTGAAGGGAATCCTGGTGGCTCTCTTCTTGGAATTCCTATAGGAATTCTCGTGTTTGGTGGAGGCATTTGTGGTCCTTCATTGCCCAAATATCCACCTCTTTCTAGTACAGTCTGTGGATTTGTGCTTTCTATAACTTAGTATTCTCGTCCATACTTGTCGACAACTATAGATCTCCATTGACAATCGACTCCGTATGTGTAAACATATAAGAGCTTGTAATCCGTTATCTCTTCTTTAGTTCAAGTTTTGCTTTAAGATCTGTAGAGCCGCTCTCAGGCTATGTTTTGATATAAAAACTTTTCCGATCCGATACCGTTTGTTGTGAAAGTTATGGCCAAAATAGTGAAATGCAGTTTAGAATGGTCAAAATGAGTCCAAATTCAATTTTGAAAAAAGATTTGGGATCTCTGTGACACTGTGAACACTTCTGTATGGTCAAAAGTACAGTTGGACCTTAAAACTGGCCTAGAGACATCCTACGCGTAGGATGTCTATATGCTCAGAATTTAACAAAATTTAGTCCAGAGACTCCCCTCAAGTCCAACAACACAATGGTATGCTCAGAATTTCATTTGGACCTAAAAATGGCCTTGAGACATCCTACGCGTAGGATGTCTTTTTGCTCAGAATGACTTGAAATTTTCACCCCAGCTTCTCCTTG